>NW_026892559.1:1200000-1800000 GCF_033815535.1 Pezoporus flaviventris
ATATTCCTACAGTCAGCTTAAAGCAGGGCTCTTGATTTCTTTTACATGACAGAGTTTGTGCACTGGCACAGGTTGCCCAAAGAAGTGGTAAATACTCCATCCCTGGAGCATCAAGGACAGGCTGGACAGGACCTTGGGCAACATGGTCTAGTGTAAGGTGTCCCTGCCCATGGCAGGGGGCTGGAACTAGGTGGATCTGAAGGTCCTTTCAACCCAAACCATTGTATAATTCTATGTTGCAGTGGCTAGGAAGAGCAGCCCAGTCAAGCTGTTGGTCTGCAAGGTTGTGGAAATACCAAGCATGAAGCTCCACAGTGAAGACCCTGCATGGTGTATTGAGCTGGGCTGTCATGGGGATAGAGTCTGCCTTGCTGTCTCTTCAAGGAACAGCTCTCTCCCATGGCTGATGTCAGTTATTGCTAGGTTGTGGTGGCTGGCTGTGAGAGGGTGGATGGGTTTCCTGAGGAAAAGAGTGTGCACTCACTGTGTCGCAGCCCTGGATGCAGTATAGTCTGGTTGCAGTAGAAGACTTTTCTTCCCTGCTAGCACATAGCTGTTGTTTTGCACATGTGGACTTCATGTAAGCATTTGCTGTCTTCCAAGTCTCATCTGTTAGTTGCCATGTGCTGAACCCCCTCAGTTCCTTGCATTCCCTTTCCAAGGTAGAGCAGGTTTCAGTGCTGCAGAGGCAAATATATCTTTGACTTGTATCATATCGTTATTAAATCAGCACTATTTTCTGGTCTGTTCCCAGTATAGTCAGACATTTTGCTTACTTTCCTGTCTGCTTCTGTGAGATCCATAGACTTCATTATGTGATGTCTTTTTAAGAATTGATGTAATTACTCCAGAACCAGAGGATGTATAAACTTTTTGGATAATGACCTGTTAAACTGTTCATAGCTGGAATGGTTGTGACACCAGAGATGTGAAGTAGCCTCCTTTCTCCTGATCCCCTTCTCTGCACCTGGGGTGGACCCCTCCAAGTCCTTACTCATCCTGTCACGTCTTGGCTCCCTTTTGCTCCTTACTGCTCTGCCAGGGAGTTATTTCTGTGGTGTCCCTGTGCAGTTCCTGCTCCTCATGTGCAGGAACCTTTCTCCTCAGAGGTCCACCTTTCTTTGACATTTTACCATCATCGCCTCTTCATAGCTCTGCCTTTCCTAACTGTACTGCCTGCTTCACAAAGAGCTTGTTGCTTTCTTCCATTCCCATGGGAGAAATAAAACTTAATCTCTTCTGGAGGTGAATAAAACATGCACACACAGTCACCAACTTTTGGGGGTTTATTTTACATCCTGTTTGGCTCGAATCATCTCTTTCCAGTTAACTGTGCATGAAGTATCCCTCTTCCCTTATCTTTGTTTTCATGGGGTTTGCATGCAGTGTCTTGCTCTCCTGGGGCTAGTGCCATGCCTGTTGAATCCGAGGGTGTAGTTTTATGAGTGTTGTTTTCAGCAGCCCCTGCTGCTGTTGCTGCTCCTGAGCTGCTTGTTCAGCTGTGCCAGCGCAGCTGAACGTGCTGCTGCACACTGAACTGGATCAGGAAATTGATCTGGATTAAAGTAGCCAGGGTAGAGAGGAAAGCTGCTTAACCCAGTGATTTGCCCAAAGAAATACTTGAGAAACTACAGTTTAAGAGCACTTTGACTTAATAGCCCTGTGACTAACAACCCCCCGGTATAGAAATCCCTTGTTTAAATGTAGAGTTGCTGCCTCCTGCCCTTCAAACCCCCATCCCAAACCAGTAACACCATCAGCCACCTGCTTCAGGCTTAGAGCAGCTGCTGCAGGTTAAGATGAGCTGTGCAGCTGCTCCAGGAAGCATGAGCCACAACGCTGTTTGGGAGGGATGAGGACCCCCTGGAATACGAATGGACGTGTGACAAAGTGTGCAGAATCATCCTTCTTGTCCATCATCTCAGAAAAAGCTTCTTGCTTATCATAATTGCTAGGCTGGTTATACCCAGACTTACGAATGTTCCGGTATGTTGCTGTGTCACTTAGTCGCCGGGAAATACAGCATACCTCTAGATGCCAGCTTGAAACTGAAAATAGTGCCCCTGCCCTACTCTGCAGGGCATGTTTAACCTGCCTCATCCCTCCTGAGCTGCTTGAGCAGAGCCCTGTCTGGTGGCTCTGCTCCCACTCTTCCCCTTGGCTTTCATGCACCCTTCACTGCCTGATCCGTTCATGTGCTCCCAGCTTCATGCTGTCCTGGGTTTAATTTTTGTTTAAGATCTTCGTTGCTTTAATGACAGCAGGAACCGAAGGCTGTTCTCTGTGGGGGCTGTGGTGCGCGGCTGTGCTTGAGGTAATGAGACTTGATGAAAACCTCTTGTTACTGTGGCAAGATTTCTTCCTTCTCTGTGTTTAAGAAAAGGGGAGGGGGGGAAGAAAAGAAAAAGTGACAGACCCTGCTGGGTATGTTAATATATTTTTAATGGCTTCCATGTGGCTAGCTGAAGACTTATTTGTCCAGCCTGCGAGAAAAGTGGAGCAGCATGTTATTCTTGTGCACCTTTGCCTGAGCTTAGCCAGGAGTTGAAATGGGAGAAAGGGAGGATTGGGTGTAAATTTCACAGAAATCCTGATGATACCAAATGAAATCTGTTAGAGATGGAGAGGGGTTGGCAGGGAGAGGAAGATTGGATCCCACATACCTCCTCCCCTCCCCCTCCCCAAATCATCCTCTTTTTTTTCTGGAATATTCCACTGTCTGTGATCATCAAGAGAGCTGCTGGCTCAGGCTGTGGTATTTCTGCCAGTGGTGAGGGGAGAGATTTTTCTGAAATAATTGCTGTATTTCTGACGAGAAACAAAAGGGTTTCTGCTCTGGTGGCTAGCTGGGGAGGGGGAGGTATGGATGCGGGGGCACAGGGCATTTTCCCCTTCCAGGCTTAACTTGTTAGTGAATCTGCAGGCAGGATGAGGCTAGTGGTCTGAGCCAGCTCCCTGGGGCGATGTGGGGTTTTGCTGCTTTTCTGTTCCAGCTGTGTGCAGAGTGCCGCCGGGGCCGGGGGCATCGGTGCTGGGGGGGCTGGGGTGCTGGGGGTCAGCAGCCCGATAGCTGGGGCTGCGGTGCAGGGCAGCAGGTCGGAGCAGAGGTGTGCTTGATGGAGCAGTGAGGAGGAACATGCACGAGGGGAGCGAGAGCTGCTGGCAAAGAATTAATACTGCATCGCTCTGGCGACGGGGGCAGACAGCAGCCCTGATGTTGGTGTGTGCCAATTAGATAGAACAGTCAGGAGAGGATGGCCCTCGTGACACAGTGACAGGTTGCTGGGAAGGGGCTGTGTTATGGGCAGGTACGATGGATGGAGCCCACCCCCAGCCAGCTCCTGAGGCAGGAGGGTTGGGGGAGCAGTGACATCTCTCTTCCATCCTTGCCCTCTTATTCTTAAAAAATCCCATTTGAGGACAATGTGACCCTGGGGCAGGAAGGATAGAAAATCAGGTAGACACTAAAACAGCACTTTCCCTGGTGCCAGCAGCTTGTGTTCCTCAGGAAACAGCTACTGTGGCAGCTCTGTGTTTCCCCTGACTTCAGCGACCAGCTTAGCTCTCCATGTCTACTCAGAGGACGTCTGTCCACCCAGTGTTGAGCCCGTGTGCTTTAGGGGTCTCCTCCAAGTGAGGAAGACAGTGCATGAAAGGCATCTTCTTGTCAAGGCCATAAAGATGTGCCAGCATCTCTTGAGGCCAGTGCATGGCTGGGGTCACTGTTAGGAAGAGGTTGGGAAGTTGTTTTCGTGAGTCCCTGCCCAGTCCTGGAGTAGTGCGTGAGAACTGCCAACAGACCTCGCCTGGCTTCTTGCTCCTGTGAAATAACTGTGGTGCTGGAAAATGTCTTGCAGCAAATGAGTGCCCCTTCTTGGTGGCAATGTCTCTGGCCGTTCCTGAGGCAGCATCACAGCAGGGTCAAAAGCTTTATTCCCATCTTATTTTTTTTTTTTTAAATTTAAAGTTTGTCTATTTAATTTTGGAGCTGAGGAACGGTGCTAGACTGGCAACTCTAGGGACATTCTTTGTAGCCAGCGTCTGCCAACGTACCAGATTGCTGACTCCCAGCCAGACTGTCCCTTCTGATTCTTAAGCAGCACAAAAACAGTTTGCGGAAGATTTGTCTGAGGACACTGTAAGTTTCTTTGCATTACAGAAGACTGGAAGCACATAAGGTGAGTTACTGCTGTCTGACTGAAGGGGTGGCCCACACTGACCGGATTGCTTGGCTGATCTGACCATACCCTGATTTAGATTTAGATTAACTTTCAGCTGATTTAGTAAAAATAGGTTTAGTAGTGAAGCAGGCAAATCAGGGACACATTTGTGTTCTGGATAAATCTGTCCACACAGGGGTTTAATGCCGTTTTATTCGTCTACATAAAGTGCCTCAGCTTGCGTCTCCTGTGTGTCCCTGTGCAGGCAAGCCCTAGTTTTCAGTGAGTGTCCACTGCTTTCTTAACCCAGTTTTCCAGCTGGGCTGAGGTTGCTGACGGCATCATGAGTTATCCAAGAGCATGAGTGAATGTGAATTGGCACAAAATCAAACCCAGAGACCCACCAGACTCGCAGTCCTGTAAATTCTGTGTTGTTGAAGCCCTACTTTGCTTGAGTAGCCAACAATAACAGTCAGCTAATACAACCATATAGTGTTATTTTTACTTGGGCCTCTTCCACTGATAGTATGCTTATAAAACAACTGGAAGGGTTTTGTTTGTCTCCTTAAGCATGCTTTCTAGTGTTGTGCCCAGATTGGTTTTAAAGATGACCCAGAGGGAATGTTTGTTTTACAGTGGGCTTGTACCAATTTATCTCCCCCCCCCCATCCCCCGCCATGATGGATTTAAAATATGGTACTGTCATCAGACCTGCTATATTTTAGGTTACAATAAGGAGTAAAGCGTGCTCTGTGTTTTAATTTTACTGGGGACTTAGTTAAGAGAACTGCTGCTGAGGTAGAATGGATGTTTCTGTGAGCTTTAATACTTTAATTGCAGGTAAGAGAATTTTGAACCTGCTGACTGTCTTCAGCTTAAAACAAAAAGTCTTATTACAGACAGTAGCAAAAGCAAGTGAAGACCAACCAGAATTTAGTGTGGGCTGAGTAAAATCCCATTCCCCTTCAACACCACGGCTTTCAGTTTCTCGCTGTTTAGGAGGACAGCATTTTCTTGGTCCACTGCTTGTCACAGTCTTTCAGCCTAGAAGAAACTTTCATTGCTAGCTGGGGTGGGGGGAGGAAAAAGGAAATGGCCAGAACTTTTGTCTTGATGTTCTTTATATAGTATGTTTGTAAGAGTAAAATACAATCCTCAAACTAAAACGCACAAAAAAAAACAAACAACCAAAACCACCACAAACCAAAAAACAAAACCCCAAAATAACAAACACCAAACCGCAAAGTCACATGCACCCATCTATTTTTAATTCTAAAGATTATTTTAAGGTCATTTTTAGCAACCTCATGCCACTTGGCTGTACCATCCCCTCTGCTAAGATGTGTTATTGCCATAGCCTTCCTGTTCTGTAGGCACAAGGCTGTGCCACATGGTCTAGTTGTTTACTAAGGCAGAGCTGAGGCCGCTGGGTAAGGTCTCAGAAGCCCATGAAATATCTTCCTGATGTTGCATGCAGGTAAAAAGTGGGCATGTTGTCTCTGGGAGGGGAAAAGAGCCTCCTGACCCTGTCTCGGGGGGGGATGGGAAGGAGCACTCAAGGCTAGGGAAAGGCAGCTGACATGGGTGCCCATCGGAGGCCAGTGAGGGTGTCCCAGTGAAGTGGCAGTGCGGTTTGTTCCTTAATTTAATAATCCTTCACCCCAAGCTTGCCCCTGTGCCTCTTTTCTCACTCCCGTTAGCCCTTCCCCCTCCTTGGGAATCTGCAGTCCCGTTGGGAGGAGCAGGGAACCGCAGCCTGTGCACTGCGCGCAGCGGCTCGTGGTGGTGGTTGTGGCTGCTGGTACATCAGCCCGCTGAGCGCCGGCTGCCTCCCGCTGAGGACACTGAGAGCCAGAGCTATTTGTTGGTAAAGTGACACTGTCAACATAAAAATCCCATTTTAAGCAGGCTTTTCCTTGCATTCCTGAATAACGCACTGGACTGTTAAACTAAATGAAATTTAAGGAATTGCATTGGTTTTCCATTTGTAGCCAGAGGGGATGGCCTCAAGCATCAGGTATGAATTACCTATGCACCCTGCAACCACAACTTTGAATCCCAGCAGGCTTGCCTTAGCCCTGTGTGCTCAGGTCGATAAATTGACTTCCATGCAGCTTATTATGTGGGGCTCTTTCAGATGTGACCTTATTAAAACCTGGAGTTTTCTCTGGACATTAACAATCCCATGGCTGTTTTCCTAAGTACAGGGGAGGGTGTTGCTGCAGTGTCCTTGACAAAATCTCTTCCTTCCCCAAAATCTCTGCTGAGAGGGGCACGTGCCAGTTGTTCACCAAGCCTCAGACACAACTGCAGTGTGTTGCTGAGTGAGTAGATTGTTCTGTGAAGGGCATCAAAAACGGGTATCAGCCTCATCCTAGTAGTGTAAGGTTCCTAGCAGGGAGGCTCTTTGCTGAACGGGTAGTTGTGTACTACACTTGATTACATTGTATTGTTGGTGAGATTCCTGGTTTTCATTAAGGAACAAAACCTCTCAGCTCTATCTAGCCAGCTGTTGTATCATTTCATAACCTCAGACTGTTTCCTTCCCTCCTCCTGACTTATCTTCGCTTTCTGTAGTGCCCTCAGAGCCGCCGCCTTCTCTGTCTCCTCTTGAACTTCCTACCCCCATTCTTCATATGCTTGGCCACAAGTCAACATCAAAATGCCTGTGTGCTCAGATGGGAGTTTAAAACCGCTATGAGATATTTAATATGTGGAAGACAAAACTGACTTGCCACAGACGTGCAGGAAAGAGGAGGGAGTGACCCAGCACCCTAGCCTGAGGCTTGAGCTAGCGCCTGCTCTTTTCTCCCTGCCTCCAGCCTCCTGAGAAAGTTGAAGGTTTCTGCCAGAGCATCGCATCTCTGCTTCTGCTTCTCTTCCAGCGCTTTTTTCTCTGGCTCTTTTCATCCTTGCTCAGAGCATCTTGGGTGGCACACATGTAGAGAACGGGCCTTTGTACGAGACACCGGCTCTCTTATCAGGAGGGAAAGAGGAGCACTGTGGTTAGGGCACTGTCCCTGGCTTTGGTTCCCCTGTTCAGATGTTCTGCTGTCTGCAAAATGGGGCTGTTGCAGCCCACAGGGCTGGAGGATGTGTGCACTAACAGGCTGCAAGGCACTTCCCAGCAGCAGAGGGGAAGGTTGGGGAGCGACTGCTGCAGAGCTGCCCCTGCCCTGCGGTAGCAAAGTGGAATTGGCACCTTGGGCTTCCCTAGAAATGGAGGGCAAGAGCTAATGAAAGATCAGTTTCTAATCTTCTGTTTTGGGGGAAACGCTGAGCAGCAGCAGAGCTGCTGATCTACAGATTGCTGTGGCTTGGCTTAGTCTTGTTTCACATTATAATGATTTTCTATGAGCTTGTGTGTGTGTTAATGAAGGCTTTGGTTCAGTACAAGCTGTTATTACTGGACCACGATTTCTTGGTCTGTTTCACAAGCAAGTGAATTTTCCCAGTGTCTTGCCTCTCTGTATGCACATGCATGCACATGTGTGTGCACTTGGAGATCTTTCAGGATGGAAAGTGCAGTGGAAATGTAAAATACTATAATTATGTGCAGTGTTCATTTCTATTTTTGCTCTGCAGTCAGCTTGGCAAGTGGAACTCTGTGTCTGGGCAGTCTCGTATCTGATCTGATCTATTTGTCTGTGCTTTTTTGCATTGTGGTTTACAGCCCTGCAATTGAAACCTTCAAGATTACTTAAAGATGGAATGAGAGCCATTTAAAGGAGAGCCATGTAAAGGCCATTTCTTCTAGTGCAAAATAATGGGCCTAAATGACTTGACAGTGCTCCTTTTAAATCCACCACTTGGTTCCTGAGGGGGCGGGGGTGAGGAGGTAATGTATAGGTCTTACAGGAATAAAGGCAGTGTTTTGTGCTCCCCTGCGGCTCTGCAGCAGTAGCTCACTGACTGACCCTATTAGCGGAGCGGTGCTGTCATCACGGCCGAATCCGATGTGTGGACGGGGAACTGAACTAAACAAATAGCGCAAAGTTAGGGGATGCGGTGAGGCTATGGCAGCAACTGCCAAAGGGGGGAAGGAATTAAAGGCTGGTGGGGAGGAAGGGATACTCCCTTATAGCTCAGTGGTAAAAATATACCCTTTTTTCCTTCTGTCCGGTTTCCTTTGAAAAGGGAATGACAAGTCTGAGGGGTTCCAGTGCATGCAATGCCATGGAGTGCTATAGGAAAAGCAGGTTAGGGGGTATCACAGGGGTGCCTTTCTCTCTGAGCCCCTCCTGACCTCATGTGCTAGCATTGCTCCTGGGAGAAGCTGCAACTACTGCTGGAACCTCCTGTGGATGAGAGGTAGATCTGAGGCCTTGATCAATCGATTGTTAAAGATCCCACTGCACTTTCCACGAGATGAGGGGACAATAACCTCGGTGTCCTGGCCAAATTCCAGTTCATTACTTTCTGCATGTCTAAAATTTCCCTTCCCCCCCGCCCCCCCCCCCCCCCCCCCCCCCGCTGCCATTTATCCTGGAGGAGTTATCATTTGCTTCCTCTCATAATGACTCACGGGTAATGCTGCTGGCACACAACTGATGCTTTATTTCATCCTGGTGATGAGGGAGTGATCTCTGTGATTTGGGGTCTTTGGGCTGAGAGAGGTGCTATGGAAACACAAAGATGTTTGGAGTGTACATGTATATACAAAAGCACTGTTGGTTGCTGTTCCCTTCAGCTGCTGTTTTGGAACAGGTAAACAGGTTTTCCAGCTGCATCTTCCAGCTAAATCGAAATCATAAATGCGCGTGTGTCTTCAGAGAGTGTGTGTGTGTGTGCGTGCGCGCGCCTGTCTCTTCCCCCCCTTCCGTCTTGGAACAAGAAGAATGTGTCAAGCCCTCTGGCTGCAATCCAGGACTCTCCGTGGAACTATAAATCGACCCGTCAGGGAGGGGGAAAGAGATTAACGTTGGCCGTCTTCATTAGTGAGTCCCCAGAGGAAACTGGGTCTGCCATGAGCCGTGAATGAGACCAGCTGAGAGAGGAGGGGGAGAGTTTGCGGTTTTTATCACTGCCTCCAGAGACCCTGGAGGAGTGGAGGAAAAGAGTGTGATAGGGATAGGAGGATGTAAAATGAAGGAAGCTGGAGATTTCCAGGGCATCGCTTGCTCCCTCATTGGAGGGCAGGTAGCTCGTTGCTGCTCCTCCGCACCAATCCCTGACCCGTGAGCCCATGTGTGTGGCTGGAGTACTTGGCATGCTAATTGGGAGCAGAGAGGAGCAAGCCCAGTGGCAGTGCAATGCCCTGCCACGCTAAACAAGTGCCAGTAATTGCATTCAAGGTACTTTCATTATGTCAGATTTTTCACAGAACCAGAAAAGTGCATTTATCACGAGCTGCATAATTCTTAGGCATTGCTCGGGGTGTGTGTGTGCGCTTAATTCTCTGCCCCTCTTCTCCCTCCCAGAAAGATGAAAGTAATTCTTGCTCTTTTTTCATTCTCACTTGCACACTGATTTTTACAAATAGCTGCTTTGAGCTTCAAACAACAACCCCTTTCTTCCTCGCTCTGTTTATTGTATATGTTTGCACTGCAGGCTCATGCAAACACATGCGTGCACTAATGCACACGTGTGCTAATTGTTGTTTTTCCAGGATGAAGGAGGGGATGGAGGCTGCAACTGCAGCTGGTAACGTTTCAGGTTCCCTTGTACAGTCCCAGAGAGCCTGGATGCTGGTGGTGCTCCTACCAGTAAAATCTGGTTTAAGCTGGTAGTTGTCTTCCCCCCCCTGCTTCTTGCAGTGAGTGACGCAGGCTCGACAGCTCCAGATAGTGATGCTCTTTATTCACCAGCAAGCATCACACACATCATGGCAATACCAGCTATCCAAGCACACTATTCCTACCAGGGTACCTAGCCATGACCTGGGGGGACCAGAGAGAGGGAGGCTTCTTGTCTGTGCCCATGTGGTCCTTGTCACCTCTGCAGCATGACAACAAGAGAACCAATTAGTGTCAGTTGTGGTGGCAGTTCTTACTGATGGGGACACAGACCTGGCTAAGATGTGAACTGAGCCATCATATGTCTTTTCGCTGCCTCCCTGCTGGTGTCTGGGTGAGGGAGTCACTCTTGGGAGCATGGGAGCTCCTGGGCAATTCCTGCAGCTGGAGGTGCAAGAGACCTTTGTGGGCGGTTGTCTGGCACAGAGCTCTGCTAAAACTTGTTGTCCCCTTCTCCCCCCACACCTCACGGCTGCATTTTGTGCTCTTCCTTTTTTCCCCTTAGACAACTTACTGCCCTCAGTGTGTGCGCAGCTTCCTGTGTCTGCTTTACCTGGATATCCACCGTCCTTTGTAAAACACAGTGCAAGGTTTTGCCTTGTCTTTTATGTTCCCCACCAGTGCGTAGACACCTCTGCTGTGGAATTTGTCAGCTTCTTGAAGTTGTTTTTAACTGGCCCTTGCAACACAGCTGTGACTTGTGCTGCTTGGCAGTTAGCATTTACTAAGTTAAATGATGCTCCTTGGTAGTAAGTAAAAGTGGTAATCAATTTTTCTGATATGGATAAACTTTATAAAAAATGGTTTGGTTTTTAAAGACCAACTCGTGGCTTGTAGTTCTTAGCATCAGGTGTTTACAGGCAGAACTGGACCAACAACTGGCAATGTTTGGAGTAGAAATGTGGGATGAAGGAGCAAAGAAAGCTGTGGCAAAGGAGCTGTTGTTTACGAGAAAAGAGAGCACTGCTGGTGCTAAAATGTGGTGTTTCAGGTGAGTCCCAGAGTTGGTCTAAAAGCCAGGAATCCTGCTGCTTCCTAGTTCCCTTTTACACCTCTTCCTCTTCGCAGCTGAGGAGCACACACTGATATTTTGCCATACCTTGGAAGAAGAAATAAATGGTGATGAGTAGAAGGGTAACTGCACTACAGTGTGTCGTAACCCACCACCAGCTACAGTGCCACTAATGAACAAGCTGATGGATGAGTTATTTACTCCATGGTCCAGAGGGAAGAGACCACCTTTGCTGACATCCACCTCTGAGCGGCATGAGGGCTCTGCACGCAGTGCGGGATGTCATCCGCAGCAGCAGGATCTCCCTTTTCCTTTGGAAACCTTCAGTTCAAGCCTGATCCTGCTTAGCTTGTGGCATGGCCTGAGGTGGTTGGTCTATGAGGCAACGTGCTGCCAGCTGGGGTGGAGGTCTCTGCTCCTGGGGGACCTTGGTCCTGGAGGAAGTGTGGAGGAGGGACAAGGGGAATGCAGCCTTCTGTGGGGAAGAAGTGCTGTGGTAGATTAAAGCAGCTGCCGAGGGACTACTCCAGTGAAGCCTGAAATCAGATTGTTTGACAAACATCATGTTAGAAGCACCTGGCTGGTTCTGTTTGCCCCACAGCTCCCTACCTCAGAGAGAAAACAAGGATTTGCACTGCTCCAGAATCGCTTTACTCTTCCCTTTTCCCTTCCCTTGCTATGCCCCAGAGGGCAGATTGCCTGCAAGCACTGAGCCACGGGTGTCTGCTGGAGATGGAGGGCTTTGGGAACCCCTCACCCCAGTTTTGGGAACCCCTCACCCCGGTGGCATCCCCCTGTTTGAGAGACAGAGAGCTGATGGCGAGGTGGGTTTCTTAGGTGTGATTTGAGTTTATTTTTTTCCAGCTCTGATTTTTGTTCTGCCACATTTGCATATTGTGTTTTTTTCCAAGCCTCTGCATCGCCTTTCTTCCTCCTTTTTTATAAAAAATAATATTTCTCTTCTTTCTGCTGAAGATTGCTCCTTAACTCTCAAATGTCCCTCCCCCGCCTCGCTCCCCCCCCACCCCCCTGCATTTTTCTTTCATCCTTTGTTCTTGATTGCTTGTGCCCGGGAGCAAAGAAAGGAAAAGGAAAGGATACCATTTCTCTGTGAAATACAGGAGAGAGAGAAAGGCAGGCAGGCAAAGTTGTCAGCCTGACAGAGTGAGGCTGAATCCATCTCAGGAACATGCCGCGCACGGGATTCACCTCCTCCATTACACTTGCTGTGCCATGCCATGTGGCTCTGGTTCTGCCAACCCTGGATGGGACTCCCCTGCAGAAATGTTGCTTTTGGCATATGCTGCCTCAGGGGAATGAAATGGGGATCAGGGATGGACTAAAGCTGCCTGCAGCACCAGCCTAGATTACTAACGGTCTTGTGCACGGTCCCCTCCTGGTCCTGGTCCCATTGGGAATCCGCTGTGTCTTTCTCACCCAGGAGTGTAGGTGATCATCTGAAATGTGTGTGCATGCTGGCTGATACACCGTATCTTCCATCTCCTCTCCCCCTGCATCAGCAGCACTGCCATAATCTCTCAAAATCAACAGGCCATTACAGTCTGATGTAACTCAGTGAGTACTCTGAGATAGAAATCCTGCAGTGTACTTAAAAATCCTAATGTAGAAACACAGCACTGTCCTGCATTCTCCCTCCACCTCGTTTTCTGGTTTCTAGTGTAAAATCAGCATTGTTCTGTGCCTGCTCAGGGTTTTTAGCAGAGTGGATTGCTAGGCTTCAACTAGCTTTTTATTCTCTTTCAGCTCCCAGAATCTGAAATACAGAGTCTGATCTCTTCCCCCCTTCTTCCCCCCCAACCTTCTCCCTTTTTTCCATTAGCTTTTTGAAGTGATGACTTCCAGCTCTGCCTTGGGAGAGCGGAGGATGCAGAGACCTCTCAGAGGCCCTCTGTTTTGTCTGCCTTTGCCTGTCTGGCTTGTCCCTTGCCAGTGGAACATGTGCTTTTGCTGATTAGACCCTGTGGGTGGGCAGTTCAGGTGAAGATGGGCCATGCTGGGTTTTGCACAGCAGAAATGTCTTTCTGCTGTTTGCAGTGTTTCCCTAGAAGAGCTTTATCATAGATGTAGCCTTACATTTCAATCGTCCTTTTAGGTCCCCTCCCCCAGATTTTTGTCATAAGCCACATTTCTGCCCTAGAGGGCTCTGACCTGTAAAGCTTTATTGGGAAGGGGCATCTACTCTTCTGATATGTGCAGGTTAATCCTGTTTCTCGTAGGACTCTTCTGCAGATTAGTGATGAAGTCTCTTGTTCAAAGGAACTATTTGGGGTTCTTGCTAGTGGCCAAAACATCTGTTTTAACCAGGTAGTTCATCACCCAAAACTCTCCAGTGGTGGGGTGAGTCCTTGGGAATCTCAGTGGAACTGAAGCAGTGTGGTCTTCGCTTAACGCCTATGGTAGCATAAGGTGCCAGAGGCACATCACCACGCTGCATGGACTGCTGGGCTGTTCAGTCTGATCTGCTGTCTTGGACACGGGAGCTGGCTGTGATGCTGGAGCTGAGACCAAGTGTTGGTTGGAAAGCGAAGAACCATTCTTCATGGATACTTTGAAGCAACAACCCTGAGAGAGAAGCTACTTTGTGTTTCTGTTGGTTGGCTTTTGTATACTTTGAAATGTGAGGGTCTGTACTTTCTAACTGGTGTTTTCATCTGATACCACTGTGGATGCTTTCATTATCTATAGGAAAGTCTAATTGAATTAACATAGTGCCTGGGTTGTTTTTTTCTTCTGGACTGTCAAAGCAGCTCCATGTGCTTCTATCCTGTGGCTGCAGAGGCTGTGATTTGGCAAGGCCTCCTCTTGGGTGGTGCCTACATCTAAGAAACTTCACTTGCACTCTGTGTCCAAGTGTCCAGGGAGCCTCCTGCCAGAACTGCAGGCACTAGAGATGAAAATGAGTGATCCATTTGTTCATTCCTATCCATACATCCAGCTAACTTGTTTTATAGCTTATTGTCTGCTGGTCCCAGTCACAAAATTAAGCAGCTTGAGCTTCCCTTTTCCTTCACCTTCCATTCTCTTCACCTTGCACTCCTTTAAAGAGAGCTGCTGCTTCTCTGGCTGGCTATAAAATCTGTCCTTGGGTACAAAAAGCTCCGGTACAGCTGTGTGTCTGTGGAAGAGACTTGCTGACCATCTGTGTTTTGTTGGTTCTCTCTTTCATCTCTCATATAATCTGAAAACACTCTCTTCTTCCTCTCTTGTCCCTCTTGGCATTTCTTTTCTCCTTCCATTGTACATTTGAGCACTTGAGCAGGTTGGGAATATTGATTAATTTTTTTCTCTCTCTCTTTTGGCAAGTGTTAGTTTAAACAGTAATAAGTGTCTGTCTAAGATGCAGCATTTCATACAAGTTTCACTGGGAAAGAAATGTGGTGTTGTCCGGCTCCCTTGAATATTCCCTACCCTGCCAGCATAAAGGCCCTCCTCTGAGCTGGAGCATGGCTTTGTGCCCGAGGCTGTGGGCAGAGTGTTTTTGGTGGTTGTCCTTACTGAAACAGAACCTCTTCCCAGTCACACCTGGGGAAGGAGTGAGCACTAGTGGCTTCCTAAACCAGCTTTGTCACCAGCAGGCAGGATCCAGCTGTGCCTTAAGGCCCTTCCATGAGGAGGAGGAGAGCCTTGTTTTGAGGCAAGGCTTGTTTTGTTTTGTGTTTTGTTTCCTTAAAGCTTTGAAAAGGTGTGTGATCTCCTGCAGTGTAATTAAGGCATTTTTACATCTGTTTGACTTTGGGAGCCGGCCTGTGATAAGTTTTTCCTGGAAAATGCCCTCAAAAGGTGTTGAAGGGTGAAAGGGTAGGGCTGGATTGCAAGTTATGGTCCAGGTACTTGTTGATACGATGCACTAAGTAATTGCTTGTCAAGCTGCAGGTTCATATTAAGTGGTACTGGCAGTGCCATGGATGTGGTATCATTTCCAACACATGCATCTCAGGGAGAGGAGAGAAGGTGTGCCATAACACTGGAGGGAAGGTGCTGGATGAGGACTCAACATGCCGTGCTTCAGACTCAAGCCCGTCTCTGCTGATGATGTTGTTTTGCTTCTCCAGAAGAGGATGTGCCAGAGGGCTTCCCTTTGTAAGCTCTGGCTGTGGGTGTCTGATGAGGAAGGCAGGAATTAGGGTTGAACCCCTTCTGACTGAACTGGGGGAAGGGAAGCAGATGGATGAATCTGAATGGAAGCAGGCTTGGACTTAATCTGTACCGTTCCCGATTTGGAGATGAAATGTACACCTCATATGTGAGACAGTACTGGGGTTTGGCTTGTGGTTTCAGGTTGCTTACAAGTGCACAGCTTCGTGGTGGGTTGAAGTAGATACAGATCAGCATGGTTGACAAATAGAGTGGACCTAATTGCCTCCCACATTCCTTGTTACTGCTGCAAGTGTGCTGTGGTAAACTAACCTAGTAAGAACGTAATTTTTCACCACATCTAGTCAGGGAAATGTGCTGAGGGAGGGAGGAAAGAGTCAGGAGGGGCTTGTTTGCCCCTCTCAGCAGAAGTGAACACTTGGATTGTCTCAATGAGTTATCCAACAATTTGTTTTCAGCTTATTTAGCTAACTTGTCTGCCGCCAACCTTTGCCCTCTTCTGTTATCCCCATTTAATAGTATTTCCCAGCTTCAGCAGGCTGAGAAGTGCAGAGCTTTCCAGTGTGCTGCCTGGCCTGGTTGTGTTGTGCTGAGCTGACCGTGTGTGACTCAGTGGAGCCCTTGCCTTGGTGGCATTCTGCAGTTTGCCTGTAGCACAGTAGTGCTGGAGTGCTGCCACCCATCAATTCTGAAACTAAAGGGGATGGCAGCAGTGGGCAGAAACCTATTGATTGTGCTGTAAATCAGAAGGCTAAGGGAAAAAGCCCAATTCCCAGGGAAATTGCAGGTCTGCCTCTCACCTGCTACGTGCAGAAGAGTCTTTCTGCTATCTCCTTTGGGTACGTGCAACATCAGTACTTCAATGTTTTGTCTATAGGGACAGTTTGTAGTTGGGGCCCAATATCAGTGCTAATTCTTTCCATATTTTCTACAGGCAAATAAGGGGATTTCAGTAGGGCTGAACTAGGGGTGATAACAATGCTAGAGCATTCAGCCTTGCTTGAAAAGTAGCCCGAGAGACACAGGACAAGTGGGCTACTGGAGCTAGTGTGAGCTGGTGTAGAAAGGAGGTAGAACTTGATGCCTCTGCTTTTGGAATTGAAGATCTGTGCCACAGGATTGCTCCGCTCCCTTTTTGCCAACAGTAGGTTCTTCCCCTTTGTGCCTCAACGACCACTTGGCTTTGGGAATGGAAAACCAGGGAATTTCCCTGATGTCAGTCTGTGAAAGGAGGCAACTCCAGGAAAAGCAAAGATGTTGCTCTGGAGTACGATGTGACCAAATTAACATGGGGCAGAGAGAGGAGCTAATGCTGAGGCTGGAGATCAGAGTGAAGTTGGTGATTTGGGGGCATGATGAGTTGCTGGGCAGGAGATAGACAGATGGAGAGAGATCTTGGAGGAGGTCCCGAAATTGCCCTATTTAGTGTGTTTGGGAGAGTCATTACTCTTCTCATCACGCGTATGTTTTGGGAATGGGCCAGGGGAGGTTTCAACAGAATCCGAATCACAATCTTGGCTTTAAAAAAACCCAACAACCAAACAAACCCAGACTCATTATTTTGGGGTCATTTTTCTATGCATTGAGAAATGTTGTTGGGGTTTATTTATTTTTAAAAAACCTCTGTTAGCTGTTAGTCCCTCTTGGTTTTCTTACCCCTCCATTCTAAGAGGGCATTTCTGTCAAGGCTCTGTATCAAGTATAAGCAGGAGTTTCACAAAGACACAGGACAGATGTAGAGGCAACCTGGGAAAACTGGAATGTCAGGAATGATGTTGGGCACTACCGAAATGCTCAGCATAACCAAAGCACTTGAGCCAGTGAACCTTTTTTACAGCACTTGTTGCCCCTGTGCCATAGATTTTTAATTCCTTTTTTTCCTGGGAGCAGATGGAGAAAACCTTTGGGGATGGGGTATTTCTCCTGTGACTGAAGAAGAGCCTGTGCGCTCTCCAGAGAGAGGAGAGTCATAACCTCTTGCTTTGCTCTGTCTGGGTTAGCAGGAAAGCTCCATGAGGATCACGGCTATAGTGGATCTGTGTTTGCTTAAGGTGCTGAGGGATGCTGAGGTCAGACAAGCTTCCTCTGCTGCAGTGGGGAACTGTTCTAATAACTGCTGTTTCTGCTGTTCCAGGCCACACAACGATGAGATATTTATTAGGCTAATGAGCAAATTATAATTCAAAGCTTCAGGATGAACAAAAAAAGAAATGTATGTTAGCTCCCAACTGGTAATGGCTGTAGGATCAGAGGCAAAGAATTCTTGAATTTCCAAGTTTTCCCAAGTGACCAGCACTTGGATGAGATGCAGCTATATATGAGTATGCGGTTATATTCTTAAACTCAGAAATGTATGTGTGCATTGCGGTCACGATATAGAGTGAGAGGCAAAAGCAACCTTACCTCATTTCCTGCCTTTTTCTATGTGACTTCTCATTCATAAAGCACAGAGAAGGGATATTTTTGTACAGTGTTTCCTAAGGGGATTTTTTTCTTTTCCCCTCCTGCTAAAAGAAAATGCAGATAACTTTGGTCATGCATTCAAATGCAGCTGTGTTTGGTTTGTTGGGGGAGAGGTCTAAGTGTGTGTTAGGACATGACCTGCCTCGTGTACCTGTTTTATATCACCTCAGTGCACAGCGGGGGGTTTTGTGTAAACTATATTGACCTGCTATCCAAACGCAGTTTTGTATTACAATTTATATGGGCTGGATTCAGACGGTGGCCTCAAGGAGAAACACTCTTTAATCACTGGAGCTAGATGCTGCCGGAGTTTTTGAATCTTGCAGATATGTTGCCATTCATGTATTAAAGACAAACTTTAAGAGTATTTCTTTTCCTTGAGGAACTCTTGACTTCACATGCTCCTTTTATTGTGAGCTGGTTGTTAGGGCTGAGAATTTGCCACCGACTCCCTCTCCCCACCCCAAAACAAACAAATAAGTAGAACCATATGTACTTGACTTCATCCTCCAAACAGCCTCTTAGGCTTCTTCTCTATGAAATCAGCAGCTTTTTTTCCCCTTTTCTTTTTCTTTCTTTCTTTCTTTCTTTCTTTCAAGACATGCCAGACCGCTGTAGGCTGCGTGGAGAAGGAAGAAGTTACCCCTAGTGATGACTCTTAAGCCAGCTGTCAGCTCAATCCAAAGTATCAGTCATTTTCCCATAGCTAAAGTCACTGCAATATGTTTTTCTTGCCTCGTTCCCTGTATGAAATGAGCTGCTGTAGCAAAGGAGTTTTAAAGACATTCTTTGGGCTTTTTTGGGGTTGGTTTTATTTATTTTTTCCCCCAAAATAGAAACATTTAATCATCTTTTTAATCGTACTCCTCGATGTACAGCCAAACAATGCTTTTTTTTTTTTTTTCAGTGGTTCTTTCTGGTTTAGTCTTGGCACAAATATGTTCCAATTTGTCAGGGGTGTGATCCAGTTCTGACAATGAAGTGCCCCAAGTACAGATCAGCCTGGTTCTGTGTTTTATTCCCTCTGATACTACTCACTTCCCATGTGATCCTTTATTTCCCTTAGAGTTGAAATCAGGGTAACTCCTGGAAAACTCTCAAAGGTTTTGTTGCTGTTTAATATAATTGATGTTGGTAGAGCATGCAGCAGATCCTAATACTAGAGGAGGAGGGAAGCACCCTGTGACCCAACATGATTAGGGTGAGAGCATGAAGGGGCAGAAAGGGTACCAGAGTGACAGTAATGGAAATAAGAGGAGCAAGTTTATACCAAAAGGTACCAGAGGGAAGCTGGTGTTGAGCTGTAGGGAATGTAGAGGGTTATGCAAAGGGTGAGGAACAGAGATGCTGCAAATTAAGGAAAGGAAGTGGAGCACAAATGAAAGCACTGGTCCACTCTAAATTATCGTGGTAAATAATTTGGAGTAGGAGGATCTCTAAAATTTGCTCTTGAGGTAATCCTGGTGTCTGATGGTTCACCCCTTTCCCTAGAAAAGAGCCCCTTGAACTCTTGAAAGTGTTAATGGCTTGGCACAGTCCCCTACCAGTTTGTCCTGGTGGCTTTCAGATGTGTTGCAGATGAGAACTTCTACCATGTAAGCATTCAGGAACATGAACAAAAAGTAATTTCAGGAAGATTCTTGTCTGTGGATTCTTTTTTTATTTCCTCTACTTTTACTCTTTAGGGAATTGTGCCTGATTTAAAACTGTGCCAAAATAACACCTCTGGTCTTGTTTGTTTGGGTCTTACTGGTGACTGTTGTCTTCTCCCTACTCTGCAAGCTCTGCATGTGAGGAAGGACCAGGGAGAAGATGTGCAGCAGGGATTGTTTGGGATGACTTGTTTTGGGAAGTAAGGGGGGGGGGGGGGGGGGGGTGGCCCACGCTGGGTTGAAACAGGGCAGCACTGCTGTTCCTATTGTTCTGCCAGACTGCGTGGTTCAGCCACAAAGCAGCTGGTTTTCAAAGTCAGTGTTTAAAACTTCCCATTTTGAAAGATACTGGTTTAAAACATAATGGAGCACAATAAGAAACAGTTAAGACCAGTTCTTTAAACCTACCTGAAGAGAGAGGAATCACTTGAAAATTCTCCCAGTAAAAATTGTATTTGCTCTCACTGGACCAGTATGTTGAATTGTAACCTTTAGGTCTTGCACAAGCTTCTGCAGTGACTAATTAGGCAGGGGAAAAAGCAGAGAAATCACCTCTGACTGCAGCACTAGTTAAAGTTGTGGAAAATACAGGCAACCAGTCCTGGGCTGTGCGACTGGATGGAGATGGAGCTGTGCCTTCCCCAGGGCTCTGGTTGATGTTGCATTGACTAGCAGTGCTCATAAAGGCTTCTGCTGAGAGGAGAGACTTGTTACTTAATGTGTGATGCTTGTAGGAGCCAAAAGGGACTTTCTGGGGTCTTGCTGCTGCCCATCACCAGCAGTGCAGATGTGCATTATGCTGACAGCAGCATTGGGCAGCAGCTGCCTGTGGGATGTGGTTTCCCAGGTGAAACAGACCAAAGGTCCTGCCTGATGCTGCAGCTCCTGTATTGGGCTTTTATCTCCTCCTTTGCTGTCGGCTCATCTCCTTCAGACAGTGACAGCCCTGTGAAATCTTCAGGAGCCGCAGCGTTTGTCTCCCTTGAAACTTGGGAGGGCAGGGGATAGCGAGGGAGAGGATTGGTTTGGTTTTGGCTTTTATTTGCCTGGGTTTTGTTTGTTTGGGTTTTTTTTCCCTGGAGAGTGCACAGCTCAGTAGTTCAGGCTGGTGTTTGCCTTCCAGAAATTCCTGTGAAATGATCAGAGGATCTGTGAGATGCTTCTGTATTTTGAGTCCTAATCACTTAGGTGAAAAAGAATAAGTAAATTATATATTGAACCGCTAACTGGTGCTGAGGCCTGCTGGTTTCCATGGCAACCAGGCTGGAATTAGTTGCCTGTGACGTCACCGGCATGGTGCAGGTAAGAGTTGCATCCTGCTGCCATTTCCCTCACTGAAGAGGTAAACGCTGCAGGCGCAAACACCATGACATTGCGGTTAGTATGCGCAAACACCTCGGTCACCCTGGGGTACCTGTCCATCTCTGGAGCGAACCGAGTTCACTGCATGCACAGCAGAAATGCCTTTACTAAGGGAGATGGGATCCCCTTACCCCACATCTGCCCTCTCCCCACTGCTGTTGTTGGGGTGCAGAGCAGCCCCACACCTGGGTTGGAGGGCTCAGGTTTTCTCCTCTGTTTGCCCAAGTTGTTTCTCTAATTCATCTTACAGACCCATTTATAAACATACGGAGAGAAAAAATTCCCAGCAGTCCCATGGGGACATCACTTCTTCTTTCTGGAGATGGATAAACATCCTGGTAGGTTTTTGGTGCCTTTTTTTTTTTTTTTCCTTTTGTTTTCTCAAGGATTTGGTTTTATTTTCCCTCTCTTTTTCTATCTTTGAGATGCCAGGAATGTAAACTCTGGTCTTTTCTGGCATTGCTTAAAGACAAGAGGGAGATGTAAATCTATGAACGTGAATGTTTAAAACCTTAACTGAAGGAGTGAATGTGGAGAATCTTTAATGAAGGTCTCCTTTACTCAATACATTAATTACTTATCGGAGTATATGTATTTTAAGCCAAACAAACTACCAGCCTGATTGAGCATGGCTGTTTGATTATCCTCAAAGAGTCAGGAATGGAGGTTCTGCCTGAAGCCTCTTGCACAGTACTGTACTGTAGGGACAGGTGTGTCACATTCATGTGCGACAGGCACTGTCCCACACTGAAGCCTGGGTAGGCAATGATAAGTAATAGTCACTGTTCAGCTGTGGAATTGAATATCCTTTAGCCAGCAACAACAAAAAAACCTCACCCCACCTATCTGATTGCCTTCACATGATCAAAACACAGTAGATGTGGTTCTTCCTTCTGCACATTTTCTGGTGGTTGAATTCAGTTTAGTTTTAGCTGTCCCAGGTGATTGCATTTCCAATGTTTTCTTAAGAAGAGACTGTATGCCTCCCTGTTAAGGTGATTTGTCCTGTTCCCCATGCAGCAATAGGCTTATGTTTTTCTTTTCTTGGTTTCCACTGGACCTATGCATAGTTCAGCTAGCATTGAATGAGCCCCTTTTTAGTTTGTGCTTGTCAGAGGCTTGTAGACAGTTCAGTTCCCAGCTCATTGACCATTGCTCAACAATATCCTGTATTTAATCCTTGTGTTCATAAATTGATTTCTGGTTCTTGGTAAGGTACTTGGTGCTCTTCTGCAACCTTCTATTTTATCAGAAGGTTTTTGAGTAACTTTCATCCAGAATTAAATACCAGCTTTCAGATATGGTTGCAATCAAAACATCTGATGCTTGTCAGCTCTGGAGACTGCTAATAATACTGCAAAGCACAGCTGTTTGCTTGCAGCAGTGCCCACCTGTACATAGAAGTAGCTCTGCCACAACAGTCTTCTCCAGGAGACTGCCCACCGATACATCCTGCTTCTCCTATGCCTGCATCATTGCAGTGACTGTGAGTTGAAAATGATGTTTCGGTTGTGATGGCTGGCTCAGGAATTCCAGGTCTCGTACTGCCTCTTCCCTTTGGTGGAAACAGATGCACTCTGGATGATGTTTTGCATTTTGATGTAATGCGCATCTGTTATATAGGCATAAAAATGTTCGGTTTTTATAATTCAGTTTATAATGAGGAAAATGACACAGGGCAACAGGGGAAGTTCAGGTTAGGTATAAGGAAGAAGTGCTTTACTGTGAGGGTGATGAGGCAGTGGCACAAGTTGCCCAAGGACGTGGTAAATGCTCCATCCCTGGAGCATCAAGGCCAGGTTGGACAGATCCTTGGGCAACATGGTTTAGTGTGAGGTGTCCCTGCCAATGGAAGCGGGCTTGGAATTAGATGATCTTAAGGTCCTTTCCAACCCAAACCATTCTATAATTCTATGATAGGGAGTTTTATTAGGTGCCATGGCTCACTGAGTGTTGCTTGCAGATAGCATGCTGCACAGATCACCTATTGTAAGCCAGTAGTGACCTGTGGAACCCACTTTGGGTGATGCTGTTCTACGGCCTTATCTATACTAGGAAGAAAGACAAATGATGTATAGTTTATCGTCTCATTGTAAAGCTAAATGACATGGTAGGGTGGTGGGGGGTTTCTATGTTTTTGTTTTTGGTGGTTTTGTTTAATGTCAGAAGTTGCTTCTTGAGTGGGCTACAGTTGTGTTTCTGCTGCCAGAGGTGAAATAACAGTCCTGATTTTTTGTCAGTGTAGATGCAGATAAATGGACTTGGAAATACAGAAGAAATAAAAATACCTTTATCATGTACCTCCTTTTGGAAGCATCTCCAAGTATTAGCAGCTTCTTTTTCCTTCTTTGGATGGGCTACTTTAAATCATTCATATTGTTGTCACTTCCAAGGGTTTTTTCTTCCCTAAATACTTTGTTTGTAGGCAGTGCCACCAATAAGTGAATAGATAGGAATATGAAAAATATGAAGAGCGCCAAAATCTTACTGACAGAAGGAAAACCTTGCAGTGCATTTCACTGCTGCCATCCCTAGTGAGCTGTGCTACCACGAGTGGTAAGGCAGAAAGGAGTCTGAGATCGTCTGTGCCTCCTTAGAGGCAACATCAGAATTTAGAAGAACTGAACTGCCTCTCATGGCTCCTGAGCTGTGACAGTGTGGTCTTTGCACACTTTAGTGTCAGCTGAGCTTTTAGAAAATGCTTCCTCTATTTAGACCTGTGGTGATCAGGTATGGTATGTTGCATGAAGGACTACAGTCAGCAATTCTGCCTTAAGGTTCCTCCTGCTACTAGCACTTGTAGTGTTCCTCAGGGTTTTCAAGCACCTCCCACGTTTTATGCATCTGTCTTTCAGAAGATGAAATATTTAGGCCAAAATGGACATGGTTTTGTCTTACACGAGTGTTGATGGGATAAGAAGGAACATCACTGCTCAATGTTCCCATCAGAGTCGTTGGCAAATGCATCTGTCGGGAAGGATTCAGTGATGGGTATTAGGATAATGAGCCACGGGGAGGTGGGCTGTGACTTTTCACTCCTTGTCACCTCTAGTTTTCTATCAGTTCAAGAGGCCTTCACAAAAAGAAGCTGTTACTACTGCTGGCTGCACAACGGATGCTGTGTAGAGTACCTGTGCAGTGGTATAGCTTGGGAAGGGTGAAAGATGAGAAGATAGGGGTTTATTGCCTTCTAACGCTGAGGCTTGCTGAGATGGCAGTGGCTGCGGTCTCCAGAATTAGAGGGTTTGTATTTGGAGTTAAGATACCGTCAGTGGGGCCTAGTGTCTGAGCCAGCTGTTTATACACCCGGAGAATACTGCTTTGTCTTTCCTCTGCCACTGGGCGGGCGGGAGGGGGACCATGGCCGAGGACGGGGCTCAGGGAGTGAGAGGGATGGGGGGTGCATGGGACAAACTGAAGAGGATGAGTTGGGTGGCTGGAAGGAGTTGGGCCTGTTTAAAATGGCCGCCACCGCATTCAGGGGGCCATTTTAAGTGCCGTTATCCTGCTCTCGCTAATGGGTGTAATTTGAATGAACGTGAAGCCAACAAAAATGTTAGATTCCAGGACAAATCTGTTCTGATCTGGGGATTCATCCGAGTCCCAACAATGCGTAAAGTACTGTGGGATGAGAGGTGATACATTGTGGAAATGTAAGATATGAATTTTATATTTATTACTGACTTGGCAGGGTGCTTTTCACATCACCATTCTGGTACAATTTTTGATTATATTTTTATGCTGAGCATGGGAGAAACACCGCTAGTGTGTACGTAATTCTCTCTGCCTTTTGTGCTTCTCTTCTCTGATAAGGAGAACTCTGTGCTGATGAAAGAGACAGGGTTGACAGTCCTTGCACTGTAATGATACAGTTTAGACAATGCCGGTAAAAACTTCCTCTGCCAGCGTGGGGGACGTGTGCTGACACAGAGCAGAGTGCCACTAGCAGAGGAAGGATAGGTAAGTTTGTGTCTTGCCCAATTCCTGACCTCTGCAAGAGTTCAGGAGGGTGATGGTAGTTTGTGTGATGTTGGTGTGCATGGGGGACCTGTTCACTGGTCCTCGGTCCATGTGTTGCTCTCATTTGTCATGAATTGTTGTCTTGTAATGGATTTTGTTTACTCCCAGCATGTGCTGGCTCTGAACTGGCATTGAAAGCAGGTAAAATTTATCTGCAGATGGAGTGATGTCTGTTCTCTTCCAGGTACTTATTTTCATTAAACAAGTAAGTGTCAGGAAAATACCCTTCTCTATAGATTGCCTTACAAAGTCAGAGTTATGGGGCAGTGGTACATTTCTTGTATATATTTATATTTAGTTATTTATACAACCCTTGTCTTTTATGTGGGGTTTTTTAACAAGCATCGATGCATGCATTCTACCTTACTTCATGTCAAAACTGATAGCATCCTCATTTTGTATCTTCATAAAGAACTGTGCCGTGTGAGATGGTGCAGAAGGTCTGCATCAAAACTGGGAACTGAACCCAGACTTCTGGGATTCTTGGTTCAGTGTCCGATACATAGGAATAAGTCAGAATGATTTTTGTGTTTATTTAAAGATATATTTACTTATGTTTCTATTGAATCTGCTTCTGGAAGCGAACAGCTTCAATATGGCACTTTTCATTAGAGTAATTGAGAAGGGGCTTAAAATGATTAAGGTGTAGTGGCTTTTTGCATCTTCACCGCAAACAGCATTGCAGTTGTACCGCAGAAGTGCATTTGGCTGGTGGCATTTGGTGGAACCAAAAGGTTTGACTCAATCTGACACTGGCAGAGCAAAGTGCATGAACAGACGACTGCCAGCAAGTTGATTTACCCCAATGAGATTATAAGTTGTCATCTAGACACTAGTAGTCTTCTTCATTGCAGTAAGAAGTAAAATGTTCGCCTCAACTGTCAGGAGATTGGTTGGTTCAATGTTACTGTGACTCAGCTGGCAAATGGCAACTTATTAGTCATGGTAACTCAGTTGCTTACTTCTGTGTTTGCATCTCTTGGACTGATTTTGGTGGGCAGCCATTGTCAATGGAAGGCAAATAAGAAAGGGAAAACCTGGGAGTTACCTGGTTGCAATCCCTCTCCTCACTGGTAGCCTGGGTAGAAATAAACCCAGGGTAGAAACAAGCCCGCAGAGCTGGTGGCTGGTTGGAGGAAAAAAAATTGAAAAAAAGATTAGTTTGGGTTTAAAATGTCGGACTACTGAAGTAAATGTCACCCTCATCAGAGCTGTGAACAGTTGAAGTTTTGGCAGCAAACGGACAAGGCTTAAGGTGGTGTTATGTGGGTTAGTAGTTCAGTCCCTACCCTCCCACAGCTGGAAGACTGACTCTCTGGAAAAGGTGCAGAAGCTTTCCCTTGTTGAGAGCCAAGCTGACCTTTATAGCAGCCATGCATTATCCCGTACCTTTGCGTAATGCAGCAGTGAAGGCAGGTGGCTCCAGCCTATGCAAAATGCAGTTGTGATGTGTGCCCAGCCCCTCGTCTAACAGCTTAAATAGCCCACATCGGGGGCCTGCCTCTCCAGGAGGAAACCTTGCTTGCAGTGTAAAACCACTGTGCACTTATGCTTGTTTACGCAGGGAAGCTGGCGTGCAGTAAGATGGGGTGTGAGTTTATGGCTCTCTGGCTGTTCTGAACTGTTTTGTGTGGGCATTTTTCATACACAATTAAGAGCTGAGCTGCTTGCTCCAGTGGTGTCAAGTAAGAGCGGTTACGGCATGAGCTGGTGAGCAGTGCCCAGCGTGCTCCCTTCAGGGCCTAGCTTATTGCTGCCTTCCCAGGGTGAACAAGTCTTAGGCTAACATGAATTTTACAGGAGGCCATGTGGGATTGGAGCAGCGGGAAAACGATGGAGTGGGACCAAGGAGCTGTACATGTGCCGCACTAGGCACAGCTGGGATGTGGCTGGCTTAAGTGTGCAGTGGAAGAGGCAGGAACGTTTGTAATGCCAGTGGAAAGAACCTGTATGGGGAAGGGGGCAGTGTCCCAGAGAGCAGAGGCAATGGGAGCTCCCAAATGCTGTTGGTTGCAGGTCATGCTGGTGGGACCCTGCCTCTCCCCAAGCACTGGCCTTGGCAGAGCTCACCGGCACTGCTTGGCAGAGCAAGCAGAGGAGCAAAGCTTCCCGTGGTGGAGCACAAGCTGGCATCTGAGCAGCCTCACCTCTGCCCCGCCAGCAACGCTGGCCCTTCCTGGCGGCGTGCCGCCTCTCCCTGCTGCCAGCCTCCTGCCCGCCAGCAGGCACCCACCCCATCCCCTGCCCAGGCTGGGAGCAGGGAGGCGAGAGGTGGGCCCCCGATCCGATCCGGAGTAGCCGGGCTCCCCCCCGCCCCCGGCTCCCCGTGTCAAGCGCGTGTTTGAGCTTGTGCGAGTCTCCTGGACACCTTCCCGGTGAGTTTTCCAGAGAATGACTACAGATGAAATGCAATTAGACACAGATGGACGGGGGTGGGGGAGGGGTGGGAGACGAGCCGAGTTTGAAAATGGGGGGAAGGGAGCGATTAATTGCGAAGCCATGAGGCAGACTGGCGCGTGCGGGAGAGGGATGTGTGCGAGGATCAGAGGTCCCTGCTGGGAGATGCTCGCTGGGCCGGGGCCGGGGACCCGAGGAGGTCTCTCTGCTCTCAACTGCTGCTGCCGCCGCTGTTGTGGTTGTTGGAGAGCCAGAGGGAAGCAGCGGGCGTGTCTCAGGGATGATTAATCATGTATGGCAGCAGCGAGGAAGGAGGACACGGCGCACACACAAGACCAGCACCTCCCCTACCCCTGCGCGCCTTTGGCTCGCTGACAGCGGTCTCTTCTGCTCTGAAATCCAGCCCCTGAGGACGGCAGGCAGAGGGGAGCCGTGTTTCAGCTGAGAGAAGAGACAGTTCCTTACGCACCCCGTCATCCAGGAGCTTTGAGACTCCAGAAACTTAAATCTCCTGGGTCTGGGAAAGAATGAAAAAATGTGAAAGCAGGGAGCTGAGCTACTCCAGGTGGGAGGAGAGGCAGACCTGACTGAAGGTTTAATTAGTGAGGAGCGTGGAAAGAATAAAAGTGGGTTTGGCAACAGCAGGGTTTGAGTGCTTTCCAGTTGGGGAGGTGGGGACAGGGCACAGAGCAGTGCAGATTGGTCAGGTGTCCCTTTGCCTCAGGGTTGTCAGTCTCCCCTCCTTCCACACCCTGGCACTACTTGAAAAAGGAGATTTAAACATAAATTGGTTTCTGTTTGGGGGAAGGAATTTGGTTTTAAGTCTCCCAGATTCAACTTCTTATTGCTGTGAAGGAAAGCTTAAGAACCAGAAACCTGCTTTCTTTGTGTGTGTGTGTGTGGTGTTATTGAGAGGTCAGAGTCCTGCACAAGGAGAGAACCAGAAGATGAGAATACCAGAGATTTCCAAAGTAGGAGACACATGGTTAAACCAGGACTGCTGGCCTGGAGCTTTGAACTTGTCTTTCCAGTCTAATGGCCGTTACCTGCAGTGGTCTTGCTCATCTTCCCTGTGCAATTTCCCCTCGCAATTTCTTCTGCAAGTAGCTGAAAGCTTACCCTTTTCTCTGCATCCCCTATCCAAGCTAAGGCAATATTCTTCCCACTGCTGCTGTAATTTACAGTGGATGATGTCAAAATGTTCGTACTTTTTCCCCTTAACCTCGGACTCCCCTTTCATAGTCTGCAATGGTTCTTTTGGGGAGCTTTGGACTGAAGGGAGGTGTTTAATTGTATTTTTCAGCCCCTTATTTTCCTCTGCTCAAGGTTTGCAAGGACACCCTTAACTATAGTGCTGTCTTCTGTCACTGAGGTGGGATCTCTGGGATGATTTTTGTAGCGTTGCTTGGATGTGCTGCCTGTACATCTGTCCCTGAAAGATTGCTAGAGAGTGTATTTAATACTTATAAACAGCTCCACATTTTCAATGTGCCGCTTCCTCTTGCAGTGCAGAGTAGTGGCCTGATTCTGGAATGTACAGATTTCATTATTTTCCTCCCTTTTTATTTTTTCTTAGTTCTTCTAAGTATAGCTAAGTAGTATTTCACAAAGCAAAATATTATCACAAAATAAGAGAGGAGTTGGACATAATAATTGTTCTGAGGCAGGACATGAGTGGGTCAAAGTTAAGACTGTGGTGAAATGGGTGCTGCAGAGCTGAGGAAAGCCTTCCTAGGCTACTGCTGATGAAGTTGGAGGTACCTTTGTGGGGTTGTTTTGGGATCCCTGGATTAAAAAACTCCAGTGTTGTTTCTGAGGCAGAATTGAAACATGCTGGTGGCATCAGAAACTGACAAAACTGAGAGCTGGAATAAATACTTAATGCTCCTCCCTGTGAGACCTCTGCTCACAGCCAGTAGTCATGGAAAACAGGACAAAACAGATGTGGATGCCCGAGCGAGTGAATAGTGCTCCTTTATCCGTGGCCGTTGTGCAGCGAGGTGTTTTCCTCCCCTCACCAGCTTGGCGAGCCTTCTGGCACATTGCACCCACACTGCCCAGCGGATCTAATTGTGGGATTTGGGCAGCATAAGGAGCTGCTCTGCTGTGGCTGTGAAGAGGCACATCTCTGCCTGTTCAGTTTGAATGGCTGGACCCGGAGCAGGCAGAGGGGCAGGAGGGTTTCTGAGAGCTCAAGGCCAGTACAACATCAGTGTTTTCATTTGGAGCTCTTCCCAAGGCAGCTTTCTTTAAGAACAACGAAGGACAGGGCAGCTTGTCCTCTGTGGTCTCCAGTGTCCACCAAGGGGGAAATGGAAGGGGGGGCACACGCTAAAGCCTACCTTGTGGTGTATGTGATTTAAGAGAAAGGAAGAAAACCAGAGACAAGGAAATGTGATTTGCTAACTCAGCTGGCAGATGGGCAGAGAGAGGAGTGTGTTGCTAATTAGTGTGAACTATTGATCATGTTTGGATGGAGGTGATGCTGTGATGGGGAGTAGTGTCTACCTTTGCTCTGTTGGCCCATCCAGGGGGTTACTTAGTCCTTTTCCAGCCCAGGGATGGTTTTGGCAAGCCCTCCAGCATCAGCACTGGTGGCAGTGGTGAGGTCCCTGGTGACCGCAGTTTGGCAGACTCCTGCCCCATCTCAGGTAGCACCTTGGGAATCGCCCGGCCCCCTCCCCTACCTGGGTGTGCTTTCTGATAGTGTAAGGGGAGCTTTTGGAGGAGCCAGGGGCTGGCTGCCAGGCTGCCTTTAATTCCCCCAGCTGGCAAACAGGAGGCCTGTGTCGGTTGCCGGGGCAATGGCGGGAAGCTGTGTTAGTTTAATGAAGCATTGGGAAGGCTGCTGTTTGTTTCAGGGGAGGGGGGGCTTTCTCGCCTGCCAGGATGCTCCCCTGAAGCCGACGGGTGGCTGCCAAAGTGCTCTCCCTCATCTGCCTCCATCAGCCCTTGCCAGGGTGCAGAGGCCGTCATCAGGCCATCCCTCAGCACGACATGTCTGCCTGCTCCCCTTCCACCTGAGCACAGCGTGTTCGGTGCCCTGCCCTCAGATCTGTCTTCCTCCAAAAACGCCTGCCTCTTCCCAGGAAAGAGCCCACTCTCGCCCCATGCAGGGTGCCTCCTCCCTGGGGCTGGGATGGATGCCCCTTCCCTTTCATCGCCTGCCTAGGGGATGGTGGCTACCTGATTGAGGTGTTGAACTTTCTTGATTTAAGCAAATGAAGACTCGAAGCATCCATGTCTTCATCGTAAAGGTGACCTACAAAGGAAGGAGAGGAGGAAAAGAAGAGGGGGGTAAAAAAAAAAAAAAAAGCCTTGTGTTTATGCCCCTTTTGCAATGTCTCTTTATGATTTAAAAAGAATAGAATGTGGGGCTTGGGCTTTTTTATCCTTCTTTTCTTCCTTTCTTCCCAGCTTGTTATCTCAAGTACAAAAGGATTTCTGGTCTTGTTTAACCTCGGGGGGGGGGGGGGGGGGGAGGGGGAGTTCGAGGGGCAGCTTGAGCAGTAGCAGGCTTATGACTCCAGATAAAACTTCATATTAAAAACATGAGCCTTATTCAGACCTGTTAAAAATCAGGGGTGTGTAAATGGAAGTGTAAAAAACAAATACTAAATGGAGAGCTTGCTTGAAAGGTCAGAAAGCCATGCCCGTTTAATACAAGGCCACAGACCCATGAATTTTCAGCAAATAAAAATGGCAGAATAAGACTATTGCCTTGCAAAGGGGGAAAAAGAAAGCCATTTCATATGTGAGAACACAGATGTATTTGGTAAAGATGTACAAGCAGAAATGCACCTGTTTTGGTTTGGTTTTTTTTCCCCTCTCCCCTCCCCCACCTTTTTTCTTGTTCTCATTTAAAATGCCATATAAACAAACGCTGTCCTGGATGGATGGTGCTTCCCTAGCGAGTGTAGCAGAGCTTCTCCTTGTCCTGCAGGAGCAGCTTCCCACATCAGCCGTTGCAGGGCTAAATCTCACCTCCCCCCTCCCCAAATACAGCGGCACATTACCCCCCTCGCCCCCCGACCCGCGCCTCCCCTGGCGGCAGCATCCCACTGGGATTTGCAGGTTGCCTATGCCAACCCTGCCATGTGGATGGAGGACAAGGAGCCCATCCCTCAGCGTGAAGCCAGTGTCAGCCCAAACTCTGTGACCCCCTGTTGCTGTCCTCCCTCTCTGGCCCATTCTGATCTGTACGTGCGAGTCTCACGCCCTGCGGATGGCTGGTAATTAAAAACCTGGGAGGGGGATATTATTGAGTTAACAGTAGTTATTTGTCAGGCTGCTGGAGAGGGGGGAGAGTGATCTATCCCCAGGGAAAGCTGCACTGACGAGGGGTGGGGGGGAGCAGGAGGGAGGAGGAAGTGGGGGCGAGATTGGCAGGTGACTGCCAGCTCCGAGGAGATGACAGCGGCAGCAGCTCCGCCAGTCCCACTTGAACACTGCACTGCAGGTACTGGGTTAATGGGTGGGAAGTGGTGAAGAAGAATATCAGGGTGGGTGGCTGGAGGGGAGGGTGTTGGCGTGGGGGAGTTGATTTCTGCTAAACGCCAAGATAGAGATGACACTCTCTATATACATGTAATCATTAGACTTTGCATTCCCAAGAATATTTTCCTTCATACAATTTTTTTAAAATGCAGAGAAAGCTCTCCCCAAACCTGACAGTATTCTACCTACAATCACTTCCCCCGTGCCAATATTACCATGCCGTACAAAACCGGTCTGAAATGCTGTGCTATTTTTGACCATTGCTTTAGAATATTTGTAGTGAAATTTTAATTTTTAAGGTGCTAGGAATAGGCACCTCAGTCCCACATCATCTCCATGTAGCGAGGCCCTTTTACTGAACGTGACACTGCATTACAATCTAAACCTCACAATTTTCTTGTTTGATGATACTGACTATCCAACTAGAAAATTCATGTATCCTCCTTTTGCAGGACTGGCAGGTTAGACCTAGACTGAAGTCCTGATTGACATCTGCAGACAGCATTCTTGCTCATGCTCGTGCTCTCTCTCGTGTGCTGGTGCTCCCTCTCTCTCTCTCTTTCCCTTTTTTTCCCTTTCGGAGGGCAAAACATCTATTTGCAAAGGGCTGAGGACATGCGCTGCGCAAGGAGATAAAAGCAAAGAGCCCTCATCCCGTGTAAGAGTTCTTAGATCTGTAACTCAGGGGGCTGGCAACAGGGTTTGGCAAGGGTTGAAATCCTCCTGTCTTTCTCCCTTCTCATACATTTGAGTATGAAAAACAAAAACAGCCGGGGTTATCTCAGATGTGCAATAGTGAGGATTTAGATGTCAGCTTCACTATCACCTTCATTCTTTGTATACAAAAAGAGAAAGCGGATCACAGATTTGCACCTAAGCTACACAGAGTGATGCCTCGGTTTATCGCAGCGAGGGAAGCTCATGCCTCTCCCCTTCCAATACAGCAGTGTTAAGCCCCAAGGGCCTTACACAGGCAGTGCATGTGTTGGAGTCCCGTCCTCTCGCTCTCTGCTGCAGGAGCCAAGTTTAAGGAATCGGCTGAGAGTTCATGGCATGTGCGTGATTGTAGACCTGCATGAGTTTCAACAGCGTTCTAATGGGTCTCCCTCCCACCACCACCAGCCCCCTGTAAAGTGTTCAGCCATAAAGATGTTGCCTTTTTTCTTTGACCTGTCATTAGCATGGAAAGGACCATCACCTACATCTGTGCATTGGTGGTATTGCAGGTCCTAGTCCAGAGACTACGTAAGGTGTTGTGAGCTGTGAAAACACTCTGGTGGGCTGGTCTGTACATCCAGATTAACGTGTGGTTCAAGTACTGTGCTGATGTGCTTCTTAGAAATGCCTGCAATGAAAGGGGCAAACTCCCTTTTATTTTGTTGCTCCGACACAGGCATGCTGATCTGTATTACATGGAGATACATATTTTGACTGCTTAACAAAGAAAACCATGCCCATGACAACTTCTTGTCATGCGAGTAATCCTACTAAATGGAACGTGACCAGCACCATCCGTTTTGAGGTGTCTTCTGTGTGGTGGTTTCCAGTGTCCTGGTGTGGCCAGTTTCAGGGAACTGTGTTTTAATCTGGCGATTGCCTGCAGTCTTCACTGAACAGCATTGGGAGCTTTGGGCATTTAGCAGCTTTGAAAATTACATCATAGGCATCTTAAATGGTACTTTTCAAGTGTGCATTGGTTTTAAAGCTTAGCAGCCGGCCTTTTGGCCATATATATAGATCACATACACACTGAACTGCTTACTAGGAACGGCAGTTATTTGAATTCAAGGAAAAATTGCGCGTTTCTCTCCTGTCTTCGTCCTCCCCTTTTCTGTTTTCCGTGTGGAATGAGGATCCCAGGGGTGCATCTCCTGGTTCCTGACATGCAGTGAGACCTTGAGCTGCACCCTGAACCTACCAGCCTCTTGGTTTTGCTAGGGGTAGAAGGGGCTCGCCATGTAAAGCACTACCTGCTCTGTGGGTGTATACCCTGCTCTGTTTTTCACTGTTGCTAGCATGTGGCAGCAAGAGTTGATGAGTGCAGCCTTACTTGAGGGTAAAGGAGGCTGGGGGAAGACACCAGCAGAAGACAAACAAAACGCCTAATTCAGAGCTCACAACAGGACTGAAATTTTGGGCAAGTCTCAGGATAGGAAGAATGGGTAACACAAAGCCAGCACTGAGAGCTCATTTTAATTTCAACCATCTTGTGCGTGTGTAGTTAGCTGTCTTTGTTTAAAGAACTTGTCCTTCAGGTAGATTTTATTTGGATGGCTTGCTTATCCAAAGAACATTAATGACTTTCCTTGAGGAGTTCCAGCCAGTACCTTTGCACCCCGGTTCTCCTCTAGCCCTGTTTTCTCTTTTCCATAATCTCCCCATGCCTGGCAGCAAGCCTTTAGGGTACATGCGCAAGCGAAAGGAGCTTGAGTTGGGGAATTAATATTCCTGGAACATAACACCAGCAGCATGCACACGCTGAGGAGAATATTAGAGCTATTAGCGGTGGGAGTTTGGAGTGCATGCAATATCTAGATGGAGAATTCAGTGTGATTAATCTGCCTCTAAGCAGCAGCCTCCGGGCTCTGGGAATTCTGTGGCACGTTTGAAATCAGAACTTTTTTTAATTACCTTTCCGCATCAACAAAACAATTGCAGTTGTGTGAAAATAAGCCCATTCAGTCCCTGCCCTGTCTCTTGGTTGGGGTTTTCTTTTCCCTTTCTCTGTTCTGGATGAGATGCGCTGCCGAAGCCCTGACTGTTCATGGTCCCAGCAGCTCTGACAGCACTTTGCACAAGTGCAGAGGGACTTAGCCTGGGAGGCTTTGGCCGGCCTCCAAGTCAGGTAATTGCGTTCTGGGCCAAGTTGGAGCAAGCCCATGCTAGTCGGTGTGCATGTGTTAGATTCCTTCCTCTTCCCCAATTCTTTATTCTGCTTCCCAACAAATGCCGGTGCCTCCCTCTCTCCCGCCTTCACCTCCTCGCCTTGCTGGCATCCTGGTGCAGTGGCAGCCATGTTGCCTCCCCGCCACGGGCGGCTTGAGAGAGATTCCCCAAGAGAGGAGGAGCAGGTAAACATGGAGGTTTCATGCAATCAGCAGGGTGGGAAAAACAACAATTAGAAATGATGAAAGGACATTCAGTCAGTATAAAAAAGGTAGAAAAGTTGCGGCCAAAGAAGGAGCAAGACTTCCTGGAGTATACAAGATCAGATGGGGACCTTCCTGCTTGCAATTCGTACCTTTTCCCTCGCTTTGGCAAGCAGAGGCAGGAGAGTTTGTCCCTTCCATTGCAGCCTGGTTTATTGCTGTACTGGCACAGAGAAGCCATAAAACAACAGGGGAAATCATTCCTGGAGTTGTGACTGTGCCAGGGCTCGGGCAATGCCCCAAGGCACTGGGATCAGAGTTGGTGTGGGAAGGGAGGCTTCAGCCATGGAGGAGCTCTCATGTAGAAGAGCATCCTCCCGGGTGCCTGGGTTTTATGCTGGAAGCACATAGAGCCACTGGAGTTCAAGCTTCCTACAAGCACCTCTCACCCCTGCCTGCTGCTGGACTTGCAGTTCCCCTGCGCATGTTGTCAGCCCTCTGAGGCACCTTGGGCACTCGTGGGGTGCTCCCTCCACCAGGCAGCCACAAGCCAGGAGCGTACCTGCCAGCCGGTTCCTGGCAGGGATCTGGATCATTTCCTCCTCGCTTCTTGCACGCTCCAGGTGCAGGTTTCCCTCCTGCCGCACTGGCAGGTTGCAGGAAGGGCAGGCGGTGATGGCAGCGCTGGTTTCTCCTCCCATCCATGTCGGCATGGCGCTGGGGAATGCTTTGTAGGTCTCATTGAGGGCAGGGATGGAGGCTGGAGAGAGGAGTGGACATACTGCGAGGAGCACAGGCTCCCTCCCCTTTGGCTCTGTGGTTCAAGTAACTTTACAAACACAACATTGTCTGCAATTAGCACTATTTAATTCTTGATTTTTTTTTTTTGTTATTTCACTTGGCTGTGGCTGTGCCCTTGGCTTATCCCTCTGAATTCCTGGCCTTCAGGCAGGATTAAGCACAGTGCAAGTATTTGAGCTGCCTTGCTTCAAAAAGAGGGGAAAACAAAAAATACCCGTTTCAAAGAAAAAGAACAGATTTCTCTTCTTTGGGGGGTGGGGGATAATTTTTCAACATGTTTGAGGCTGTGTTAAATTTTAAGTAATTCGTGTTAAAAAAAAACAACCTTAAGCTGAATAACCAAAACCCCCCAAAACCTTCCCAGGCCACGGTAAGCCAAGAGTTACTTAATACTCCTTTTTTGTTCTCTTGGGCTTTATTTCAGAAATGACTACAGAAGTCTGTATCAGATTTTGCTCCCAGAGCAACATCCAAGCATTGTATTGGGAGTACCTCAAAGGCTCCTGGCCTTTCGCTCACCTACCCCAGGCTCCCTGCCCCTCCCCAGGGCTAAAAATACACCAGGGAACTGAAAACCTCCCTCTTTAACCCTATTGCCTTGCTTAGGCCTCACATACAACTCTGTTACCTTAACTCTGACCTTTACCACCTCTTTTACTACAATTATAGTTTAAAAGTGGTTTCTGATCCTCAGGTGGGAAAACAAAAACCCCAAGTGCACACTGGTTAGTGTTACCTCAGCTGGCCCACGGCTCCCAGACCTCTGCCATGTGTCTTTGGTTGCAACGGGTGGCCCTGCTTGCCCGGTGGCTCTCTGCATTTGCCTTCCCAGCCCATCCCAGGCGCGACCCTCAGCATCCGCCTGTTTCCGTCCCTTCCTCTCAATTAATTTCCCCCAGAGCCTTTCCCGTGCCAGCACCTCTCAGTTTTCACCCCAGCACATTGTCCTGCTCCAGCCCCAGCAGGTCCAGCACGGCCATGGAGGGTGGCTCTGTCCCAAAAGGGCGGTGGGAGCCTGTTCTGCACTAGGGGCTGGCACCTGGGCTGGCGCTTGCTGTCTGTCCTGCTCAGACCACTTTGAAAAGATACTACCATCGTGGTCACAAACTTTATTTGGGGAAAAAAAAACCAAACAAATCGCAAGAAAAGAGAGTATGTTTTACACCAAATTAAAAAAAAAAAGAAAAAAAGCCGTTTTCTTGGCCAGCCATTTCCCGAGTTCCCTTTGTTACTACTGCAGATATGTGTTTGAATAAGAGCCTTTTCCCCTCCCCTCTCCTATTCCTCCCTGTTCTACCCTGCAGTGAAGTCACAATCCGGCGTTTGTGGGCTCTGTGTGATGTCAGAGACTCAGTCTTGTGACTTCACCGGCGGGCTCGGGAAGAAGGTGCAGACGGGGCTGAGAGGAGAGGGGGGGAAAAAAAAAAGCCCCCTCCTCTTCCCTCCCTCCCCCCCTCCACCCTCTCGGTTTATAAAACCAGTAGCTGAGATAAATCGGAAGGGGGTGGGGAGAAGCAGCAGGGAAAGCTGAGAAAGATGCCAGAAAGGTACAGTAACATGGGCTTTATCTCCCTCTTCCTCTCCCTCAAAGTTGAGAGTGGAAAATTGCCCTGCAGAGGCCAGCTCTGGCCGACCACGCGCGCAGCGGTGGCGGTGGCGGCGGCCGTGTGTCTGCGGCGCCCTGTGCGTGTCACCCGCCCCAGTGACGCAGCCGTGCCCACCCCGGGTGCGCGGGGAACCGGGTGGGTGCCTGCCTGGGTGGCTGGGGGCCCGGCCGGGTGGGCAGCGGGGGACGCGTGGTGGCCGGGGTCCGGCGTGGCCGGGCACGGGGGGCCGCTCGCCTTGTCCCTGTTGAAAGGCCCCAGCTGTTTGTTGGCTGCTCGCTGCAGTCTGGCTCCTGCTTGCTCCGAGACCGACATAAATGGGTTATGGGGTTTATGCCTGTGTGTGTGTGTGGGCTTCTTACCCCCCGCCCCCCATGCTTTCCCCTGTATCTCTCGTTGACGATGGTTTTCGCTGTTATTTTGTTTTGGTTCTGGATGCGGTTTTATTTTTCTCTGGCTCTGCAGGTTGAAAGTAGCAGGGGGGTGGATGGGGTGGGGGCCTGCCATTTCCCCGGCATGCGTGGGGACAGCAGGAGGGAGAAGGGCAGGGCCTCAGGGTCACGTTCTCAAGGGCTGTGAGATAAGATTTATTCAATATCTCAGTCTTCTGGGGAGGGATTTTGGTGGTGGTTGTTTTTTTAACTGACAATAGCAGTGTGGGTGCACCAGCAAAGAGCAACCTCAACATAAAAAAAAAGGAAGAAAAAGGAAAAAAAAAAGGGGGGGGGGGAGGAGAAAAAGGGGGGCTAGCTTGCCCCTCCCTTCTTCTTCAGCATTTTTTTTTCCCTGTGCCCAATTTACTGTTCACTTGAGATTTTGGACAAAGACCGGGGCAGTGGGTGGGCTGCTTTGAGTTTTGTGATATAATATGACTGGAGCAAGAGAGTAAAGCACAGACAATTAAGGATCGTGGCGAGGGCTTTGCTCATTCAGTCTACTGAGGAAGCCGTCATTTTGTGTTAGTGTGTGTGTCTGGAGGAGGAAGGATAGTGGAGAGTGACAGTGGAAGGATGCCTAACGTTGTGGTGTATTTGTACTTGCTAAATGCCCGCTCCAGGAAAGGGGGGCTTCAAAAGAAAGGGATGAGGGAAGGGGTATCCTTGAGGATTTGCCCCTGCGATGAAGCCACTTCGGACCACACTCTCGCTGCTGGGAACGTGATGTTTTGCTGCCTCCTCGAAAGGGGAGGGCTGAGGAAGGAAAAGCGCATGCAGGTGTCAGGCAGGCTACTCGCTGCCACTGCTCTCTCTGCCTACACACCTCACCCCGGTGACCGGTGGCTCCTCGGCCGCTCCGGTTGGGGAAGCTCCGGGGCAAAGCGCCGCATCCAGAGCGGCTGCAGCGCCACGCTCTTCTGCTCCCGGTCACTTGGGTCCCGCCGCTGCACTTCACCCCCCACCACCCAGAGCGCATCCTGCTTTTGTAGTTATTTATTTCTTTATTTCAACTACTGGACCCTGGCTGTCCTCTGCCAGTGCGTTTCAAGGCTGATGAATAGCACCCCCTGCAGTTATAGAGCTGATCTTTTGTAGCACAGATGTATAATTAATTGTGCAGCACTTTTGCAGTCTGAACAGGCAAGTGGATTCTTGGAAGACACCCATGTACCGCCGCCTGCTTCTCAGACCCCCACCTTCATGGCCCTCAGGGAAGGGACTTGCTGGCTACAGCCTTACAGCCTCTGTCCTACCGTGCTGTCTGTAGTGATCTGAAACAGGATTCAGATCCAGGTCTTCGATGTAAAAGCCAAAAACACCACAAAAAAAAAACAACCCCAAACCCAACGCACTGCTGCACAGCAGGACTCCTCTCCTCTGCCCCCTCTCCGACCTTAAAGGATTTTCGGGGTTATTTACATCTCTGCTCCATCACAGAGGTGATGTTTAGGGATTCTCCCCACCCCCTTCCTTTCTTTTCTCAGAGAGGGAAGTAAGGATTTGTTAGTTTGTAAAGCACTTTGAAGATAAAAAAAATCATTGTCTGCATTGAGTGCTGTCTGTTGGCTCGTCTGAGTCACCACCCGGGCTTGGCTGGGAATTGAAGCCTGGAATCACCCTGCAGGCCCTCTTGAGAATTAAGTCAAACGACCCATTGAGGGGGTCCTCCCCAGGGAAGACAGAAGTGATGTGACCAAACGCTGCCTGTGAGCCGGGGAGGTGGAGGGCAATGAGCAAAATGTGCACCCTGCGAAACTGAGGGCAGAGGACACTGGGGATGTGATTTAGCTAAAATGAGATACGGCAGAGATTTTAAGCCTCATCATCTTGTCTGGGTATGGCAGGATTGTCCCCTGTGGGGTTTTCCTCAGTTCTTTATCTACACCTGCTTTCAAATGACTCCTGAAAGGCAGAAAAAAGCGGAGTAAACTCTTTCCTTTGATTTCTCTTCAGCTGGGGACATCCATCGCCCAGGACTGTAACCATAGGTGTTTGGGGAGGGGGAGGCATGCATCACTTCAGCCCCATGCTAGGATATGAAAGGATTAAATCTCTTTCCTAAGTAAAGTGGAAGGTCCCCAGGTGTCTTCTCACAGGCTCAGAGATTGCAGTGGGAGAAGGAGGCAGGATCCAGCTGGGTAAGAGACCTCATCAAGAGGATAAAAGCATTTAGGGTAAAGGACAGTCTTGTCTCCCTGAGCAGGGGAAGTAATCAGTGAGGATGTGCAAGGGTCTCTCAAAAAGCCCTAAGCAGGCAATGCTTATATCAGAGGAGAATTTACATGCAGTGGTGAAGGGGGATGAGCAGAAAGCGTTAATTGGTTTTACACACACGCACACACCGGCTTTCTGTTAAGATATTCCCTTTCTTGTTACCACCACTTCTTTTTTCTTCTTTCTTTCTATTTTTTTTTTGTTTGTTTTAATTCTTAAAGAAAAAAAAACACCCTTCAATCTCAACGAAGAAGACTGTTAAGGAAACCCCCTACTTATCACTTAAGGCTGGCTGCTGAGTTACTGTTTCTGGAGATGAGATAATGCTGGCTGATTATGAATAGGGTGACTACCCTTTTCCATCAATATTAGGAGTAAGCCAACACCTCGATCTTCAGCTTGTGGAATGAATCACGCTGTGAGTTTAAAGCATTCCCGGTTTTGGAGAAGAGGAGTCATCCTTTCTCTCATGCCATGCTCCCTGCTGTGGAAAGGCTTGGCCCTAATGGGGGGGACACCCCTCAGCTCTAGGCAGGTACCTCAGGGAATGCGAAATTTCACCCCTGACGAAATGCTTTCTCATCACCAGTGTAAGCAATGTCTCTCCATTATACCTGGGTTCAGGCAGGGTTATTAGGGAACTACCTTGAGAACTGCAGCCACCCTGAATGCTGTTGCTCCTCATTTGTGTTGGGATAGCTTGTGTTCTTATCTGTGGGTTTGAAACTTGCTAAAGACAGTGGGGGGTCATTAAATTGGTAGGTCGACATGAACTGTGAGTGCTGAGGAGGCTTCTCTTCTTGCTTCAGTGCTTACTGGTCATGTCCCAAGAAGAAGTGCTTATCTTATTTTCAGAGCCCTGATGGAACCCACAACTCTGAGCACATTTACAGGAAGGTTAGATGGAGGCCTTGAGTCCTCATTACCTCTTGGGACAAATGTGGATGCCCACAGGATTCCCAGCTGCAGAAGACAGTCTCTTCAAGAGAGATGATGAAAGCCCTGGTACATAAGCAGAGGTTTTGTTAGTTTGAACCTGAACTTCAGTAGGCAACTGGAAGAGTTCTTTGAATCCTGAAATAGAAAGAAGTGACTTGAGATTTTACTGTGTGCCTTGGACTCTATAAAGATGGGTCTGTCCAGTCTTTACAAAATGAAATTCTGGTTTTCTTAATCCAGGATGGTTACCTGTTACCTGATGGCTTTTAAGGCATTGCCATCACTTGGGTTAGGTGACATGCAGGGAATATACTTCCTTCTTCCAACCCCAGAGGTGTCGGTGGTGCTCATAAATAGTTGAATCTGTTGTGTTTGAAGTCATAAGTTCTGTATGTTCTCATGTGCTCTAAACTGACTTGGATTTGAGCATGACTTTAATGCTGGGCACTAAAATAAGACATTAATGTTTTTTGAAATGTAGAATTAGAGGGTTTGAGCATTGAATATACTTTTATGAGTCTCGAGATACAAAGTAATTAAAGTGGTTGTGTTTGAAGTAGGGTTTTTTTTCCTAATGTTCTGTTAGCAGTAGGAGATACAGAAGTAAATAGTGGTAGAACTTTAAAACTATTTTTAATAAACCGATCTCTCTGATGAATCGGGACCAGAGAACATCACTGTATGTGACAGAAAAAGCCAAAGTCAGTGACTAGAAGTTAATGAGATTTCATGCAATGTATACCTTCTGTGACCCTTGCATTACTACCCAATATAAATATAGCCTTCTTACCAGATGAATGTGTAAGACCTTGGTTTTGGTCCAGTCTGATGCCCTCTTGCTGCTGCAGGCCCTTCTTATGTGCTGTTTCATGTGCATGAATTCTGGAGTGTGGTAGCAGAAGGGTGACTGGAATGCTTTTTCTTCAGGGACCTTTTTTTCCCTCTGTTGGAACAGCTGAGATTCAAAACTGCTACTGCATGCATCAGGGAGGAAGCCAACAGGGAGCAAAGTCAGAATCAAAATCTTAGTTGCCTCTAGAATTTGGGACTATATGTCATGGGGATTTAAGCTTGTTAAGCCTGGAAATTCCCACTTCCCTGTAGGCAGGAAAAAAAAACAACCCAGCAAATGAAACCTCTGTAAAAGGCCAGCAGAAGTAAAAGAAAAAAAAAATCCCTTTCTGTAAAACATGATCAGGCAAAGCAAAGTTAGTTTTATTTAAGACCACTTTAAAAGGTGAATTCTTCTAATACTTGAGTTTCTCCTTTTGTTTAGATACATTTAGCAATTCAGATAATGAAGATCTATTGATGGTGTTTCCTGCCTTGTTGGAGACAGTCTTGCTAAGAATCATATTTGTGTGGCTTTCTATTTTAATTTCCACTTTTATTACTTTGGACATCTGCATGGAAATGTGATCCACTTTTCCTAAAAAGTCAAGCTTGTTTCTTGCTTTTTTTACTGAACTCAGATTCTTTTGTCTGCAGCATCACAATAGCTATCACAGCAACAAATTCTGATCCTGCCAGAAGTGTTTTTTTGGCAGGAGGTAAAAGGAAAAAGCAGAAGAAGCTGAGCAGGTCTTAAGGTACATAGATCTTATTTTTATGAATCAGGTCCCTGTAACAGGACGATGAGAGGACGGAAGTGTTGCAGTATTGGAAAATAGAGCAGAAAGATTCATGCTACCTACCTTCAGCTGCTTTGTCGTTTTCCTTTCTTTGAGAAGCTCCAGTCTTTCAATCCAGTTGTTGCTCTGTTGCAGGAATTGGGCTGTAGGAACTAATGCTATGGCTTATGGAAATGCTTCTTGTGTCTGGAGGAGAGACGCTTCTGAGTGATGCAACCGAAGATGCAGAAGTCAGTATGTTGAGAATCCGTGCTTGTCCAAAACACTTCCCAGCAAGCACACAGATCCTTTGGCTGTCTTGAGGGGAAAAGTTCAGTGTCGGTGCATTAATGCAAGGATAGCCCTCCCTGTCTTTGCTGCAGTTCCTTGGGAGACATCTGATACTGCTTCTCCCTTGTGGAGGGTCACATGTAACACTTTTTATCTGAAGTAGGCTTACAAGAAATAGGAGGAAGGCATGGGAAATCCAGGGGCTAGATAGGGAGAGAGGTAGGAAATGTTAATGAATGCAGCCACACTGATGTCTTTCTTGGAGAAAAAGACGCAGACCAGCTGCCCTTGCTTTACACTTGCTCAAAGATGTAGCTGCCCCACCGTGAATTTAAGTTCCAGTCCCTGGTTGTGTGACCTGTAGGTGCCCGATCTTGCTGTCATCTTTTGTATTATCCATTTTCAAGCCAGTCTCTAATGCCCATTCCCATAGCATCTAAGTGCCTCAAGATGAAAGCTGTAAAAGTGGAGTGGTGAGAATGACATGGAATTGTGTACCAAGGGAAAGCATTAGGATAAGGGTAATACTTTGAGGGGATGTGTGCCATGCCTGTGCCCGACTCTGCGGAGACTTCAGCGTCCTGGTGCTACTAGTTCAGTGCTTTTCACCAGCAAGGAAACCTTTTGTAAAGGAGAAGAAATCTCTCAGAGGACCCCACCAGCTGCATTCAGAAATCATATTTCCTCTAACAAACACTGGGGCTCTCAGAGTCTTTCCAGCATATGTTACCTGCAAATTTGTTATCGATTTCCCCCCCCCCCCCTCACCCCCGCTATATCACTTTCTGTCCTTCCTGCTTCCAGGCAGAGGGAGCTCAGAGGGTGTGTGAAGATAAGAGGTGTTTGGGGTCAGGAATGGTATCATCCTTCTGTCCTTCCCCCCCCCCCCCCCCCCCATACTACTAACATATGCTTCTGGAGAGCCGCATGAACTGAGTAATTACTGAATTACAGCTAGATCAGAAGTGATGACCTCAAAGACAGAAGGCTACACTCCATCTCCATTTGTTAGTCCTCTAGGGTCAAAAGGACCCTTTTTTCTCTGGGGTCTGGGGGGGGGGGGGGCAAGGGACATGCAATGTAAGCCTTACTTTCAGGCATAAGGGCAAACAAATGTTTGCTTTTGCCATTGCAGGAGTTCATGTCAGCGTTGCTTACATGTGTGCTAGGGCAGCAGCAGTGGTAGGAGCAATGGCACTAACCTTAAGGGCTACTCAGGGGTCTTTATGTTTCCCGGAATCTTCCATCCAGACTAGAGGAGGGTGCCAAGTCTTGAGGCCGTTTTCCTGCCTGCCTGTCTGTGCTTTGTGCCTCTATACTCAGAAGCACTTTGATTAGGAGGTGGGGAGAAGGTGCCTGGGCAGAACGGGCAGGATTTGATTTGGAAGGTTCTTGTGGTGGTGGTGCCATAGGGGCTCAGTATAGTTATGGCTGAGCCAATTTTCTTGCACTAAATTCAGAGACTTCAGTCTTTCTTATGACTGTGGTATAGCACATCTGCTCAATTTATAGCACTCTTCGAAGATGGAATGTATTTGCTGCATGAAATTTACATGCAAACCTGTTTAGTTTGTTGCATTGATTTTAAAATTGAGCCTTTAAGACTTCATTTTGGTGGGGAACTACTTTTGGCCTTAAATCCCAGTATTTTTTTCTTTTCAGAATTGCTTACATATTGCTTCTAAGATAAGAGCATATAGATATTAATGATGACTTTACCCTGAACTAGAGCTGCTTGCCATGGATGTTGGATTCCTGCCCTGCTCGTGTGTTTGCAGGATTACAGCCCTAGTAGCATGATATATTTTATTAAATATATATTTTATATATAACCATATTTTTCGTGTAACTGATGGTGGCCAAGGGTTGTCATTGAATGGCCAAGTCAGAAGGGTGAATTTCTTTCTTCTGGGAAGAGAATGAAATGTTCAGTGGCAAATAAAAACCTCGGTGATGTGAACAAGGTGTACTAATGACAGTGGTTTTTCATCCGAGTCTGCAGACAGCCAAAAATTAGTTTCTGAGAGAATTAAATTCTCCATTAAGCTCAGTGGGGTTGTACATGAAAGCCTGATACCTCACTTCAAAAGCTGCAAAGGCTGTAGCATCTCTGCTCGTGTGCTATTTAACTAATATTGTTGTGGTAACTTTGTTTTCATTCTGTGCTTTTAATGACCCTGTCTATTACCAGTGATGTCTACTGTAGTGCAAGAGCTGCCAATAGCTTGGCATTTGCCTATATATATGGTACAGGTTCTTCTTAAACTGAATTTCGTCCTTTAAAATCAGCTGTGTAGTTCTGAGCTTTTAAAAAGCAGCTCCTTTTGTACTTTCCTTAACACGTAAAAATGGGAAATGGTGCTGTGCAGCAGACTGGAGGTGCAGGTATTTAAGTATGCAGATTCACTTTTTTGATCCTTTGAGAAATGCTTGTGTTAGCTGTGCTTGTAGTTTTACAGGACCTTTTTGAGCATATTACAAAACTGTGTTTACTTATGCTGCAACTTCGTTTTGGACATTAGGTAAAAAATACCTGGATATACGAAGTTTATCTTTATAAGCTATGTTCTCATGTATTTGTATATACAGAGGGGTTTTACCTTAAGGTAAGCTTAAATTTAACGTAAGGTAGGTGCTCTAAGCATTCTTACCATATAAATCTACGTGAAAGATTGACCTCAATTGACGTTTCACTTCAAAATCAGAAAACACATAACGGAAAACCAAATTATAAAAACCTTATCGAGTTCCCCCACCCCATTACAGCTTTTATCAGAGTCCTGGATACCCAGAGGGAATGTTGCTCTAACCAAGCTCTTAGCATGCCGTGGCAGTCAACAAGATTAAGGCTGACTGCCACTAAAGCAACCTCACACTTTGTGACGGTGAATGTGCTGCGGAAGCTTCTTCAGGCGAAGGAAGCAGCGACCTCCACCTCTTGTAAGGGAAGCACTGTGCCTCAAGCACATGCTGTAAGGCAGCGCCTGCCTGCTGTAGCTGTAATTCCCAGGTAGCTGATGTACAGCACATCACTGTAATCTCATCTGAAGGAGATGACAGCAGAAGGCTTTCCTTCAAAGGAAGCCATTGCCTGTGAGTCCAAAAGGGAACAGAAGAGCTGGTGAGTCCTTTCTGGGCACTCCTGCTACACCAGTGCCTGACCGGCAGCTGGGGAGTCCCCAACACCCGCACATTGTTAACTTGGAAGACACATGGTAGGAGCACATGTAATTGTTGTCTGCTCCAGTTGTTCTCCCCAGACTCTTGCCATCATCGCAGTCTTACCTAGATGGAATTGCAGTCAGTGAATTGTTTCTGACAGACAATGTGTGGTACAAGATGTGGTGGTTTGTATTTATGTTTCATAAAGAGCAAGTCAGCTGTGGAGGAGCCATCAGCGAAGTTGTCACCTGACTGTGCCTACAACACTGTCCTTCTAAGCAGTCCATTGCTTTTGGGGGTAAGCTATGAGCAGGGCCCTTCTCTCAGGATAAAGCTTGCTGAGGATCTGGGGAATAAAGCTTGGGCAACAGGGTGGTTATGGAAACTGTGATACCTGCTCAGGAAAGTTCCTGGCAGAGCAAGATCTAAATGATGCTGGAGTTTTCCCTGCCCAGCAGCACTTGGAGCTTCTCAGGCTGCAGCTTCCTGCGTTTTCACGTCAAATGCTGAGTGGCAGATGGAGGAAACTAGTGTCACGCAGAGCTTCCTTTGACGGCACGCAGGGTCAGCTGGTGGAGGAGCATCCTTGCTGCCTTCCACCAGCCTCCTTGGCCCTTCACTCTCACAAATTCATAACTAACACCTAGTGAATACTCTTCCATGAGCCGAGCCGTTTCTCCAGCACAGAAGTGCCGTTAGTCTTAGTTAACCCCCTCATTCGCCGCTGACGGGGGGTTCGGGAGTGCTGTTTGTAACTGCCCCAGCGGGGCTGGACTTGCGGAGCGCTGCTGGGCCTGTCCCACGGGGTACAGCCGGGCGGCGGGGAGGAGAGCCCCGCGCCGCCCGCCGCCTCCATGTTGTTTCCGAAGCTCTCCGCTGAGGTGCCTCTGGTTCGGGGCCTGCCTGGCCCCGGCGCGCGGCCTGACCGCCGGCTCGGGGTGTGCTCCAGGACTCTGGGTCGGTGAGCTGCCTTACTCCCACCTGGGCGGCCAAACGGAATAAGTCCGGATCTTAAAATGACCTGGGGGGGGGGGGGGCCTGGAACGGCGGGTATTGATTTATGAGCCGATTGGATTGGAAACTGCTACGGGCCCTTCCCGACAGGGCCGAAGGCGGCCTGGCAGCTGCTCTGGCTCCGCCACGCCTGGGCCGCCGGGCTCGGCTGTGCGTGGGGGAAGTCTCAACGGGCGGCACGCGCGGAGGCCGCGCCCCGCCCGCTCCCGGCGCACCGGGGCGCGGCCCCTTTAAGCGAGCGCGCGGTGGGAGGGGAGGCGGCGGCCGCGCGCTCGCACGCAGACACACGCGAGGACGCGCACACGCCGCGCCCCCCCCTCTCCCGGCCGGGACCCGCCGCCTCGCGCCGTTCCCGCTGGCGCGCGATGCTCCCAGTCGCCCGCCGCCATTGGCTGTCGGGGGTCAGCTGACCCCGTGTTATTTCCTGTGTGTGTGTGCGCGAGGGGAGAATGGAGCGAGGCGCCCCTGGGCCCCCTTTGCGTCCCCGCCCCGGGACCCGCTCCCACTCCTGGTCCCGGTCCCGGTCCGCCGCCGCGCCCCGCCGCCCGCGCTGCTGAGCCGCCCCCGCCCCGCCCGCGCCTCCCGCCGCCGCGGGGGTGGGGGGGCGCCGGGGAAGGCGGCGGCGGGGGTAGGGTGGGGAGGGAGGGTCGCAGGTAAGGGGGGTCCGGGAGTGTGGCGGTGTGGGGAGGCCTGCGGGGGAGGGGGGCCCGGTGGTGCCCAGCAGTCCCACGCCGGGGAGGCCGAGGCAGTCTGGGTGATGCGGGAGGAGACTGGGGTCTCATCCGTGAGGTGGAGGGCGAGTGCTGGGTAGGAGGAGGACTTGAGAGAGGGTCTCAGGAAGTTCTGCGCTCAGCACGGTTAACCCGCACGGTTAATCCCGTTTTTCCCTTGAAGGAAAAAAAAAACGTGTTTATGTGTGTTTAAAGAGGCCCTTGTGCTCCCTGGTGAGGTGCCCACCTGTTTTTCTATCCTCAAAATAGTCTTTTGCAAGAAATGCGAAGTTCTGTTGGGGCTGTTGGAGATGGTGCTACCGTTGAAGGCATAAATGATCAAAAATGTCGGAGAAGATGGGAGCGCTCTGTACACAAACTGCAGTAGGGGCACAGGCTGTGTTGTGAGTGCTTGGGGTGTGTAGTGCTCTTTTCGTTCTGGGTGGCTAACCTAGCACTGTTCACTTGCAGAGAGGATCAGAATGTGGCGTTTGGTCTGCTGTGAGGATCAGGGTGCCTTTCGTTAGTGCTGTTTGCTTGGCTGGAAGTTGTCTTTAGGACTGCAATTGGAAGTTGTTACCTTGAAGGAAGGAATAAGAGAAAGTTATGTAACCGAAGCGTTTTCGCCTGTGTATCAGAGCTGTCTAATCATACTGTCACTCTGTTATTAAGTTGAAAACAGGAGCACATTTGCATGTGAATCAACAAGTGATTGTCTCCGTTCGTAAATTTGGCACCATCAGAATCCTTTATTTTTTGTGTATGTTTTCTCAGCCGTGACATTCCTCCTTCACTAAAAGGGCGGGCAATTTGCTTAAACTGCAGCATTGTACCATACCAGGTACCTGTGGGGGGATTGAGGCTCAGTGGCAGAGGTTTCTGTGTTTAGGTTAGCATTTTGAAAGCTGTTCATGTCTGTGTGACTTGTTGCCATCTGTTGATTCATCCATGGGCAATTCTTCGGAGTGTTTAATTTTTAGCATGCCTCCTGAGCAATGAATGTGCATGTAGCACTTGGCTCACCTTTACCTACTCATTGTAGAACGATACAGTGACGCGATGGTGGAGATGCAGCAGCTCCAGGGTTAGGTCTGTAGCATATTGGCTGAACTCAATTGGAAAAGAGCTGGATTTTTTTCCACCGATTTTCTAGACTGCTCTTTGGTTTGATAACTTTGGTTTCTGAGATTTATAGATGGGTATTGCACAGCAGAACTAAGTCCATTTGGCTAAGTGTATGTGATAAAAAACTAGTATTGTTACTTGTGAGGTTTTGTTTGCTTGTTTCCTTAGATCTACTCCTTTAAATAAGGTTCTGTATTAGTTCACTTTGAGTTGTTTGAAGCTGCATTTCATCTGTTGTCTTTGCGTTGGGCTTAGTTGGCATATAAAAACACAGCTACATTTTCACACTGCAGGAATAATTTCTGGGTGAAACAGGCTGAGAAAGTTGGCTGTTCAGCCTGGAGAAGAGAAGCTGCATGGAGACCTCATAGCAGCCTTCCAGTATCTGAAGGGGGCCTTCGAGGATGCTGAAGAGGGGTGCTTCATCTGAGACTGTAGCCATAGGACAAGGGATAATGAGTTTAAACTTACACAGGGGAAGTTCAGGTTGGGTATAAGGAAGAAGTTCTTTACTGTGAGGGTGGTGAGGTGGTAAATGTTCTATCCCTGGCAGTGTTCAAGGCCGGGTTGGAGAGAGCCTTGTGTGACATGGTCTAGTGTGAGGTGTCCCTGTCCATGGCAGGGGATTGGAACTAGTATGGTCAGCCCAAACCATTCTGTGATTCTGTGGTTTATTGGTTTAGTCATCTATGTCTTAAACTTTATTAGTGTTATGAGGATAGGAGAATAGTATTCCCTTGTTTCTGTAAATTGCTGGTACATGAAATGCATATTTTTGTATTTTCTGGTTAAATGAACAAGCAAGCTACTATATCTTCTGAGTGCGAGCACACCGCCACCTTTTATGTCAAAAGTGCAACTTGCTGCTGTACATTTTTACTGCTTCTAGTTTTGGGAATGACCTCAGACCCAAATTGGGCTTTGATCTCTAAATCAGATATCAGAGGCTTTGCGATTGATGAAACCTGCATTTTTCTAAAATGTATACTTTAATATGCCTTTGCAGCCTGGGGTAGGCTAAGCATGGTTCCCAATCTGACAGCACTAGGAGCAGCTTGGTTGTGAGTGTCTTCAACAGGGAGCTGGGGTTTCCTTTTCTTAGTTACTGATGCTTCATAAAGAAGGCTTGAGAGGACTTGTTTAATAACTGAGAAAATCTGTCTCTATAGTGCATAAAAAAGATCTGAAGGTTATTCAGATGAAACAGAAAACTTGTCTCCTTGCAACTAATACACAAGCCTCTTATTCTTGTCAGAAGTTGTTTCCTTAACCTTCAGCTGAAGAACTGTGGAGTTATTAACCTCTTTACTGCATTTTAAAGGACATTCACATTAAATGTAAAGACTTAAAGCAGCGTAAGTAAAAAAGTTCTTAATGTGGTTCTTGCTATGATTGATATGAGTATGAAGTCTGTAGGAAAAAGAGTGCAATATGTAGGTTTGGGATTTCCTCTTCCCCCCCGTTGTGGAAATGTGTGCAAAGTCATCCTTTTGGGTTCTTGGTACAATGTTAAAAAGAATATCATTGTATACCCCTTTTCTCCCTTCGTTTTTTTAGGTCATGTTTAACTAAACCACCCGTGAAGCACAGCAAAATGGCAGTACTGCTGCTCTTGGAAGGGTCCCTTCACAGGAATTGTACTGCACAATTCCTGTTGCTATTCTACTAGCTTGGCAGGTTGCTATCTGGAATGAGGGTATAATATGTAATAAACTTGAATAATTTCATGCTGCTTGCTTGGCTTCCCTGTAATTTGAGATAGGGATATTTTTAAGAGTTTATAGCTTATGCATATCTTGCCTTTTGATTTAGGGTATGCCAAATCTCAGTTTGGGTGGGGTGGCTTTTTAATTAAAACATGTATTTATTTTTTCATACCCTGTTCAGTTATTTTTTATACTTAGGAATGGTATTAGACTAATATTTTTGGAACCTGCGTTCTGACAACATTCAAAGATCTCGAGGTGGTTTTGGCAGCACTGCCTTCTCAGGCTTCAGTATGTACCTTAACTGCCTGGGTGAGAATTCATGTTACCCAATCCTGCAGTTGGCCTCTGAGACAGGAAAGATTATGTAGAAGCTTCTGAAGAGCCAAGTAGCATGCTGATTTGTTGGTAGACACTGGACTGAGACCAACCAACTCTTCCCATTCCAGTAACTAAACTGCTGTCCAATAGCAAAAGGGTTTTTTTGTTTTTTTTCCGGACTATTTCGGGCAATAACTCTCTCTCAAAAAAAAATAAAATTCTGATCTTGCTCTTGGACTTGTAAAATAAAAAATGGTCTTAAGTATTTTTAACTAATTCTAATAATAATAACGATATATTATGTAGATTATTGTTTTTCTTTGTAGAAAGCTGTTTAGTACTACTGATAGAGGGCCCACACAATGTCAGCAGAGGTTTGTACTCTTTAAAATCATGCAGCAGAGGCTGTTGTATTCTGGTAATGGGATCCTAATGTGAGATTCTGTTTCTGTCAAGCTTATGTAAGGGTCCCCTTCCTTAGAGTCCTTGACTAGACTTCAGTCTTGACTGACTGGAGGAGATGAAGGTTCTGTCTTCTGGCCATGTACTGCTGGTGCATCTGTGTCACGCTCATGGCCAGCTATACTACTCCTTGATTTCTTCAGCTGAGCCTTCCCGCTCCTGCATACATCTAAGTTACGTATTGGTTTGGGACACTTGGAAAAGCATATGATTTCCTTCACTGTGTGTGTATGTGGGTTTCATTTAATGGGGAGGGGGGAGAAAGGAAGCCAGACCAAAAGACTCAAAAGTTGAAGCTGGTGCGTAACCAAATGTGCATTTTCTTAAGCCCTGTGGAGGATCAGATCGGTCCAGGATGTTCTGGAGTCTGTGATATGCTGCCTGTTTCTTTAAAGACAGAAAATACGAAAACTAAATTTTACTCACTCTTGGACTTGTGCTGCATTTGTGAACAAGAACACAAATATTCAAATGACCTGGATACAACAAAGCATTCATGTTGCAGTAAAACTCCTGTTTTTTCCTGCCTCTTGTCTAGTGATTCCTCAAGAACAGAGTTAAGAAATCATAGAAGAAAGCGCAAGCATCCTCTTGGCTCGATCTGGTGACGGTGAACATGCCTGTATTTTTCCCAGTGCTTTTTGTGTTTCTTTTTGCTGGTGGTTGTAACTGGTGATAGTATTGGAAGAATGAAGAAAGTGTTCCCAGGTTCTTTGTCTAAGAGCCCTGCCTTGAGTCCCTTTCGGATCTGTTCTCCATTTGAGAAGCCCACTATTTCTTGGCTGTGTTGCAGTGCAACAAATACAGAAAAGCTGTGAAAATCACCCGCATGAGCATACAGCATGTCTGTGTTCATACCAATAACTACATGTGGAATTGTGGTGTATTCTGTGCTGGGATATGATGATTTATTTTGGAGTATTTTACTAGTAGGAACTCAGTCATGTAATTGCTAGTAAATTGCAAGTCATAAACGGAACTCTCTGATGAGTTCTGATAAGAGCTTAGTACTTAGCTAGAAACTGTATTGGGAGCTGCTATGCTGGAAGCTTTAACACAGTTTATTGGGAGTATTGTTCATATCCCTTTTCCTGTAGAAATAATGTGCTGTGAACTCTGCCTTGGTAATAGCTTTGAGCTGAACTAGATACTTGGTATTAGCATAGCAGACTATAGATGGCTTGTGTCCGTATGCAACATTGCTGATGACTAGGAAAAACATATCTAAAACTTATTAGCCGAAAGAAAAATACGTGCTGTCACACCTGTCGGAATTTAAAGGAATAAACCATAGTATACCATAGTGAAATGTTAATCAGCTTCAAATTTGATACCTGCAGTCTGCTATTACCTTTGGTCAAATGCCTGATCAAAACACCTGAATTTCCACGAGATTGGATTTCTGCAACAGTGTTACCTGTAAGTAGAAGTTCTGGAATAGTGGGATCACTGTATGTGTGTTTGGTTGTGTTTTAGTTTTTTAATTCATGTAAATGGTTATCTCATATATGTAGCGAATGCTGTACTGTCAGCATTGTAGTGTCTGCTGGAAATACAACACAGCAGAGAGAAAACAGCCTAGGAGGTTCCTGGAGTGTATGGCAGGTAACTTCCTGGCACAGCTGGTGAGTGACGCAACTAGGGAAGGTGCCCGCTGGACTTGTTGTTCCTGAACAGAGAAGGACTTGTAGGCGATGTGGTGGTTGGAGCCTGTCTTGGGCACAGCAATCACAGAATGACAGAGAAGTAAGGAGAGGACAGAACTGCCACCTTGGGCTTCTGGAGGGCAGACTTTGGCCTGTATAGGAGCCTGGATGAGAGAGTCCCTTGGGAAGCAGTCCTGAAGGGAAAAGGAGTCCAGGAAGGCTGGGCCTTCCTCAACAAGAAAATCTTTAAGGTGCAGGAGCAGGACATCCCCGTGTGCCAAAAGCTGAGCTGGTGGGGAAGAAACCAGTCTGACTGAACAGAACTCTGGCTGGAACTTGGGTAAATAAGGAGAGTTTATGACCTTTGGAAGAAGGGGCAGGCAGCTCAGGAGGACTACAAGAGTGTTGAGAGGTTATGCAGACAGAAAATTAGAAGGATCAGAGCTCCACTAGAACTTCCTCTGGCTAATGCTGTAAAAGACAATAAAAAATGTTTCTATGAATGCATTAGCAACGAGAGGGTGGCTAAGGAGCATCTCCATCCTTTATGGGGTGTGGGAGAAAACATAATGACAAAGAATGAGGCACTTAATGCCTTCTTTGCCTCAGTTTTTAATAGCAAGACCAGACCCCTGAGCTGGAAGATGGGGAGCAGAAAGAAGTCCCCATAATCCAAGGGGAAATGGTTAGTGACCTGCTACACCACTTAGATAGACACAAGCCTATGGAGCAGATCATCTTGAGTGCCATCACGTGGCACATATGGCACAACCAGGCTATTGGGTCCAGTCAGCATGGGTTTATGAAAGTCAGGTCCTGCTTGACCAGCCTGGTCTCTTCCTGTGACAAAGTGACCCACTGAGTGGATGAGGGAAAGGCTGTGGTTGTTGTCTGCTGCTGAGACTTGGGTAAAACCTTTGACACCACTTTCCCCAGGATTGTCCTGGAGAAGCCACTCGTGGCTTGGCTGGGTGCAGTCTTTGCTGGGTAAAAAACCGGCTGGATGGCCAGGCCCAAAGAGTGGTGCTGAATGGAGTTAACTCCAGTTGGTGGCTGGTCACAAGTGGTGGTCCCTGGGCTCAGTACTGGGGCCAGCTCTGTTTGATATCTTGACCAATGGTCTGGATGAGAGAATCAAGAGCACCCTCAGTAAATTTGCAGACAGCATCAGTTCGGGTGGGAGTGTTGACCCTCTGAAGGGTAGGAAGGCTCCACAGAGGGATCTGGACAGGCTGGATCAATGGGCCAAGGCTAGTTGTGTGAGATTTGGCAAGGTCAGGTGCTGAGTCCTGCCCTTGAGTCACAACAACCCCATGCAATGCTCCAGGCTGGAAAGCTGCTTATGGAAAAGGACTTGGGGGTATGAATTGACGGAGCTGAACATGAGCCAGCTTGTGCCCAGGCAGCCTAGAAGGACAACAGCATCCTGGTCTGTATCAGCAGTAGTGTGACAGCAGGACCAGGGCAGTGATCATCCCCCTGTACTGGGCACTGGTGAGGCTGCACCTCAAACACTGTGTTCAGTTCTGGGCCCCTCACTACAAGAGAGACATTGAGGTGCTGGAGCAGGTCCAGTAAAGCTGGTGAAGGGTCTGGAGCACAAGTCTGATGGGGAACGGCTGAGGAACCTGGGGGTGTTTAGTCTGGAGAAGAGAAGGCTCAGGGGGGACATTATCGCTCTCTACAACTTCTTGAAAGGAGGTTGTAGTGTAGTGAGGTGAGTGTTGGTCTCTTCTCCCAAGTAACAAATGATAGGATGAGAGGAAATGGCCTCAAGTTGTGCCAGGGAGGTTTAGATTGGATATTAGGAAACATTTTCTCATTGGAAGGGTTGACATGTAGATGTGGTACGTGGGGTAGTGTTTGGACTTGATCTTATAGGCCTTTTCCAGTCTAAATGATTCAGTAATCCTATATTACCATGTCTTTCATTTCTCATCTTGCCTTGGTGGTGGGGGGGGGGGGGGTGGTGGTGGTGGTGTGTGTGTCTGTATGTAAAGTCAGCAGTGTTCTGTCATTTGGTGTTTGGTTTGCCACTAAAGTTTTCCCTCTCTTCATGCATGTGGGGGTGGGCAGGTTTCCTTTCTCCCCCTTCTCCAATATGTTTGCATGAAATGTGGTCATCAGATTTTCTGGTCATCTTGATCCTGACCATATCTTGTGGGTATTGCTGCATGGTCTTTTGGATAGGTCTGGAAAAGTAGCGTAGGCACTTAGCAGGCATGTGAAATGAGTTGGGCAGAATTGCTACAGAAGGTGGTAGCAGATTGTCTTTGTGTAGCTGGGCATTGCTGAGTGGCAATTGTGGCATTTTGTGGCAGATTCTCTTCTCTAATGCAGGAGAGTGGAAGTAGCAGAGGCAAAATTGAGAACTGCTCCAAAGTGACAGCTATTTATTTTGCATGGAAAAAAACCCTGAACTGTGCTATCCACGTTCCCCTTCTCTCCAAATCACTGCATTGTAATGGAGAAACATTCTTTCTTTGCCTTTCTTAGTCTTGCATTTCCTGTGAGGGTGCATAAAGAGAACTTCACTGAGAGCTGTGGTTGTGGATTGGCTTTGGTGATGACCCAGGGGTTTCCTCTGCAGTGTGGTGTTCTGCATCTGTGCACTTCTGACTTGAGCAGCATCACGTTTACTGCAGTTGGGGAGCAGTGTGGTGATTCTTGCCTTCTGGTCTTAACTCCTTTTTGTCCTGGGACATTTTTCTGCATTTGGTATCTTATGCCTTTTCTGCATTTGGTATCTTCTCGTATTCCAGTTACCAGAGACAAAACCGTTTTTCTTTCTTGAAAACGGCTCAGTTGAGTACATGTTTTTTTAAATAATGGCAGTGTCCTGCAATTTGGATATGGAAATTGGGCTTGTCATGTATTTGTTTCCTTGTAGTTTTGCCTTGCAGGGAAGTAGTTTGTTGTATGTTTGAAAGGTGGAATTTTGGAAAACCAAAGGGGTGTGGATATATAACAGCTGCTGAAAGTGACGGGGGGGGAGAGGTGGGTAACTGTGTACACTCTACAGCCTACTAAAAAGCCTCTCAGAGTTGGTGGAAAAAAGATGATTTGAGTGAATCTCAGTCAGGCTCCCTGGGAGAAAATGCATCTCTTGGCTTAACAAGAACAGAGTCAAGAAGCTCCTAAATGTGGACAGGAGGAGGAATTGGAAAGTAAAGTTTCTTGCTTCTCCACAGAGCTGTAGTTTATAAAGCTGTTGTTAGGCTGTGTTTACTCATGAAAACTGTCCTAATTAGCTCCATATGAACATTGTGCTTCAGAAATAAACTAAGGAGGAAGATCCTTTTGCCCAGTTGGTTGGCAAGAGTGAAATTTAAATCAGGAGCAATTCTCAAGGGAGAAGTCAATGACTTGTCTTTGTTGTCACCTTTCTAGCTGAAAGAAGGTAGCAAACCTTTCAGTGTTTCGTAGAACGTCTGGATGTTTTAGAACAAGAGAGAAAGCAGTATCTGGTCTTCTTATAATAGAACTCTAGAAATACATTGGCATTATGGAATGATTATAATCCGTCATGTATGGTTTATGTTAATCTTCCTTCTTTATGTAGCCTCCTCTTGAGGGGAGCCTGGGTGGAGAAAGAAAACAGTAGAGTCTTCCGGATTTGTTTTTGCTTTTTATTTTCTCCCCAGTGGTATACTCAGAGTGCAGCACCTTTGTTATCCTCCACTAATGCATATTTATAGAGGCATTTGTTGTTTGATTCTGAATTCATCCCTCTTCTTTGTTTCCAACTGCTGACTTTCTCCAGGATATATGCTCTAGATACCAGATGGAATATATGCAGCAGGAACTCTGTCCATCAGTTTTCCAAGTGTGTCTCCATCAACAGCCTCAAATGCTGCCTGACACTATCACTGTGGTGATGCTGAAATCTCTTGGGGGTGGAGAAAGCTTTAGACCCCAGTTGTGAGAACATCTGCAGTTGTAGCTTGTTCATTTTTCATGAATTCCTTAAGTTCATTAGAGTTAATTTTGTGACTGTGGTGTGGTCTGACTACTGTTGTAGTAGCCTTTGGCAGCAGAACTTAGGAATTAAAGTGACAGGGTACAGTATCTTGTTTGGTGGTTACAGTGGCCTGAGTTTATGTTTCAGACATTTAACTGAGGTGTATTAGAAGTTTCATCACCTTGTATGCATAAACTTGACATGGAAAGAGACCTTCAGGAAGGCTTGGTTGACTCAATGAGGGGAGGTGGTGAGACTCAAACAATTCAAGTGTTTTAGGCCAATGCTTAGTAATACAGGAATTTACAAGAAAAAACAACCCAAAACTGAACTTAAGTTTTTAACTATTTGCTCCAACACTGCAGTATGCTGCCTCCTCTCTGTCATCTAACTGTTGGTTATGCCACTATAACAGTGGGGATGCATAATGAGATGCTTGAAGGAACCAATCCAATCTGAAAAGCCCGAAGAAAACCTGTAGCGCTGGGGTGGGAATGGGAGTCTTAGGGATGGGGAGGTGGGAAGGGGGAGGAACTCCTTAAAATAGTGCTGCTGGAGAAGTAGTCTTTTTGTTGAATCACTTATGTGAGTGAGGTTTTATATAATGGAGTTATTCTGTATTAATCTGAACTGTTCTTCTGTCTCTCTGGATCTGTGGCTGCAGCCTCTCCCTGCTAATCTGTTTTAGGAGAAAACAGTTGTAGGAGTGGGTCTGTTCAAACTTTTGGCTTTAGCATGAGGCAGGTGCTGTGGAATCCAGAGGGTGGAGGAATTTTAAGTAAGTTCAACCACTTCTTTTTATGTTAGAGAAAAGCCTTATTTTCCCCGAACATTCTATTGGTAAACATGATATGGCCTTGACTGTATTTTTTTCCTCAAGTCTTCCATAGCAAGAGTATTTGCAGGCCTTCCACGCCCAGATTGCTCTTAAATCTGTGTCAGTTTAGGGAGATGAAGTGCTAAGTTGACAGGAAGAGTCATAACCTTGGCTGGTGAAACTTGGAAGTGGTATAGTTAGATTTCTTGTGTTATCTTAGAATCATAGAATAGTTAGGGCTGGAAAGGACCTTAAGATCATCAAGTTCCAGCCCACTGCCATGAGCAGGGACACCTCACACTAAACCATGTCACCCAAGGGTCTGTCCAACCTGGCCTTGTACACCGCCAGGGATGGAGCATTCACAACTTCCTTGGGCAACCCATTCCAGTGCCTCACTACCCTTACAGTAAAGAACTTCCTTCTTATATCCAGTCTAAACTTCCCCTGTTTAAGTTTTAACCCATTCCCCCTTGTTCTGTCACTACAGTCTCTGATGAAGAGTCCCTCTCCAGCATCCTTATAGGTGCCCTTCAGATACTCGAAGGCTGCTATGAGGTCTCCATGCAGCTTCTCTTCTCCAGGATGAACAGCCCCAACTTTCTTAGCTTATCTTCATACAGCAGGTGCTCCATTCCCCTGATCATCCTCATGGCCCTCCTCTGGACACCAGGACTGCACACAATACTCCAAGTGAGGTCTCATGAGAGCAAAGTAGAGGGGCAGGATCACCTCCTTCGACCTGCTGGTCACACTCCTTTTGATGCAGCCCAGGATACGGTTGGCTTTCTGGGCTGTGAGTGCACACTGCAGCCAGTTTATGTTCAGTTTCTCATTGACCAACACCCCCAAGTCCTTCTCCTCAGGGCTGCTCTGAATCTCTTCTCTGCTCAACCTGTAGCTGTGCCTGGGATTGCTCCGACCCAGGTGTAGGACCTTGCACTTGGCATGGTTAAACTTCATAAGGTTGGCATCAGCCCACCTTGCAAGCGTGTCGAGGTCCCTCTGGATGGCATTCCTTCCCTCCAGGGTATCAACCGAACCACACAGCTTGGTGTCATCGGCAAACTTGCTGAGGGCGCACTCAATCCCACTGTCCATGTCAGTGACAAAGATGTTGAACAAGACCGGTCCCAACACCGATCCCTGAGGGATGCCACTCGTTACTGGTCTCCAGCCGGACATTGAGCCATTGACCACAACTCTTTGCATGAGGCCATCCAGCCAGTTCTTTATCCACCGAGTGGTCCATCCATCAAATTGATGTCTCTTCAATTTAGAGACAAGGATGTCATGTAGGTCAGTGTCAAATGCTTTGCATAAGTCCAGGTAGATGACGTCAACTGCTCTATCACTGTCCATCAGTTCCGTAGCCCCATCAAAGAAGGCCGCCAAATTGGTCAGGCAGGATTTCCCTGGGTCTTCAAGGCATAAAAGCTCTGAAAGAAGTTTAGGGGACATAAATTTGATGCAGCTTTTCTGCAACTGGATGACAATTCTTCAGTTTGTTTAAGTAGATCAAGGTTATATTTCTGCCTGACTTTAATGTTATTGCATATCATGTAACTAGGTGGTATTATCCTCAACAATGGTTTTATCCTGATCAATGAATTTAATTCTTATATACAGTGCCTAACCTGTATTGTAATAATATTTGCATGTAACCGATAAGAGTTTTTGCCTTGAGGAGTTCCCAGGGGTCTTAGTTACAGGCTCATTGCACCAGGCATCGTGCAACAGAATAAAAAGACTTAATTGTATAGGCTGCATTGAATAGAAAAGAAAGACATGTATTACAGGTAATGTTTAATATGACCTAAGTATTCATCTTAGCAAGTTGTCATAATTTGAAGAGATTTTTAAGATTTTAAAGGCAGGGGCTACTTCTTAGTATGAACAAATCATAAAAGTTAATTAAAAAAAAAAAACCTCTAACACATTATTTTTATTTACTGCTGGATGCCTCTGACTATTTTTGGTACTGGATTGATGTCTGCTATGTAAGTAGGAGCTTGGACAGAACCCTTGGTCCTTGGCTAGAACCTGGCAACCCTGCTCACTCTTTTCTGCTTTCCTCTTGCAATTAATAATTGACTTCTCACTGTCATCAGTTTTGTGACTGAAAGATGGTGAGAACTGTGATGCCTTTGCTGAACCTCCTATCTCACATGTCTGAGGAGGTGAAGAGCAGACCAGCAATTGCCCTTGAAATGGGTGGTCCGATATTGCTGTACTGCCAAAGCAGACATGATGTTTGACTGTTTGGAGACATTGGAGATGGTGACACAGGTGAATTCATAATAAGAGGAATATAATGAGTTGCGCCAGACTTTTCAGAAAACTAGTGAATTGGATTAGGATATGCAGTGAGCTGATCTGCAGCTTGGAGAAAAGAAACCAAGAGCTGAGGTACAGCATTATTTTCATTTTGATGGTGGGAAGGGTTGTTTGACTGTTGTGTAAAGATAAAGAGCCTTTTAAATACGAACTTCTGCTTTCAAGTGCACTCCAGTAGCCGTGCCACTTAAGCAGTTCCTGCTGTGTCCATTTTGCTGGTACAGATGTTTGTGTAATGATACAGTGAATGGATCTGTCAGTTCAGAAATGGCTTTTCTCCCTTGCAGAATTACATCTCAACCATATTGGTTCCCTGAGCTGGATTGCTGCATGATTGCCTCTGTTAGCACCATGCAGGAGGCTGGACCTCTTCAGCTAGCGCATAGAGGACTGACCCTATATGTGAAACCAAAATTATTGGTTTAATCTTTAACCTGAAATGGAATCTGATTTGCATAGGTTCTTATTAAAAGAGTAGTATTAGAAATGTAGATAGAGAACTTTCAGCAATCAGTTGGATTTTGGAAAGCTATTTAAGTGCATCTGTAATGTTTATTGAGACAGAGACCAATGACATAGTAATAACCTGAACCATTCCATGATTCTGTGAAAATGGGATCTATAAAATCACATAAAATTCTGCTGAACTTTGATCATGAGTTACTTGTCTAGAACCGCGTGTTTTAATAGTGCCACAACTCTTAATATCAGTTTATAAGAAAATTTTGTTCCTGTCGCTTATTTCTTCATGTTTAAGAATATTAATTTAACAGTACACTTAAAGTACAGAGCTAAACTGGAGTTAGTATTTGAGTTCTATAGTGAGTAAGGAATTCATATGCAAAAAATCTGGGTATTTTTAATTTGGTATTGTCCACATTTATTTATTTATTTATAAATTCTGGGAGTGGAGGAAGAAATGGGCAGTCAGATAATAGCCACAGGCAAAATGCTGATTATTTTTTGTTGTCGCTTGTTTATATGATGCCTTTTATTGTAGCAGTATATAATACTACGAGTATATCTGCTCATGTCTCCCCTGTGAGATAGGAAGATGGAATGACTCAGGCTTAGTAAAATTTTCTGTGGCCACTTAGGGAAATATATGAAATAAGAAGTGAATGTAGATGTTATCTAGCACAATAATCCTCAGAACATTCCTCTCTCTCAAGTGACAAAGCTCACTGTGTTCCTTCTGCCATCCTTATCTATTCTTTGCCCATTCTGTGAGAACCAGTTCCTTAATTGTTTGGATTTAAGCTCATACAGACTGACTTTCTAAAAGGCTGTACAGATATTTTAATGGAAAAGGCATGGTGTCTCTGTGAGATGATGGAAATGGGTTACAACAGCTTGGCCAAACTTTTAACTCATTTGAGGAAATTTTTGATGAAGATTTTCATTGGGCAGGACAAAATTTAGGGGTTTTGTCAAGACCAGCATTAGCAGTGATATGTTGCTGATATGTATTATTATTAGACACTTAAGCATGTGTAATAACTACATATAGGTGCTTTAAGATCATCTAGTTCCAGCCCCCTGCCATGGGCAGGGACACCTCACACTAGACGGTGTTGCCCAAGGCTGGTCCACAGAGTTGCCCAAGGCCTGTCCAGCTGGCCTGGAACACTGCCAGGGATGGAGCATTTACAGCTTTCTTAGGCAGCCCATTACAGTGCCTCACCACCCCTACAATAAAGCACTTCTTCCTTATATCCAATGTAAACTTCCCCTGTTTAAGTTTAAACCCATTACCCCTTGTCCTACCACTACAGTCCCTGAGGAAGAGCCCCTCTCCGGCATCCAGATAACTCTGTACCTGCAAAAATGAGGGTTAGAAACTTCGCCTTGGTGATGTAAATGGCACTCAGTACATGGAAATCTCTTTTCTTATATTTCAGGCTTAATTCAGATCCTGGAGATTGTTTACTCACAAATTATGCCACTGAGTTGCTCATACTCAAGTTCTGGCTTGATGGGGTTTGGTTGTGGGTGTGCTCTACTACTTTAAGAAGATACAGTGAGGAAGGACAAAAATGGTAATTTTTGCATCTTGTATGGGTTATGACTAGAAGTGGCTATGGAGATGTATGTATATCTTTGTTATTTGCACAGCATTTAGCAAAGAAGTATTTTAATCAGAAGCTTAGGCACTCTAGAGAAACCCCACTTGTTCATGTACTTTTTTTTTTATACTGTGGCAAATGCTATCTTACTGTTTGTCACCTGCCTGTAACTACATTTTCTTTCCTGATAAGCATGCTAGGAAGTGAGAGGTCTTTGACAGATCACCAAAAATATATTACATTTGACTGCTGCCTGAGAATTCTCTGCACAGATGGGTCACAGTAGTCAACCCAAATATAAAGAAAATTTAGCGAAGCAGAAAGACCTCACTTATGTCCTAGAGAATTAAGTGATGCTGGTTTCATTTGCTCCTTTACAGGCTTATCATTAAGAATTAAGCATATCCCCACAGTATTTTTGAGTTTTAGCTCGCTTGTTTTGAGCTGTCTGTCTGTAATGATGCACTACTATACTGGCATCAGTGTTACGTGGGAAGATCTGGGCAGCTGTCCTGTATTTGTCCAATCCTTGGTAATTGGGACCAAAAAAGCTTTCAAGATTTATGTGGATTAAAAAAACTTAGCACAGTATGTTGCAGAAGATCATTTCACACAGTAGTCTTGGTGTGGGAGTACTGATGAACGCTGTTAAGCAGCAATGGTTGGGGGCAGTCTCATATACATGCAGGAACCGTCGAAAGATGCTTACATGCTGTTGACTACCATTTGATAATCTTGCTCACAGCAGGATCACAAGGCAGTAGCTCCATATTTTGAGGAACTCCAATGTTAACCTAAGTTCTACAAGGCTGTTTTGGACAATTAAAGAAGAAAAAAATCTGCATTGTAAATGTGCTTAAAAATAAGTTCATGTGGAGAAGGTAGATTGAAAGACCATCTGAAATGACTTTAGATGTTTCACAAATAAGTCCAAGTGAGATATGGATAAGAAGACCTACTAGTTCTCTCTAGTCGTGACTTCTGTGCAGTGATTTCGTAAGTGAGGCTGTTTCTTTATCAGCCACACAAGCTTGTAAAATGCTCCCTTTGTTCTTACTGGGTTGAAGGCAAATTTTGAGTACTGGGCTACTGGGGAGGAAACAAATGTGTAGGAGCAGAGTGAAGCTGCTGAGCGTAGTGAATGTACTCTGTAATCTCTAGGTGGATATGCTTAGATGGCTCTAGAGCTACAGGCTATAAATACTTGAGGAGAATCACAAAGTTTTAAGGAGAGCTACATGCGTGTGTAGGTGTGACACTGGAGTAGTGAAAGCCGTGTCAGAATCTTACCTTCCCTTTGAATAAATGAGGAAGGCTTTGGGTGGTTTTTATTGTGTGAGTTGGAAGATACTGTAGATGTGTGTAATTTGTGGATGTTGATGGAGCACTTGGAGGTGGGACTTTGTCCCCTTCTGCTGGGGGAGGGATTATGGATGTATGCCACCATTATGGAGTTCTACATGATTGTGTTGTAGTCTCTAGTCACCAGCTGGTATATCGTTCTCTAGAGTTCCTGCATGTGGAGGAGTATGTACCAGCTGAAAATCTTTTCTTTAAAGACTTCCAGGAAGAATTTAGTCAAATAGATATATTTTTTCCTGTGAATTGAGATAGGTGAGACCTTCAAAGTCTATCTGAATATATTTTATTAACAGGGCTTGCCCATGGAATTAGACTCGATGGTTTTCTGAGAACACAGCACTTGGATCTAAGCACTTTGCAGGGCTGTTATTATTAACAAAGATTATTACTATAGTAATTGTAATAGTCCTATATAGTACATTAATGACAGGAATGTGCTCTATGTCTTAAGTTATCAATGATGTAATGGATTGAAGCACCTCCTGTCTTCTCTTAACTCATGTTATTAATGAAATGCCCTTTTTTTTGTTGTTGGTTGGTTGTTTATTTTATTGGTTGCTATTCCACTGTTGTGTTACTCAAGGTCCTTGTGAGATATTTGAAGCAAGTGTTGTTCTGTAGGAGACATGAACACAGAACACATTTGCTTAGGGTACCAGTGGTTTAAGTTCTGTGGATGAAAACTTTTCATTTATTTGTCAAAATAAAATCCAAGATGAAAAAAAACCCGAACAAACAAAACCCCAATAAACTGAAGGATAAAAACATGTTTTCAGTTACTGTATCTATCTTCTGGACTCAGTAAATATTTTGTGATTGCATGAGATTATGGAGGATAGAAATTTGTGCCTCAGGTTGATCTTTACTGGATCTGTGTTCCTGAAGGTATTTTCCAACATCTGCTGCTGTTTCTGTTCCATTATGTGATTAAAATTGTTTTTAATAGTGAGGAAGTCTTAAGGATGTTTCCTAACATTGTTAAAGTATGTCAGCAGTTTTCAACCCTTTGTTAGTATTATAAAAGAATGAATATCATCAGTGACAAAAGTTTTTGTATGATGTAATGCAAGAGAGACTTCCTGAGGCCTTGTTCAGACTATGCAAAGTAAGCCTTAGTCAAGTCATTTAAAAATGAGGCTGAGATTCTGGGAGAGACTGAGCCTGTGATGAGGATGGAAATGTTGCTTTCATGAGAAGAGGATGCAGAGCACTGACTGCCAGAGCATGCACGTTCTCTCCATAGCACATGAATGTTGTTGATTGCAAGGTCCCAAACTACTTACCTAGAGAAGCTGCTTTCTAGGATCTGCCAGTTACAGTAAATGTCCTCCTACTCTTAGTTTGGTAACTCCCTTTTATTTCAATGTATGTTTTCTTTCCTGCTTTTATTATTTGGTCCTATTTTTCATCTTAACAGCAAGTCATACAGAAAGGGAGAAAAAAAGCTTGCATTAGGTATCCCAGTTTTGAGGGCAGAAGCTTCAGACTGATGAAATATCAAAGGGAACAATTGGCAGAAAGGAAGGGTTTCTCCAAAGAAGCCCAAACTGGATTGGCATTCATAGGAGTGTTACTTATGTGGTATATGTAGTCTTTAAAATGCTGTAACAGTGGAAGTTCAGTAGAACAGCAGACCTTTCTTATAGTATGATACTTAAAAGAGTATAAAGTAGTAACAGCAGTAAAGCTGACTTTCAGGAAGGGGAAAGACAGAATTGGAATTACTAACAATTTGAAAGTTCTCTTCTATTCTAGTAGATGTTTCAGTAATATTCTTGTGGACATCAAGCTGCATGAACCAAGGCTGCAACACAAAGATGCCATTGAGTTAGCAGGGAGGGATTGTGGAGACATGTATTGCAGTGGGGCTTTTTTGTGTGTGTGTTCTGTAGCCTGCGTGCACAGATAGTAGAAACCCAGCTATAACCAGGGTGCCTTTCTGAATGATTATAAAGGTAGAATTAGAGCTTTCTGTATCTAACTTATATATTAATTAAAATACATAATATATATTGAGAGCCAGATGGGAAAAGATCATGATGCCAAGCATCACCTGCATCTCCTTGTTTGTGTGCCTGTTTTCTTGGGGCTCTTTGGTGATCTACCTGAACAGAACTTTTTAAATGCAAAACTAGGCTTTAATTCTAAGTGGGCTCAGTTGAATGTGGTAAGCACAAAACATGGCTGAATGAGAAAACGTAGTTCAAGTCTTCCAGGAAGTCTCTAATCTAAGGAGTCAGTGTTCTGTTTCCTGGAAAAGTTTGAGCATTGTCTTTACCTCTGTGTAAAGGAAGGACTCTCTCCAGGTGACTTTATCCAGTTTGTTTTCAGGAAGAGAAAACCATAAGGTATTTCAGAAATTTAATGTTTTTCTCATCTGTTTATTGATTTTTATTTATTTAAATTATAATAATAGCAGGGTATATGCATATACTTTTTCATTACCATACTTAATGTGTATAGTGATGCGTCAGGCTTTCACAAAGGGGCTAGCCAGGGTCCCCAAACAATTTTGCAGCTGTAAGGCTAGTCCTTGAAGGAAGAGTTATGATTCCACATACTGAAAAATAAACTGAAGTACATAGCCTTCCTGAAGTGCATTTGCTTAAGAGTTGATTATGTAAATGCAGATGGTCATACATGGTATTCCAGAGTATGTGTTTTGTCTGACGAATGTTTTCAGTTACGTATCACTCAGGCTAACATAAAAGTCCCAAGGGATGAAGTTGTAGACCCTTCTGCTCAAAGAAGAGTGGACTTGTTCTGATTTTCCATGGGGGGGAAGTACCATGTGTTGTCTTGTCATGTTCCTTTTCACCAAAGAGTTCCTTGGGTAGTCAGGAACAGAGCATGGAGCAGATGTCTTCGGGCATGCTAGTGCCAGTTCTTTCATAGGCTCCCACAGATCCTTTAATATCTTGATTAGAGCTTTGATCAGTTGTATCTTGTTTTCTAAAAGAGATCATTCCCAAAATGAACTATGGGCCTTGGATTATAATTCCTGCAGTAGATTCAAGTGTGGCTTGAGTGTGTTGCAGGGTTCTTGTTGCATCTTTAAACATGGTAGCAAATGCTTGATTGCTGTTACCAGTATTAGCCATGAAAAATAGCTGTAGGGTGAGGATTGTTCTTCATTGCTTTGTAAAAATATTGTTGGAAGTTTGTTTATTCAGGGGCACATAAACAGGCACAGTTAGTAAATGCCTGCAGGGAATTAGTAATGCTGAAACTGTGTTCCAACTGGTAGTAGGCTAGTGACTTCTGTTCTTGAAAGTGAGTGATTCCTCTTGCACTACCTAGAAGGGTGGAAAGTTGCAAGGAGAGGGGATACACATTGATGTAGGAAACAAATGCTTAATTTTAATAGCCATTAAAACAATGAAATTGAGCAGTGGTGTCGGTGTGACTGGGAGATGTGGATGCTATACCTTTTTTTTTCTCTTTTTCTCCCCATTTAGGGCTTTGCAGTTGCTCATTGACTGCTGAACAGCATGCAGTCCTTTCGCGAGCAAAATAGTTATCACGGAAACCAGCAGAGCTACCCACAGGAAGTGCACGGTTCATCCCGACTGCAGCAGTTCAGTCCCCGGCAGCAGGCCCAGATGTTCCAGAGCTTTGGAGGAGGTGCCGGCAGTGGACGTCGTGGAGCAACGGGAGCCTCTACAGCAATGCCTGGTGAAAGCTCTGGCCATCAGAGTTATCAAGGTTTCAGAAAAGAAACAGGAGAGTTTTACTATATGTCTGCCAATAAAGATCCAGTAGTGTCAGGAGGGCAGCAGCCACCTCAGCGCAGGCCTTCTGGACCAGTACAGAGCTATGGCCCCCCTCAAGGGAGTAGCTTTGGGAGTCAGTATGGAAGTGAGGGACATGTGGGCCAGTTTCAGACACAGCACTCGACCCTTGGGGGTGTATCCCACTATCAACAGGATTATACTGGTCCTTTTTCTCCAGGGAGTTCCCAGTATCAGCAGCAGGCTTCTAGCCAGCAGCAAGTGCAGCAGCTGAGACAGCAGATCTACCAATCTCATCAGCCTTTACCCCAGGCTTCCAGCCAGTCTGCTTCTAGCACCTCACACCTGCAGCCCATGCAGCGTCCATCCACCCTGCCTTCCTCTGCTTCTGGATACCAGTTACGAGTGGGTCAGTTCAGCCAGCACTACCAGCCACCTTCGTCGTCGTCCTCCTCCTCATTCCCGTCCCCACAGCGTTTTGGCCAGTCAGGACAGAATTATGATGGAAGTTACAGCGTGAATTCTGGCTCGCAGTATGAAGGCCATGCTGTGGGTTCCAATGCACAGGCATATGGGACCCAGTCAAACTACAGCTTTCAGACTCAACCAATGAAAAGCTTTGAGCAGTCAAAGCTGCCCCAAAGTGGGCAGCAGGGGCAGCAGCAACAGCATCCACCTCAGCATGTAATGCAGTATTCAAATACTGCCACCAAGCTCTCTCTTCAAAGTCAAGTGGGACAGTACAGCCAGACCGAAGTTCCTGTAAGGTCACCGATGCAGTTCCACCAAAACTTCAGTCCAATCTCTAATCCGTCTCCTGCTGCATCTGTGGTTCAGTCTCCAAGCTGCAGTTCTACCCCTTCTCCACTCATGCCAGGTGGAGATAACCTCCAGTGTGGGCAAGGCAACATGTCCATGGGTTCTAGAAACCGAATCCTGCAGATGATGCCTCAGCTGAGTCCTACACCATCTATGATGCCAAGTCCCAATGCTCATGGAGGAGGATTCAAGGGGTTTGGGATGGAAGGACTGCAGGAGAAAAGGCTCACAGATCCAGGGCTGAGCAGCCTGAGTGCTCTTAGTTCTCAAGTGGCCAATCTGCCTAACACTGTCCAGCATATGTTGCTTTCAGATGCCTTGGCACCTCAGAAGAAAAGTTCCAAAAGGTCATCCTCTTCAAAGAAGGCCGACAGCTGCACCAACTCAGAAGGCTCCTCCCAGGCAGAGGAGCAGCTCAAGTCTCCCCTAGCAGAGTCCCTTGATGGTGGCTGTTCCAGTAGTTCAGAGGATCATGGGGAAAGGGTGAGACAGCTGAGTGGCCAGAGCACCAGCTCAGACACCACTTACAAAGGAGGTAACTTAGAGAGATCCAACTCCTCACCAGCACAGGGCTCTCAGAATGAGCCATCAAAACTCAGCAGCAGCCCTGCAGCTAGGGAAGATGTGGCCTCCCCTGGCACAAAGGAAGCTGTGGTGGCTGTAGAAAATGCCCCCAAAGTGAATGAAAAGGCAGTTGGGGTGATTGTCTCCCGGGAAGCCATGACAGGAAGAGTAGAAAAGTCAGGTGGACAAGATAAACCTGCACAGGATGATACTTCCACAGCCACTCAGGCACCAGCTAGTGCTAGTGGAGCAAAAGAAGCTGGGCAGGCAGGGACACAGCCAGAAACTCAAGGAGGAAGCAAAGGAAGCAAAAGTGGAGATAACACTAACCATAATGGAGAGGGAAACAGCCAGCCTGGTCATGCAGTTGTTGGGCCAAATTTTCCTGCAAGAACAGAACCTTCCAAATCTCCTGGCAGTTTAAGGTACAGTTACAAGGATAACGTAGCAGCAGGTATACAGAGAAATATTGGTGGCTTTCCACAGTATCCTTCTAGTCAGGAAAAGCTGGATTTTCCAGGGCACAGTGAGCGCAAAGGCCGGAATGAGAAGTTTCCCAGCCTCCTGCAGGAGGTCTTACAGGGGTACCACCACCACCATCCAGACAGAAGGTACTCCAGGAACGCACAAGAACATTCTGGGATGGCTGGGAGTTTGGAGGGAGCCATGAGGCCTAATATCTTAATCAGTCAAACCAATGAATTGACCAGTAGAGGCCTCTTAAACAAAAGCATGGGGTCCCTCCTGGAAAGCCCTCACTGGGGTCCCTGGGATAGGAAGTCTGGCAGTGCAGCTTCTGATATGAAACAGATAAATCTAGCCGATTACCCTATTGGTAGAAAGTTTGATGTGGAGTCTCAGTCATCTGCCCATGAAGGGGGGACACTCTCAGAGAGGAGGTCAGTGATCTGTGACATATCTCCATTAAGGCAGCTTGTCAGAGATCCTGGCCCTCACCCAATGGGGCACATGGGTCCTGAGGGCAGAAGTGGAAGGAGTGAACGTCTTGCCCCTGGCTTGAGCCAGTCGGTAATACTCCCTGGTGGTTTAGTATCCATGGAAACCAAGATGAAAGCTCATAGTGGGCAAATAAAAGAAGAAGACTTTGAACAGTCAAAGAGCTCAGCTAGTCTCAATAGTAAAAAAACAGGAGACCATTGTCATCCTGCTGGCATCAAGCATGAATCTTTCCGAGGCAATGCTAGCCCTGGAGCTGCAGTTTCCGATGCTGCTCCAGACTACATTCCCCAGCAGGACAGCAGATCAATGCAGATGAGACGAGGACCTGGCAGAACTGGAAGCAGCAGGGGCAAATCACCTTCTCAGTTTCAGGATCTTGCTGATAAGCTGAAAATGTCACCAGGCAGAAGCAGAGGTCCAGGGACAGATCTGCATCACATGAACCCACATATGACGCTGTCTGAAAGAGTCAACAGAGCTTCCTTGCATTCTGCTTACCCTCAGAATTCAGAAGGCCCGTCTTTGGCTTCAGCATATCACACAAATGCTAGGCCTCATGCTTTCAGTGACCCTAACCAGAGTTTAAATTCCCAGTACCATTACAAGAGACAGATGTACCAGCAACAGCAAGAAGAGTACAAAGATTGGGCAAGCAGCGCTGCTCAGGGTGTGATTGCTGCAGCTCAGCACAGGCAGGAAGGAGCAAGGAAAAGCCCAAGACAACAGCAGTTTCTGGAAAGAGTGAGGAGTCCTGTAAAAAATGACAAGGACGGAATGATGTACTTTCAGGGTAGCTCTTATCACGATACTGGAAGCCAGGAAGCTGGCCGCTGTGTTATGGGGGGTGACAGTACTCAGAGCAAATGTACCGAACTGAAACATGGCAACCAGAAGTTGCAGCATCATGAATCTGGTTGGGACCTCTCTCGGCAAACTTCTCCAGCCAAAAGCAGTGGCCCTCTTGGACCCAATCAGAAAAGATACTGCCCTCAAGAAAGCGATGGGCATCGACGAGAAGAATCTGCAGATTTGCCCAAGCCAAGCAATGCCATGCTTAGGCTTCCTGGCCAGGAAGACCAGTCTCCTCAAAATCCATTAATTATGAGGAGGAGAGTCCGTTCTTTCATCTCGCCTATCCCTACCAAAAGACAGCCACATGACATGAAGCACAGTGGCAGTGAAGATAAAGGGCGTCTGATGACTTCAGCAAAAGAAGGAGCTGATAAAACGTACAACTCCTACGCCCATTCATCTCAAAGCCAAGATGTTGGCAAGTCGGTTGCAAAGGGAGATTCCTTCAAGAATCTGCCGAGTCCTGATAATAGGAATTGCCCTGCTGTTTCCCTCACAAGCCCGGCTAAGACCAAGATACTGCCTCCAAGAAAGGGGCGAGGATTAAAACTGGAAGCTATTGTTCAAAAAATTACATCTCCTAATATTAGGAGAAGCGTTTCTACCAACAGTGCTGAAACTGGTGCAGATGCTGTCACTCTTGATGACATCCTGTCCCTTAAGAGTGGACCTGAAGGAGGAAATATGACTGGACATGGAGCAGAGGCTGAAAAGAGAAAAGGAGACGTGTCAGATCAAGTGGGGCCAGCCAGCCAGGACACAACTGGCGAAGTAACTCTTCCAAGATCCTCAGAAGAGTGGCAAAGCAGTGAGGATGATAAAAACAAGAAAAAGGTCCCTGAAACTGCCAGTGTTGGTAAAGAAGGAGCAGGATCCAGTGCAGCAGCACCATCTTCTCAGAAATCATTTGGTCAGGGAAGATCGGAGGGATCTGTAAGCGGAGCTGGAACTCTGACCTTTTCTGACTCAAAACCGATCTCCCCTTCCAGTGTGTTTACTTCTGAACCAAATCCAAAGGCTGAGGAAAAAGATGGAGATGTGACAAACATTTCGCCCAAGCCAGATGGTTTCCCTCCAAAGGGATATTTTCCCTCTGGAAAGAAAAAGGGGAGGCCAATTGGGAGCGTAAACAAGCAGAAGAAGCAACAGCAGCAACAACAGCAGCAGCAACTGCCCCCGCCACCACCACCCCCACCGGTACCTTCGCAGTCTTCAGAAGGGGAAGCTGTTGCTGAGCCAAAGCCCAAGAGGCAAAGGAGGGAGAGGAGAAAACCTGCAGCACAGCCACGGAAGCGGAAGCCTAGACGGGCTGCTCCGATTGTGGAGCCTCAAGAACCAGAGATCAAGCTTAAATATGCTACCCAGTCTGTAGATAAAACTGACTCCAAGAATAAGTTCTTTTTCCCTTATATTCACGTGGTAAACAAGTGTGACTTAGGCGCTGTGTGCACAATCATTAATGCAGAGGAAGAAGAGCAGAACAAACTGGTGAGAGGTCGGAAAGGACAGCGGTCTTCAACACCCCCTCCTAGCAATGTGGAGAGCAAAGTGCTGCCCACCTCAACTTTCGTGCTGCAAGGCCCTGTGGTAACAGAGTCTTCTGTCTTGGGGCCTCTGGTTTGCTGCCTGTGCGGCAAATGGGCCAACTATCGTAACATGGGTGACCTCTTTGGCCCTTTCTACCCCCAGGATTATGCAGCCACCTTGCCCAAGAACCCACCTCCAAAGAGGGCCACAGAAATGCAGAGCAAGGTCAAGGTACGCCACAAAAGTGCTGCTAATGGTTCCAAGACAGATACGGAAGAGGAAGAGGAACAGCAACAACAGAAGGAACAAAGAAGCCTAGCTGCTCATCCCCGCTTTAAGAGGCGGCACCGCTCTGAGGACTGTAGTGGAGCCTCTCGGTCACTTTCAAGGGGACCTGCTTGTAAAAAGGCAACCACTGATGGTGGCAGTGGTGGTGAAAAGACTCCTTTGGACTCAAAACCATCTATGCCCACTTCAGAAGGTGGCACTGAGCTGGAGTTACATATTCCTGTACTACCTCTTGACAGCAATGAATTTTGGGTCCATGAGGGTTGTATTCTCTGGGCCAATGGAATCTACCTGGTCTGTGGCAGGCTCTATGGGCTGCAGGAAGCTGTGGAAATGGCAAAAGAGATGGTGAGTACCTAACCTTGCTATATGTAATGATTATTTTTTTTTTCCCATTTGCAATATGTTTGGAATACCATTTTTTCTTGTTTTTCGCTCATCTTAAACAGTCATCTTTCATCTTAAGTATATCTCTAGTGATGTCCTTTTGATGACCTTGTTTAGATCTCTGCCACACCTGATCAGATAGATTTTTCAGGCATCCAAAAGCTGGGTGCTCTTTACCTCCTAAATGTTCTGGGTGTCTGATGCTCTCTGATGATTACAGTGATCTCCCTTTTCCCCCTCCTTCCCCCCTGCCTTTCCTTATTCTATCCTATTACGTATTTAGCATTCTTGAGGGCTCTTTCTGGAGTCATACAGTGAAAGGACAAGTAGCAGCGGGTGCAAATTGCAACAAAGAAAATTCCAATTTGATATTAGGCAAAAACCTTCACAGTGAAGGTGGTCAGACATTGGATTGAAGGAACGGGGAGCGACAGAAGGTGTGGAATTTTGGAGTGGCGCAAATGTGACTTAGCAAAGCCGTAAGCAGCCCACTTTACCTCTCAAGTTGGATCTGTCTTCAGAACTGACTCTGCTTTCAGCAGGGATCCCTTCCAACTTAAGTTATTCTGTGATTGCAATACGTATTGCTCAACTGTAGAAGAATTTACAGCCCTTAAAAGGTGGATAGAGTAGAATTGCACAGAGATCTGCAAGCTTCAAGTGAAATGTGGGTGGGTTTAATATTGATTAGTATGGATTATACCACAGATTATACTGATAACTGACTTCCTCAAAGTGCATGTATAAAAGAGTGAGAAGAAATAGGTAAAACAAAAGCAAGGACCTGTTTGTGGATGGAGACTATTCTTGATTCTATTCTTGATTTTCTAAGACAGAAGCTGGTGCTTTAAAAACCACAGTTAGGTGGCTTGCTTTGCCATCACCAGTATGTTACATCCCTTTATTTATGGTTACTTTTTGCTTCATGCTCTCTGTCATCAGTCAGTCCATGGCAGAGAAGGCACTAGACTACTTCTTTGTGTTTCCTTCAGATTCTTCCATTCTCTGAACAGTGTTGGGATCCATTTTGTATCTTCTTTTCCCTCTGTATTGTTCCATACAGTGTGCTCGTTTCCTCCCTATGAGTTTTTTCCCTTCAGGTTTGATTCCTGGCTTGTTCTGAATTTTCACTAACTGTTCTTTGACAGTAATTACATGCTTCTTTGCCCTAACTTGATTTGGCCTGCATTCTTGTTTCTAGCCTCTCATTAAACAAAGTCAGTTAATTTCATTTGGTTTTCATCGAGCCATGCCTGTGTGCTTGTTCTGATGCAACTGTTGAATTTCATATCTTTGATAATTGCAAAGTTTCTTTCAGGATTTCCACCACCATTTGGATTCTACTTGTGATGTGGCTGTGCTTTCATATGTCTTGTAGTTCACCAGTATTTTGAATTTGGATCACTCCAGTCTGATGCTTCCTTTTTCCTCTTTTTTTTAAGGCATGTCTTTTATGATTCTTGTTTTGCTCTAATAGCAAATGCCAAGTTCTTGATTGTCCTCCAGCGATCCATTTTGTGTTCCTGTACCTGCAAGGAGTGTAAACCCAGCAGAAACATGCTATGTTGATAGGCTGTAATCAAACTTGTCAAATAGCAGCCAGTTATCCATAGCAGATTTTATGTTTGCATGTTGCAACATGTAGCTCTTTCTTTGCGTGGGATCTTTATGACTTTGTGACTGAATACACTTTGGCCTACCCTTTATCACATTCTTCCAACTGTTGTGATCATCTCTTTGTCACAAGTAGAACATCCTTTTTCTCCTTTTCTTAACGCTTTCATCTACTCTTATGGCACCATACAAGAATATCTCCTTATCCTTTGAACCTTGTGTCCTTTCTCTTTAACTCATCCCTTTAATCACTTGCTTAACTCCTGGCTTTTCTTTTTCTTCATAGTACCTGTAGACACGAGTGTTTGTCATTCCTTAAAAAAGGATGGGTACAAAATGCCTGTGGCCTCCTTGCCTTTGCAACTGCCTCTTAATTTCCTTTCCCTTTTTCTATGTCAGAATTCTTGAGTGCATTGTCTGGGGCTCTTGTCCTCCACTGTGGTTTTGATTGTGCTTTGCTCCAGTTGTAATCAGTGTTAATGGTGAACTCTTTCTAGCTAAGGTTCAGGTCCAGTACTTAATTTTCCTTTCCCTGTCAGCTACATTTATCACCATCAGCTGTGCTGCTGTTGAAGTGTTGTTCCACCTTTGTTGCCTGTCTGTGTCCTCTTTTGATTACATCCTTTCTTTCCGCTGCTTTTGCAGAGGCTGTTGTTCATTACTCCTAGCTTTTCATGTGGCATTCACTGAAGTTCTGCTTGTGCTTTCCTTCCCCTTTATCCTGGCACGCTATGCCTTTGGAGAGCTTTTGGTAACCCAGTAGGGTTTTTTTCCCAGTGTCTTGCAGAGCTTCCTTTTTACTCCCGATTCATGTTTTTCAGCCACAAACTTAAATTGTTCTGGAACTCATGGTGAGTTCTCGGACTCTCACTTCAAAATATGACTTATTTTACAGCATCCTTAATCCATCAACTGCCATCTTGTTCTGATTTTTCTCATCACTCAGACTTACAGTCTCATTTGATTCTAAAATTATTTCTTCCTAACGCTTCCTATTTAAGTCTGTAAGAAATGCTGCTTGCTTTTCTGTGTATGAGAAGTAGTATGTAGCCTTTTAGTGCTCTCCACTGTTCTGTTACAAGACTCTGAACTGAGGCAGGGACCATTTTCTTGTGTGTGCTTTGTTATTGTCTTACACAAGCACATTAAGAGGTATCCTACCTGAATGCTGGGCTCTTCTGCCTTACCTCCATAAGACTAATCCATCTTTCGCCTCTGTCACAAATAATGGAATAGGTTTTCTTCCAGCATTGTTTTGTTGGGTTTTTTTTTTTTTTTTGCTCCTCAACCTTTTTATCCTATTGTAGCAAATTGTAGTGCTGTATTCTCCACTGGAAGCGGTATATCCTCCTCCTTCACATAGGAGAGGGTTATGTGCAACATGAAGATGGCCGTCACGGTATTCAGAGGTGTACCTGCCGGAAGCCATCCCCAGGCACTGGAAAGACTGTGCTGAACGAGACTCTTTTGCCCCACTGCCTGAGGATAGCCTTCTGGCTCAGGCAGCTGATTTCCTATGCTTGTTGTTATGCTCTTTCTTTACCTTCCCCTTGCTTTGCAAGTGCATTTTCTTTTTGTTCCCTGTGACATGCAGTTCATCAGCGTTAGTGTCAGGAAAAGCAGATGTGCAAACCATGTAGCTGCTTTTAGCAGGAGAGAGTAGACAGATGAGTGCAAAACCATACAGGAATCTAGGCATTAGGTTTTGACTGGGATAAGGAAAGACATTAGTGTATGGCATGTGAAGGGTCATGAACCTGGAAGAAGTAAATAGCTCATGTATGTAGCACACTCTGTGCAAGTGAAATACTGCCATAATTCAGAATCTATGTAAATTGCTTGTAATACCCACAAAGGGCAAATGCGCACCAAATTTAAATGGAATCCATATCATTGAGTTGAAGTATTTTCTTTAGAGATCCGACTCTGTTGTTGCTTTTGCAGCATTCCAGTGTAGAAATAAGAAACTTAAACTTATAGTCAAAGGCAGTAAACCATCAAACCATAATGTAGAGGTAGTGGCATAAGTAACCCCCCCTCCCCTTCTTGTTCTCACACAAACTCGCCTCTTTTTTTCTCACATGGAAGGTCACTACAGATTTTTTTTTTTCCCTCCTCCCAACACCTCTGTTTTTCATTTGCCTTCTAGAATCAGGAAGGAATTTGAAACATTTTTCTTGCTATGTTAAGTTTTCTGTTCCTTGTAAGAGTAAATGTCCAGTTCTTACTGTGGGGTTTTTCCTTGAGAACAGCCCCATAGTCAGTCTCAAGGAAGGCTTAGAATGCCAGTGAGGTTGCTGAAAGATCGCCTTGTACCAGATGCTTTAGAAGAATTTGAGAGGAGAAGGTATTATCTCAAAAAGGTTTATCAAACTGTGAAGTCACTCTCCTGAGCTTTGAGCTTTCCTTAAAGTGTGATTTCACCCTAGACTGAAGATGTGAATGTATCATCTTCTAAGCAGCAACCTAGTGTTAGAATCTTGTTTTCTCAAAGGCAGAAAAGGTGTTCTGCTTACTCTGACCACTCTGAAAGGCTCTGAGAATGTCAATAGCTGAGCAGATTAATTGGGCTGCTTCAGATGCAGAATGGTTTAATGGCTTCTCGTTACTTTAAGGTTCAAATTAGATAGCCCGGCAGATGGACCTACCTGCCAAGTAGTCTTTCTTTCTCTCTTAAACTGTTGTTAAAACCATAGTAAGGGTGCTAACTGGCCTTCTTAGAGCTAGACATTTTTGATTCCAAGGCTAATGAAATCTTGAACTGAAGAAACGCCATCTCCTTAGTTCAGGGTGATCCTGCTGCCTATAAAATATTTTCTTTCAAATATTGAAGATAGCCAGACACCATGTTTTGGGCTAGTTAAAGACTGTAAGTGTTTTGGGATGAGTTCTTTCCTTTGTGATATTAAGAAACTTACAGCAGGTATTCCTGCAGCAGGCTTGAAAATCTATCCTTATTCTTCCTCTGGAAAATTTTTGGTCTCTCTTTCTAGAGTCGTCAGCCAATTTTTTGCAGTTATAGATTTGGAAAACTAAGAGTTGCGTGCAGTTTTCTGTAAATACCTTGAAGGAAGCAGTTTCCCATCTTATCTTCTTATTGTTTTCCTGTTCATCAGAAGCTTATTTTCATGCGAGATGAAATCTTTAGTTACCTTTGAAACTAGCAAAATCATGGAGTCGCTTCAGTAGTTATCAGCAGATTTAAAGTTCGGAAGAATTGGTGGTCTTTATTCTCGTTATTAAATTGAAGAAGCTGTGAGCGAAGAACAATGCAGAGCACATTGTTAGGTTGAAGATGGTTCTTTTCTGAAAAGCTGTTGACTAGGAGGTGAAATTTCTTTATAAAACACTTATTTTTCCAGGGCAGAGGCTCTGGCCTGTCACAGGTATTACTTCTGACTTTTTTTCATGTGTTGTTTTTTTGGTTTTGTTTCTTCCTACCTCCCCTTGTCAGAACTGACCTTGCTGAAGGTAAATGTAGCTTTTGTTTCTGATGACAGTGCTCTGTAAAAGGAAAACTTGTTTATCCCTGTTTTAAAGATCTCTTTTAGAAGGTCTAAAGAATTTAATGCTTTTCTCATCAATCTCTGCTTTGCTCCCAGCTTGAGACATCTTTTAATCCTTATACATGGAAAGAAGTCCTTGGAAACTGTTTCCTATGTTGCTTCTTACTGGAAAGATCATCTTGGGTTTCAGTCAGGAGAACTTTGGAGTAACAGGTGGTGAAGGGTAAAATCTGCCCATGGTCATGATATAATGGGAGGAGATTCTGGGATTTCTCTCACCAGTCTGGAATTCTGTCTGTTCAGCTGCCCGTGGATTATCTTTCAAGGCCTGCTCCTTACCTGAAGATGAGAAATCTGTCTGCTTTAGAGCCATTAACAGGCCTGTTCAGAAGGTCAGACTGACTTTGGAGAAAGTTCTTAAAAACCACATACGGGCTCACAGAAGTTGAGAACCTAAATTCATGTCTCTCTCTTTGCAAATGGATACTTAAAATAATGGATTTTTTTTTTCCAGTACAGTTGGGCAGTGGCAGCCTTCAGGCTCACTTTGAATGTGTCTTTAGTTTGTAAACCTACCTCCAGTCCTACATATGCCATCCAGATTTTATGAAGAACAACTTCTGGTTTCACAAACTTTACTGGACCACTTAAGATTCCTGATCTCCCATGGTACCTTATACATGGAAATCCGTACCACAGAGGATTACTTATTTATAATACTTTGTTTACTCTGTTGGTTTTATAGAACCATTTTCTTTTGTTCATCTCTACCATTCTGGACCGTAGCTGTAAATTCGGTAAAGAAAGGTGCCTACAGGGATCAATAGGAATTACGCTATTTATATTCTCAGATTTGGGAAATCAAAGCTTGACGAAAGTGCTCCCACACTCTGTAAGTAATTGCTTTTAAAAGGTTCCTAACTGTGTGGCTAATCAAATGCCTAAGCTAGGGAATCAGTATAAACTGAAAAAATTGTGGAAGGTTAGCTGCCTCTGGCAAAACAGCTTCTAGCCCCAGAAACCTCAGTAGTGTGTCACCATGAGCCGGAAGGTGTCAGTTTATTCTGAATGTCTCATTTGGCACGGATGTGCCTTGTTATCCCTAAGCCAGGCTAGGAGTGATGTGCTGTCAAGAGGGGTGATCCTACTTCATCCTCTTTGCAAGCTGCTTGCTTCCCTTTTGCTGGAGCTGCATTTGCACAGTGGGTTGACTTTTAGCTAGCTAATCCATCAGAAGACTAGCTTGGGGTGGGGATCTTTGTGCCAGATCAGCCATCTGAATTCACTTACTCTCTGAACGACGTTTGCTACCACTGACAGGGAAGGCCCTTTCCACTGGTAATTAGAACCATTAGATCAAGTTAGCTGTAACACAAAATTGTGCCCAGGTGACCACCACCACTTGGAAGTGTTTTAGATCCACAGTGCTACTGTTTCTAAGTGTTGGGAGATGAATGCTGACTTTTTAAAATTCATTATCCTTCCTTTTAGAGAAGAAAAATGTGCAGAACCTGACTTATTTTTTTTCCCTCCCTTCCAGAAAGCCCCTCAAGTGAAGTTCAGCATCAGGTCAGGGTTCAGCTGAAATAATAATCTGCTGCTTCAAAGACCAAATGCCTGACAAGTACTGGAAGGAAAACCTGTGTTTCCTACACCCAAAACTGTACAAGTAGCGAGAAATTTCCAGAGTAGGAAGAAGTGACACTGGAGCTTGTTAATTTTTCACTGTGGGGAAAGGGAAACCAGTAATGAATTCAAGAACTGTTAGCAGTGTTTGAAAAAGGGGTGTATTGAGAACATTGTCTGCTTATTTTTATCTTTGGCAACAGCTTTTAGTATGCTTTAACGCCTCAAGTGAGGAGTGCCACAGAATCTTGAGGCACCTTCTGCAGTTACCCTTGAAGTGGTTGAGTTCTTGGTTTTCATTGACAGGCTGTGTCCAAACACCTTGTTGCCTGAGCTGGCAGTGTTCTCGCTCTTTCTCAATGGCAGCCCTTAATACAATTAGTTTAACATTCATTTTCATTCCTTGGGAAATGGCAGCATCTTTCGTATTCTTCCGCAGTGTTACAAAAATAAGAAAGCATGAAATCTTGGGTGGAGAAGAAATTCTGAAAGACAGGCTGAATAATGAACTTCAGATTCTGTTTTCTCAGAAAGGCATTGCCATCTGCTGCACTATGGAAACTCTGTGCTGTCATGACTCCTGGTCTGTAAGAGAGTGCCACCACAGAGATGAGAACCTGCTAGGAGCCCCTGTTGTATCTCAGTTGTTGTCTTCCTCTGGTAGAGACCTAGAAGTGTGAATGACTGGTGCTACAGCACTTTGGAGCTCACAGCAGCTCTGTGTATTGGTATCACAAGCCTCAAATGCTGAAGAGGTGAGCAGACAGAATCCACATCTACATTTGTGATGCATGTATTTCAATATCTTGAGTGACTGGAAGCCATTCATTACATTTATGATCTGAAGCTGGCTTTCATTTGCTTAATTGTGAGTAGAAATCATGCGAAACTGGTGCAGTGTATTGGTGATGATGAACTGTAGATGGCAGGAGGTACAGCTTAACTGAGGCTCTGGACATCAAGATGATACTGGGAAAAGAGGAAAGACTTCTCTGATATTGAGAATTCTCCCCTTTTGTAGGGGGCAGAGAGAAGATGGAGGGTAGGCAGGGAAGTAATTCTTGTACATCTTTACTGGCAGACTCCTTTGCCAGTATTTTATCCTGAAGTATGGGTATTATGACTGTGCTTGCATGTGGTTTTGCGTTTTACTGTTTGTCTAGCATGTGGAGTGAGGAAAGCGGAAAATAGATTTACTGACAATAGACTGTTGGGAAAGAATAGGATGTTTAATCACTTACATTAGTTGTAGCCAGAAGCACTGGAAACTTGTATGTAAAAAGCAGCTTTTTCATTCCACATTTGTGGCCTTTCTGTAAAGCATCAGGGATCCTCAAAATCTGTACAATTTTCATTTAAAAACACATTTAAGTATCTTTAATTTCTAAGAAGCTCTTCCAGATGCGAATGGGGCCTTGTCCGTGCAGGAGATTTCTAAACAAAGCTGTAGTGCTTTTTGTCTGGCTATCCACAAGCTCACACAATTCTTTTTGTAAGATTTAAGTTGCCTGTTACTTGTAGAGATGCCAAACTCTTGCTAAATTCTCAATAGTGACTGAATACAATCCATTTATGCGTCATTTTAGCTTGAATCCTTTTAAGCTGGGCTGGTAAATAGATTAAGATGCCCTGAAATTGTGGAGAAGGGTTGTTGTGCTGTTTGTGTTTTGTTTTGTTAACTTAAAGTGAACTAAGATTTTCTTTTTTTTTTTTTTAACTTATACGAATTCCAGATGGTAGTCAAGAGCTGTATCCCCTTTACTTCGTTAGAAGAATGCTTCTAGCAAATAAGTGTTGAAGGACATTTAAGAACTTGAGAAGCTTATTTTGTTCCATGCCTCTGTGTTTAAAATGGTCTCTATTTGATTACAACCAGGCAGACATGTAAACTTTGAAAAATACTTTCATTGATTTTGGGGGGGAAAAAAAGCTATATATATATTTAATCTTTCTTTACTTGTTCAGTTTGATAAGAGGTTTATTTCTAGAGGTAAGAATTCATTACTTTCTGTTGTATAATATGGTATGGATTATTAAAGTCACATTCTATCTTTTGTGAGACTTTTAAAATAAAGAATTATTGTTTATTAAAATATTCATTAGGGACTATAGTGTTAGGACAAGGGGTAACGGGTTAAAACTTAAACAGGGGAAGTTTAGATTGGATATAAGGAGGAAATTCTTTCCTGTTAGGGTGGTGAGGCACTGGAATGGGTAGGGACTATAGTGTTAGGACAAGGGGTAACGGGTTAAAACTTAAACAGGGGAAGTTTAGATTGGATATAAGGAGGAAATTCTTTCCTGTTAGGGTGGTGAGGCACTGGAATGGGTTGCCCAGGGAAGCTGTGAATGCTCCATCCCTGGCAGTGTTCAAGGCCAGGTTGGACAGAGATTGGGTGACATGGTTTAGTATGAGGTGTCCCTGCCCATGGCAGGGGGGTTGGTACTGGATGATCTTAAGGTCCTTTCCTACCCTAACTGTTCTATGATTCTGTGATTATCCTGAATCCTTTGATCACTGAATAAGCAAAAAATAAGGCTTCAACTATACTAATGTTCTGTCATTCATGATAAAGGAAGGCTCCAAACATTTCAGTGCAAACAAAGTTCAGCAAAAGCTGTAGATGTGTAATACTTTGTGCAGTAGCCTCGAGTAGGAATGGTGCAGACAAACCTGAGACATTTGCTCATGGTGGTGTGAGATTTAAGACCATGTAGAAAACAGGGTTTAAACTTTTTTTTCTTTTCAAAAGTAAATTTTCATCTATCTGCCATTATAAACCTAGTTATATAATCCAAATACATTTCTTTTAATTAGATAAATGTGTTCTGAAAGTGATTAATTTCCCTAGATTTAGAAAGTTAAAAAGTCGAAGTATAATGAGTATTCATGTAATAATTTAGGAACTACAGCAAAATTAAAACTCAGTCTGCAGGAAAAGAGAATTGGAGAAGAGAGGTTCTGTCTGTGCTGCACATTTTCCCTGAAGGTTATGGAAGAACCCGGGGATGGAATTTGGGTGAATCTTGAAACCATCCTTTTCAGCTGATATGAACTGTGCTGCGCTTGCACTGTTACACTGGGTAGTTTTTCTTTCTAGGCAGAGGAAATATTTTCCAAACAATTCCATACACTTAGCTGGACTCTGGTATAGTCTTCATGGGTAGAGTACTTTGGAAAAAAGTTATTAATGAGCCTTCATTGTTAGGGATTGGATCTTAGCCAGCTGCTTAGCAATTAAAGTTTAATTGCATGATGATTAGTTTTCATTAGTCAGCAATTAGCGTTTAGCAGCAGTCTTGTATTGCTGGAGCTATGGGTTAGCAAAAGTGGCTTGAGCCATGTTGGAAGGTATGTAGTTGAAGATGTGGGCACAAGGTTGCTGAGCTAGGAGCATCTCTGCTATGAGGACAGGCTGAGAGAGTTGGGCTCGATCAGCTTGGTGAGAGGAAGGCTCAGGAGGGACTTGGGAACAGTCTTCCACTGCCTAAAGGAGGCCTACAAGAAATCTGGAGGGGGCTTTTCACAAGGGCATGTAGTGACAGGACATGGAGGGAGAATGGCTTTAAACTGACAGAGGAGGGATTTAGATTAGACATTAGGCATGGGGAAGTGGAATAGGGTGAGGGTAGAGAGAGGTAGGAATGTAGCAAAAGTTCAAGGCTCCTTTGCTGTTAAAGGTACAAAAAAAGTGAAGAGCGTCCCTTGTAAAGCACTTCTGTTCCATTGAGAAGTCTGTTGTGAAGATGAAATATGGCAGTAATTTCATCTAGGCTACGTCAGAGTTGTTAGAAGCCATTCTTCTCCCTCACACCTTCCCTTTTGCCAGCACTGCAGTGACCTGCCAGCATAACTGCACTGTGACTGAGCCATGTCAGGCAGCTGATCTGGCCAGCAAATTCGACACACGCATGCCCGCCCTCATTTTTATCAAGCTAATTTTTTTGGCTGGACCAGCTTTCTTGACTCTTAGTGTCAGTACTGATACAGGGAAATGTCGCTGCTAGGGATAGGAGGGGCAGCACATTGCGTGAGTACAAACCGATGTCTTAAAGTGGTCTGGAAATGGATGGACCAGCCAAGGTGATGACTTCAGATAGAAAGTTTTTCCAGAACAACATTACTAGTTACACAAACTGGCGGATACAATGAAAGGTACATTTTTAAATTTGTCTAAGGTGGTTCTCAAATGTATACAGCTTTGCAGCATTTGTTACTTGTGTTAAGCACAGCCATCTACTTGTCTAGACATTTGAAAAGGTGGGGGTTTTTCGTTGTTGTTATCCACAATCTAGAAGCACTAGGGACTGAATGCTCCCTCCCCTCTTCTGGGCTACTTTGCTGGCTGGAGTAACCTAAAGCAGGCACTTCAGTTAAAAGGACTAAAATACCTGCAGTTTCTTTTGAGAAATTCTGGTAGTGTTCAGGGAGTTACTTTAACCATGAAGATATACTCAAATTGTCTTCAACTGTGAAATGTTGGTAAGAGTAGACATAACAGGGTAGGACTTGGCATAAAATACCACCCCTGTTCAAGACACAGAGACTTCTGAGTGGCAAAGCCCACCCAGGGCTCTGTGTGCTGCAGCTGGGCTCTTTGTAAGTACCTGAGCTGCTACTGGTAAAAATAGTGTGTTTGTCTTAATGAGGTCTGGTTGCACAACCGATTGTAGCATAAACACACTTACGTCTTACCTCAACCAGCTATTTTTCTGTCTTAAGCTTTCCGTTTGAGGAAATACAAAAGTTTGATGTTAAAAACTGGTTGTGCGGTCTTCGCTTGCTAATGATTTCTTTTTTATGTTTCTAGCTCCTTCCATTTGATATTCTTTTGATTTATGCTTAGCTCCCTTAGTTCTCAGCTCTGTGTTTTTCTCATGGGTAATCATTTCACAAAATGTGGGGTTGTTGGGTACTTTGCACTATACTGCTGTTAATTGCAGCTTTTCTTGCACCTCTGACTCCTTTATTCTTACTGAGAGCTCACGCTTGCTAAGTTTCAGAAAGTTATTGATGATTAAAGGAGACTGTCCATCTTCATAAAAGACTTACTACTAAGGAATGGAAAGAAGGAGGAGGGTGTCCTGACATGAATCTCTTGAAATGGGGACTTTGTCTGAAGGATGCTGCTGCTCAGTGGGAAACTTAAAAGCAGGGGGAAAGCGGGGAAAAGGAAGGGGTGGGAATGGGAGGGAAAGGCAACTTCATGTGCTTGAGCTCAGGTTTGAGAGCTGTTAACTTTTCAGATTTTTTTGTGTCTGAGCTATCAAAAATTTCCTCTGGCCTTTGACAAGACAGTTAATCTGTAAAGTAGGTGTTAAAGCCACTTATTTTGTGACCATTAAGACAAATTTGTAGGGTGCTTTGAAAATTGAAAGTACAGTATGCTTTTAAATTATCAGATCTTCTTCGATGAGAAGATGAAGGAGCTGATACAAGGTTGCCTGTTTTAATTGAGTAGATATAATGGGAGGAAGCTAAGTTAAAGTTCGTTCATGTATCATTTAGAGTCAGGTCCACACAAGGTGTTCATCTGATGTTGGCTTTCTCCTTTCTGGTAGAAAGCTAAAACGCTGAAGACCCTAACTTGAATGTACTGGTACCATATGTACATTCATTATTAAGTTTGCTAGGTGTTTTCTGGGAGAATAACCCTTCAAGTTAAATTTTATCACTAAAATTTCAGAAGTGACACAGTGCATAACTGATGCTTTCCAGCAAAACAAGCGGGTTGGTTTATTTTCCTAGGTATCGGAAAATTGTTCAGGTTATATCAGAAAAAATCCAATATGCATGTTATAGGTACATAAAACTATTCTACGAGGGTTTAGTGCAGTCTTAACTCCTATGCTTTACTTTAATTATTCCTCCTTTGAAGTGTCACACGTTATCATTGGGGAGAATAAGGATTCTTTAGTGGTACCACATAGTACTATTACTCTAAGCAGAAATCTTCAGAGGCAGTTCCCAGGGTAAGTGGATAGTTACCAATAAATTCAGTTTTCTGGACAAATTAGCTTCAGCGGCAGTGCCAGAAGAAGAATTTTCTGTTCTGAGTCTCTGAAGCTGTCTAACAAAGACTTTACTGCTGACTTAACGTTCTTTAGGCTACAGCCTCCAGAAGGTGGAGGAGTAGGAAGTGAGAAGAGGGGTGTGTCTGTGTAAAATAAATGAAAAACAAAACAAAAATGGCTGTATCCTTCAGTTTCTGCCTCAGGTGGAAAGAAGATTGAAATTTCTCTTTGATCTTGAACGGTGACTTATTTGTAGTTATCTATGGCTTATAGCAGCCCTTTTTTTATATTAGTATAGATTGATCTCGATTTATAAAAACTGAAGATCTGGCTTGCAAATAGGTAGATATTACTGCTTTTACCATGATTCAGCAGTGTTCTGAGCCCAAGAGATCTTTGTGAAGTATTTTCCCTTCAGAGAACCAGACAGCTCCTTAATCCTTTGTCAGAGGAAGTTCTTCCCCCACGAGAACAACATTAAGTCTGTCCTTAAAGGAAACTACTGACACTGCCTCAGCGGCTTTGTAATATCCAGCTGGAGTGCTATCCAGCCTTGGACTTCTGCTGCTATTTATATTTGCTGCTGCTTCTAAACTGCTGCTAGCTCATACGAAGTTTTCCTGGGTCATGTGTCTCTGGCAAGCCTCCTGACCCTAGATATTTTTGAATAAATTCAGTTTAGAATTCATGAGAAGTAGCTATTATTGTAATGGGCAGTTTAGGCAGCACATATGTCATTATGGTTTGTAGGGTTTTTCCCTGATGATTATTGAATAGTACAAGAACATATTCCTCTTTAAACCCGTTCAGATATTTGGCCAGCAAATGTTATTTTACGTACAGCACCTCCTTTGTATATGAGATGATTTCATCAATGTGTGTTACTGATTTGTTTAGTTTTCCTCAGCTGTGATTATTTATTGCAGTAGTTCGTGAGCTTCTATCTTCTTCCCAATTTTCTTTTTAACACTGGTGTGTTACTTGACAGCTTATCACTAAAGAGAGTTGTACTGACTCCCAAGCATTTCTCTTTCTGCAAGCGCTGCACCTTTACCTCTTGGATTAATCTCATCTGCTGTTGTTGCTCATCTTTGGCTTCTTTTCCTGGGTTGTAGCAACCGCCACCAGTGACCTCAGGAATACTTGTGTGCAATTTGCTACTTCTTACAGCTCTGCTGCTAGCTATTGCTTCAGCAGCCTTCTGGAGGATCTGTTGTCTTCTCATCCTTCTCTTTTTAACAGTATTCAGTGGTATATTTATTTGCTGCCTTTTCTCTAGTTGATAACTTTCTAGTAAGATTAGCATTGTACTTTTTTCACCTGTCCTTGCTTGCAGTGGGCTGTCGTTTGATTGTGCAATAGGAGCAGCTCTTTAGACTAATTTCAGAATTGATGTTTGTATTAATGAGAAACCGTCCATTTGGAATGCTGTTACAAACATTTTTTTTAAAACTATCATTTTCAAATGCCTACTTCTTTCACATTCATCTGCTGACTTCCTCTTTTCTTATGCTCAGACATAAGTTACTCATCATTATTTTATGTGCCTTCATCCTGCTGCTTTTTCTTCTTTCAGTTTCAGGAACTTATGATCTGCTTCCCCTCAGTGCATCCTGGCTAATTTCCTAAATGAAATGCCTCACTTTCAACACCCTGCATGTTTACCTTTGTTTTCCTTCACGCATTTCTTCAAAGCCTTTCTTGTCTGGGATTTCTGCTGAACGATTGGATATGGTTGGGCTGCTGCTGTGATGGACTCTGCCTAATGCTGCTGGCTCAGTCCCACTATTCCTGTTTCATCCCTTTGCATCCACCAGTGCTTTGTTCTGTATTACCGAAGTGTCTTGCACAGTGGGGTTCTGTTTATGACGAGGGCTTGCACAGATTACTACAAATAATGACAAATGGTTTATTTCTATTCAGTGTTACAAGTCTTTGAGTTGTTGGCTGGCTGGATTTATGCTGCACCCTTTTTCCTGCTAGGTTGCATGGGTATTTAGTATCTTGTAAGAATCTCTTACATTTACTGTTCAATTTTGCCCTTTTTTTTAAGCCTTTACAAAGGTTTTGCTTCTGTTGAATCCACTGCCACTAATAACATAGTGATTGTGTCCTTAATGAACTAGACCTTTACTTTCTTTGAGGAGATAGTGTCATCTTTTTTTTCTTTGACCAGAGAAAAAACTGGTTCCATCTTGCAGTTTGCTTCTTGAAAGCAAATTCCTGGAATTGTTTGGATTTACTTGTTTATGTCAGTTTTATCCTTTTTTTGTCAGTGTAATCATTGATATTCAAAGGTTTTGCTTTACAGGGGGGAGCTCTTGGTAATTATCTAATTTATCCAAACCCTCTTCCCTTATAGCAGTGATTTGCTTTGTTTTAAGGCAACCACATGCTATTGTTTTACACCACGCTTGGTAGACCTTGTGCTAAATGGAAATTCGCTATATATTTGGGTATTTTCTGTATAATCGGTACCCAAGGTGGTCAGGAAAGAAACCTAGTACTGGCACAAAACCCAAGTGGAGTGAATGCTCTCTCTTGTTGACTCTGCTGTTCCCACAACTCTGTATGTCCTTATCACATAATCACTGCTGGAAAATTTGATTTTCTTTTACCTCTTCTTCTATCTTTCTGACCTTTTGGTAGCTAAATTGCAGTTACTGTTGCACATTTAATCCTCCAAATGAATGGCCAAGATGACATAAGTTGTGTAATTTTTTTTTTGCTAGACTTTCATACTTTAGCAAATTCAAATCCATATACATCTGTGTGGTTGTCTGAAACGTTTCTCTCATTCAGGGTGGCTCTTTGTCATCAAAAGAAAGAAGATTTACACGTTTCTTGTCTTGGACTTGGTAGTCTGTATATTACTTTAACATCCTTTTGAAAATATGAAATTGCTGCAATGGTGTGTACTCATTAGCCTGCTTAATTTGAAATTAAACATGCTTTTTTATGACCATTTATAGTTTCTGGGTTTAGTTAATTTTGCTCAATAGGTTTTAGTTAACATCAGTTTACGTGTGAAGTAGCAAACCTATAATCTGTTTCAGATATGCTTGGTACTTATTCAGGTTTTTTTCTCCTTCCGTTGTGCAAGAGGCAGGGATGGTTCATCATCCTCTATGACTTTTTCAGCTTTTCACCAAGTCTCGTCTCCTAGAGTATGTTCATACACATTTAAGCCTTTGATCACTCCACCAAGTGAGTGAAACACTTAAGCTTGTATGGAGTAGTGAACATGAATTTATTGCTTAGATCAGATTTCAGCTCTTTGATATGGTGTTACAGTTCAGCTCAGCCTTCCTGTTCTGGAGGTAGACTGAAGAGGCTTAAAAACTTGTAACCTGACACTGTAATTTCTGGGTGCGTACATAGATTTTACTAATCATGGGGTGGTTTTTGTTGTTCACTGAGGAATTTCACAATCAAATTATCTTGGTCTACAAAACAACTGCCATTCCAGGCAGGTGCAAAAGTATGTTTTGTTGTGGTGTCCTGCCGCCAGCAGTCGCCAGGAGCACTTATCTTTGGAGATGCGTAGTAAACCAGGCATGTACAGAGTGCTACTTTCATGTTTTCTCCCCCCTTTTGGCAATCACAGCTTTAGAGTAGTTTCTTTTGCATCACTGTGTTTAACTGGCAGTGGCATACCTATCCTTGATGAATTTGTCTCATCTGGTTTTGAACTTGCTTGTCTTTTTGCCAGTGCAGTGTTTTTTTGGCAGTGACTTTTGTAGTTTAATTATTTGTTTTGTGGAGGGAAAAAGAAAAAGAAAACCTGGAAGCTGATTTATCATAGATTTAAACTTGTTATTTACCCTTCCTTCTTGGAAACGGCCAAGAATGCCCACTATATTTGATTTTGTAGATCTCAGTCCCCCTTCAGTTACCTCTTTTCCAAAATACTTATTTTTTTTCTCATGTGGAAGCTCTTCATGTTATTTCTGCAGCGTGTTTGGGTTTTTTTTCTGATCTGTGATCCTTTATTAATAGGGTGACCAGAACCACACACCATATTAAGACGTCAGGGTGCTGCTACAACAGTAACAGATAAACATAATGAAGATTTGGGTTTCATTATTGATTTGTTTTCCTAATAACTTCTTAGGTTCTGGCTGTCTTGTTTCTGCGGTTGCAGGGACTGCATGATGGTTTTGTCCAGGATGACTACTGATACCTTCCCATGATTAATAAAAGTTAATTTAGAGTCCGTCATTGTGTGTATGCTTAGGTAAAAATCTTTCCCCCATGTGTATCACCTTGCACTTAACAACGTTAATTTTTATCTCCATTTTATCATGCTGTTACCCAGGGTTGGGAGATGTTTTTGCAGCTGTTTGCCACCAGTGTGAGATCTGACTTACCTTGGATAATTTCACAAACTTCACAAGTTTTCACACCTTACTGTTCACCCCCCGCTTTGAGGGTCTCTATAAGTACAGGTGCATAGCTTACATGTCTGCATAAGAACTTAGAAATTTCTGCTGGGAACCCGTTCCTTGTCAAAACAAGCAATTTATTTCTGTTCTTACTATTTTCTCTTTTTCTTTCAAGTCGAGGGAAATAGAATGCTCTGTTTTTCATTTCAAGTGCTTCTGTTGTACTTTAATCAGTTTTGTGTGTATTGAATCGCATTTTCCTTTTTTAAGACATTTTTCAGTTCTTGTGGGTTTTTATTTTTTTTCCATGACATCCATTTTGAGCTGCAGCTTCCCTTTTGTGCTTCAGCAGCCTGTGCAGCACTGCAGTTCCGACTTTTTACTGTGGTTCCTAATGCAGCTTTATTAGTGTAGCATCTTCCAAATCATTGATTTGTCTGTTTGCTGAAATCTTGGAGTCTAAATTCATCCTTAGCTTTTGAGCTTGAAGATAGCTGCCCAATTTTACTTCAGTGACTATTTTCCTTTTATTATTATTTGCTTGCTGCAGGAGTATATCATTGTTGGCAAGAGATCCCTTATAATCAAGTTTAAAGGATTTTTATCTTTTTAATTGTGGTGTTTGTGTTTTTCTCTGGTATTCTGTGCCTGTTTTTTGGCGAACTTTAATTGTTTGACAGGAAATGGAAACTAATAATTCTGTATCCTTCAGGACTGATTGTTATCTGTAGCCCCAGTCACATAAGCAAATTTTTTCATTAACCAGTATCTGCATATCAGAGCAGCAGCGCTGTTTTCCTCTCCTGCTTCCTAAGAATGTCTGCTCACCCTGCTCTTGTTCATCTCAGTCCCTTTCTGCAGCAGTCTTCCAAAAGAATCACTTATCCTTTTCTCCTGTAGCAAACAGTCCAAATGTTCTTGGGTTTAGCTTTCCTTGTAGCTAGTTGGAGTAAGCTGTCTCTGCATCCCGCTTTCCAGGAAAGAGAATGCGGCTGCCTGCTGCTTCTGTTGCCCTTTCGCCTGGATATTAAAGCTGAGCCTCTGCATAGCCTGCCAAGTGCTTAACCAGAAATAGTCAGAAGGCCCTCCTTCCTAATATTGCAGCTGACTCTGAAATCCTCATTATCTTACATCTGCATTTGTGCAGTGCAATTATGCAGAAGCAATTATTTTCCTAAAAGCTTATAATTTAAACAGATGAAGGAGAGCGTATGAAAAATGCATATAACATGTGAAGTGAAGACTTGTACCTGTGTAATTAATGCCACATGTATTTCATTTTTGCTTGCCTTTTTTTAGTAACCTTTAGTAGTTGCTTTCCATTTTATTCTGTTTGTGCATTCTTGACACTGGTATGCAAGAAGGGGAAAACCAAGGAAGTGCCTAGAAAGTGAAGAAAGAGAAAAGGGAAGAAAACATAAAGCAAAAGAAAAACCGGTGCTTGGAAGAGAGGAAGTTAGAATGAGGCCTGAGTGTGGGGTGTAGGTGAGCAAGCTGGAAGAAGCAACCAATCAGTATTAAAAGACTCTTCAGATTATAGACATGTAGAAAATATGATACAGTTGCATCTGTCATGAATGTCCTTGCTTAAACTGCTTTTGTAGTTGTTCCACCAAAAAGATAGTGGAGGAATCATCTGAAAACACCTTATATTGCTGTTAGGCAGAAAGAGTTAATTTCTGCTTCTCATCAACTGATCCTGCTGCTACCCAGAATATGTCAGAAGGGTTAGTTTGGCAATTCCCATCCTCCCACCAGCAAAACCCTGTCCACTGTGGGATTCCAGTACACCTACACAGGCATCATCTCTTGTCAATGTACAGCCGAAGAGGAAAGTTAAGGTGTGTGTATTTTACATGAGCAACTTGGAGCACTGCTTTTCATCAGTATGAGAGCTTGTGCTTGACAGGGGGGAGGAAGGTGGGTAGCTCAGGACATTTGTGTTACAACACCTAGGTGGAGCTGGATACAAATCTGAGAGAGGCAAAAAAAAAAGCCCCAAACCCAAAATCCACACCTCTGTTTATTACATTTAGAGCAGTGTGCTTTCCGCAGAGTTTACTCCTGTAGAAATAAAGGAATACAAATGGCAGGGGAAAAAAAAACAAAACACAACCTTGAAGCAAAAGAAATAGAACTAGTGGATGGTTTAGCATTTGGAATGAATCAGAGCAGCTCTGCTGTCGCTGTGGTAGCTCTCCCCCAACTGTTCACGCCTCCAGGTTGGGTGTTACTTCGTTTATGGTAGACAGAGAATGATGAGCTGTTGCAAGGAAGAAATGGCTTGCTAATAGTGTGGAGAGGTAGAGACAATGTATGTGGCTTTAATGCTATTGATAATTTAGTTCAAGGGATGGAGTGTCTCTTCTAAATGGCACTTTTCAGTCTCTCTACCCTATTCTAAGTGAGATATATGTGCCTTGTGGCCAGAGATGAATTGTGGAGATAGGACCTCTGAATCAATCTCTGCTGTATGGTCTTTCCCCCCACCCCTACTTTTTTTCTTTCCTTTTTTTTTTCCTCTTTTTTTAATTTAAGCCAGGAGTTGATTAGATGCCTGGCAATGATTACTATCCATTGGCACATCCCATTGGGAGCACACTCCAAGTACCAGCCTTCAGCTCTTAACAGGGGAAGTTAAGCAGGCTGCTTACTGAGCAAAAGGAATTTCTCTTCCCATGAGAGCCTGAGTGCTGTTTCCCTGGCTAAGAATGCTATAATTCCTTTACAAGTGACAAGCAGGCTGCTACCATCTGCTGGTGAATGGCTGCAGGACGGTGGAGTTTGCGTGAAAATTTGCTCATGGATTGAAGAGAACAATTAGCGGTCATTAAGCCCAATTCACACATTTCCTGTACGAAGTTCCACGATTTCATTTCGTCTTTAGAATGTTTTCTAATTGTGGTGTGATTTCTGTTTTGTTTTGAAACATAAATGCGTAAGATAAGGGTTCTAACCAAAGCCATAGAAAGTACCAGCAGGATCTGTGCATAGTTTTATCTTTTAAAGCACAACAGTGATGTCTTGCAAAAGCAGACTGAGACCATCCAGACATTTTTTAATCACTTTATTCTGTCTTTCTAGAAACACCTGGGTATATTTGGAAACCATGTGGCATTACTTGGTGATAGTCTCTTTCAAAGATTTAATGGTAGACTCGTGAGTTGGTTTAGAACCATGCAGCTTTGTAGGGTGTCTGCTTTGTTCAGTCACTATACTGTGTCAAGAAGGAAGAACTAGAAAGAAGAGAGTAGTTATTGTGTATGTGGTTCCCCCAGCTTCCCCTGAAAGAAGCAGATGGTCGCGGGTCCCAGGAGGTAGAAGAAATGGGGCCATTAGACTGTCAGTGACTTGTGAAAAGCAGAAGCATCTGCCAGAATGGAGACTTGTTCAGCAGCAGGGGAGCCAGCAGCAGCAGATGATCTCTGCCTTGAGTAGTCAATGGTGTAGTAGTCGCTGGGGAATTGCTGTTGTGGGCGTAGCTGCAGGTAACCTTGGTAATAATCTGGTTGGTCTGGCAAGCTAAAAAAAGGGAAATGAACGCTTGACGCTTAATCTCTGGCATCTTAACTACCCACTTTTACTGTCTAATCAGCCCTAACTACGACCCATTTGAAAGTATTTGGTACCCATTCTCAGCTGAGCCCCATAGGCATATTTGAAATTGTTCAAAATGCCCGTCGTGTTTCTGTTTCAAGTTTCAGAATAGCAAGATGAACCATGCTAGCCTGAGCAAAGAGTAAGTTCAAACACTAAATTAACGTTTGGAAAAGTATCAAAAATTTTGTCGTCTTGTTTTCAGCTGTATCGCACCGAACGCTTTTCTAAAACATGCCTTTTCGGTGTTAAGAAATATTTCACACAGCTGCAGTTTAGTCTCTGCTGCTGTATTTCGTATGCTCATACTGACTTCTCTGCACAGGACACAGTGTTCCTGGGAAGAATAGCCTCTTCTGTTGCTACAGTGTGATGGTACTTCAAAGACCAGATAAAATGGGGAGGACAGAATGCCTCTGAGAAATAAACCTAGAAATTCATATCTGTCTTCAAAAAGAATAGACAATTTGGGTTCTGTCCTGTTGGAATAATTAATCTCAGTCAGCCGCATCTAAAAGAATAAAGTGTATGGGTAAAGAGCTTTGGTTCAGAACTCCTCAAGCTGCACTTTATGAATATTTGGCATAGGTGAATCTAAGACTATTGCCAGTACATAATATTCTTCCAGGGTTGACTTCATAGCCAGGAAGAGATACTTTTCTACACATGAAACTTGGTTTTACTCCCATGAGAAAGAGAATTACATTGCAGTTTGGCTAGGGGTCCAGACATTTTGGTTTACATTAAAATATTGGTTTAGATGGCGTTTTGTATCTTTGGAAACTATCATTCATATTCTGATAGGCAAGAGTAAGCTGCTTGAGTGTCCCTTTCTAGGCCTCAGGGACACTTTCCTTACATCATGAATACTGCAGTAGTTTGTCATGATACACATTCTCTGCTTAGAAGATCGACACAGTTTAAGTAGGGAGCACTGGAGATCAGGGTCTCAATGCTTTGGCATAACCAAAAAGAAAAGGCAGCATTCAAGGCTGCAGTTGTAGGTGTCATGAGAACTGACGTCTCACAAGCTTTCCTGTTAGTTGCATCTGCTTTGATTTGAAGGAGGCCACCTGGTTTATGGCTGGAGCTACTTTTGCTTTCATCCTCATTCAGTCATTTAAATACAAACTGTAGTCATCTCTGCATAGCATAGAAGAGTAGGAAAAGCAGTAACTGTCAGATATTCTCAGTGGTTTTTTAAATAGTGTAATCAAAGCCCTGATTACTGCGCAGAGGGAGGATCTTCGCTGTGGCTCTTATCACGTCTAGCATGATGTGGCCATCTCCCTGTATGGTAAAAGACCATGGTTTGTCCAGTGCCAGGTTCACACTGCTGGTTTGAGCATATTTGTTCTGTGTGCCGTACAGGTGTCACTTGCTGATTGTGTTAATACTGCACACAGAGTTTGGTACTAGCTTTCCCAATAGGAAAAAGAGGGTTTAGATCATATCATCATCTATCTGTGTGCAGTCAGTGACCGAAGGCAATGTCTCTTAGCCTGAATTCAAGGTGAATTGTATCAGCTATACAAGGTCTTATTTGTGTTTTTAGTTGTGTTTATCAGCACAACCAAACTTTCTGTGTGTGACTCTAAAGTTACTGTAGGTCATCTTTTTTTTTTTCCCTCATAATAGTCTATTTGCATTTTAATTTTTAAATAATAGCAGTCTCTTAGCCTTTGGTGCATTCTACCAGATGTGGCTTCTTTGCTTTTTAGAAGAGAAAAATGTCAACCTGTCAGAAATCAGTTTTCATCAGAATCTTAGATTAGCTAATGAAAATCACTTAGTGTATACCTTCAAGAAATAAAATTGCTGTCTAAACGAGATGCACTATAGGCCAACTTCCATAGGTCATTCCTTAAGTCATTCAGGATGAAGTAAATGGGTGAGTGGCTTTCATTCTGCTACATTCACATCTCACTGTTAATACGGTTAAATACATCATTGACCAGTTGAGATAATGGGATTTAAGTAATGAAAATTGAACGTGGACATCAGATGAGTCTTAACTACTTTGACAATAAATGTATGAGCATCTTTGTAGTACTGCAGGCGTTTCTTTTGGAGATGTGCCATTTCTGTGATGATGAGCTATTTTCTCCTTGATGGCATCTTCTCCTGCTCCAGATAAACCTTTTTTAATCACCTCTGAAAAAGTGTTCAACTTAGCCTTGATCTTTTTGGGCTGCTTAGTGATAATGAAAATGATGTAACCAAATTACTTTTACACTAATGGCGTCTCCTAAATCATTCTTTGTCATGCTAATTCTCATTTTAAAGCTGCTGTAGATTCAAAAAAAGCTCTTTTCCAATTTTAACACTGATGTCATTGTCAGGTACTAAAACATGGGCCAGAGAAATAGATTTGAGAAAGTGTTTCGAGTTCTTAATGGTTGGTTTGAAGGTTTGGTATCTCTTGCCTGGTTAGTACACCTGAAAAGTTTTTTGTTTAAAAGAGCTTATATTATTGCCTATACAAAATGCCTTTAGTCATGTGGTGTCGAAAGATACAGTTCTAACATTGTGATACTTGAGAAATTTGTCCTGGGGTGGGGTTAACTAAAATTCCCAGGAAAATACCTGGAAAGATATGTGGAAAGTTGGTTGCAGTCTTCATTGCCATTTCTTGGTTTCCCTTTCAGAAATGTTCCCATTGCCAGGAATCGGGAGCCACCTTAGGCTGCTACATCAAAGGCTGCTCCTTCCGATACCATTACCCATGTGCCATCGATGCAGGTAAGAATAAATGGCATGCCAACTGTATTTCATGTTTATTCAAGACCACAGGACACAAAATAATCTCAGGTACTTTACAATTTTATTCCCTCTCTGTTTTTCACCTGCCATGAAGATTCAGTAATATAAATGGTGAGAAATGGCATCAGTAAATAACACACTGGGACAAGGTGGAACTTGTAATGAAAAAGAATCTACCTGAAAGCGGAGGAAGAAGCCTGGTTTGGGGGAATGTAGTTGCAGTGACTCATATTTGGCTAGAATATGACAACTGACCACTCTTTTCTTGCAAAAATTAGAAACCCTTTGTTAAAAGGGTGCAAGTGACCAGAAAGGTGTCTGCTCTTTCAGGTTTACAGTCCTTTGGATAGTCATAGTAATGATTTCAAGTGCAAAGGGTTTGTAGGATCATCAGTACCACTTGCAGCACAGCCTTCTTTCTCCCTCCTTAGAAGCATTTCAGCCAGTCTCTTCAGTAGGTCCAGTTTTTGTCATTGAACAAGCTAATGGTTTGGATGGTATTCTCCCTAGCCTGGGTTTGTGAGCTGTCGTTTTGTGTACAGTAGTGAAAGTGGTTCAATAGAGATAAACTTTATTCTTGGGTTAAAAAAAAAAACACAAAACCCAGCTTAGAATGAATAATATCCCACTGTTCCAGTCCTCTGTAACTCACTTCTTTCATACAGTACGTAGTTTGATAGCAAGCAGTAAAGATTCAAGATTACAACTCTAGACTGGCAAACAATCACAAGCTTCCTGTTTGTTATCCCAATTCCACAGCAGCCCACTTGTTTCACCAGCTATTTTATGCTGTTTATGCTGTTTTCCAAGTGTTTACAGTATTTGAAGTAGGTATGCTCATTTCTGAATGACTGCATCGCACCTCTCACTTGAAGTCCCACCCTGTTGGAGCACCTTATTTTATTCTAATAGTAATGTTTTTCATTAAATTAGTATTGCAGTGGAGTGCTATTAGTACCACGTAGAGAATGCTTGGTTTTACGTGCAATAAGTTGTTAAATATTATTTGGGTTGCAAAAATCACATGCTCAAAAAAATGCCACAAATAAGGGTGCCCATGTAAGTGTGATTTTGGTCTCTTATGAACATACCTTATAAAACAGTAATTACCTAATCAAAGACTGGCATCTTTTTCCATAAGGCCCTACTTCAGCCTGTGGGATGGAAGAGTACTCATTCATGAACATACATTGTCCTCACTGATTTTGTATTTTACTTGCTGTGTATAAGTCCATCTCAGTTCTGAAAGTAGAACTGAAATTTTCTGTGACACTCATCTATGTCATGCCTAAGAGTTTTATGAACATCAACAACCTTTTTGTTCATACATTTGAGAGACAGAATCGTCATATTTGCATTCATATTGTGTTTAGTAATTTGTTTCTGGTTTGTGACCTACCTGTTATAATACCATGAAAAAAATGGTAGGGAATGTTCCCAATAGTTTGGGGTACTTAATATGAATTCTTGTTACTCGATACAGTATGTTGCATTTTCCATGTTATAAATACAGGTATCAAAATTAAGATACTGTCCTTTTTCTTCAGATAGACCTTCCTCATTAACTCTACTCCACTTCAGCAAATGCAGTAGGATCCTCCAGGTGACAAATATACTGAACAATCATGACTGATTCCCAAGAGCAGTTCTGTCATGCACGGAAGAGGCAGTGTCCTCTGCAAGAAATAGTACATAATCATACTATTTGCATCATATTAAATGTAATATAATATGTCTACCTATAATATGTAGAAGAGGGCTATGTTAATTTGGCTTTTCCTTCCATTTGTCTTGACTTTGCAGCCTTTGAGGTTTTGGTTTTTTTTAGAGTAGCTTTTTGTGTTCAAGTTCCAAGGCTGTGCTTACTTCATTTTCTTGTAATTTTGTTATGAGACATCATGTTGTCATATGGCCATCTGTCAGAGTGCACCATTCCAAGCTAGTTTTCCTCCTTTGAGTAATACGGCAGTAATAAATTGCAAGAGCTGCATGGAGATGGGATACTTGAACTAGGAGATTCGCAAACATACTTAATAGGAAAAGAGTTGGTAAAACTGGTAAATCTCTGGTTTTGCTCCAGGAAGAGTAGGTTTTAATGAGAACAAAAACTTCTCTTTGTTTCTTTTTACATCTTCCTTTTTGTTTCTTCGTCTTCAGTCTGGATGTGTCTGATACTTTCTCCAGTCTGGCTCTTTAAACCAGCCACAAGCTCTTTATCTAGTTGGTCTCAGGTTCCTCTTCTCAAATTCCTTATTCCAGTCTCTTTTGTAAGACACAGTTCTCCCTACTCCGTTCTAACTTTTCCTTTGCCCGGATTTCTAGCTGTCATTCTGGTGTCCTCCTCTCTGCTCTTGCATCACCTACTCCTCTCCTTTCTTGCTTCTAGCTCTTGACTTTTTTTCCTCTCTGGGCTTCTTATTCCTGTTTGGTGTTCCTAACTTAGCCATTTTTCACACTTAACCCTGATACTCCCTGTTTGTTCTTGTATATTGCCCTTGATCTCCTATGATTCACCGTTCTGTGCCTTATCCCACTAGTTCTTAGGCTCCAGTCTTCTGGCTGAATCTTGCTGCACACTCATCCTTAATTCCCTGCTCCTAACTTCTAGTAGCACTGGTCTCCCCATCCTGCTAGCCTCCACTCTTTTTCCAGTTCCAGACTGACTTTCTCACTTCTGCCTGTCTTAGCCTTAGCAATGTCCCCCAACAGCTGCAGTGCTTTAGGGTCGGGTGCCTAAGTCTGAGGCCAGAGGTTCATTTACAGGAAAGACCTGCTTACCCCCAAACAAAAGTATATTTGGAGGAATTTTTGAAGGATCTAACTACTAAAAGCTTAAGAAGCCTCACCTGAAGATGTGCAGATTAAAATCCCCATTGCTCCTTTCAAAGAGTTGGATTTACTGATTTTTGTGGTAAGCTGGCAAGGACATGCCTGAGAATTGAGGTCCTACTGAAAAGCAGGGTATGCTAGAACTTTCTAGAGAAGGTTAATAGGGACAGAATAACTTTTTTTTTTTTCCAAGAAAGAGTCTCAAGAAAATGGTTAGGCTGCTTCAGCTGCAGTTTTCGACCAAAACAGATGAAAGAACCCAGCTTGAAGTAGATTCTCAGCATTCAAAGTTTCAGCCTGATGATACAACAGTAAAAGACCTTGTTTGCAGTTGGGTGTATCTGTGGGTGTAATCAAGCTGTTTTAATCTATAGCCATTCTTTCAATAAATCTGTATAAAAGAAATAAGCTATAGGAATAGGAATAAGCTATAAGGAATAGGAATTGGGTTTTGGCTGTGGCCAAGCAAAAAAATGTAGGCTTTCTTGAGAAGCACATCAGCATTCTTTTCTTTTTCCTTAGTCTGCTGTCTACCTATAAACCCCTGTTACTGGTTATGCAGTGCTGCTGTCTTTCTGTAGTAAATCAGATAAAAATATTTCTCAAGTCCTTTGGGTTCTGTGGTAGTTTCATTTGAAGTTGGCCATCCTGCTTTGGCAGGTGTTGCCGCCTTTCTTCATTGAGGTCCTGAAACAGATCCCTTCTGAGTCCTCAAGTCTGCGTTGACATTTGCAAGGGGGCTTTTGGAATATGTATGACTGGTCTTGTATCTTTAAAAAAATACCAGAAAACACTTGCAGGAGGGTTTTTTAGGGTACATCAAGTCATAAACACCTGGTGTTTGTAACATCTCTGGAAGTGACCGTGCCTCAGCTGGATGAAGTATGCGTATTGTGCTGCTAGGCAGTTGCGTTGTGAGCTGAAGTGTCTTTTTACCTCTGCACTGGTGTGAGTTAGAAGTTAGTACCCTATCAGTTACTGTGCCTCGTTGGAAAGGCACTACATTTTCAATCAGGGTCTGGAGGGTGAAATATCTGGAAAGGGCTTCAGTTACTTGCAGCACAGAAGGCTGGCCCTGCGATGTGCCCTGAGCTCTGGCTTCTGTGCCGATCCTTGGTTTCCAGTCACACCCTGGTGAGAAGCCAGGTTTTGCACCGCTGCTGCTAATTGCCTGCTATGCAAGGCACATGGCTTCATAAGCTGCCAGTTTGTACATATGGATGTTTTTATATAGCCTAATTCAGCCTTCCTTTTAATCTCCTTTCATAGAAAGTAGTCTTTGGCAATATAGGGTGCAAGGGAGCTGAACTCCTCATATCCATTTGCATAAAAATCAAGATCAATAGTGCCACTTAAGTAATCTTTATATGGAAATGACTGCGGTTAACATTGTCTGTGTTTGGCTTCGTCTGTCCAAATTTATGAAGAGCCTCTGATGTCTCAAGATAACTTAGTCCTAGGGATGTCTCCATGGAAACAGGATCTTTGTTTTCTGAAATTTTATATCTTCTCCCTCTGCTTGTTCTTCCCCACCTGGAGCCAGATCCTGATTGCTGCAGCACACTTGTCTCCACAACATGGATCGGAGGCAGTTTCACATACAAAAGATTTTTGACTGTAAATTAGGAAAAGACTAGCAGAAAATAGAATGAATTTTCAGAGAACAGAAATCCTACATCTTCCCAAGTATTGTTAAAGATGAGTAGCAGGCAGAACACAGGGTGAGACAAAGTGTAAAGCTTACAGAAGAATAATTGCTTCTATTAGAAATGTTTTAGCTCTTCCCTGACTACTTTATGGAGAAAAATATGTACAAACAAGGACAAGTCTCGGTTCTTTCTCCCTTTCTGCCACAATGAGCTGATCATAGCTGTGTGTCTTGTGACTTCATGATGAATTGTAATCTGTGATATAAAGTACTTGGAACCGCTAACTGAAATGCAGGCCAGCTTTGTAATGATGAACAATTTTTGCCTTATTGGTATTCAGCTGATTTTCTACAGTGAGCTGATGAAATTTTCCATAGTTGTCCCTTAATAGAAACAAAAAGGTTGCTATTAATTGGATCTGGTATTTCTATCTGCAACAAAAATGACAACCTCAGTAAGAAATAAGAGCTCCATAGTGCAGACCAAGCATGAGGTATGAGATTTCTGACAGTTCTCCCTGATCTTGGTACAGTCTTCCTTTCTGATGTACTAACTGGAGAAGTGCATTCATTACCAATGATGGGGTTCCAAGAAAGAAGAAAACTCCATCCTGTTCTAACATACTGTGTGTTTTTGATGATTGCTCTGTATATTTTCGATGATTGCTGTATTATGCAGTGATAATTCATGCTGCAGTCTAAATGTACAATTCCTGCCCTTATAATGAGGCAACATTTTATTTATTCCCTGTTGTTTGCTAATGCTACATTTGAAATTGTTATCTGTGGCAGGATTAAGGGTTTTACTCCCCTTTGCTAAAATCTCTCAAGTATCTTAGCCCACTGCATGCTGTTTCCCTTTGATTCAGGCCAGAGGCATTCATGTTGAAACATAAGCATTTCATAGCAGAGGGATGCTCTGCCAAAGCTTGGGTGTCTAGAAAGCTTTTCCCTCAAGCTTTAGTTGTAGTCTCCTGCTGTCTGTTAAACTCTTCCAGCAGATTGAAACAGCAGGTAGCACTGGTTATGCTGCATACTTAAGAGCTTTTTAAATTAGCACATTTTATTTACCATTGTGCTTCTTCACTTGCTAGCTATTTGGGTAGGTTGGAGGAGGCGGGAGGTCACAGCCACTTTGCTGAATTCTCAGTGGTGTTGGTTGTGCTGAGGAGGTGATAGTGCTCCGTCCTACTGATGCACTGATAGTGTTTGGCCAGCTTGCCTTTGGTACATGGGTACAGTTGGAAAGAACAGTGTCAGAACCTTGGGCTGGTTGAGAGGTGTTCCACATGTCCAGAGGAGGGAGCTGGATTCTCTCCAGAGAATGCTGCTTTTTCACTTAGCTGTGAGGCTGAATACAGGGTGTCTGAAGACACAAATGGAAGGCAGAGAACTGGCCTGCGGTGCTCCTGGTGTGGGCATAGCACTGAGGTTTCAGGAGCCACCTACTTGACATCCGCTTGAGGCATCGTCTGGGAGGGAGAAGCAGCACTTTACAATGGCAGTGCCACTAAAGAAATGCTCTTCAAATGATAGTATTGCTTAATTTGTTCCTAAATAAGCAATTCTATGTAGGCACCCTGCTGTCCCTAATAGGTTTAAATAATTAATTAAACTACTACTTAGATCATAGAAACTTCATATATACAAGTCACGGAAGCAGATCCAAGAGCAGTATGAGTGACCTGACTACTAGACTAGTATCAAAGTGGAAACTGATCACCAGGATTTGGGATTGCAAATAAACTGCCATAAACACTCATACCTAGAGACATACGCCCCTTCTCCCCTTGATGTTTGCAGGGCTGTGGCATAAGCATGAAAGGCAACAATTTGCCTATGGAGTATAGAGCAGGGATTATCTGTTCAGAGTGGATAAACATCTTGTGCTGCGGCAAGGAAGGCTGGAATAGGTGAAAGGGGTTGGGATACAGGATTTGTAGACTTGCTGTTGTGATTCTGACTCTGTACAGAGTATCGGGGAGACTGGGGATGCTTGAACTTGTCTTGGTAATCCACGCAACATTGTCACTTGGCGTGTTTAGTAATTTTATCTGCTAACACTTCGGGGGTAGAAGGGATGAACCTGCTAATAAGACAGTATTCCTTCAAGAGATCTTGGGACGAAAAATACATACCTATGAGGCAAGATTAATGTGATGTATTATTCAAGTTGCGTTTTATTAAAAAACTAATAAATTGCTTTCTTCTCCTTTAGATTGTTTACTAAACGAAGAGAATTTCTCAGTGAGGTGCCCCAAGCACAAGGTAAGAATCCTCTTAGGATTCAAACCATTAGGTCTGTTTTTTTACTGCCCTCTTCTGGTGTCTAAACTTGGATTAGTAATTTTATACCTGGATACATCTGTAGTCACAGGTGCTGTTAGATCTCTTCTTCTGTGATGTGTGCTTGTAGTGTATTCTGGGGGCAAACATCAATTTGAGAAGAATACAGAGAGTTTAAGAAGATAAGTTTTTGCCTTATCTGTTCAGTTGTTCTTTAGATCATTAATGACTCTTTAGAAAACCTGGCTTCATTTCCTGTCTTCTGTGAGAGAATCAGTATATTGCTCACTGTTTCTCTTTGAGTGCTACATGGAAACTGGTGGTAGTTTTTCTCCTTGGATTTATGGGTGCAAGGAGGAATTAAAATGGTTCATGGAAAAGTTCTAACCGGCTTCTAGAAACACGTAGACTACATCATGAACCAGTATAGTGATGAACCTGAAGCACCTCATTCTAGTCTGTTGGTAGTAACTAGACTTACCACTCAGCCTTCAACATAGCTGTTTAGTTGTTCTGTAGATCTTCGACTCTTCAGAAGACCCATCCTCGTTTTCAGCATGATGCTTCTGCCTAGGGTTTAGCCGTGCTTTACTGAGTGTTCCTGAAGCCTGCCAGCACAATGGTGCTAAGAGCTGGACTGCTGTTACTCTGTCCATATGGGAAGAGGAAACAAGGCAGACAGTACATAACTCTCTTGTGCATATAAGCAATGTGATACAGTGCTAGGAATATGCCTCCCAGCCCATAAGGGAGGATATATCTCTGAGAGGCTGTGGATAGCTTAAAACTCTCCATCAGTTTTAAATGTTCAGAGTATGGAGAAAATGGCTGTTTTTTGTGACCAGTTGCTTACAGCAGGAATTGTGCAAGAGTGTGGAGGGCTTATGCTAGAAAGTAAGCGATAATAGGGAAGAATAGTGTTTCTTTCTAGCAGGGATTAGTCTCGTTAGGTCTTTTCTGCAGATCTCTTCTCTGCCTAGAATTAGACTGACATCTGGTGGTTTTTTGTCTTCACAGATTATCTTTAATCTGTCTTTTGTGAACATATAAGAATTAGTCTCATGTTCCTTTCTGAATGTTCTACCACAGTATGATGTATTTATACCCACGTATTTAAATGTGCTGGAAGATTCTGGGGGCATTCAGGCTGTTATCCAGAGCTGGCCTACTTTTCATCATGTACAGCATAATTTATTTCCTTTTACAATTGAGGAATAATGTTAAAAATATGCAGCAGGCTTAAATTGATGCATTAATGCTACATGAACCTGCAGATCTTGCCAAGGAAAAATGGGAAGGGTGAGCTCCCCTTACCGTGGAATGCAACTACCTAAGTGTGCAAATTTGGATACTTGACTAAAGAGAGTAGGAAGGTTATGCCTTTGAAGGCTGTTTTATTTTTGCTGCCTATTGCCTGAAGTGTTGCAGGGAAACGTAGTGTTAAGCTTTTCATAGCTAGCTTGGGTCAGTGCTGCTGTATATGTCCTTACAGCTATGGTGCTTGAACCTCGGAAGGAAACGACAGACTCCAGCCTCCCGAAGAAGATACTGAGCAGGCACATCGATTTCCAAAGTAATCTTGGGAGCGGGAGGGGGAAAACTGCCAATTAAATTGATAAAAGTACTTCATGAGGCAATAAAATTTTGAACTTCATTCAAAACTGTCCCACTGCAGATCATTTTCTGTGTTGCGTCGCAATGGAATTCAACACCAGCAGCCTTTCTTTGACACTGAAGTTTGTTGGCTTTTGCTCAGTAAAGACTCCTTTATTTGAAGTCAAGCAGATTTTTCTTTGCCTTGGCTGTGACTCTGCCCTTGTCCTGCAGTTCACTGATCATTGCTGGTTTGTTCCAGATCCTTCTGCAGGGCAGAGTGTAGGGTCACCCCGCTCCTCCCATCATAGTGGCTGGAAAGAGGAGTTCCAGCCAGTTGCAAGGCAGTAACAGGAGGGTTGAAAGCTATTGCTCTAGAATGACTGGAGAAGAAATTGCATCGGGTTTTTGCATGGTATAAGCAATTGAGAGGAAGAAAGACTAGACCATTTAAACTCATGCTTTTAGGTAATGCCAGTTAAACATTAGTAGCTAATTAGTAGCTGTGTCATACCTCATTCTTCTCTAGTTAATGGGTGGAAGAACTAACTTCATAAATACAACATAATAAGTAAGTCCCCTGGTATAGTGCCTCTTACCCTTTTTCAGTCCATGCCTCACATCAGTAAACACACCTCATCATAATAAGTGGCTCCTGGAGAGCAAAGGTGCTTCTTGCCTCATTAACTGCGCTTGACACTTCAGGCATAAGTAAGCTAAGTCCAGAGGGACTGGTCCTGCCTTTCCCCATACTCCCCAGTGAGCTTTCCCATTTCCTTCTGTCAGCATTGATGCTTCAACCATCCATGTCCTGAATGTGCTACTTTTGCAAAATAGCAGCTTTTATCACAGGGAAAACGCTGTCTGAAAACTAATCATCTTTTGAAGGGTTAGCTTCCTCTCACAAATCCAACTAGCTGTGTGTCTGCACCGCATCAAGTGCTGGTGCAACAGAACTGATAAGGAAGCCAAGGCACTGAATAGGATATAAAGGGGATGGGGTACCTCACCTTTCGGGGGCACTGCAGTCTTAGATTGTTTTAAACCATCTGTGGGGCAATTTTAAGTGATGTTTCTCAGCTTGTTCTACCTTTTTGTGTTAAATTCTGTGTTTCTTAAAATTAACCAAGCTTTCTTATCCCAAACTCTTTACTTTTTCAGAATTGCCTGCTTTTGTCACAGGGAAAACTCTGTCTGAAAAATCTGTCTGGCTCCAATACTGACTTCTCTTTCTCTCTCTCACTCTCTATATGTTCACTTTCCCTCCCCCTGTCTTCCTTTTCTCCCTCATTTTCTTTTTCCTCCTCCTTTTGGCTTGCTGGTTCGTCAGCCCCTCCTTCCTTGCTCTCTTCCCTCCTTGCAGAACAAGATGGTGAAAGGCAGCCTCAGCACAGAGCAGTCGGAGCGGGGGTGAGGGGGGAAGTATACTCCTGGGAATGGAAATAAAAGCAAGCACAGGTGAGTTGGGGAGAGTTTCCAGTTTCCACCTGCCTTCTTCTGTGGCTCCTTACCTCCAATACCTTCCCCATATATATATAAGAAATCAAGGTGCTTTTGTGTACATTCAGAAAACTTGCAATAACTGTTTTTTGTTTGGTTGGGTTTTTTTCCTGCTACCATTCTGTTCAGGCTAGTGACTGCACTTGTTTGTATTTGCACAGTAATTCCTTCTGTTTAGAAGTGAAAGGCAAATCTTATTAGCTGTTACAACTGCCTGATTACTCTCTCAGCTAAACCATTGGCAGAAATCTCTTTTCATATTGCCACGATCATGTCCATAAGGATCTGAAGGGTTTTTTACTGTAAGTCTCAGAGTAGTTAATAGTAAGCTTTCGTATAAATAAATTCATGAAAGTATCTTAAATTTTGCATGTGAGAATACTGATGAGTTCAAGATTATTGTAATCTCCAATCCCCTGTCTTCTGGCAATGTAAATACGGGGATAAGTACATTAATCTTGTCAGGAGCCCATTACGTTCCTTTTGGACTGTCATTTTCCCGTGTTTCGCAAACAGACATGGGTGGTAGAAGGTGGAACTGTATCCACAATTGGCCCCAGTTTTCTATGTTTGTACCCTTTACTCTGGTCCTTCATCCTCCTTCGTTGTGGATCCAGCGTGGGCTTGTGTGTGCTCTAAGTCGGCACCACTGTGGAAAGCAGCTGTTGTGCTCTCACGCCCCAGCTCCCCCACTGCCCTTCTTTCCTGCCTTCTGCTTTGTGACAGCATTCATACAGCCCATGTATGAACTGTATGGTGGGGAATTCAGTTTGTCTGAAACTGCATTTAGTCATGTTAGCAACTGAGCTGGGTTACTTCCCTAATCTGGTTCACTGTGTGGCTGGGCAAATATCCTGGCACAAGGAGGGAGCAGCACAGAGGTGGGAGTTGGCACCTAGGGAATGGGATGAGGTTGGGATTTCTTATTTCATTTCCACCAAGTGTCATTGCCATTTGATGGCAATGGGGAGGTCTAGATGAGGTAAGTGTTTGGTTTCAGATAAACTCTTGCTGGCACCCTTTCCCATAAACTGCAGCCCAAGAAGGTCTCTTGCCTTCATTTCACTGCTGTTACATTTCTCACTCAAGCTAGTTGCTTCTCTCTCTTGCAGTCATGCAGGTGAAGGTGCTGTTTCATGTCTGTTCTCTGAGCTGATTATAACAGTTCCATACCCTCACTGCCATTCCCTTGCTTCCCAGGCACCTCCCTTACCGTAAGATCTTACCTGTTTCCCAAGTTAAGTAATTGTGAAGTGCTTTTAACGGTGTTTTCTGTGAAGGATGAGAGATTAATCAGAGAATTCTGTGTTTTTTTTAGTGCAGTAGCAGAAGACAGTATGTCATATAAACACTTTGTAGACTGACAGCTGACTTGGTTTAGCTCTGCTGTGTTCTGTGATTTTTCATTTTTAGCAGCAGTCTTCCTTGGCTTTGGAGTGTTGTTAGAACAGTTGCCATGCACACAGTGTTTTGTGCTCATTATTTGAGTAACTTTTTCTTTCCATGGTAAAGGTCATTGGGATTCTTTTAATCTTTTGCCTTTTCCTCGAAGTGTAAAAGGCAATGTAATTCGTAATGGTACAACAGGATGATAGTCTCACGGACAAGGTGTCTGTTGCAACTGTTTAACACTAGAGAAGTTTTCTCGATGATTTTTGGGGCCATTTCTTTGAGGCGCTGGTGAACATTACTGTGTCCCAGAGACCTTTACACAGCTTTGTTTCCTGCGTTATTTTCCAGTGCTAACTCTTTTTTTAATGTATCATAGGAACGTTTTGGCTTAAGACCTTGCAGACTGCGGAATCTCTGCACCATATTATTCACTGTGTGCTCTAGAATTTTCCCTAAGGCATCACTTTTGCTTCAATTAGTTTTTATCTGAGGATCTTATTTAGGCTCCCCTTTTTGATGCTGTATGTGCCTTAAAATATAATTTCTCCAACCTGGCCTTGCATCCCAAAATAAAACCCATGTAAATCTAAAAAATTCACTTGTTAAAGAACTGAATAAATTGTTGCATTGCTGTGGTAAGAAGTTTAGGGGAATCCTGTAGCAGTCCTGGTAGTGCAGGAGCTGCCTTTCTGCTGGCCTTAGTGTAAGATAGAATGGGCACTCAGCTGTTAGGTTATTGGGTTGGTTTATTCCTGGTTCACGCCTAGGCCCAGCAAGTTAAGAAAATCCCGCATGTTGGATAACATCCAGGCAAGTCAGTGTACTCTATCTCTGTTGCTTCTCTCTCCCTGAGCCAGTTGCCTCTAGAGCATTTGGATCAGATCCAGATCTGAGGAGTGACTGTGTGAGTGAGTCTGGTGCTCTGGATCTTGTCCAGGAACGGGGAAGGACTCTCTGTGTGTGTTGAGCCTGTTTCCTCCCTGAGCCAGTGCCTAATGCTCTGGACCAGTTCCAGGCATGGGCAAGCTGCAGTTGTACAGGAGCCAGACAGAGCAACATAGCCTTGACACTCCTTCAGCGAGGGCTCACAGTTGCACAGTAATGAATACCACAAAGGTCAGCTGCCTGAGCTCTCTAGGAACCTCCCTCTCCTCTTTAGCTGTAGCTCCATGGCTTACCCGTCATACTTTCTTGCCTGACTCTTTGCTCTTAGCCCGGCACCCCTACATGAAGAGTTATTTGCAGCCAAGAGTTAGGCTTGCTGGGATGTAATCTAATTGGTGTGCTGATAATCGGAACAGCATTGACTTCTGTATCACACTTAGTTAGGGTTCTGGGAGTTTAATTGCCAGCTATGAATGAACATGGGTGTTACTTGGTTCCCAGGCACACCTCTAATGCTGTTAACCGCTTTCCATATGCGTTGCTTATGTTGAGAGCTTTCTTCCTTTTCCCAAGCTCACTAGCTGGTGAGGAGGGATTTATCTAAGTTATATCAAAGTAAGTAACCTTACTAAATAAACAAATTGCTTCTGGGCTTACTTGTGCTGTGGGAGAAGGGATGAAAGGAATGTATTGTTTCAAGCTTTGCTCTCTCGGCTGTGCAGATTTAGGAGGAACAACGGTATCTTACAGAAACGAAATTTAACTTGGTCTGCAGTTTCTCTTTTGAACAGAGCCTCCAACAACTTAGCAAACTCCTGAAGTTCATTTTCTCACCTCTGAGAATTTCTGGCCAGGAGAATGAGCATGCTAAACACTTGGACCACTCCCACATTTGTCTTGAAAGACATCACAAGCTTAGTCCTTCCCGGAGCTGCCAACACCACTGTAATCTGGCAATTAGAGCAAACACCCCCAACATTAAAATAACAAAAACTGAACAATGTTACCAGCCCTACAATTAGTTTAACTGCAGCTTTGCCTTTAGCTTGTGAAATCCAGGCATTTCCCAGATTAGGTTCCTGCAGCTGGACTTGCATAATTTTGATACTGATTTAACTATCTGCTGCATGTTCACTGAAAACTAGTGTCAGATGGTAGCTTGGTGATCTGCATTAAAACAGTTGGGTCCAGTCCCTAAGGAGTGGCATCCCAGAAGCTGTCACTGCATTTGGACACGTGTTTCCAGTTTTCATAGTCAAGATGAGGAGGAAACGTGAATGAGGTAACCGAGCTCCTTTCTGGCTGCCAGAGGTAGCTGTTCCATAAGAGTGCTGTGCCTTTGTAATGGCACAGATCGTCCTGGGCCTCCTCCAAAACTGGGCTTACTTAGTTTCCTGCTGGTTGCTAAACTGAGTTTTATCTTTTCTTTTTATCACGTGGATTTGCTTTTGCAAACTGCACACCATGGCGCTTACACCCGTTTTCAGCCCACAAAACTAAAGAGCTCTTGGTGTTACTGCAGTGGTAGGCAGCTGAGTGAGTTTTTCCAAAGCTGGGGAGGGGGGTGTTGGCAACCAGAGGGAAGGATCCATTCCAATATTACTGTTTCACTTTGTTTTTCAGGTTAGGCTGTTGAGATAAAAAGCGGTGGACATTCGTGACTGAATGGAATCTCTCCCACTGTGCAGCCATGCCCCCTCTCGACGTGCCTGCCAATGCCAGCACTTCCTTCATAAATTCTTACATCACACTCAAGACTGAGGACATCACAGAATCTGACCAAGGAGTCTGAACCAGCTGTTTCCATGGACACAATCTCCATAGTGACAGTGGGAAGGGGAGGGGGAAAAAGGAAACAGGTGGGGGGAATTAAAGAGGGAGGGATAAATATATATATATATATATATATATAAAGATCTATTTTTTAGTCTTGAAAGACTTTGTTTTAAATGAAAGGTGCGCTATATCCCTTTTGATGCTTTTGATTAAAATTACCAAAACCCCATATAAATTAAAAAAAGAAAACTGTAGCTAAAGTAAATATTAAGTCCAAAATCAAAGCAAGGCTTATGGAGCCTAACATTTTGTGGGAAAGAAGAGCAGAACTGGGAATACTCCAAATAGGACTTGTCTCCCTTCCTCTTGCTTGCTTTCTCACAACATCCAAGGCAGTTCGATTTTAAAAGGCAGATAAAAGCATGAAAAATTGTAGGGTCTGGGAAGAAGGCTTGGATGGTTGCAGGTGATGGGGTGTCAGTACTTGTATGTGCAGGGTAGGGAGGTTATCGTTTTTGAGAAACACTGTTAAAACATCTGAACACTCTTGAATCATGAGACTCATGAAGTAAGAGATGGCTGCTGCTTGCTAGATCCCGCACATCTTGTTTGTGTGGGAATGTCTGTACCATGCAGTTGGAAGGGCTGTCCGCCCTTTGTGGTGGCAACATGCACTCCCAAATCATTGCAAGGCACTGCCTTCGGTCTTGAAGGCAGGTGAAAGGAAGATACAGTTTACCTGCCAGATGGGGGAGCTGGAAAGGAAGTCTGAATGTTCTTGGAGTCAGTGTGTCTTCAAACTGATCAGAAAATCCACTTGGCCCTTTTATTAATTTATGTTTTGCTTTTCCTGAGGAAGGAAGAGGGAATGTCAGTGTAACAGCCTACATGGTGTGGGTATTTGGGGTGGTTTTGTTTTGGTTTTGGTTTGGTTTGTTTTTTTTTTTTTTGTAAATTATGTAATTTTAAAACATTTGGGTTTGTAAGGAACTACAACAAAATCCTATTTTTTTTTTTCTTGTTAAGGCCTTAAGAAAGGGTTTAGTGCATCTTTCAGGGGTCACTCTGCCATGGGAATAAAATAGCTGTTTCACAAACAGTTTTATATAAAAAAAGCTTAAAAAAAACCAAAAAAACTAATAAACTTCATTTTAATCTTGTCTCCTTTTATTTTGCGCGAACTTGATTTGTTTCAAAGGACAGAGAGACAGTAGTATCTGCTGCTTTTTGGTTTCTTTGCCTTCATCGGTTCTGCCTTCAGTGATGACCTTCTGAACTGGCCTAGCAAGAGGAAGACCACAAAAGCTTTTAAAAACTAAAGCTTAGGAATTGTTTGATGTTCAGAGATTAAGAGCCAATGACTGGATGACTTTTGTTCATGTGAAATTGGTGGTATTTCACCAAGTTACTGCCTTCTTTCACTTGTAGGATGGCAGCATATCCTAGCGATATCAAACAGCGTGGTGTTTACTGGGAAGCCACTAGAGAGAGGGATCTAACCAGCATGACTTGGATAAAAGAATGGGGTCGATATTGCGGGGGGAGAAGAACTATTTTAAAAAGTTATGTACTGGATGCTTGCTCAGCTGCTCCCATTTTGGAGTATTCAGCACATAAGAAATAAAATCTATGATAGCTCATATTAAGATATCTATTTTAACTCTATTTTTAAAGATCAGTTTAAAGATTTGGGAGATAATTTGGCATTTATTTATTTCTGGAAGTTGCTACTCTCACTGATAAGTATTTGGAAAGGAAAGGGCAGCCTTCTGCTTACTGCTTTCCCGGTAGCAGCTACTTGAGTTAATACGTCCTTCTACATTAAGAAATAGACCTGTTGTGATAAATGTCACTAATGTGTCCTGAATTGGTGCTGAAAATATTTAACTGCTGGTGTAGTCAGAAAAATACTCATTTTTAGCATAGTTCATGTGATTGAGTAAATGACTTCTTTTCAACTGAATAAAAATTGGTTCTTTTTTTTTTTTTTTTTTTTTGCTAGTGTCTGTTCTGTTCTACCTGTTCTGGAAAAAAAAAGAGTCACTGTAATCACACTGATTTATGTTGGTGAAGAATCCACATTGTGGCACTACCACAGCAGAGTGGTGTGGTGGTGACACTGCTCAGTTTGTTCCTTTTGGCTCTTCAGGGTGGTGTCACACGGTTGAGGAAGGGTTTTGGGTAGCTGGGAGGGAGTCTTGGAGGAGCCTTGTCAGTGCTCATGGCATTTGTTCTGTTGTGGCGGTCTGTGAAACACCACACTTGGCTCCATGCGAAGTACTTCTCAGTGGGGCATGCTTAAAGGTTCAAATCAGCTGCTGCTTAGCCCCTCACCAGCGCTCTTGTCAGAGGTGAGGGGTGTTGCGAGTTGGTCATCTTTGTCGGTCGAGTCTTCACAGAAACCATGGTTCTCTGAAACCAAGGCAGGAGGAATCTAAAACTCTGTGTAATGGCGTTTTAGGAGAACCTGGAAATGATCCAGAACACTCATCAAATCCAGTTGGAAAGAAAAATTTCTTTTGGCTCAGAAGATACAAAGTGCCTGAGTGGATCCTGAAAGCCCTTGTACAAAATACTTGCCAGCTCCATCCTGCAAAGGCAATTAACAGCTTGATATTATGGATACCTCAAACTTGAAAGGTTTGGAAATCTTGGCTAATTTAGTCTGTGGAGCAGAAATCACCTGCGGCAGAACATTAAAACATGGATATTGTGTAAAGAAGAAAACGTGTGGCCTGCCAGCCACTTGGGAATTACCTGTTTGGATGAGGAATGAACTAATGAGACTTTGGATAAGGGAGCTTATTTTTCAAATTTTTCTCCACACTGTCTGACTCCCATCAGGATTTCTGAGAGGAAAAAGAATTGCACTGGTTTGCTGGCGAATGTGTGTGATGGTTTAATGGTGTTTCTGAAGTGCATGATTGCCGTTTTAAAAGGAAGCTGCACAACTAACCTGACTGAGCCAACGCTGCTGAACAAGGTCAAAGAAAAAAAAACCACATGTTTTTCCATAATGGATATGCAATGGATTCAACTTGCAAAGGATGTCTTATGAGCTCATCAGTGTTCGACTGGAGACAAGATGAGGGAACTGCTCCCACAGGAACTGACGGAGGCCCTGGGATGTCTACAGCAAGCATATCTTGATTCCAGGAGCTGCTGATTAATAACACTGATCATGGATTTTAACTGCATGTGAAATCTGCCCTTGGAAAGCCAAGGCCTAGATTACTGTGGAGTTTACAGTGAGTAAAATTGCGCAGCACAGGAGAAAACAGGCTCAGCTGTCACTGCACAAGGTGGTGGCCATCCTCCCTAACTTGTATGTCACCTAGGTATGAGTGGGGTTTTACCTGGGGTTGTGATGTTCTTGAATCTTCCGAATCAGTCTTAGACCAAAGCAAACTGATGGTCCATAATGGTGTTGAAATAAAAGACTTCTAAGTGGTTCATGGCAAAGCATCTGCCACGGAATGTTGTGCATCTAGTTCAGGGAGTCCAGCTAGTGCCAAGCTAAAGAAAAACATTTTTGGTGGGACATGCATTTTTTAAAGTAGTTTGTCAAGATACAGGCAACTAAATGACAGCTCTGGAATTCTGGCTGTTCAATGTGCAGTATAAACTATAATGTACATAAGAACATATGCAAGGAAAAATAATACGTTTAAACTGTGACATTTACAGGGAGAACATTTTGGGGCTCAGATACAAACTTTCTAAGTCATCATGCCTAATAACAGTGTTACTACATCAGGAATTAACTCTGTCATCTTTAATGTGGTGGTTGTCCTGTACATGGTAAAAATAGTTGATAGAGGGACACAAAATTGCTTTGTCTGACCTAGTCCCTGGCTTATTGGAATGACCAGGAGAAGCAGTCCTCTGTCTAGAAATGTAGAAAATTAAGTTCAAGTATCAGACCTTTGGAACAGGATATCCAGATGGTTGAGGATGAATAAATCCTCATTGGTCTGAATTTCCTTTTAGTGGTTAAAAGCTGTGGAAAACCAGAAAGAGTTCAGGTCATCCAGGGACAGTTACAGACGTAGAATATGCAAAGATATGGCAAATATTTTGTGGCCCTTATGACTTCCATGTGAGAATTTAGAGGTGTAGTTACAGTCAGAGTTTTGGGTTAGAAATCCTCTTGTGAAACGGGGTAAGATTCTCATTTGGCTGTGGAATGTTTCTAACAAACAGGTTTGGGGTTTTTTGTTGGTTTAGTTAGGGTTTTGGGGCTTTTTTTATGTAGAGCTACTGCAGTATATTGTGAGTCAGACAATTCAGTCAATAAAAGTAGAGGCATAAGTAGTTACTAGAACATTGTGGGAGACCAGTAACTCCGGTACTTTCTTTATGGCACTGCTGCATGCCAGAGAGAGTCCGGCTAATGCATATGACTGAAAAATCACCTCCATGCGGATACCCTGCACCCTACTTAGCTCCCAAAGTGGCCTGCACTATTCAGCTGGAAATTATTTATTATTTATAAATTATAATTTTATCTATAAGTATTTATAAGTATTTTTATTTATTATTTAAAGAAAGAATGAGGTTTTCTTTACGGTGTAAAGGTCAATGAAATAGTTGCTGTTGTTATCTCTATACGTGAGTGTTTTAAGTTTTGACTCTGCCTGTACTTCTGGTCAGATGCAGAAAGGTCGCTTTCTGAAAAGTGAACAGGGTGCTGCTTACAGAGTCTTTTTGTAGGGTTTAATTTCTTGAGTGTCCTAGTCAGTACCTCTACAGGAGGGAGCCTGAATTAGGGAGAAAGCACTGCTTGTTTGCTGGCTCCTTTCATGGGGCTATATTGAGAGCTTCCCTTTCCTCCTTGTCCTCTACAATTATAACCTGTTGCTTCACTCAGTTTTAATGCTATGGTTTCCGGTTCTCAGCCTTACCTGGGTAGCTTTAGAGAAATGCTGGTAATTCTTATCAGCCATAGAGAGAGTTATCTCCCATATGAATAATTTGGAAAAGAAATATACTCTTCTAGCTCATAGCAAACCTTCTGTGCAGGAGGTTTGGAGGTCAGTGACCCTGACTGAGCTATATCATGCCATTGGTTTTTTGGGTTTTGCTGAAATTGGTTCTTTTCAGTACCACATCTTTCAGTGAGAGTCCTGTGAGCTGAAGCCACTCGTAGCAGAGGAGTGTCACCACATCTAAGGATTGTATTATAAAGGGAAAAGTCTGGACATTTTATAGCATTTGTATTAGGAAAACGTGAATTCCACCCGGGTTCCTGCACCTGAGCTGTGTTTCCCTCTCAGAACAAAGGTGAATCATGGAATTCTTACACGTTGTAAATTATTTTGAGGACATTATTTTGGGGATGTTGGAATGATACTTGGATGTTGAATAGGTACTTGACCTAGATTATGGGGCATAACGATATCTACTTCTCATGCACTTTTTCATCAGCTGGTGTTGAAGTACTTTATGAGTAAGACAAATCCCACTTGTAGTTGTTCCCCTTTGTAGTTGTAAGAAATTACAGACAAATACAAATTATTGTTCAGTGTTGCATGATGAAAATGAGATTAGGAATTGGCAGGTGGAAATGGATCTCAAAGAGGCAAGAAAGGACCATGTGTATCAGCAGAACAAAGACCGTGATTTAACCCTTCTGGGGCTTGTATCTACTGTTTTGGAAACAAAGATGAGGAGGTTACAGTGTATAAATGGATGTTGCAGTCTGTCTGTTCAGCTGGTGTCCTGTCTGTTCCTGATGTGGCTAAAACACCTGAGGAGGAATTGCTGCTGCCTGTACAGGTGATAGATGGCAAAGCTATAAGTGACCATTTGGGAATGAAACCAGAGAGCTGCACTCTGCAAGAAAATGAGCAAAGCTTGTGAAACACTGTTGATGGAGATGTTTCCAGCAACCAAAAGCAGAGGCCATATAGAATGGACCAATTTTGCGGACTCTAAGGAGATTTCCAGATTTTTTGTGTTCAATTCTGCTCCAAGTATGAAACGTTCTCGGCTTCACAGGGCAGGAAATTGTGCTGGGAGAAGGAACAGCTTCCAGAGCCGAGAGATGGAAGTGGGTCAGCCTTAAAGAAGGTATTAATGGCTGCAGTCATCATGGCCTACTTCAGCCACACAACTCATTTTTACTAAAAACAACTGCAGCCCATTGCCACAGAAACACAAAAGACTTGGAAAAGGTGCTGTTACAGCAGAACTTTAAGCATTCCTTATGACAAATGTAAAAGATGGACTTAGCAAACACTGAGTTTGTGGTTTGTTGCTTCAGAAGAAGAGGGAAAGAAGGTGCATCCTTTTGGACTGTGTGGAATTGTTGCAGTCTAGAAAATGAACAAATCAGAAAATGATCAAATTAGAGTGTAAATCACTAAAACTGATCCCAGTCCCTAATAATTGGCAACAGTGACTGCGGACTGACAGTAACTGAGACAAATTCTGATTTGGAGAGTGTCCCATTGGCCTGAAGTGCTGCCTATTGGTGCATTTGATGGATTCACCCGAGATGAGGGTCAAGCTACAGCTTTATGGTCCAAAGTTCCTTTCAAAAATAAGGCAAGGTGAGAAAAGAGTGGCCTACTTGTGTGAAGGAGCCATGAAGAAATGACAGGTCAGTAGAAGAAGGTTTGTTCTTGGGGATTGTTCTTGCTAAAACATGAGAGGAGGGGACCTGACACCACCAGAAAGGCACCCAAAGGCCTGGTATTCTCACCAGTGGAGGTGGCTGCTCCTGATGATCTGTTCTGTATGGAGCTGCATGTGTTTGAGTTTTGGAAGAATAGTCTGGGTAGGGACCATACCAAACTCATCCTTTTCCATTTATTAGGCTACAAAGCAACAAGCCCTGAAATCAGCTCTTTAACGTAGAACAACCTTTTTGCATCCAAATGATTGTTCCAAATAGAGGATAGTCTCCATTGTACTTAAAAGGGAGATGTTGGCAAGGTCACTGGGTTGGTTGGTGCCTCTTCACATACATCATCTTGGTTTTCTATGTCCAGTCAACAGCAACCCACAGAAACCATGGAACACAGAGGCTGATGCTAATTTTCTAGGGTTTCATTTGAGCTGATTAAAAGAGCTGCACTTGAAGTCTGTGCAACATTTCTGCAGAGGGAGAGATTTGCCCCTTATTTTTAGCCTTTATTGGAGTTACTTGGACTTTGAGAGCAGCTGATCAAAAACCTAAACAACCCTCCCTGTCTGCAGTCAGGTGTTCAGTGAAGGGTCTGGTGGAGCTTTCCTTTCTTGTCCTTTACAGTGCAAGAGGAAGGACCAGTCTGGGGCTTGTCTGAACAGCCTTTCTATCTGCCTATTGGCAACAGCTCCCTCCTGACCCACTTTTTTTCTTCACAAGGTGCATTAAGTATATATGGATTTGTGGGGTTTAAGAATATATGTTCTTACCTTTTGGGTTTGTAAGTGTATGCCTGTGTCTGGAAATACATGAGTACAGGGTTCAGTAGCTGAGAAAAAAACTATACTATATTCATTGAACACTGAACATTTATATTCATTAAACAGACTGCATGGCTTTTTGTGGGAATGGTAAAAACCACAGCCAACGTCTGTCATGGGGTCAGGGGGCATTTAAATGCCATGATTCCAAGTCTTCCTTGAGGCACTGTGCCTCTGCCCAAGGAAACAGGCAGTGTTCATGAAAGAATAAGAGTAAGAATCATAGAGTCACAGACTGGTTTGTGTTGGAAGGGACCTTAAAGCTCATCCAGTTCCAACCCCCTGCCACAGGCAGGGACACCTTCCACTAGAGCAGGTTGCTTCAAGCCCTGTCCAACCTGGCCTTGCACACTGCCAGGGATGAGGCAGCCACAGCTTCTCTGGGTACCCTATGCCAGTGCCTCAGCACCCTCACAGGGAAGAGCTTCTTCCTAATGTCTAGTCTAAATCTACCTTTTGTCAGGTTAAAGCCATTTTCCCCCTTGTCCTGTCACTGTGCCCTTGTAAAAAGCTCCTCTCCAGGTTTCTTGTAGCCCCTTTAAGCCCCAGAAGCTGCTCTAAGGTCACCTCCGAGCCTTCTATTCTCCAGGCTGAACAAGCAGGCTTTATACCTTCAGACCACAACTTCCTAAGTGCCCATCCTTGAAATAGGCTTCTAACAGGCACACAACAACTCACGTCGGAGGCAAATAAACCGCAAACTCCTGTATTTTCCCTTCTGCCTCAACTGACGGCAAGCAGTTGAGCTTGATTTACACAGCTGCCTGTGCAGCTCAGGCTGTTGTAATTGCCAGAGCGACAAGTATCCCTTGTCATTCTGGAGAGCCTCGTGGCACTGCAATTCAAAAAGCACCCGAGAGTTCATAACAGGTGGGAACAGATTGAGACATCTTCATCCTCGTTTATGTTGATTATGGCAGGCTTCTCAAGACTGTCATTATATTCCTCCATCTTCTACATTACTGTTGTGTATTCTGTGTGTGCTTGTCTGTGTGGCTTGCAGGTAACTCATCCTGGTTTCTGTAACTCATCTTAGAGTCGCTCAAGGATTGTGTTCTGCAGTTACAGCCCTAAGGATTTGGGATGCAGGAACTCACATCTCCCAGCCCTCTTCCTGACCCTAAGGTGCAGCCTAAGGGCATCTGTAGCTGGTCTCTGTTCCTCAGACAGCACAGAAAGCCCCAGCACCTGCAGGCTCACCCAGGGGTTACTCTCCTGGTAACTGGTGGCCTAGTTCAGTGCCATTACACTTCAGCAACTTCTCGAGTAGGGGTTTTGGCCTGTCATGGGTCTGCATCATTGGGGCAGGTCAGAAATCCTGGAATTCAGGGTTTTTTTTTCTCTCTTTTTAACAGAATCAGTAAATTTATTCCATATTTCTTCAGCTTTGCTTTTTATTTTTCCGAAACTGCAGAAATCTCCACTGATCACGGAGGTAGACGTGGTCCAGATCAAGAGTTACATAGGAATTCAAACTGTGCCTGTGAGCAGCAACCCTGGCCCAGCAGCCATTACTATAACAGAAAGGACAGGCATGAACTTTCTGCCTGCAGTTCACATTCACATTTGTTATAAATTGGGACCACAACGGATCATAATCCAATTGAATTTTATTAATTATAGCAAGTAGAATATGAGCAAAGACAGCGCTGGACGACAGGGGAGTCTGCGCTCCGACAACTGCCGTGCTGAACAGTTCTAACAGTCCCTTTTTATCAGTCCTCCAGTTCCGCATTCGTATCTTCAACGGAGTACTCTGCGCATGCCCCAGTTGCTTGAGGCTGAAGGCTTGAAGTCCTCCTCGGTTACCTTTAGATATCCTTTTCCATATATGGTCTTCAACTTGCTGTGCAATAATTTTTAGAATTGTTTTGCAAAAGCCCTTAGTAAGCGTCTCGGTTTGTAAATAATTTTGGTGTCAACTTATGCAAGTAAAGCACTTAAGCAAAGCAATAGTTGCCCCCACCCATATGTCTGCCAGTTTTTTTTTTAGAACATCTTGCAGATATTTCCTCAAAACTTGCAGATGTTTCCTCAAAACTTGCGCAAGCGGTGTCTGGTTTAATCTGCACAAGCGACCACGGTTATCTTTTCTTTTGTTGTCTAATCTTTACATCAGGCTTAGCATAAATCTTAATAAACAATACCATAGTCCCTAGTTTTTCACACATTTGAAAGCCATCTGGGAATCCTGCAGAACAGACTGCATGGGATCTCTGAGGTCTCTCATGGCTCAGTGAAGGCCAGTCTCAGACCTGTATTGGGTTGCCCAAGGACATTGAGGCTTTGATAAACCTTCAGGGTAGAGCCTGCCCTCCCTCTCTGTGCCCTCATTCCTGTGCTGAGCGGTTCCCCTGGAGCAGCAATTCCTCCTTTATCTAGTCACAGTTCCCATTGCTGCAGCTTGTTAGTGGCCTCCTGCCTGTCCCTGTGCAGTTTGGAGAAGAATATGGCTCCCTCCTGCTTACAAATGCAGCAGCTCATGTTGGTGTCACGAGCCAGGCAGCCAACCTGCATGGATCCCTTCTAATGCTCAATGTTTAACCCTGAAATCCATCACACCTGCAGGGCTTTGGTGCAGCTGGACCCCATTCCTGCAGGGAACTGTGCTATGATCCCTCCCTCCTCAGCCAGGAGGAATCATGCCTGCAGGAAGCCTTTGGAAAAGCCTTCATCTTCAAAGCCTTACTTCTTCTAATTGAAACTTCTTTCTAACTGAAACTCCCGCTTGCTTTTCTCCCGTTCTCTGGCAAACCTGGCACCGGGGCTGACGCTTTGGAGACCAGAGCTCTTCACCCTGATTTCAGTCAAGCCCAGTCTGCTTGAGGGGAGCAGGACCAAGACCCCAGGCCACGCACACCGTGGAGCACGTCCGGTGGCAGCAGCTTTCCATCCCTGCTAGCACGGGCACTCCTCAGGACCGTGAGCCACCTTCCCCTTGACCCGCGAGGTGTGAAGGAGTTTCCCTTTAATTCTTACAGCCCCGAGCTCTCTGTGCAGCCTCCCCTGCCTGCTCCACTGCAGGCTTGGGTCACCGCTGCCCCCCTCCAGCCCTCAGCCCTTCTGCCCCTGCCTGGCCGCGGGCAGGGGCCCGGCCGTGAGGGCTGTCTGCTGCTGCCACCTTAAGGCTTCTTGGGTTCGTACTGCAGCAGAACCCGGGCACGGAGTAAGCTGGGGGGCAGACGGTGAGGAGATGGGGAGTGGCCACAGGCCGCTCGCAGCTTTTTGAGCATGGCGTAAAGCGGTTACTCTGCTTTCGATGAGCCCGGCGGCTGCTCCACTGCTCGCATGGAAAAATATAGCGGGGTTTCAGACACCTCTTGAGTTTGCAGGCTCGTGAGAAACCACCCTTTGTAACCTGCAGGGCAGAATCACAGAGCCACAGAACGGTTTGGGTTGGAAGGGACCTCAAAGCTCACCCAGTTCCAACCCCCTGCCACCCGCAGGGACACCTTCCACTAGAGCAGGTTGCTCCAAGCCCCGTCCAACCTGGCCTTGAACACTGCAAGGGACGGGGCAGCCACAGCTTCTCTGGACAACCTATGCCAGGGCCTCAGCACCCTCACAGGGAAGAGCTTCTCCCTAATGTCTAATCTCAAATCTCCCCTCAAGTAGCACCGGCTGGATCTAAATCTACCCTTGAACTGCAGCAGATGAGGCAAAAGATGAAGGTTGCTCTCTGAGAGGAGATTTTTACAGCACCTGTTTCTGGTATGGGCAGGCGGCCTGTGCTGTGCACCGGAGCTCAGAGCTAGACACTCCTTTTCCTTGGTTCAGGGGAACCAAGAGGTATGAATGAGTTTGCACATTGCATCTGCATTCTGCACGCTTTTCTGTGGCGAACTTCATTGTTCATCGACCTCTTTGTGATCTGCAGCCTTTCCATCCCGCTGTGCTCCTGGCTGAACCTGGCTCCCTGCGCTGGGTGGCCCTGAGGGTCTGAAGCTGCTTCCCTGGAGCAACCAGCCAGGAGAGCAGAGCGTGGTCAGCAGCGGCCCTCACCCTCACGCAGGACTGCAGGAGGCAGCTTGGCTGGAGCAGGCAGCTTTCCCGCATGTCACTCTTCCCTCCAGGCACCACAAGCAGCAAGGTGTGCTTGTCAGACCCACGTGGACTCTGCTTCCACAGGTACACTCGGCGGGTAGGATCCATCTGACACAAAGCTGTCACCACAGGAGGTACCCTTCACTATCTAACTTGTAATATGTGCGCAGGAAAACAGGTAACCTCAGAAACGGTTGCTGGATTTCTGACCCCAAGTACAAATACTATCCCAGATATTAGGCCTTAGCTCAAAACACAGTGAAGACAAATCAAAATGCTTTGGACTTTGGAATAGGCAATAAAGAGTGTAAAGTAATTAAGAATTGGTCTTAGGCTTTTCCCTCTTTCTGGATAGGAACCAATGTGTCTTATCCTGGAGTGACACAAATCAGAAGGGAGCTGCAGAAAGGCTTTTAACTCACATACCTCACATGCCTGTATCCAGTACACAGGAGTACTAAGCATCTCTGTGTGTGACATGGCTTTCACAACTTCCAGGTTTTCATGCTTTTAAGCAACATAACATCTTTTAATGTGCTGTTACCACAAACCCATTACTATCTCCTGCCTTCCTCAGCCCTACTCATCGCTGGTGCTCAGCCCTGGGCTGCGAGCATGAGCCCTCTGGTCAGCATTTGGGAAGCTGCTGTTTCTCTGCAGGTGGAGAGCTTGTTTATGTCAAGGAGCTCAGTGCTTTGCCATCAGGAGGAGGGGAGCAGGGTCAGACACCTCCTGTGTCATTGCTTTCCTTCTCACAACCCCAGCCTGGCAGCCTCATGTCTTTAGGCATCCATTCAGTATTCTGGCCAGCTTAAACAACACAGGGAAAATACTTTGCTTTTCAGTTCTTGCTGCAGCCCCCAGTTCTGCTTCTTGCTCCTTCCACTGCTTATGGGTGCTTCCTGGATGAAAGACTGGGGGTATTTCTGTTGATGCAGTATTTCTGAGCACAAAACCACAATTTCACAGCTGTAGAAAATGCGAAAACAAACACAGAGAAATAAGCTTGTTACCTGGAATCGCTGTCAGACTGTGGCAACTGCTATTGGCAGCAACAGCCTACAGATCATTAGGGGTGGAGTTCCAAAGGTAACCAATGAGCTGAGCACTCCATAGAAAGATCTTGCCTGCATTCCCATCATTTCTAATTTCTATTTCACTCCATATGCTGCCGCTGTTATTAATCAAACTGTGAGCACGGCTGAGCCAATGTTTCAAACCAAAAGAGTTATTTGTAGGTTTCCTGCTCGTAAAGAAATAAAACATACATTCCGATTTCCAATGCACATTCGGATCCGTGAGGCATAAACTATCATTAGGAGCTTCACAGAGAAACCAAACATTAACAACCCGCTTCACTGTCACAGTAACACATGAGGAGCTTCTCTTTCCAGCACACTGATAAAAACTTCTCCGCGCTGACTTGTATTCAAGCCACTGTTTATACTGACAGAGTAAGTGCAGATAAACCCATGACAGACTTTTAGCGAGAGCTTGACACTGCGCTGTTCATGGAAACAGCAAACAATGAACCCTGTGCACTAACAGCAATACCCTGTGCTCTTGGCAATTCTTATCAGAGGGTTTGGATCACCAGAATGGTCTCTTTGAGGTTTTTTTTTTAATTTTAAGTGGATTAACAATCATTTGGGGGAAAAAATGCTGGACAAAGGCACGTTTTATTTTACTGTTAAAGTTATTTACAGTTTCTCAATGGAATCACTGTAAGTTGTTCCACTCATCTGCTGCTGCTGCCCTAATGGACTGCTGAACAAAGGGCACAATGCGGGAGAGCACGGATTACGTGACAGAACAATCATCAGTTTGTACCCAGTGAGCAGCAGTCACACTTTCTGCTGCAGTGAAGCCTGGCCTGTCAGTACATGTGCCTTCACCAGCGACAGCCTGCTCTCCAGACCGTGCTGTCTTTCCACTGCTTCCCTTCTCCCCTTGGATTTCTCTATCAGTCATTGTTTTTTCTTTATCCCATTATTAATTTCTGCCCCTTGAAGCTCCTCAGGTGTCTGGGACAAAGATGGGAGCATTGAGATTGCTGGCATTTGTGCCAGTTTGGTCTGACCAAAGCCAGAGGTGTCTCGGTTGTTTCTTTTCAGATTGCCAGGAGAAGCCATGTGGTGTTTAGTGGTTGGAGGAGCATCCGTTGGCTGTCACCCCATTGCAGGCATGGAAAACTCTCCATTCAGGCTCATGTCGCTTTTACTGTGGCAATGGAAACCATGTCCCCAGTGCTGTCCCTTCCGTGCCATCATATGTGCCCATGATGTTCCCAACCTCCAGGTACTTCCTACCACCTGCACAGCGAATGCCTGTACTCAGTGCTGTGTGAGGTTAATCAATAGCTATAGCGAACATGTAAAGGAGGATAGAGCACAGAAGTGGCTGGTCTCTTCTCTCAGGTAACAAGTGACAGGACAAGAGGCAATGGCCTCAAGTTGCACCAGGGCAGGTTTAGACTGGATATTAGGAAAAAATTCTTCATGGAAAGGGTGTTCAGGCATTGGAACAGGCTGCCCAGGGCAGTGGTGGAATCACCATCCCTGGAAGTGTTCACAAACCATGTAGATGAGGCCCTCAGTGACATGGTTTAGTGGCCTGGCCCGTGCTGGGGTAGCAGGTGAACAGACTTGCTGATCTTAAAGGTCTTTCTTTTCAAACCTGGTTGATTCTTTGACTCTATGAAATGTCCTGAGCCTGCAGTCACTGTCCTTTAAACCTGAGAAAAATTGCAGTGTGGCTCTGCCTGCAGCTTCCTTGAGAGTGCCATGGAATGAGGTCTGCACTCAGAGTGGCATAAATGACTGAGTTTGGTTCACTAGGGTGTTTGCTTGTGTTTGATGCCCTGTGTTTCAGTTCCCCTGCAGAAATCCCTTGTTGTCCCTCAGTAGGGGCCAGCACAGTGAGGCCCCAGACTAGGTACTGCTCTACTGTTTCTGTAGGATCCACTGTGTCAACCAGACCTAGCCCAAGGCAAACACACAAAAAGACAGTGCTTGAGAGGCTGGTGTCCGCACACCTCATTATACAGTGACAAGTCAGCTAACATAAGGTCCTCTATACAAGAGCTGTACAAATGTGGTGGCACAAGGGGAGGAAAGGGATCCTGAGCTGACCGACAGCCCGTGCTCTCAATGTTGAAAATGGCTTGTAACTTAAATGGGGCAGGAGCTAACAGCATGCGCCAAAACAACCGCTGTGGCATCACCCTGAGCACACGCTTAAATGGACAAAGATAATGTACCACTTTACCAGAACAAGAACAGTTTTACTTTCATGGTTGGAGCAATCACAACCAGCAAGCCGGGAGGAAGGTGATGTGAACAGAGATAGTCACTTCTGCCTTTATTGACTCGAAGGAAATTGTGACAGCAAGTGTGTTTTAGATGTATTGCCTCTCTTCATCTCTTCTTTCTGAGGTGTGCTGAGCACACACAGCTCTGAATGCTTTCCCGGGAAGCCAGGGATGTTCAGGAGCCATCAGAAACAGGCTAATGAGCTTGGAGTGAAAAGAGAGAATTATCACTGTAACCTGAAACCTGGCTTGCCTACTAGGAGACAGCATCACCCAAGGTTATTCTGTCTGCTCCTGAGTGCCACAAACACGGCAGAAAAATGCTATCCTCTTTTTAGACAGATTAGCTTCCCTTTGCATTCTGATTCATAAAGAACTGAATTGAGGACCTAACTATGAAAACAACAGCATTCCCAGCTATCCTTCCAACACACAAACAGCAGTAAAATGTTCCCTATGAAACACTCCCTCTGCCAGAAGACAAAGATCATAGTTCAATGTTTCCTAGTACAGGTGTTTCCTAGATAGATGACGGAAAGGGCAAGTGTTCAGATTAAAGTTTTACCTTTTTTAATCTCTATTCTGTACCCTTTGGCACCCACCTCTTTGCTCTCTAATATTTATGACAACAGTGCTCAGTAATGTGCTTTGCAGGTTGATTTGTAGATGCTTTATCAGAACTGGGTAAACACAGCCCTTAAAAACAGCTTACAAGCAAGGACACTGAGGTAGCAGGTAGCAGAGTCTCGCCTCTAACCCACAGGGCAAATCAACAGCAGAAAATGAACCAAGATGCTTTTTGTCTATTTGGCTTCCAAACCAATTCCAAACAGATTTAATCACCTTATTGTTTCCAAGGGTGTCCCAGTGATCTCACATTTCAGGAAAGCAGCATGAGTTTCCCCATATGGATTTAAATGTATCTCTTATGGAAAAAAAACCACAATGCTAACAGGATTTGTCCAGAATTCCCCGGGATGCTCTCGTTTCAGCAAAGAAAAGCCCCGCGGTATCAGTCCTAACCCAAAATCGAACAGAAAAGCAATACATTCACAGCTCTTGAGGAGCTGAAGGAACAAGAAACCAAACCCAGCAGCTGAGACAAATCAACAGCCCGTGGTACCGGGGGCGTAAGCCATACTTTTCTGACACTTTCACAGGAGAGTGTGAGTCAAGGCAACTGCTGCCAGTCATCCTGTGGGACAGCAGCGGATCCCCAGGGCTTGGCCACATCACAGAGGTTGAACGGTATCTTCAGAAGGCATTTTAGACCAGTTCTGGAACCGCGACCTGAGCAGAACAGCGCTCTGATTTGCTGCCTCTCTGTGCTGGGGTTAGGATTTGTGTGTGCTGAGCTGTTTAGCTAACTCAGGTTAAAGTAACGGTGAGAACGCTTTAGCCTGAGAAATTAAGGCCTGTAGGAGAATCTGAACTTGAATCCAGCAACTTAAACCAAGCCACTCAATGGCTGCTTTATTCATCCAGATGCTGATGCCTGCAGCAACAGCCCAGTTCGCACTGACAAGCTGTCCACAGAGGTCGCTAGGGTCTGGCTCCTCGACATCTTAACGGCACCAGCACAAAGTTGTCTCTCTGGGGTAAACAATCATAGAATCACAGAACAGTTCAGGTTGGAAGGGACCTTCGAAGCTCATCTGGTCCAACCTCCTGCAATGACCAGGGACATCTTCAACTAGATCATGTTGCCCAGAACTATGTCCAGCCTGGCCTTGAATGTCTGCAGGGATGGTTCTGGATGGCCAGATGGGGCCCTGCCTCGCTTTTGGTACCAAGTTCAAAGTCATTGTGCACTAAGAGCAAGGGACATGTATGGGGATGAGGAGGAGTGGGATGGGATGGGATGGGATGGGATGGGATGGGATGGGATGGGATGGGATGGGATGGGATGGGATGGGATGGAATGGGATGGGATGGGTGAAAGAAGCAAAGTCCAACCAACACTCACTTTGGTGATAGGTGAGCTGCTATTACTAATATAGGAAAAAGGGTAGGAAGCCAGGGGGAATTTAAAGAAGAAAAGACTGAAGAACAGATTTCTTTGCAATGTGGGAAGGCTGGCAGTAAGTCATAGTAACAGTAACTATGAAAGACTTGGCTATTTCAGTTCTGCCGACTGCTTTATTACAAACAAGCTGTTAACACAGTCCATCTTAAGGCTGTAGAAGTACTTCCAACGTATAAAACCCCATCTGAAGGCCAAGAAAGTCACAATGAAATGGCTGAGACAAAAATTTCCTGAGTTGGGGTTGTGTCTCAGGCTACATTTGTTTGGGAACACTCAGCCAAAACTGGTTTAATCCCTTTCTAACGGCTAACATCGCTCTTAGAAACCCATTGTTTATGCGACCTCCTCCTAACCCATTAGAAAAATTTCTGGCGATATTTCCCTTTCTCAGTTTCATGCTTTGAAGCATTGCACCCGGAATTTGGCAGGAGGCAGCTTTCTGTTAGGAAGACACATTGCACCAGCTCTCAAACTGTGCTCAAACTTGGCCGCGTTACAAGCACTTGAGAACCCGCTTTGCGTGCGCTTGATGCAGTTCTCAGTTTTTCAGCTCAGATTCCCCAGAGACGTCTGAAGGGAGCAGGTGGTGGTTACTGCTGGCTGCTGGAGGCTGGCAAGGTAAATGACAAGCGTGAAGCTGGGCTCCTCCACGCTCCCCTTGCCCCTTTCCAGCACTGAAGTGGTTGGGATGGGGGGGGGCATCCAAGTGAAGGCAAACCAGGCAAAAGATAATGGGTGGGATGAAGTAAGGAGGTGAAGTAAGGACCAAAAATGCCTGAGACTAGGTGGGAGAAAGTGGAACAAGAGCAGTGGGCTGCATGCTGACCATTTTTGTTGTTCCCAGAGGTTTTGCTGCTCCAGAATGAAACATTGCTGAGGTTTGGATCCATCTGATGGTGCTAAGAGGAAAGAAGTCACCCTGCTGGGATTTGGATGAAAGGTTTCTGAAAGCTCAAGGAAATATTCATATTATGGGACCAGTGCCTCCTGGCTGGCTCCAGCATCGAAGAGGGAGAGAAGGAAGAGTGTTTCTTTGGCCATTGAAGGATTTCCACCACATTTCTGCAAAGGAACAAGTATGTGATGCTGGGAAAACAGCAGTTTTCATAAGCCGGAAGACAGGCTGACGAAGTTGGGGCTGTTCAGCCTGGAGAAGAGAAGGCTGCGTGGAGACCTCATAGCAGCCTCCCAGTATCTGAAGGGGGCCTATAGGGATGCTGGAGAGGGACTCTTCATTAGAGACTGTAGTGATAGGACAAGGGGTAACGGGCTAAAACTTAAACAGGGGAAGTTTAGGTTGGATATAAGGAGGAAATTCTTTCCTGTTAGGGTGATGAGGCACTGGAATGGGTTGCCCAGGGAGGTTGTGAATGCTCCATCCCTGGCAGTGTTCAAGACCAGGCTGGACAAGGCCTTGGGTGATATGATTTAGCATGGGGTGTCCCTGCCCACGGCAGGGGGGTTGGAACTGGATGATCTTAGGGTCCTTTCCGGCTCTTCTATGATTCTATGATTCTGTAACAGGCACTAATCTGTGACCTTCGTGTCTGGGGTGCCTACAACCCCAGCCAACCAGGAGCTGGGCACAGGTGCTGGACAACTCTGTGTGCAGCTTCTAGGGTTTTCCTATTAGGTACCATCACTTAGGAGGTGATTTGCTCTTACATCTCCATTTTCTCCATTGGAGACACCTCAGAGGGATGCTGTGAGTACAAAAGACTGCCTGCTCTGAACCCATGCAGTCACTGATGATCCCTGTGGCAAAGCCCAACAAAAACACCCTTACAGGGAGGGCGTGAACAGCAGGTGGCAAAATAGGCTTTGAAACCAAATACTGTAATTAAAACAGGTTTAGTAGATGATTATCCTCAATCCTATGCACTGAATAAAGGGAGAGTCCTTCAGAAAGAAAAAAATACCATGAGATCATAATTAAAAGTGACCTTATGGAACATACAGACTAAAAGGCTCAATTAAAATTGCGCAGGCAGCTTGTGCATTACCTTACTTCTGGATGCTGCATTTTGCAGTATTACTAAAGGTCTTTTTTCTTAAAGCTGTCCTTCCGTTTGTATTGCAGGTTCTCCAGTCAAAGAATGGCGATGTCTGCATACAACTGTTGTAACCTCACTTAGCTCACCTCTTAACTGACTGTGCACAGTCAAAAGGTGCACAGTGGGGCTGCAGGCAGCTAAAATCAGTATGGATGGATTTGGAGGGGCTTTTTCCTGCCTTGAAAATCACTCAAAATATTGCTTTATTGAAAAGAAACACAGATGAACATCCCTCACTCTTCAGAAGGAGAATTACCCTTTTCTCTTTCTCTCTCTCAGACAATTTGATGTCTGTTGTTTCTTTGCTTGCTTTGAAAACTGTTCTTTTGAAATTACTTAAGCTGCAGCGCTTTCTCCAGTCCTCTGCAGGAATGGCAGTCCTTTGGCAGTCCCTTGGCAGTCCATGCTACTAGCCGAAAGCGGAGGAGCTGTCTAGTCTGCAGCCTGAAGGGGGTAGAGGAAAAGATCATTTACCCAGAGACCTTTAGAAAGGTTTAAATTGTGTGTGTGCATTTCTCAGGTTACAGCTTTGTCACCTCACATCAAGGCTGAGCCACAAGATGAAAAGCAGCTGAAGAGTTACTCATCTGGTCGTCTTCCAGGGTGATGTTCATTAAAAGCAAATCCACTTCCCAAATTCCAATCAACCATCCTCTTATAGCCTGGAGGTGAGTGATTGGAGTCAGACAGCCTTTGGCTCTAGCCAAGATAGGCAGAATGGGAAGAACCCAGGTGGATATTTTTCAGCTGAAGTTCGTAACGGTGGAGCTCACAATAAATTGAAATGGGCAGGGTAACATCCTCTTACCAGTGGGGTGGCCAGCAAATGTCCACTGATGTTCTTGGGACTACATTTCCCACCTTTTCACTTGTCATCTGAGTGCATGGGTCATGAAAAACAGTGTGAGAGGAACCCCTTGATCACCTTTTAGCATTCAGGCATCTCCAGCTCCAGACAGACAGTCCCCTGAGTACAGGACTGCTGCAGCTCTGCAGCTCTGCCTCCTAAGAGCTCACAGCAGAGGTGTTCAAAATGTGGTGGGTACTCAAAAGCCAACAGACTGAGCTGCAGACATAATTTGGCTCTTGTTAGCTTTCCCAGGCTGTGCTTCCTAAGAGCTCACTCTGTCCCATCATCCAGGCCATTAATAAGTATGTTAAACTTCATCAGCCCCACTATGGATACGTAAGAGATGTCACTAGTGACCAGCCACCACGTGGACTCTGTACCCCTGATCCCACTTCTTTGAGCCCCCCCCCTTTGAGTTTGAACAATCATCCACCCACTTTATGGTGTACCTTGCCAGTCTGTATCTCACTGATTTAGCTACCAGGATGCTATGAGAGATGGTACTAAAGGCTTTGCCAAAGTCAAATTAATAAATCACATGCATGGCTTTCATGTTTTGTGAAGGCTGCCCTTGAAGAACAACCAACTTCGCTGGGCCCCTTTGCTCTCCGAGGCAGCTTTCTTTGGGATCCTGCTAAGCAGAACCCTGAATAAGGTGAAATCTCCTTTCCTGAAGGCAAGAGCAGTAAAATGCTCTTTGTCCTGCTGACGTCTTGCAGGATTTAATATTTCAGGTTTCATGGCTGGTGCTGGCAAACTTACCCTTGACCACCATGTCCCAGAACAATTCTTCCTTGTCTGTGAACAGCAAACACAGCAGAACACCTCCCCTCGTTGTTTTGATTGCCTGTGTCAAGAAATTGTCTTCAGCACACTCCAGAAACCACCTGGATTGTTCCTGACCATACAGCTGCTCCAGCTAGAGTACACCCCTGACTCAGTCCTAATGCCTGTGACTGTATGAGATGACTCTACTGACTTCCTCCCCTTGATCAAGTAGCCTGTAGTGACTCACACAACATTGCCTGTGTTGCTTTGCCTCCTTCTCCTTGCACTCAGCTGGCTCATCACCTGTCCCCTGGCAAAGCTCTGGGCACTCCTCTGCATAAAGCACAGCTGCTCCTCACCCTTTCCAGCCTGCGTTTCCTGAAGAGACCGCGTCCATCTACGGCGGCTCTTCACTCATGTGAACTATCTCATCATGTCTCTCTAACCCAAATGAAATCACTATCCTGCTGTTGGGGGTGGAAGGGGGAGGCTGGTAATTCCCCTGGTTGTTTCCCATGCTGCATATGTTTGTTTACAGGTAGTTGAGAGGAACCCTTAGTCATGATGCTTTCACAAGGGACATGCAGGATCATGCTGTAGAGACTCCAGCGAGGGGACCTGAGGGGAGCCCTGCAGAGATCATGAGCATTCAGGTGCCTCTTTGGGCAAGGGGTGTTTGGAGGCCCTGGCTGCATACCAGAGCTGGCTGCACAGGCTTTGCAGGTGCATCACTTCACAGTCTGAGCTCTCCATCACTGCTGCAGCAATTGCTCCATTAGGAGCTTTTCTCTGAACACACTGAGATCACAGATCAAACTGTGATGGGTTTACTGCTTCGTTTTAGCTAGAACTAACTGTTATAAGAGTGAGCTTTATTGATCTCAGATGGCAGAGATGCCAGCAGCACACAGCTGTGCTGCTTTAGGAAATACTTTGGCTGTCTCCATAACTGTGTTTGCATTACTGCTGCCCCAAAGGCTGGAAACACGAGGCTTCTTGCAATACATGTGCTTTCTCCCTTGTAGCTGAGCAGTATACTACAAAAATGAAGGCCATTGTGCTGACTGACATTCGGAGTTGGATAAAGATTGTTATTGCCAGAAACATAAAGGACCTTTAAAGTCTCAGGTCACCATTTCAGGCCGATTTCTGTGACAAGTGCTTTCTGTAACAGAAAGCTTGACCTAACTTGAGCTTTCTCAGGTTCCAACGGAACAAATCCTCAGCCCTGCAAACAGAAATCTGGGGAATCTGTGCTTTGGAACTGCTTCTCCCATGACTCATCTGTACAAACAAGGCGGCGACACAGATTTAAACAGTCAAAATCACCCCACGAGAATGCAGCAAGACTGGGTCGCTTGTTGTGATCCCACCTCGGCTGTGGGAGAGGGCACCCAAGCGCATGGACCTCACTCAGCCCTGCCCCATGCAGGGCAACACTGCAGGAACTGCCACCGGCAGGAACAAAGAGGCCTCTGAGCTCTGGCTTTGGAGGAGGAGGAAGAGGAGGCACGGCCCTCCCCAAAGGCTGAGTTGAGCAGAGGAGGAGCTATGGGTTTGAGCCAAGTCCCACATTCAGAGTCCAGCAACTGCAGGGAGAAGGGAGAACAGAGGAGAGGAAAGGAGAGGAGAGGACAGAAACAGTCTTGGGTCAAAGGAGGAAGACCAAGGAGCAGACAGGCTATGAAATGGCATTGCTCCTGTGGCTGGGGTCCCAGCTGTCATCCTGCTGGAGCAACTTCTCTATCCTGGGAGTTTTTCTAACAGTCTTTACCTTACTTTTTGACTTCATGAAGCGCAGGAGGAAGTGGAGCCGTTACCCGCCGGGCCCAACGTCACTGCCGTTCATTGGGACCATGCTGTGCATTGACTTCCACAACCCCCACCGCTCCTTCAACCAGGTCAGTGCTGACCCCCATGATGAAGCGCCGCTCACACAACCATGGGTCCAGGTGGGGTGGGGATGCCCTGCACAAAGCTGAAGGACAATGCCCTCTCCAAAGCCCAGGGCAAAGCATGTCACTACCTAAGGACTGACCTGGCTCATACAGATAAATAGATAATCACACACCAGCGTCCATCTCCTGCTCTCTTCATGAGCTCAGTGGGAGATGCTGTCGTGCCCCCAGTGACAGACAGTGCTTGCTCTGCCGTAAAGCTGGCCACCAACTTAAAACGTGGGCAGATGTGGGTGCAAGGGAACGGGGAGATGTACAAACAAGGGAAGACAATCTGTGGGCTGGGGATGTGGCTGCAGGAATGGCAGACTTTCCTGAGAGTTACTTAAGCTCACTTACAGGCGTACAACAGCTTCAGTTAAAGGGATCAGCTTGCAGGATTTGCCCCAGCAGCGATGCCCAAACTCTCGGTCGTGTTCCTATTGAAAGTCAGGGCTTAGCTTTCCTCAAAGGAAAAGCAGAGCACAGCTTGAAGCTGATAAACTATGGGGGTTTCGTGCTTCAGTCTGCAAACTCTAAAGACCTTTTTTCTAGGAAGGCATCGTTCAACTGTCTGTCCAAAATCTGCCAAATGGAGACTAAATATAGCATTTGTATTATTTCCATGCACATAGTCCAAAAGATTACTGCTTTCAAATCACGTCACGTTAGGGTCATGCTCACCACAATCTCTTGACCACTAATCACTTTTAATGATGTATTTTAAGTGCCAGTAAAGTGCTAATTCCCTTTCCAACCCCACTGCAAATACGGTCTTAAGTACTTCAGCTCCTTGCATCGCTACAGTGCAGAAATAAAGACACTCAGCTTTTTAACTAAAAGAAAAAAAAAAAAAAAAGAAGACAGGAAAAGAAGAGAAAGAAAACAGAGCACACTCTGTGGGCCATTGCTACTACTGCACTGTCTTCCAACAACACACTCCCGAGTGCTTTGTTCAGTGTTGCTGACTAGCAGGGGAGCTTTGACCTGCCTTCCCAGGAGTCTATGACCAGTCAAAGGGCTTGTCTACTCTGAGGGGACTTAGCTCCATGGCAAGCTCCTACAGTGAAGTGTATGGCTGACACACTTACCTGTGCAGCCATCCTGCTGTCGGCACTATGTCTCTTACAGATCACAACAGGCACAGGCTGTGTGCCAGTTACCAGTCCTACCACGTGTATGCTCCTTTTAGGGAGAAAGTTGACCTGAATTCCAGTGTGGAATTGCCTCTTCCAGCCATGTTTCTGGGAACCATGTTCTGGGTAGATCTTTTAGAAACAAATGCGTATTAAAAAAAATACAATACCTATCAGCTTATCATCAATATTTCCTTTTAGCAGAAGCAGACCAACTCAAAACTTGTCTTTCCCATCAAAATAAATAAGAGTATTAGGAAATAACTCCTTGCAGAGCATGCAGCCTTTGAAAATCCTCATAAAGGTCCTTGACCTTGTGTTGTCAGACAAAGTCCAAAAGACTTGCTTAATGGTCACAGCAGCAGCTTGGCCAGGATAGGTGTATTCTATAACTTTGTGCTCACAGAGCATTGATCCCTGCTTCAGCTGCTGTTTGGCACTGCTCTGAGCTGTTGCACTACAAAGACAAAGGTTAAAGATCAGCTGAAGGTCTCCTAATAAAAGCATGTCAAAAACCAGTAGAAAGTAAAGGCTCTAAGGAAGAATATGGTGATACTTTTGATGTTACATTCAGCTCTTTTTCAGGGACGTACTTTTTTATCTTGGCAGCTTCACAAGAAGTTTGGAAACATCTTCAATCTCCAGAACTGCTGGACCAACATGGTAGTACTGAACGGGTATAAAACAGTGAAGGAAGCCCTGGTCCACAGATCAGAGGACTTTGCTGACCGGCCGTACTTGCCGATGTACGAACATCTGGGCTACGGAGAAAAATCTGAAGGCAAGTCCCTTGGAAATGGACATTCTCTGCTGGCACTAGCACAGGGAGGACTGGGTAGATGGAAGGTTTCCTCAGTACGGTGCCACCTTCTCTTGTCCCTCTGGTCAGCCTCCTTGTGTGTCTGCCACGCTTTGGTGGCAACAAAATCACATTTGATAAAAAGGGGCTCCCCTTAGTGGCTGTAGTACAGCTCCAGGCACTAGCACACACCTCTGCAGCAGTGCTGGGACACTATCAGTACTACAACTTTCCTGCCAGCTTTGGAGCTGGTAGCTCCCAACATGCAGTGGTTAGTGCTTGTGCTCACGCACTGTATGTGTGTGTGTAATCGTCACAAGAAAAGAAGGTAACTTTTTCCCAAGACAGAGCATTATCCAGCATTCATCCTCGGCTGATGTGCAGCGGCATAAGCTCACACAAGCTAAGGATGTAATGCCGAAAGGTTTTGCGGAAAGATTCCTTTATCCTTAGCAGTACTTGCTCTCACTGAATGCCCTCTCCACCTTCACTAGCCATACACAACGCATGTGAAGGTGCAGTAACCTGATTTATAACTGCTGTATGAACAAGCTGTACAAGATCAGACCCTTTAATTTATCCACACAGACCTATACCTCCAAAGTCACATTTGCTATTCTCTAGTGAACTTTGCTTCATGTGCAGGTCAGAGCTCCTGACATTTCTTCCTCATCCATAATTCCAGGGATTGTTGTAGCAAGATACGGGCATGTCTGGAAGGAGCTAAGGAAATTCACACTCTCTACCTTGAGGAACTTTGGGATGGGAAAGAAATCCTTGGAGGAGCGAGTGATGGAGGAAGCTCGATTTCTGTGTGCTGCAGTTAATGCTGAAGGAGGTTTGTCACATCCAGAAGGATGAAGAAATCATAGAAAAAGGCAATGCAGTGATGCAGAGAGAGAAGTAATACTACAGCCACTCTTGTTTGCAAGCAGTGATCTCATAGAATCATAGAATAGTTAGAGCTGGAAAGGACCTTAAGATCATCTAGTTCCACCCCCCCCCTGCCATGGACAGGGACATCTCCCACTAAACCATGCCACCCAAGGCTCAATCCAACCTGGGTCAATCTCTTCCTAAGCACATGCAGTGTTTCTAGTCTATAAGCATTAGGGACCTGCTTTACCTGGAAGCCACTGCTAATTTGCGCAGTAGGGCTACTGTAACACTAATCCATTTGAAACAGGAAACAAATAGGAAATAAATAGATATAAAGAGGTAAAATACATAATTATTCCTAGAGCTGTGTAACTATTACCTTTATGAAGTTCAGTGGAACATACTGATATTATCACATGCAATAGAAGTGCAGCTGAAAGTTTTCACAGTGCATCACCCGTCACCTGGACACAAAGCAAAGGTAATCTGTCAAGTCACAGAACTACCCTGCAACTCAGCTTTTTGAGGAGTTTGCTCCTCTAAACAAGGATCAACCAAATCGTAGAAGGAGATGAGAAGATCTTCACTTAGTAGTATGATGCATTTGTACTTGCAGTGGCCTGGGGGCTTTTTCTCTAGAAGGCCTAAAGAAGGCATTTGTGTATTCCCGTGGCTGACAGCTGAGGTCCAACAGCTTGGTGTTCTTAGCTTCATTGCTTGGTCTCCATTTCCATTTTTAGGCCATCCTTTTGATTTACGTTTTCTCGTCAATAATGCTGTCTGCAACGTGATCTGCACCACCATCTATGGAGAGCGCTTCGACTATGGTGACGAGACATTCAAGAAGCTGTTACATTTGTTTGAAAACTTCCTGAGTGAAGAAACTGGATTCCTGCCTCAGGTAAACCAAGACCACAGTATGTTCTGTAAGAAGCTGCCCTTTGTTGCTTGTGCTTTCATTATTATTCTTTCTGTATCACATAATATCTTCTCTCTCTTTGGTTCTGACACCTCAGCTTCTTAACGTGGTGCCCATTTTGTTGCGTATCCCTGGAGTGCCACAGAAAGTCTTTCGAGGGCAAAAAGCATTCATGGACTTCATAGACGTGCTCATAGATAAGCACATGAAGACCTGGAACCCTGCTGACATCCGAGATTTCACTGATGCGTTTTTAAAGGAAATGGAGAAGGTAAGGTGATGCCAGCAGACCCTCAGGTTCTGGGGCAATTCTTCTGCCTATTTAAGCTCATTGATAGAAACTGACTTTCCTCATAAAACTGTATAAACCCTCTTACTATTTCCTATCTTTTAATTCCATGTTTTATCTTGAGAAGATGTTAACTTCTTCATGCTGTAACCTGCTTTATTAAGAGGCCATATTATCTGGTGATGCTTGTTCTGCCTTCACATTCCCCTCAGAGTCTAACAACTCCCTTTTTTTTCCAGCCCACAGCACTTTGAAGGCATTTGAAAGGCAATGATTGAGAATTTACTTATATTTCCAAGTTTGCACCAGGGAACAGGTGAACATGCAAGGTTCTGGGTACGTCAGTGCTTTGATGATTGACTGACCCAAAACTGGTTACAAAACTGCAACAACAAACCGGCTTTTTGCCCATTCGGCAGCCTGTTTTTAAAACAAGTTATGACTTGGAAAGACAGCGTCTCCTCTGAGATGTGTGTCTTTGAATTGCTTGCTAAGACCTAGCTCCCTACAGATCAGATGAAGGGAAATCTGAACCTTACTGAAATTAAAAGGAGTCTTTCCCTTGATTCAATCAGGCATGAAGTCAGTATGACAACAAAGGCACTTGCATCAGCCCATCCATCCACAATATGTTTCTACATATGCATTCACTAAATTTCAAGTGCCAGATGACCAATAGTAGCAAATTCAGTCTGCAAATTGCTTCCACCATCCAAGTCCTCAGTCTGGACTGCTGCTCTGCATAACAAACCCTGCTGTGCTGTGGGTGCTGGGCACCTCCCGTCCATGCACAGGCAGAGCAATGTGACCTACGTTAGTTACTCTGCATTGAGCAGTAGTGCTTGTGGGTGGACATAAGCCTGACCATGTTGCCTCTTGTCATTAAGGTCCCCTGATCAGTCAGTCTGATAAATCCTACTGGCTTACCTTGGGTCAGCCCCACAGCTCCCTTGCCAGAGATCTTTTACTGGAGTAACAGCTGAGTCTTAAATGCCTTATTAATTGCTACCCATATTACAACAGCATCAAAATATACAGAATAACTTAACAGAAGCTAGTCCCTCGGAAAAGAAAGAATAAAGAGGATTAGGAAAGACAAGCAGATGAACTCATGCAGAGAGCTTGTCATATCTCATATGCTAACAAATTTGAGCTCAATTAGCATTTGGATGACAGACCAGTTTTGCTGAAATTGGTGTTGCAGGCTTAATAGGCAGTAATAATACCCTGATCTTTTTTCTTTTTTTTTTAATTGTAAGAAAATAGCAGGGCAGAAGCAGATAATCTGTAATGCACAGCTATAGAGAACCTCCTCAAGATACTGCCCATTTTGCATTTGCCACATCAATGCAGCCTCCTCTCTACTGTGTGAGTTTTATGATCTGATCAAACCTCAATAACTGTGTTCCACCTCCTCTGGGGGAGGATCTCATGGCAAGTGGGGGGGGGTTGCTGCTGTCTGTCTGAGTTGAGAGCACAAGGCATTCACTTCTGTCCTGAAGGCAAGCATAGCTTTCATCTCTCAGGATACACGAGATGGCTGATGACCTTCAAATACAGGAGGTAACACGGTTAGTGAAGTACCTCAGTCACACAGAGACTATGGTCTGTATTGTGCTCTATGCCTCCAGTGAACTTCTTGGTCAGCAAAAATGGACCTAGTGTTTCTCAGTACTTCTCTGGAACAATGGTCTTCTCACCCAGCTAGCACCCTAGTTCCTATCACACACTTGTTTGCCCTCCACAGGGTGAGGAGGCTGAAAAGAGTGGTTTCAACTATAACAACCTTCGTCTGGTGACCGCAGACTTGTTTGCAGCTGGTTCTGAGACCACCTCCACCACTCTCCGGTGGGCACTACTGTACATGCTTCTCCACCCGGAAATACAAAGTAAGTCAGAAGACAAGCAGAGGTATGGCGTTTTCCCTTCAAACCTCATGTTTCTGTGGGAGACTGAACATGTGTCCATGGTTTGGAGCTCTTGCAATGAGGAGCAGCTTTGGTGATTGTTGGTCTAGCAGAAACAAGGAGAAACACTTCCCAAACATAGCTGTTCTGGCAGGGACAGGTGGCAGGGGAGAAGCCCTCATAAAAAGGCTGCAGTTGGAAGGGCAAGTTCACTCTAGCCTTCATACTGAAGGCTACTTGGGGACTTTCAGTGGCCAGAGTACTCTTTTTCCAGTATTTGGGATAGATGCTAATCTTGTTTAATTTTCTACTGCCACGTGCCCAGGTACCCTTTCAGCTGCATAGAGAAGGGGTAGGGTAGCACATCAAGTGACAAGACCTTTATTAAAGACACTGTGCACAAAGAATAGTTATACAGATGGCTCTGAGCAACTGAAAAGAAATGCATTCCCCTCTAGCTTCTCTTGCTTTCTCTAATTGCATGTCCGGCTTTCAATCAGTGTCTACAGTCTCATGCTGCCAGCCTTCCTACAGCTCATACCAGTCCCTTCTGTTTACGTAAAGACATTCTAATTCCATAGCTGCTTTGATTCCAGGTAAGGTCCAAGCAGAGATTGATAAAGTGATTGGCAGAGAGCAATCACCCACTATGAAGGACCAAGTGAGCATGCCCTACACCAATGCTGTGATCCATGAAACGCAACGCCTGGGGGACATTGTTCCTATTGGACTACCTCACATGACGTACCGTGACACGGAATTGCAAGGCTTCTTCATTCCCAAGGTGACTGTGACCAGATAGGCAATGCAGCATCCTCTCTCCCTGTGCAGATCAGGCATGCAGTGTGGGTGACCCCACACAACTCTGCAGCAGTGCACTTCCAGACCCAAAGTAGAATCACTGGTGAGCACTGAAATAGGGCATTTTGAAATGCTAAATCCAGGCAGATGGTCACATTTGTGCTCTAGGTTTGAGCTGGTTATGTGGGAACTCAGCTGCAGTGGCAGCTCAGTGCAGAGGTTTGCTTTCCTCTTGATGAGCTGTGATATTCACTCTCTGTGTCGGAGGGAGAAAGTAAAAGAGCCTAACAGGCTCACTGCAGGCACATGGCACCAGCTTACTGGCTTTCCTAAGATGGTAGTAGTTAAAACTCTAATCTCTGAAGCTATTCAAATTCCACTGGCATTCAGTCTACTGCCACTGTGCCGGGCAGCTGCCCTGGCAGTAATGCAAGCCTGGGATTTTATTTTTAGCCTTGCAATATCTCCTCTGGTTTAGAACATTGACACGTGAAACAAGAAAGCTTTGCAATTTCCTATGGCCCCTGTGAATGGTGGGCTTTGAAGTCAGTCAGTCAGCTTTTTCTCTCTGGCTGCACAAGTAGTCCAGGAGGATCTGATAAGCGGACACTGTTTCCACTGTGTAACCATAAAATTGATATTTGCATGCAATGGCCTTTGTAAAGATACCAACTGCTGAAGTTCAGAGCATAGGGCAGGCATCACACCTCACTGGAAAAGTGCCCTGCCTTATCTCTGTTTAAATAAGATACTGAGGAGGAGATTGGTGCTGTGTTCTGAGGCATCAAATAATGGTTGCTATTAGATGGGAGAAACAGACTAAAGGGGGATCAGCACGGATCCACGGTGTCAAGATAAAGCTGCTGTTCTCACATAACTTATTTCCTCTTGTGGAGGAGTGCAGGGGACGACAATCATCACCAACTTGTCTTCCGTGCTGAAGGATGAGGCAGTCTGGGAGAAGCCAAACGAGTTCTACCCTGAACACTTTCTGGATGCAAATGGGCGGTTTGTGAAGCCAGAGGCCTTCCTGCCTTTCTCAGCAGGTAAATCTGAGGGGAGGATCCAGCTGGAAGCCAGAGGCACAGCAGGAGGAGTGATCTGTTGCTCCTGCCACAGTTCCAGTGTGGTCTAATATCCTCTTTCACGGACACTTTTCTACTCCTCCCTCTCTTGCAGGTCGCCGTGTCTGCCTTGGGGAACAGCTGGCCAGGATGGAACTCTTTATCTTCTTTACCACGCTCCTGCAGAAATTCACCTTTGTGCTCCCCAAAGACCAGCCCAGGCCACGGGAGGATGGTCACTTTGCCCTCACGAGCTCCCCATACCCATTCCTGGTACAAGCTATCCCAAGATAAATGTGCACCGTTCTCCTTTCACTCACACACCTCCACAGTGTTAACTGCATCAGGAAGGTTGCAGGTCTAGGGCAGGAACATGCCAGGTTCCACTCAAAACCTCTCTAATTCCAGACCTGGGTCTTGAATGGGACAGCCATAGCAAGTTATGAATTATGATCAAATCTGCAAGTACATATATGCCTCATTAGCCAGCTCTGCTGTACTTTGGGCTCTCATCAGTTGCAGAAGCACTTCACCGAGTGCACACCTACTGAAAGAATTATTCGTCTTGAATTAGTTTATTGAAAAAAAAAAACCAAGGGTATCCTGGGTAAAACACAACCGTGGGGTCTTGCTAATTCTAGGAACAAAAAACAACCTTGGAAATATCTCTAAGGTCCTCCCGGCCTGTGCTCCTCCTTGCTAGCCCCACTGCATACCCAGCCGCACTGCCTCCCATGAGGTGCTGTCCCACAGCAGCATGTGCCTCTGCCTGGTGCCCAGGAGAGTCCAGTTGTAGATTTCAGAGCTACCTTTCCTCCTGCAATATTAACGACAAATTGTTTTGCAAGGTGTTAAGATATGGGGATGATTAGATCAGTAGCTGCTTTTTAACCACATGGCTGACATGACCATAGCATAAATGAGCATCTGTGCGTAATCACTGGTAAAAGAAAATCTCTGAAACTGAGGGCACATTTCACACATTCATATCTATATTTCTAATAGTAATTTTGGAAGCTATGAAAATAATTGATTTATGCAAATGCTTATTAATCTTGCTGTTAAAGAGTTTTACTTTGCAGGAAGTGCCCATTTATGCTTTTTCATCTACAAGCTAGTCTGAAAGAATAAAAGTCATCTAGAAAGTCGTCTTTCTCACCCCTCCTCTTTGGGGTTGTCTCACAGTCCTGCTATACACCTGCCTTGGCTATTCGCTTGACATTTCTCCTCTTACAGTCAGCACTCGATATGTTTCTTTCAAGATCCTTTCAGTTTTCCTCTTCTGGTTGGCTCAATGACACCGCACTGAACACGTTCGGGTTTATGGCTACCAGCACACACATAAATGTTTTTAAAGAGAAAGTTTCATAGAGTTTTGGAACAGTTTGGGTTGGAAGGGACCTTAAAGATCATCTAGTTCCAATCCCCTGCCACGGGGGGTTCATGAACTACACTTCAAACAGAAAGGTTTCCAGCACCCACGTATTTGGACAAACCGTGTGGCTATACGAAGAGTAAGGACTGTCTTTCTAGCATGCAAGAACGCACTGAAAGTCAACCTTCGTGTGCAAACGTTAGCTGGTGTGGTGTTTTGGAAGGCAAACGGGGACAAAGACACCGTTGCACAACACAGATCTAGCACCGATAATGGGGAAGCGGAAAGCAAGTTCTCCAAGCCAAACACGGCCGTACAAGCCACCCGGCTGGTGCGGGGCTGGGAGCAGGTAGGACGGATACGAGAAGGGGGTTGCTGTGAGTACGGGGCGCCTGCTGAGGAGCGCTCTTCTGCCTCCCGTCATCCTGCAGGTGACCCGCACGGCCTGCGGCAGTCCTGCACAGTCCCCTCCTCCAGGGAGCCTGACCCGGCCGGCGAGAAGCCTTGCGAGGCTACCCCCGCCCCTCCTCGTACCGATCCCCGCGCCCGCCTCCCCTACCTCCGACACCCCTCACCTCCCGGCTCCCCTCACGGGTCCCACCGGGCGGCGCTCACCCAACCGCCCCGGGAGGCGGGACACACAGCGGACCCGCCCACCCGGCCTGGTCCTGGGCCGCGCAGCCAGCAGTGATTGGCGTTCCTTCTGGCCAATGGGATGAGAGACTGCCGGCCCAAAAGGCTTGAGTGGCAGAGCAGCGGGCCAGTAGGAAGTCGCCGTCCCGGTGCGCGATCCTATCGGCAGCGGGGAGGGGGCGGGATGCGCCGTTCCGAGGGTCGCTGCGGAGGCGGTGTCTGCAACAAGATGGCGGTAGCGGGCAAAGGCGCGGCGGCCGCCTTGGTGAAGCCGATCTTCAGCCGGGACCTGCGCGAGGCGAAGCGGAGAGTGAGAGAACTGTACCGGGCCTGGTACCGAGAGGTGCCCAGCACCGGTGAGGGGCGCATGCGCGGGCGGGAGCGACAGCTCAAGGTCGTAACGGCCACCCCGTGGTGTTCTTAAAGGGCCCGTCGGTGGTGCTGGTACCGTCGGGGGTGAGGGGTCCCCTCGGTGCCCTTTCCCCGCTGCGTGTGGGACAAGGGGACGTGGTTGTTTGCGGCCTGAAAGCGGCTGCTGGGTTGTGGGGCCCCAGCTGGCCCGCTTGCCTCCACTGCCGGAGGTCTGGGCAGGAAACCCCCCTCTCCTCATTCCTTACGTGTCATTCGGTTTTCCTAGCCAAACAAAAGAGAAATTAAGCTGTAACGTTACAGAACGGGGGTGTGTGGCATGACTGCCTGCTTCCTTAAAACTGCACTGGGACTCGTACTATGGCTGTTGTTCATGTGCCTTAATCGTATTAAGCTGGCGGACATTGCAAGAGCCAATGACTGTGTAGTGTTTCATACGGCCGAGTTGCATGCTGTCAGTGAAAAATAATGAAAAGTAATACAGATAGCCTGTGTGGGTGTTGTGTTTTTCGTAGTACACCTGTACCAGCTGGACATCACGGTGAAACAGGGGCGTAACAAGGTGCGAGAGATGTTCATGAAGAATGCCCACGTTACAGACCCACGGGTGGTAGACATGCTGGTTATTAAGGTACAAACAAGTTATTCCCTTTTTGTTGAAGCAGCATAGAATGTGAAAGGCCATAATTAATGTGGTGGAGGAGAGGGACAGTTTTATTTCAGCTTGTGCTAAGGAGGAGTTGTCTCTTGCAGTCCAAATTGGTTTATCTCTGTCAACAAACCTGTTGATAAGGGATCAGGCCGCTTTTTAGCGTGCAGATGGGTAGGGTCTTAGCTCGCATAAGTCAGAGATGCTAGAATGGGGATTTTTGTCACACAGTGTACTGGCTCTTCCAGACTGCAGATACTTAAAAGTGTATGCAAGCAAAACAGTAGTTTAAATACCAAATTTGTTGTCAGTTTGTTGTGGGTTTTTTGGGTTAGCATATATTTTCTAGTTGGGTTGGGGTTGGGTTTTTTTTGAAAACAATGGCAAAGAAAGGGGAGAAAGATGCTGCTAGCTAGTTTATGATTAAATATGACCTTTCTACTCTCTACAGTACTTCCTTATGTTGGGATGTGGTTTTCTTCACCAATGCTGAAACATCCATTAAAGTTTCAGTACTTGGCTTTGGGTGGCAGAACACCCCACCTTTGTAACGCATCTGGTCATGTCTCAGGCCTAAGAGGCCTGTCTGGTTCAATGTAATAATCAGCATGCCAAGAGTAGGGCAAGAGTTCAAAACAGATCTCTGCAGTTCTAATGCATTAGAAGGCTTTCAGTCGAGGACTGCTGGGCTCACCTGTTGCATTTCTTGCACTTAAGAGATAGTCTGGATTTACATGAGTAAAAAATTCTGGAAAGAAAACCCTAGATAATATTATAGGTGACAATTCCAGGCAGTCTCATTTTGCCCCATGCTGCCTTGCCATCCTCTGAAACCAGTACAGTAATTCCTAGACCAGAGTCAGGAAGAAGTTATGTTTGATATCTCTGTGGTAGAGATAGCAGTGCAAAGCACTTAGCAGCAGTTTTGCTTGGTTTCACAACTAACTGGCCACTACTAAAAAAATTAGAGGTGCACGAAAGTTGGGAATGTGGTGTAGAATTTTATGGGGGTGCCAGTCATGAGAGAAACATGAGAAGTTCTAAGAAGGTTCCCTTGCCTATTCCACAGGGCTGGGAAGCTGCACTGTAGAGACAAGCGACTTGTTAGTACAAGACATGAAGCTGTACAGTCACAAGGCAGGAACAATATATATATTTGTGTCACAGCATAGGTGATGCAGGCTGCCTTTAGGAGTACAGAACTGTTGATGTAGCTATCTCAAGGGTGTTTCTAAGTGCATTCAAATACCTTTCATAGTGCTGTATAGTTAGATTTGGGCTCTAATTGAGAATTAGTCTAAAATTATTTTGTCTGTATGCAGGGAAAAATGGAACTTCAAGAAACCATCAATGTATGGAAGCAAAGAACTCACATCATGAGGTATTTCCACGAGACAGAAACCCCACAACCTAAAGACTTTCTTTCCAAATTCTATGCAGGCCACAATCCCTGAGAGATCGACTCTTGTGTCCTCCTGCCTTGTATTATAAATAAAGTTCTATGCACTAGAAAATAAAAAATCCAAACAGAGAGATCGTATAGCATGTTAGGAGCCTAATGACTAACTGAATCCAGCATGTGTGCAATTTGTTATGATCTGTATGAAGAGCTGTGATTTCCTAGTTTTGCCCGTGTGTATTTCCAGTAGATGGAGTTTGTCCCATCACTTGCTCTGGAGTGTTTGCTGAGTCACCAGAACGCATCCTGGCTGTGGGGCTTTCTGTTTAGCCTGCAGCCCTGTGTGTAAGCCTCAGCCCCATGGAAGAAAGAGTGGGTCTTAAGAAAAGCCAGTGTAGTTGCAGAAGTATTCTCATGCTTGAGGCCCATCTGTATTTATACAGTGTTATGCAATTTCATGCTATTACTGTGTTGACCTTGAGTTTTTTAATTGGACATTAGTCTCTCTTTACTTCCTCACAGAGAATGGCATAAAATCCAATAGGCAAATACAACCATTTGTGCAATAAAAAGATCAACAATTTCCCTGCTGTAAAGTGAAATTACCTGGAAAAACGGGAATCTGCACTGTTGCCTATAATAGGGAGGCTCTATTAGAACTTCTGAGGCTTTGCAGAAGGTGGTGTCCTATCACCTTAATTGAATCAGGAATCACTAGCTCTGTTTTGAGAAGGGTAAGGACAATTTGTTTTCTCACCAGTCAGAACAGGTTTTCAGGAGGTAACTCGTGCTGGAGCTCCCCCGTGCGTGATCAGCACTGAATCTTTGTAGTATGCTCAAACTTCTTTTCATCTATGGCCAAGTAATGGGGCATTCTTCCCCATCTGCGGCCTGTAAAGCAGCACTCCTCAGGGATGTGTATGTCGGGGCTTTGGTGTTTTTAAAGACAGGATTGACATGGTCAGGAAGGGCCAGGAGAGATGGTAGGGTAAAATAGTGATAAGGAATTTGGCAGTATAGAAAAAAGGAGCAGGGCCATATTTAGCTCACAGGAACAGATGAACTGGAGCAACCCTTCTCAGGCAGTTTTGCGGGATGAAGGGGGCAACTTGAACAGTGGTGACTCAAGAACCTGCCAGCTGCCTTCAGCTCTTAGGTTACAGTTCACTTAGATTGCAGCCTCCCTTTCTCTCAGTAGCTACAGTTACAGAGCGAACATGGAAAGCAGGGTGAAGTAAAAAGGGAGCAAATGTGGCCGTTGGAACTATACACGGTGCTAATGTGTGCAACATTAGAAGAAACTTTTTAACATTACATGAATACTGAAGGGAAAAGTGGGCATTGGAGAGAAGAGGCAAGATGTAGCGATAGACACTGGGGTAATGCTGGCTTGGGGGAAAAAAATAATTTTTTCCTAACCTCTCAAGGTATTTGAGAAAACAGATGGTCTGATGTGACTGAAGTTACTCTACACATGCCCTAATTGTAGAAAAGACCTTTTAAAGTCTACTATGCAAGGATTTAATTAGAGTAGTAAATATGAAGAGTTGAAGTTTATAGCCTGTTCAGAAAAGAAATATAATAGGGCTCGTACAGAACTAAGTAGCGAACTGCCAAGGAAATAGTAGGAATTTGGAGTCAGTGTTCAGAGATTCTCACTGTTCAGAGATTAAATGCTGTAAGACATCAGTGAGTTAGTTTGCCACTCGTGATCTTAATCTTTCACCAAATCTACTCAAAACTTTTAACTCTGTGATAATATTGTAGTTAATTATCAGTGAGGTGAAATTAACGATACAGTCCCCATCAGACAGATGTGCTAGGCTGTAAACCAGCATTTGAACTGCAGTGCCAGTGTCAATATGCACTCCATTATTTTAATGGGGCTGCTGCTTCCTTTAGAGTATCTGTCACATACTGTAGATTAGTGCTGAGTTATGGAAAGTATTCTTAGGAAGAAATAAATATGCAGAAAGCATCTGTAGTGGAGCAGATGTAGAGGTAGAAAGGTTGAGACAGAAATGCTCAAGACCAAACACAAAACCAATGTCATACATCTTAATCTCTTGATCTTTAATTAAGTGTTTCCATGCTGCTAATACAAGGAATCCCAAGCAGTCTCTGCTGAGGTGAGCATGTGTGTGTGTGAGGGTGCAGGGCCTATCAAGCACTTCCTTCAACCCGCATCTACAGATTCTGTCATACAGATGTGCAGGACACTCACTGGCAAAGGGGACACAGAGCCCCCGTCCCGTTCAGGAAGGACAAAACACAGGTGACAGATGTTGGAACCACTGCTTTGCCAATGGCTTTCTCCCTTCTGTTCTTCTGTGACACTTCTGCAAATATAATAAAGAAGCCATTACTCTTCAGATACGTGGTACTGAGCTCTAGTGAACCTCTCCCTCCCCCTGAACCACACAAATAGGGTTTACATAGAAGGAGTTTCTAACAGGTCACTGCAGTCTTTACAACATTTTCTTTGGTTTTAGCTGTGTGGTGCGTGCTGGAAAATCCCTTTATCAAATGGACTACACCAAACCAGTTATAAAGCAACACTATTTACAACACCTTCTTTGAAACAGCTTCATTCTATAAAGAATCAAATACACCCAAATGCAAATCTTTACACAAGGCCAAGCCAAATGAAATAACATAAAATGGTGGAAAGTGTAATGCACTGCAGATGAAAGTGAGTAATTTCTGCTCTTCCTTTATCCAGTGAATCTGAGTGGTCCCAGCTACTCCAGACACTTTGTTCCGATGGATTCTGGAATGCTTTTAAATTGTTCAGTTCTGTATCAAAATTTCAGGCAGTAAATGATTCTCTTACTTTAAAATAGTAACCCTGTGAGTTAGCAGAAGACTTTTAAATGGGTAAACATGTAGAATAGTATTATAGAATTGTTTAGGTTGTAAAAGATCCTTAAGATTGTTGAGTACAGCCTTTACCCCAAGACTGCCAAGTCCACCACTAAGCCATGTCACTAAGCACCACGTTTACATGTCTTCTAACTACCTCCAGGGATGGCAATTCAACCACTTCCCTGGGCAGCCTGTTCCAATGCTTGAAAAGCCTTTGGGGAAAAAACATTTCCCAATATCCAGTCTGAACCTCTCTTTGTGCAACTTGAGACCATCTCTAGGCCTATTCCTTGTTAAGAGACCAGTCCTCTCTAAAACCTCCTTTCAGGTACTTGTAAGAAAGTGATAAGGTCCCCTCTTATCTTCTCTAAGCCTTCTCTTCTTCAGACTAAATTCCCTGCAGTGCCTTCAGCCATTCCTCATCAGACTTGTGCTCAAGGCCTTTCACCAGCTTCACTGCTCTTCTCTGGACACGTAATAACACTGAAGTCCCTCTTTTCTGTCTGCAGTACACGCTGACTACAGTTCATTCTGATTCAAACGACAAGAGCTAAACCACAATTTATTCCAATCCCTAATGAATGCGTGTTGTGATTTCACGTTCAGATATTAGTCTGGCCTACTCTGGTATAAAAGAACAGGAAAGTTAGTAGCCAGAGGCAACACTGTCTTGTCTGTTTAACTGCAAATGCATCTTTTAAGCTATGGCTGTCTATATTTCCTGGTGCGAGAGGTTTCCCTGTCCCACACCAAACAGGAAGCATAATCAGATCGCTGATGATGTTAACAATATACCCGTTAATCATCGTCGTCATCATCCTCTGGGACAAAGATATCATGTTCTTCAAGCAGGGCTGCGAAGTTCTTACTGATCTGAGTGCCAACATACAGGAAGGGAATCACCACGCTGAACACTCTGAGGAGACCGAAGGGCGTCTGCGAGGGGTCGATTGGAAAAGATCGAGCTTTACCAGTAAGTTGTGCTGTGCCTGAGCCCACGCACCGCCGGGGAGCGCAGTCCGCCGGCCCTCCGGCGGCTCTCTATCTCTTCCCGTCACCCTCCCGCGGGCCACCGCGTCCGCCTCCGCGCCCAGCCCCAGCCCCCCTCAGCCTGTTCCCTGTCACTCACCGCCAGCGCCCCACCCACAGCAGGTGCTCCCGCTCTGATTGGCCACCGCTGCCATCCGTCACGCCGCGATTGGCTGCGCCCCCACCCGCTCGCCCCTCACTCACCTTAACCGGCTTGGGCAAAATGGCGCCGCTGCGAGTAACGGTGGCGCTCCGGGAGGGCACAAGCGGCACGGCCGGTGTGAGGCGCGGCCCGCCCCGCCATACCCGTCCCGAGTGAGCCGCGGCCGCGGCCAACAGCCGCCCGCCCGCTGTGGTCATCCTCCCTCGGGCTGGGCTCCCGTAACCGCCTGGCCAAGGCGTCACCCGGGGCTGAGGGGCCTCCTGTTCTCGCGAGGTTTAAGGGGAGGGGCGGGGTGGCAGCCGCGCATGCGTGAAGCGGGGATGCGCGTCACCCGGTGCCCAGCGCGGTTGGTGGGGCGATGGTGGGTGCTGGTGGCCTCGGGCGGGTGCTGTCGATGCGACTGGTGGGGACGGAGCCAGGAAGCTTTTTAGGGGCTCTAATAAAGGGCCCGCAAAGGCTCGACGGAGGATAACCGGACCGGGTGACCCTGCAAACGGGCAGGTCCTGCCGACGCTGGGCGTTCACACCTCCGTTGACAGCGCACAGGCTACAAATCAGAACGGTTTATTTGGCTTCACGGCATAAAATACAAACGTCTTGAAATGCAAAATACAATTTCCGCGTGTAAAACAAAGGCGCATGCAAAACCGCCTCTTAGGAAGATACATGTGTACATAAAATATAAGCACTTCAAAGAGGTGAGAGTGTTTCTGCAGGTTGCTCGTAGTGTTGCCGGTAACTGCTGGGTGCCGCAGAAAGGTGCCCCTGACACAGGAGCTCCGCGCATTCCCTGTGAGCTTCAGCAGGGTATTGAGGCTTCTCTGCAAAGGCAGTTGAGAGGGGTAAAATCGGGGGGGATACTACCTCCAAACTATTAATTTGGTAGCTGTTGTAATGGAAAACATCCTGTCTTGGTTGTGAATGTCCACAGGTGAAACCATCCGGTTATTCTTCCTACAGTAACCTGCTAGGACCTGGATTTGATGGAAAAATGTTGTTTTATATAAAGATAGATGTTCAGAAACAAAACAGTAGTCTCAATGTGAAATTCCAGCCTCAGAAAAATACAAGGATTCTGCCAACTATATTAGCAGGATTGGGAGCCCTTCTTGGCACAGCTTACAAAGGCCATGTCAGAATTGCCCTCCTTTCAGACTTCAGTCTCTTTTAATTTCAAGCATTTTTGTCCCATTGCTTTTGTGTTATTATACTAAAGAAAACTCTTTGAAAATGGTTTGACTTCAGTAGCCATCCCGCTTTAGTGTTCAGCTCCCCTTTTGCAAGGGAACCACTTGAAAATGGTTTGACTTCAGTAGCCATCCCGCTTTAGCGTTCAGCTCCCCTTTTGCAAGGGAACCTGTCCTATGCTGCCCAGACATTTTCTAGCTTTAATAAGGGAAAGAAAAGGCGAGAGGTGAAACAGCCCAAACCTGAATGACCGGAGAAAAACAGTGTGTGGCAATCAGTCTTATTCTGCTGTCGGGGACAATGTGCAATGAAAATTCTGTGCTTTCCCTGTAACGATCTGTGCCTGCAAGCTGACAGAGAGGATACCCCATTAGCCAGACACGTGTGATCTCAGGAAGCTGAAATCCCGACCTTCTGCCCAGGGGCTGCTTCAAAGGCGCTGCCAGCACAAGCGAGTCTCAGCAGAGCTGGTTTGATAGCTCCATCTCAGAGGAGGTGGTGGAGCACACAGGTGCTTCCTGCCTAATGAAGCAAGTGGCAGCGGTCATTAAAAACCTAGTACTCCCAAACAGATTTGAGCAGGACTCTAATTACAGCTCTTTTTACTCACAAAAGGGCCATCCCTGCTACATGAGCAGGATGATGAAGAAGCCCTGATCAAGCTCATTCAAAGTCACGCAGCACTTTGGTGACCTAGCAAAGACCCGGGCGTGCACAGCCCGGCTGAGGACAAATACCGACTGGGATTCAGCCATTTCCTTCTCGGTGCTGCAGAATGAACCACAGAATTACTCCAAATGCAATCAGACGGAAGGCAGAGAGCAGCGCCTCATTTGCCGGATTGAGGATTTAGCTGGGATATGTGCTAACGTAAAGGCAGGTAGCGTGCAAATTGTGCCATTTGAATGGGACAGATTAAAGCATTAAATATAAGCTCTTTAGTAGTGTTATTAGCACAATCCTGGCTTATTAAAACAAACTAAGCTTCTTAAAAGTGAAACTGCCCTTAAATGAATAATACAGTTTCAGCTCCAGTTTTGACAGAACTGGCTTTGTTAATTTATTTTCCCTTTCAAGGCACTCATGATTCTTGGGTCTCATGTAGGAATTGCCATCACATTTTGATTTATTTTGGAAGTTAAACTGCCAAACTGCCGTCAAAACTGCCTTATGTAAGTCTGAGGCATCAGGAATATTCTTCCCTCTGTATTACATGGAAGAGAAAAAATAACCACTGAAAAGTACTTGCTAAATCCAACGCTGGTCCCAAAATACCCACACTCAGAGTGAGGAGGCACCAAGCAGCGCCATCCCTTGACATTGCTGCCATGACATGGGGAAGGGCACAGGTTCCCAGCTGGAAATGCTGCAGCACTTAACGATTCAAGCAGCAGGTAGGGAGGCAGAGCCGGCCCCTAAGTCCAGCCAGCTGGGCTGCGGAAAGAGCCTGGACACTGGCCCATGGCCATCTGCTCCCAGTTTTTCTGAATTGTTCTCACTTAAAAAGCAGAATAAAAAGAATCCTCCCGAACTCAAAGATCCTTACTGTGAAGAAAAACAGGCACAAGCTGGAGAGGACTGGATTGCATTGCTCGCATGTGAAGGTAACACACCCGCTGCCCGGAATTGCATCTGAAAGATCTGATTTAAGATCTGATTTCCTGTAATATACCACTGAGCTATAATTAGGCAGGAGGCTGGAAGCTCACCATCCATAACTATCAGAGGTATGTTTTCAAAGGCACCAAGAGTTAATGGAAGTCTTTTGATTTCTGCATTGGCAATCTCTACTGGCTATTGCAAAGTATTAAGCTGAGTGCATGTAACTCCAGAAAAGCAAATAGGTTCCTACCCATCATGACCTGAAACTGCCTCTTGGTTTCCTAGCAAGGCTCCTTAAAAAAAAACAGAGCAATAAAACCAGGTTTAACACTGGTAGATAAGAAGCACAAGATTGTTTTGTATATTTTTCCTGTTTTGAGAAACAGCCCTTGCCAGGGAGGGGATTTATAGGTGTTAGAGCCCCTGGAGACAGCACCCACCTACTTATACCATCTGCTTCATGGCCAAGGATTCTGACCTACTGAAGGGCAAGTCTGTTTCTGCAGCAAGGTGACAGGCGTGCCTCCCTGCTGCACTCCTCACATTCTGGGAGGATGCGACATGCTACAGATATCAGCCGAGTGATGCTGACATGAAATCAGAGGGAAGCACCGGCAGGTCGGGTGCTGGCTTTGGTAGAAGGCAGTGATACAGCTTTGACGCTGGAGAGGCAAGCCCGGACACTGCTGACCCAGTCAATGCTACCTGTAACTCACTCCCACACCCCCACTTGTGGGAGCAGCCCTCTCCTACTCCCCACTCCTCCAACTGCACAGCTCTGCCCGGAGCTGGGCAGAGCCACAACAGCGCAAGAGGCCCTGCAAGAATGTGGCTGTGGGCACTGTCTCAGGCACACTGCCCAGTGAGCCTGCTGAGCTCTACATGGCACTTAGCAGGAGCAGAGAAATTCATCCCTGCCCAGGCAAAGAGGCTTTAGCGTCCCTGTTTTAGAACAAGGAAGGCTTGTGATGGAGATATTAACAGGCTTGGCTACTGCTCAACAGAGTCCATATCAGCCCTGGGAGCTTCTGGTCCTTGCTGTTCCTTAGGACCAGGCTCGGTGTCTCCATTTCAGCCTTGCTGCTGATCTCAGGCACCCAAAGAGACGGATGCAAGCCCATGAAACCCACATCCTGAAGAATTTAGCAGGGAGGACGGTTAGTGCATATGAAAGTAAAAAAAAGACCAGCATGACACAAAAGCCCAGTCCTCATTGCTGCAGCTGCTGGGCCAGCCACAGCTGCAGCATCTCACAGTGTCCTGTGGGGAGAGGCACAAGGCTGGAAGCACCCACCAGGGCCAGTGCCCCTTTGGAGGCATTTCGTAAGAGCCCAGCCTTATCTGCCATGAAAGAGCAAAGGCAGAAGTTTGGCGGAAGACCACAGACAATAATAAATTCTGACCTGTGCAAAATCCCATGCTGAGAAATAAAACCAAAAAATAGTGTGAAGCAAAGGCAGGAGAGGAAGCACACATGGCATCAACCACACCAGGGCAGCAAGGGACAAAGCCCATTGGGTGAGGTTTGTTGCATATGTGCTGATTTGGGCCCCCTCCACACCTCGTACCACTAGCAGAGGAGCATTCAAAGGCAGCTCCGCTGGTATTACACACTCTCCAGCTGTATAAAGCTTCAGGGAAATGAAACGTGAGGTCTGCAGAAGATTTGTGTCTCTCCCACATGCCCCATGAAGCACACACACACGGCATACTCAGCCACCAACCAGGGCAGGGGACAAGCAGTGTCCCTCGTTTTGCTCTTGCTGCCTGGGAGACAGCTTGCTGTGCATTGGCTGGCTGGCGGCTCGCACCCCGTGTTCCCAGTCATGGGTGTCCCCTCTTCTGCCTCTCCTGCCATTCCCGCCTCAGCACTGCGATCTCCTGCCCGTACCAGCCGTGCAGCTTGGAGAAACAGGCTGTCTCCGGCGACACAGGGCTCTCGGTCATGCCTGGCGAGAGGCTGGGTGCTGGGAACCCCGCAGCACTGCCAGCAGCCGAGCGCCGGCGTGGAGGCAGGGGTGGGGGCTTCGCTTGCCCCCCATCACGGTCAGGGCAGGTGGCCCCCCCAGGGACAGCACCACCACTACCCCACGTGGAGTAACCGTTCTCCAGGACAGCAGGCTTCTCCTGGAGAGGCAGCAAGGCAGGGTTGGAAAGGTGCCTCTTCCTGCTGGAGGAGGAGGACCTCCGCGGGGACTGGCGGCAAGCAGCCAAGCTCTTGCAGGCCTCCTCCAGTTGCTTCTCCAGCTCCCTCACCACCAGCCGCATGTAGTCGAAGCTGGCCCGTGACAGAGCCTTCACCCAGGCCTCCATGGCAGCCTGCCCATCGGCCACCAGCACATAAGCCCTGGCACCAGCATCATCAAAGCGGATGGCGAAGGCGAACTCCTCGGCAGCCTCGCACAGCTCCACGGTGCAGCCCTCCAGCACCACAAGCCCCACGGGCTCCCGGCTCTCCCGCTCCTCGAAGTAGAAAAGGAGGTTGCCCTTGAGGACGAACCAGCGGCGCTGGTAGGAGGTGGCATGGTGGTGATGGGCATGGTGGTGATGCCGCTCCACGCGCTTGCGGAGGAAGCCGGCATGGTCAGTGGGTGAGTCGCAGGTAGCGTAGTGGGCCACGCTCCGCTCATTCAGCTTCATTGCCCTGCCTAGAAGAGGAAGAGAGGGGGAAGAAATTGGTTCGGGGTGAGCAGTATCTTAGCCACCCTGCCAGGAAAGGCATGATCCTGCCCTGGGCCTGTCACTGGGAAAAGCAGCCACAATGCCAGCAGCCCATGCTACAGGACAGTGTCTACCCCAGCAAGTACCCCTGCAAACGGCAGGCCGGCTCCTTGCTGCTGCAGAGGTGAGGGAAGTCATCGCTAGAGCCCCACCACTAAGACACCTGCCTTCTCCAGGAAGGACCACACTGGTGCTTCATTTCCTGTTCCATGAGTGATCTACTTTACTGTTTTTTTATGGGGCACATCAAAGAAATTTGCCTCTGTGCCTGCAAGACATTAATTTCACTCTCATTAATAGGGCAGAATAAGGAGGGCATTTTCAGACCCAAGGGGTCTGGGACCTCCTTTTGAGCACCTGCTTCCTGCTCCCCGTCTTCATGCAGGGCCACCCGTCCCCACCAGCCCTCCCACCAGCAGCACCCCCAGCCCCAGGAGGTTCACTGTCAGTGAGGTCCATGGTGCCGTACCGGCTGTGTGGGTCAGACCACAACCCCTTGCTGTCTTCCCTGGGCAGGCTGCTCCCTTGCTGATGGCCTCCAAAGCTTCACCGTGCTGAGCCCCATCCCTGGCTGGAAGAAAGGTGGCAGAAAGGGAGTCACAAACCAGAACAGCTTTGGAGTGGAACAGCGAAGAACTGCAACAGCGAAGAACTGCATCACTCCCACCCCAGAAAGCTTGGACCCTTGGCACACAAGAGTGGCCAGGGACAGGCAGTGCAGGCAGGGAACTCTGGAAACCAGGGTGGCAAAACTGAGGGGCACTCTCCCTGTCTTCAACGCCAATGTTCCTGGAGGGTTATTTTTTGGCTCCTGGGGGGTTGGTTTGGTTTTTGTAGGAGCACAGGCTGTGTTGTGTGAAGACTCCCAAGCAGGTGACTCGGCCTGGTGCTGCCGAAGGACACAGCGAGTGCAGCCTGGGTGATTCTACAGCTGCAAATGGATGTCCGACGGCTAAAACTCCGCACACAACTATGCAGAAAGCAAACCACAGCCGCCGCTCCCCGGCCAGATCCCTCCTCCCCCATGAGGGCTAGTGGGACAGGCTGGGGACAGCCCCCCGTTGGAAAGTTAACCGAATCCATTGCCTGGGGGGGCTTCGCCTTCAGGGCCGCACCCTGAGCCATCTCCAGCCCTGTCCCGCGGCAGCACTGACCCGGCGGGAGGTGCGGGGATCCCGCGCGGGTGTGTGCGGTGCTGGGCTCTGTCTCTTTGTGTGCCTGTGTGTTTGCCTCCTGCCTACGGCGCGCCGCGGCCCCGGCCCAGCCCCGCCGCCCGCTCCCGCCCCACCGCCGCCCTCCGGCCCTCGCCTGGCGCCTCGCCCCGGCGGCGGGACCGCGGGCCCCGTCCCGGCTCACCTCAGGCCGCTCCTGCTCGGCGGCGCTGCCGGCGGTGCGCGGTGGTGCGCGGCAGCCGGGGCCGGCCGCTGCGGGTCGGGGGAGGGCCGCGCCGGCAGCACCGCCCCGCCGGCCGCAGCGGCACCTCCCGCGCCTCCTCGCTCCTCCGGGCACCCCTGCGGTCCCACTCGGGGCCAAAGCCCTTCTCCCGTCCTCCCAGTGTAACTATCGGGGCGCGGCCGTGACACGGTGCCGGCAGTGGCGGGCAGCGGCAGCGGGGTGCAACAGCCGCAATGCTGACGGTGCCACAGCGCAGGGGCGATACCGCCGGGGTGAGGCGCCGGCGGGGCACGGCGGGGCTGGCGGGGAGGGAAGTGCGATCGGTTGGTCAGGTGACGCGAGCGGCATCATGTGAGCGGGGCCGGGCCGGGGCGGGCAGAGGCCGTCTGTGTGCCGGTGGCAGCCATGGGGCCGGCGGTGCTGAACGGGCTGCCTTTGGCCCTGGCCTTGGCCCTGGCCCTGGTGCTGCCCTCGGCAGCCCTGGAGAACGGTCTGGCGCTCACCCCCCCCATGGGCTGGCTGGCCTGGGAGAGGTTCCGCTGCAATGTGGACTGCCGGGCGGACCCTCGCAACTGCATCAGGTCAGCGGGGCCGCGGGGAGCCCGGGGCTCGGCCACCCCCTCCCTGCACGGAGCGCTTGTCCTCTGTGTCCTCCGCCCCAGGGAACCTGCTCGGGTCTGCCCCGGGTCTGCCCTGGGGGAGCGCACAGGGTGGTGCCGGGGAAGGAGAGAAGAGGGTGGCCGGGTCGGCTGTCGGGCCCGGGGCCGCTCTGGCACTGTGGTGGGATCTAGGGAAGCACGGTGTGAGGGAGGTGGGAAGCTCGGTGCTGGGGGTCCCCGGTGCGGAAGGACGTGGCTGGTCTTTGCGGGGTGTTGGGGAAGTGCTTCCCCTCTGTGAGGTCAGGGAACGGGGCATGGACGAGGTTTAAACAGGAGGCCTGGAGACCGTGCCGTGTGGCCCAGGCCAGTCCTGCTGCTACCGACCCTCCAGAGCCCCCTGATAGACCTCAGGTCCTGCTGTCTACCTCAAGTGGTGGGGCACGAAATGGTGGGTTGTGGGTTCTCAGCCTGCCGTGTCCCCATCCCCTCGACCTGCAGCGAGACGCTGTTCTTCGAGATGGCCGACCGCCTGGCCGAGGATGGCTGGAGGGAGCTGGGCTACAAGTACATCAACATTGATGACTGCTGGTCTGCCAAGAAGCGGGATGCGGCGGGACAGCTGGTGCCCGACCCCAAGAGGTTTCCCAGGGGGATTAAAGCTCTGGCTGATTACGTGAGTGTGTGGTGGGCATCCCTGCATCCCTATGTTGCCATGGCAGGAGCTGGGAGCAGATGGAGGACTCTGGGAGGCACATGGGATCCCCCTCGTGCCCTCCTTGCAGCTCTCCTCTCCCCACAGGTCCATGCCCGGGGCCTAAAGCTGGGCATTTATGGCGACCTGGGCACACTCACCTGTGGGGGCTACCCGGGCACCACACTGGACCGCGTGAAGCAGGACGCCCAGACCTTTGCAGAGTGGGGTGTGGACATGCTGAAGCTGGACGGGTGCTACTCATCAGGAGAGGAGCAGGCAGAGGGTAAAAGCTCCCTGGCCAGCTGGCACTCCTCCCCTTGCTGCTCTGGTCAGGGCAGCTAGCTCTCCGCAGCAGTGCTGGAACAGCCGGTTCTTCCCTCACGTCTCCTGTTGCAGCTCATGGGCAAAGAGGAGGAAGTTGGGATGCCCTGGAGCTGGTGTGAGGCAGGAGGCCAGGCGGGCTGGGACACAAGCTGCTGCTGCTAGCTCTCCCCTTCACCGGTTGTCATCTTCTCTCCTTAAGGCTACCCAGAAATGGCGAGGGCCTTGAATGCCACGGGCCACCCCATCGTCTACTCCTGCAGCTGGCCGGCCTATCAGGGGGGGCTCCCCCCCAAGGTGAGGGTTATTCCATCCAGTGGCTGTTTTCCATGTCCCCTATGCCCTCGGGGAAGCTCTTGTTGGAGCTGCAGGAGCCGGGTGCTAAACCCCGCTTATCACTGTCGCTGGTAGGATTGCAGCAGGTCCCTGGAGAGGACATGGCCTCCCTGATAGGCATCTGGAACACTTGGGGTTCCCTCCATGTTCAGTGATGGGAGTCTGGCGAAAGAAGGCCCCAGGGCGTGCCCTCTCCACCCCACTCGCGTGGTTGATCCTGACAATCTTCTGATATGGGTCTTGTCTTCTTTAAATGCATGAAAGAGGATGCACTTCCTAGTAATGTTTCTTGAGAACTGAGTGTGTGTTTATTTCCTTTTACATCTTCTGAGTGAATCCCGAGCTGCCCTCATTCTTGCAGCTGGTCATATTTCCACATGGCCTTCGTGGTTGTTTTACCAGACATCTTATTATAGTGGGATGTGCCCAGTCATATTGGGGTATGACTCTGTCCCCCTTCGCTACGTGATGTTGCCCTTCTCCAGGTCCCTCTGCCTTTCACACCCTTCCTGGACGCTGCAGCTCTCAACAAGTGTGGCTGCCTCTTCTCCCCCACCTTGCAGACTGGGTCCTTTCTCCCTCCTGCCTGATGCTGTGCTCCTCTCCAGGTGAACTACACCATCCTGGCAGAGGTCTGCAACCTGTGGCGTAACTACGACGACATCCAGGACTCCTGGGACAGTGTGCTTTCCATCCTGGACTGGTTCTTCGAAAATCAGGATGTGCTGCAGCCAGCAGCTGGCCCTGGCCACTGGAATGACCCAGACATGGTGCGGCTGGGTGATGGGTGCTATGGATGGGGGACCTCCAGTGATCCCCCTGTAGGGGCAGGGCAAAAGAGGAGTGCCAAGGGCAGGAGCCTTGTTGCTGCAGAGAGGGAAAGCTCATGTTGCCATTGAGGGTAATGGTGAAGCAAAGGGTGGTAGTGAGTGCATTTGAATGTGTGTTGAAGGCTCAGCACCTAGCAGGGGTGAGCTCTCCCAGCAGTGGTAGGCTTCTAGAGGGGAAGCAAGAGTGTGCAGAGGTTTCTGATGCGTGCTCACTCCCAGCAGGCTGCAGCATCGCTGAGGGTGACAAGCGGACAAGTTTCTAACCCTTTTCTGCCTTTCCCCTCCAGCTCATCATTGGAAACTTTGGCCTTAGCTACGAGCAGTCACGCTCCCAAATGGCCTTGTGGACAGTGATGGCAGCTCCACTCCTCATGTCCACGGATCTCCGCACCATCTCCCCAAGCGCCAGGGAGATCCTGCAGAACCGCCTGATGATCCAGATCAACCAGGACCCCCTGGGAATCCAAGGGCGCAGGATTGTCAAGGTTAGGAGGAAGGTGGATGTGTTTGGGAGAGCTGACAGGAGCAGCACAGGGTGTCACAATAAGGAGGGAGAGGGAAGTGATGCAGAGAAACATGAGCAGGAGAGCTGTGGGAGCTGGGGTTCTGCTGGTGTAGCGATCCTGCAGGACAAGGTCTGTGGGCCAGTGCTGATCCCAGGAGTTCTGCCTCACCTGTTCATCCCCACCCTCAGGAGAAGTCCCTCATTGAGGTGTTCCTGCGCCCACTGTCCCAGGGTGCCAGTGCCCTTGTCTTCTTCAGCCGGAGGGCAGACATACCCTACGTCTACACCACCAGCCTGGCTAAGCTCCATTTCCCTGAGGATGCTGTGTATGAGGTGAGCCCCATACCCCACAGCACCTGGATCCCTCTCTTGCCAGTTCCCTCCTTTGCCACCCTGTGTGTTTTTTGGGAGGGAAGGGCTCCCTCTCTCTGCCTTCAGCATGAAGGGGCAGCCACACATTGGGTCGCCCTCCTGTTGCCCACTGCTGTGCCCTGTCCTGCCATGCCATGTCAGTGCCCATGGCTGGCCCTCAAGATAAAAGGTGTGTGGAAATCCTGGTAGCCACCATCTCTCTCTTCCAGGTACAAGATGTGTACAGCGGGGAGATCATCAGAGGCTTGAAGGCGGGGGACAACTTCTCAGTCACTGTTAACCCCTCGGGGGTGGTGATGTGGTTCCTGTACCCTGTGCCACAGCCCTGGCGCATTGTCAGACAGCAAGCCCCCCGCGAGGGTTTCCGCCCGGTCCTCCTGTGACAGGGCTCAGCAGATGGGGGTGTGGGTCCGTGCCGCAGCGGGCCGTGAGACCCTGCCTGGGGCATGTGGCTCTGCCCTGCACAAGTGCCTTTCGGTGGTGTGCCCAGCAGTGCTGGGGGTGACCGTTTCTCTGGTACCAGCTTGATGACGTCTGCTCAGTCTGCGTGAAGCAGGAATTCTTGTTGCCACCTCCTAAGGGTGTGCAGAGCATAGTTCCCCAGTGATGGCAAAGCCTTCTGAGGTCCTCCTGTGGAAGACTCCATACAAACAGAGCCCTGCTGCTGGTTTAGTTCATCATATCTGACACCTGAGCGTTTCTCTGCTTCAGGCTGGGTACCACTGACTGTTGGGGGCTGTTTGAACTAAACCTGTAGAAAGGCTTTGGATGCTTTTGTATCTTCCAGGGTAGTGACTCACCTCCCTCTATGTGTGATGGATGGCATCTGATCTTCAAGGATCAGACCTGGTCACCTTCTTTTCTTCGCTATAATCAGCTTGGCTTAGAATAAGGGGCTGTCAATAGGGCTGCACCCTTCCTGTGTACCCATCCCAGGACCAAGAGCTCCTGGAGGCATGATGGTCCTGTGCAGAGTCTTTGCAGGCCTGATCCGGCTCCAGCAGCCTGGAGGCCAGCACTACTACAGCCTAGCATGCATGCTAGCATTGTATTAAAGCTCCTCTGGAATCAGTGTACAGCAGAGCAAAAACCTCTACTGACCATGCACAACCCCAGCAGCCTTGCTGTGGTACAGCCCCAGGAGCTGCAGGGTGTTGTGCACAAGTGGTGTAGGGAAGATGCTGACGGTGTCTCCCGAGTTGAGAGATGGTCACATGTGTCTCCAAAATGAAGCTGCATCCTGTTCTTGATCTGGCAGGAAATTCCTGCAAAAAGGGGGCTCAGGGCCTCCTGCAGCAGGCTGGACACTCAGGGTTTCTCAGGGAAAGGCTCCTCCCAAGGGCAGCTACATCCGCAGCTCCATTCTGAGAAGGAGCCTACCCCTTGCAATAAACTGCAAGCGAGCAGTGGGACAGACTGTAAAGCCCTCAACTGCTTCACCTTTCTACAGCGCACATCCTATGGTGGAGTTTGACATGAGACATGGCCTACCCCGACTGCCCCGGACTTCATGACTGCAGCATTCATGAAGACTGCTTTTCAAGATTGCAGCCCAGGGAGATAGGCACAAGATGAAGCCTCAGACTGGGAAAACACCACATTTTAGATCAGCAAAACCAAGTTTCCCCTTTCTGTTCAGATGCTGGAGGGCTCCTGGTCATCCCCCAACTCTGGTTCCTGCAGGATCAAATGGCTGATTCTGGCCAGTTCCAGAAATGTTCTCTGACTGCAGCGGCAAGATGCTGAACGTGATGCTTGCAGTGCCGACGAGAAAGGATGAGCACACTTCATGTCTATGTACAGGAGTTGGCTTGGTTCTTGGGGAGTGATTGAGACAAATTAATTGAAATAAAGGGCAGGCGGGCCCCAGGCTCTCCCGTTTCGTGTTTATTTATGTTGCTGGCTATGGCTGCTTGGTTAACGTAGGGTCATCACCTCAAAACAGGAACACCTACACTGTGAAACAGAACTGGTTTCCTGTCAGAGACAAGTGCTGGACAGACAGACATATGGAGAGTAGGAAATTGTATTCCAATAGTTACATCATGTTCAGCAGGGCACCAGCTTTCCTTGGTACAAAGGGAAACAGATTTCACAGTCCACAGTTACCTGCCATTTTCCTTTACCATGTATTTATTTACTTTTGCCTCACTGGAAAAAACTGACTAGCGAGGAGTTCCTGTTAAAAGAGAGACCTTTCCTCTGGCACTGAATGCACATAGCAGAGGTGCTACAAATACAGCTGCAGTGAATAGTACGGTGGTGGCCCAGCCCCTGTTAAGTGCAGCGTTGTCCTTGCCCCCAGGACATGAACACAGGCCAGTTCTGGTGATCCAGGAGAGAGCAAAGGCACAAACCAGCTTTCCACCCTCCTCAGGCAGCAAGAGGATGAGCCCCACCTTTTTCTCCCCCAGTTAACTGGTTCCAGATCCAGCTTAGCCACACACCAGGGAGAGAGAAGGCAAGAATGAAGGTCAACGCAAGACACACAACAGTCACCAGGCAGCTAAAGGTATCAACGCTCCTGTATTAAAGTGCAATGCAAAAGGTTACAAACATTCATAATTATTTTTTTTCTTCTTTTTAAATACCGAGTTATTAGAATAACTCAGACCTAAAAGGTATTTATAGATAAGGAAATTTCCTTCCCCCTATGCAGGGCTGCTTTAAGAATTTTCACTTGCAAGTCATACAAGCCTGATTTACAGGAGAGCCCTGGCACACAGGGAAGAAGGAAAATATGCCTTCCCCTTCACTGTGAAGGTAGGAAGACTGTAGGAAGAAGCATGATCACTCCCTATGTAAAGGATCACAAGTGTCTCCACCAGACTAGGGGGACTCTCTTCAGAGCAGGTTTAATGGCACTATGTCCTAGGGAAGAGGGAAAGGTTGTGGTTGAGCAGCCAGTCCCTGCAAGAGAGCTGAGCATCAGTAACACCCATACCAGGCAGCAGTTCCCACCAGAGAGAGGGCACTGCACCCCCAAGCATCCCAGCTCCAGTACTGCAGCGCTTGGATGCGGTGGCTGAAGACAAGGCCCACTTCCCCGTGTGGAGCCAGCATACAGCACGAGCTTGCTCAGCACAGGGAGCTGTGGGACCCATCTCCTGACAAGGCTAGTCCCGGGTCATCTTCCTAATGTAACAGATTTTACTCCATGGCAAGCAGCCTCCTGTGCAGCCCTTGTCTCCTCCATCACGTGGCACAGGATCACTGCACAGACGCGGGACCTGCTTCTAGGAGAGGGGAAGGAAGACTGATCCATACCTCCAGTCTGTCAGCTCACTGCCCTGCAGCACGCCTTTGTCTGCTTTTCTGTTCAGTGTCCACAAGGACAGGCTGAGTGGGGCCCACCCCCTTCCCTCTTGCATAGCCAAATGCTTCAGTGTCTCTCTGGATGCACTTCCCAAGTTTGTCACCCCATGTCTGTTAGTCCAGGACATGAAACACGCTTCCAGCACAATACAGAATGTCCAGAGTCCCATCTCGTGCTGAACTGTGCCAGAATTTCAGGGAACCCAACACCTTTCTGGGGCACCCAAGAGTCTATGCAAGGAACCTCATGGCTCTCTATACCTTTCGTCTCGGATGATGCTTTAGAAGAAGTAAAAAGTTTGGCATTCCAAATAGTTTTACTCCAAGATCCCAGAACCTTCATATTTTAGTCCTAGATTAGTGGTGTGGTATAGTGGTGGTTTAACATGAAGTCCATCTCTCTCCTCAAGCCAATGGAAGAGCAAAAGGTTAGTGCTTCAACCCCATGAAATAAAGCAAATAAGAAGGAAAATGCTGTTGTTCCACCTTGCATTACCACTGACTGAGTGTTTAAGGGCAGGTGCTCAGCTGCCCACCATGACATATACTGTATATACACAGAGACCTAGAGATATGCTAACCCAGGGGGTAGGGACAGCCAAGCTGTCTTCGGAGACAGAGAGTGCAGGAGGCTGGTTGCAATTTCCTTCTGTTAGTTGTTCTTCTTATCCTCAGGAGGTGTATAAGGAGGTGGCTGGTCCTGGAAGGAGATACAGTGGAGTCAACAACCCTACTTGTTTCACAACAAGCTCTTCCCAGGCGTTCTCAGGCTTGGCTTACAAGAAACGACCGCTCTCCAGTGAGCTACAGAGTGAGCCAGGAGCTGTGTTTTAAGCTGTCATTTCATCACACCATTCCTCTCTAGTTAATCAGCACACTCTAGGATATATGCTGCCTCCCACAATGTTTCTAGTGAAGGTCCCCTCAAACCCAGCCAACAAAAGGACTATTGCAAACAGACCATGTTTAAAACTGCATTTAATTTGTTTTAATCACCACGCTCCCAGGGCTCTGTTGATGTTCATAGCTCTGACCCAGCAGAGAGCAAACCCCTGGGCTGAGGGCCAGCTTTGCTGCTCCATCGGTCTCCAGCCCACCACAGAACCACGCGAGGCAGTGACGGGCACAGGCAGATCAGCTGTCACATACCACTGTGTAAGCTACAGCCTACCTTCCACATGCCACTGACTGAACAGTGAGAGACATCCCTATCTCCATACAGCCCAGAAGAAAACAAGAGAAACCCACATGCTCTCCTCCTTAAATGACCTGCTGCTCTTTAACTCTTTTCACTTTCAGGCCCATCAGAAGCAGAGTACTCTGTGTGTTCTGCGCCCATGCAAATTTGCTATGCCTTTAAGAGCAACACAAATACCAAATGGCTATTACTGGACAAGTCTTAAGGTGCTTCTCCTTTCCTGATTGAGGATTGAACATGAGACAAACAGCCACACCTTCCTCCCAGGAAAATGCATACTTTCTGTGCACATTCAGTATGAAGGCACAGTGGACTTTGCTAGGGAAGCAAACCACCATCTCTGCTAGCAAAGAAGAGGAAGGAGGCATAGGCAGACCACACGCACAGTACTTACCACAGGCATGTATACATTGTGTGGGTTGGCAGAGTTGTAATAAGCACTGGAAGTGGCTTCCATGGCCCTACTGTCCCCTAGAAAGGAAAGAAAAAGCCATCTTACATGCCTTAGGCAGTGGCCCAAGTCCCAGAGCCTTCTCCCACAGCCACAGCTCTTTCGAGGAGGCAACAGAGGTCCAAAGAGGCAGCAGCAACTGCAGCAAGCTGGGTTAGAATTCAGAGGCTTGGGAAAGCTGCAAGCTGGCAAAAGCTGACCACAAGCAGTGCAGTGCAGAGCTGAACGGTTCCCCCCCTCCCTCTGCTACCTCAAATAAGTGATGAAGAGAACTCTGAGCCCCTGAAACAACAGCTTCTGCACTCCATGCTGTGCCCACAGTTCAAGCCCTAAGCACCCTTCTGCACCAGACCCTGGCAGCCCCCATGTCTCACTTACCTGGCATCCCTGGGCCCACTGATGCTGCGGGTCCTGCAGGAGACGGCCCAGAGTAGGGGGGTAGAGGAGGTGGCACAAACATGGGGCTCATGTTGGGAAGCGGTGGGTAAATACCTGAAAAAGATGAAACTGGATTGATGCTTTGAACCATGGCAATGGGACAGGGTGGAAGAGAGCTCACAGGCTCAGCAGCACACTGGTTCTGGACAAGAGCAGTGGTGAGGGAAGCTCTGGAGGCTTGGCAGGGGTGCAGACAGCAAGGATTTGACATGCCAGCAAATCCTCTGCCAAGCAGCAGCACCATTTACAAACAACATTTTCACCTCTCATCCAGCTGCAAATAGAGAGACAGTAACCCCCACCATACCACTGTGATTTCTTTACAGCTAACACCAAACACACCCTGCCAGTCATCATCACACAACTTCCAAACCTGGAGTCTGGGCATATGGATATCCCATGGGCTGTGGAGCAGGTCCATAGGCATTCATCGGAGGTGGTGCATAAGGATATGGTCCGTTTGGTGGTGGAGGAGCTGCATAGCCCTCAGGAGCAGGTGGGGTGGGTGCATATCCTCCAGGAAAAGGTGTATAGCCATAGCCAGGGTTCTGGAGAGGAACACCACTGGAAGCTAAGGAGCACGTGTTTAGTAAGACAGACATCCTTTTGTTACAACTAAGCACATAGAATGAAAGGAAAACAGTCCTCTTCATGCAGCATTGCTTCCCTTCATCTAAATTCACTACACAGTCCTGAAGTGGTGCTGTGCTTGCAAAGCATCAGTCTCCTCACTGCAAGTTCACAGGGTGCTAAAGGAAGCCCACTACAAAAACACTAGCTATGGGTACTAGTCCCATCACAGAGCTCCCACTGCTGGAGGAAAGGCCTCTCTAAAGCAAGCTTTTTGCTGCTTTTTCAAACTTTCTTACCCGGGGGAAAAAAAAAAAAGTATATCTTTAAATGCACATCTTTAAAAAGAAATCTTTCTTATCAGAAATAAAGTACATTCTTCCCCCATTTGAAAGTTTTAAGTAGAAGTTATTTTTTAAGACGTATTTTTTCCCCTCTCCCCCATCTTACTCCAGTATTACAGAACTGAGCTGAGTGAATCAATTTTTCACCATCACATATTTCAATTTTATTGCAAGAGGAATAAGGTTCTGTGGAAAAAGGTGGTCTGCCTCAGGAGCACAAACCCAAGAATATTCTGACTGCAAAAGGCACTAAGATGAAATAAAGAAAAAAGACTGGAAGTTGTGGCTGCCCCATCCCTGGAAGTATGGGGCTGGATGGGGCTTTGAGCAACCTGGCCTAGTGGAAGGTATCCCTGCCCATGGCAGGGGGGTTGGAACTGGATGATCTTTAAGGTCCCTTCCAACCCAAACCACTCTATGATACTATTCTACGAAGGCAAAACAAAAATTCCCCTGGAAAGATTAAAAAAATACAGTAAAAAATGTGGAAGTGTGCACAGGGTACCCTTTTTCCCCATGAAGCTCAGGAAGAGCACTACTCTAACCAGCTCAGCCATGGGGGAACTGCAACTCTGAAGATCCCTTACCACTAGAGGCAGCTTTGAGCATCAGCTGTCCAAACTCAATGGCTCCTCCACTGTTGAAAGTCAGTTTAAATGTCCCCTGCCCTTCCCAGCCACCTAGGGAAGAGAGAATTAGAAAATTAGAATTGAAACAATCTCGTCAGTAGCAGCCAAGACAGCAAACCAGCTAAAACTGCAATTATTTTGGAAAGAGATATGGCATTGCTAGCAGATGACCCCAAAATAGAATCTCAAGAAGATCAGGAATTTATTTCTTTACCCTTTAGAAGACAATCCCCACTACAGTTACATAGAAGCAGCCTACTGTAGATACTAGGCTGTCTTGTTCTCTCCTGAAAGGTTTAATAGAACCTAATAATGAACACAGTGTAAAGAAAAAACACTTAATTCACTGAGGATTTTAATTGAAAGCCCTCACATGAAGTTTTACTGCTGACCTCACTGGACTACAGATCCGGATCTGCAGCTCAAGCTAGGATTTAAATCAAATGCAGTACTTAAAATCCTTTTGACATGTGGAAGCTCAGAGAGATTATAAACACTTCAGTAAAATATCAATATTTTGGAAAAAGAAATCAAGTAGGAGACGAAATTGCAAGACAATTGAATGCTTTGTTTTGCAGGGGTTTTTTTTTGGTGTTTCTTTTGGGGGGTGCTCTGGGTTTTTGATGATTTTAAGAAAAAAGATTTCATTTAAATAAAACATTTCATAGAATAAAATTTATCTTCTTTGCCTAACAATGAAGGTAATAATGAAGTATAGAAATGCAACAAAACAACCCACCATGGATAAAGTCAGCCCCTTAGTCACCTGTTTAAAACCTCTTAGTGTGATTTCAGCCCAAGAAAGGGGGCTGATCCACAGCCCAGAGGACCCAGTCACTTTAAAACATTGTTAGAGACAGAAAGCAAACGTATAAGCTCTACAGATGCCATCAAAATGCACATAAACTAATTCCAGGGGTGAAGAGTGAAGAAATTTGAACCAGAGTCCTTGTTTTCAATCCCTGATTATCTTCTGCAATTCCCCATGTTTGGTCATGACCACACCACAGTTTTGTCATCAAACTGAGAACAAAGCTAAATCACTCATATACAGCAGCATCCTAGCTTCAGCAAACATCCCCAAGGTGGTAAGTGGCTACTGACCTCCAGAAAACAAAAGCGTTGTTAATCCTGTCTATCAACGCCAATGACTGCTGACTCGGTCACTTACCTATCCCTTCTAGGTCAAAGACAGGAGAAAACAAGCACATATGGAAACCAAGTAAACACAACATACACAGCAAGACACAAGTTACAGGATTAAACAAAAGTCATCCTATGAAAGTCAGTTACCAGCTTTGGGGGCAGGAAGTAACACAGAAGCAGTGCCTTAAAGGTCAGAAGACACAAGTTACCTCAGTGAGGACATCTCAGTTGTACTGCCACAGCTACTCTGTCCATCTTCCCTGTGCCCACAAGCTGGGTATGTAATGCTCAACAGAAAAGGACTTTCAACACTCGGGAAGAGTTCGGTCTACAGAGCACAGGCACATACCTCCGGCCTCAGCCTGGATCTGTCCTTTGATGTAATTGGCAGAGAAAACAGGCTGCTCAATTGAGCATCCTTTCACCAAATAAAACGGCATCATGAAAGACAGCATAGGATCCTTCCCCTTCGACACAAAGATCATCTGCAACACAGGAGGGAACAACTCTGAATTATATGAATTAGGTACACAAAGGGTGGTCAAGGAGTTTTAGTTGTAGCAGCATCCAAAAAGAGGATAACTGAACTCCTGCTATCAGTATGCACTGTTATTTCACAGCTTTAATACTGCAGGATCCCAAACAGATCTAATGGCACATGGCTCACTCACCTGAAGTGTGTTATGTTGCAAAATCATAAACCACTCAAAACACATGTGCACATTTAGAGAATTTTATTGTGCTGCTGTCCAGGGTTCAGCTCTGACAGTTAATTTTTTTCCTAGTAGCTGGTGCAGTGGCTGTGTTTTGGCTTTAGTCTGCAAACAGTGCTGATAACACACTGACATTTTAGTTGTTGCTGAGTGGTGCTTAACCCAGCCAACAACTTTTCAGTATCAAACTTTGCCAGTGAGGAGGGGCACAAGAAGCCAGGAGGAAGCAGAGACAGGACACCTGACCCAAACTAGCCAAAGGGTATTCTATACCACAGCATGCCATGCCCAGTATATAAACCGGGGGGAGTCACCTAGAAGGGCAGATTGCTGCCCAGGTCAGGCTGGGTATTGGTCAGCAGGCGGTGTGCAATTGTACTGTGCAGCACTTGTGTTTTCTGAGCTTTCATTTCTTCCCTTGTTGTTTCCTATTGTTATTGTTGGTATTCTTTGTATTATCACTCTATCTTACTTTATTTTAGTTATTGGACTGTTCTCAACTTAACCCATGGGGTTTACATTCTTTCAATTCTCCTCACCATCCTGCCCTGGGGACAGGGGGAAAGGGGGGATGAACAAACAGCTGTGTGGTGCTGGGTTACTGGCTGGGTCTAAACCACAAGAGCTGCTTTTTAAGGATAAGCTATGATAGTTTTCAAAGAAAGTAATATTGACTGACACATTAAATGAATTACATTCTCTAGACAACAATATCTAGGACTGCACATGACTTTGTACGGAATTAGGATTGTGACACAAGTATGAACTATTCCATCTTCCCTTCTCCTACCTAGTACTCTCAGTGGTTCCTCCCATAGCAAAAGTCACTTCTTCTATCACCAGCTGCGCTTCCGGTCTAAAGTCTACAAGATCCTTTGAGAAAGAAGAAGCCCTGCTAGCATCAGACTTACTCTGTAAGGGGTGAGATAAAGCATCCCCTTCTTGGTGCCTCTGAAGGCTTCAGGCTTGCCCGTCACGTCACTGAAGGAGAGCTCCACATCTTTACAATGTTTGAGAACACTAGAGGAGGAAATCAAACAAATCGGAGAGACAAACTCAGCAACAGCTCTGACCCACACACCCATCATGCAGGGAGGGGGACAGCACACTAGAAACAATGAGTATAATCCCAAAAGAGCCAGTTCTGATGTGGGCCCTGACATTTCTCCTTTGAACACAGACGGGTAATTTATGCGGAAGGGAAGAATTCATCCTCTCACCTGCAACAACAATCCTCTCACCTCCTCCACAGACGGAGGATTTAAATGACAGTTTCTCTTTCTGCCTCCCAAACCATCAGGCCAAGGAATTCCTCTCTCTGCATGAGAACACCCTCAGTCCAAAGATCAGGGCACAGAAAGGGTGGAGGTGTCTGAAACCACCCCCTTGATGTCCAGGTATCATCTCAGAGCAAGCCTCTCTCTCCAAGTCTGTGCCCAAATCCAGGACTGTCTACCACACAGGAAAACAGCACTGCTGTAAGACCGCACCCACTGTGCAAACTGAGGAAGTTGCTTCACTAATACCCTCACTGCTGACCCTGCTTCACATGATTTAAGTAAGTATTTGTAAGAAACAGCACCGTGCTACGGAACAAAATGAGGAGCCAGTAATGTCAGCAACAAGGTTATTGTTGTTGGATATCTACGGGAACGTGAGAGAAGTTTGCTTATGACACAAAGCCAGATGAGAACTGTGATCACCACAGGGTCGGGTATGGAAGTGCCTGGAAAATTAAATATATTTTAAGGAAAAATGAGCCAATTTGGGAGAGTGTGTCCATGAACGTGCAGGGCAGATCCTAAACATACCACCTAGTAAGAAAATCTGCAGAATAAACAAAAAGGCCTTGGGGGTGACAAACCTACAGCGTTAACAGTGTGTTACAGTGACAGAAGGATCTGAGGTGTTTGATGGTTCAAGAGCTGGAAAAAGAAAACACAAGGCCTTAATCCAACACAAGCCTGAAGAGGCTGGATCTAAAGTAATCCTGATGCATTCTGATCAGCACACTGTAGAAGTCAGATCAAGTCAGGAAACTGCAGAATTACTGGGGGAAGGGAGGAATCAGCAGGGCTAGCATATGGGAAAAAAACCCAAAGCCCTGAAGTTCGGGGTTGTGTGCTCTTCAGGGAAAAGCATAACAGGATAGATGTATCTGAAAAATGCAGCCAGCCAAGGAGGAAGACATTAAAAGCCCTAGCTTTAATGAGAGAAAAACCTAGCCTGACCAAGAAATTCTACTGGGAAATTACTTCATAGTTGAGTAAGATGCAGCTTCCCAAACTGGCTGGGAGGGACAGACTGAAGAGACTTCAGAGCTCCTTCCATTTCCAAGATGCAGAGGGGAAACATTTCTTCTAAGCTAAATAGCTCAACAGCCTGGATCAGAACACTTCCTCAACCATGTCCTTCCTGTAGCAGCATTTCATGTCAGTTTGCCTCACTGGGAAGAATTTCTGCATAGTCACTGTAATGTTTACTCCTTCCCAGCTACTCACACACACAAATTACACACAGCAGCAAGCACCATTGGGCATAATGAGGCTGCTGAACTGGTTTGGATGGGCTGCCTGCATACCCATCCAGAGCTGTCACAGGAGAGCTGTGCACTCCATGGAGCCACGCTGCACCCACCTATGACTAAGTAGCACCTTGAAGAATGGCTTGAGGTCAAGGGATAAAAAGATCTCCTTTAAGCCAGCAAGAGCTCTACATGCCAGAGAAGTACTGACTCAAGTACTAGCAGTCAGTTGTGAGCTCAACATTATCTAAAGCGTATTTTTGGAGCCTATTTTTTCCAATTGTTTACCATCCTTGGTAAACAACAGGAAATCCACTCAATGATCCTTTACTGGGTTTCTCTAGCCAGGGCCAGGATGCCAGGAGCACCCGAACACAACCAAACCAAAGCCCAAGCCCATCAAGCTGGTCTGTCAATCCCCACTCAGGGGGAGGGCAGGCATCAAGCAGCTGCCTGTGCTTTCATGAGGAGAGGACCCGCTCTGCTCAGGTCTCAACTTGGATGACAGGTTCTCCTTCCTTTGAGTTCATGTGATTCAGACTCCTATCTTCAGTGGCCTCTGCCTCTCTGACATCACTAGCTGGTTGCATGACATAAAAAACCCCAAACAATTCTTTGTGTTTTGCAAGTGATGGCAGCTCACTCTTCAACCCGCGTGCTTGCTGCAGTGGCACTAAGGACCAATGAACTCCAACAGTGGAGATGGAGCTGCTCTGATGACTCCAGCAGGCCCGCTCCCCACTGCCTGCCCCAGCACATTCCCTCTTTAAGAAGCTCAATATGACCCAGCAGCGTGCACTCGCAGCCCAGAAAGCCAACCATGTCCTGGGCTGCATCAAAAGGAGTGTGGCCAGCAGGTCCAGGAAGGGGATTTTCCCCCTCTACACCGCTCTAGTGAGACCCCACCTGGAGTTTTGCATCAGCTCTAGGGCCCACAACACAAGAGGGACATGGAGCTGTTGGGCTGAGTCCAGAGGAGGGCGAGGAAGATGCTCAGAGGGCTGGAACAGCTCTGCTAAGAAGACAGGCTGAGAGAGCTCGGCTTGTTCAGCCTGGAGAAGAGAAAGCTCCAGGGAGACCCTAAAGCAGCTTCCAGTCCCTAAAGGGGGCTACAAAAAACCTGGAAAGGGGCTTTTTACAAGGGTCTGTAGTGACAGGACAAGAGGGTGATGGCTTTAAACTGACAGAGGGGAGATTTAGGTTAGATATCGGGAAGAAATTCTTTATTGTGAGGGTGTTGAGGCACTGGCACAGGTTGCCCAGAGAAGCTGTGGCTGCCCCATCCCTGGCAGTGTTCAAGGCCAGGTTGGACGGGGCTTGGAGCAACCTGCTCTAGCGGAAGGTGTCCCTGCCCGTGGCAGGGGGTTGGAACCGGGTGAGCTTTGAGGTCCCTTCCAACACAAACCATTCCACGGTATGGTGATTCCATGACGATAACGCAGCCCCCAGGGCGGGTCGTGCCGGGAGGAGACAGGAGTCGCCGCAGCGGGGACCTGCTGCCTCCCCCCCCCCCCCCGCGGTCCGCCAGCCCCCGGCTGAGCCCCGCCGCGAGGACAGCGGATGAGGAGCCCCGGCCCGGCCCCGTGCCCCACAGCCCCCTCGCTCCCCCCGCTCCGGTACCTCTCGGCATTGGGAATGACGACACCGCCCTCCTGCGAGTGATGCCTGTTCAGCGCCATCTTGTCCCCTGCTGACCCCGCCTCTGACCTGTGACGTTTACCCTCCTCTCTCCCCCCATAGGGCCCCGCTCCCCTCAACACCCCGCCCCCTGTGATGCGTGCCGTCAGGCGGACGTGAGGCGGTTGCTAGGTGACGGGAGGTTTAATGGCGACCGGCGCGGAGAGCGCTACATCAGGCGGCACCGGCCCGGCCCGCACCGGGCACCGCGTCTGCCCCGTGACGAGCCGCGGGCCAGCGCCAGCCCCAGCCCCAGCCCCGGTCTGCGCAGGATCCGCGGGTTGCTGCTGGGAAGGACCGCGGCCCGGCTCCCGGTTGGGCCCGGCTCCCGGTTGGGCCCGGAAGGGCTTTTCCCCCTCGCTCCCGACGCGGTGTCTGGCTGAAGAGCGTTTCTCGCTGCCCTCTGTTCGCTTTCCGGCTGCTGCGGTGGGAGAGGGGCTGGCAGCGTGCCTTGGGCAGCCGTTCCTCAGGCGCCCGCTCACCGGCTGTACTGAGCTGTAATTAACTTGTCCTTACGACTAACCACAAATACTAGTGCCTGCACAAGTGCTACTTGCTCTTCTGGCCCTCTGCTCACTGCATAGCCACACCTGCCGGGATGTTCGTTACCATCTTAGCCTGGTGGAATTTATCCAGCCTTTGGGATTTACCACAGTTTGTCTGGTGTGTGGCTTTGGTGGTGAAGAGTTGTCTCTGAACACACTGAGGAGGTATCTCCAGCTTAAAACTTAGCCTCTGTCCTCCTATGGTATCGTTCAAGTGATACCCGAGGGGAGCACCTGGTGTGCTGTGGTCATCCTGGAGCGCAGCTGTTGGCACACAAGAGCTGGGATTCATTCAGGCTTTTCCTACCTGATCCATCCACAGGTGTCTGCAGCTGTTGCACAACATGTGAAATTCTTTATGTTTGCCCTTTGTAGACCTTCAGACAGATGAGCAGATGGCAGTGAGGAATAGCTGAGCCTGTTTTTCTCAGCTGACTTTTATGGATTCTTTAGAATTAGTCCATGATCTGGCAGGAAATTATAGAGCAGAGCTTAAAAAACACCTTATTACAAACAAAAATTCCTAAACCTATAGAGCAAACACATGGCCTTGTCCTTGCAATCCACTTACAAGCAAAGAAAAATTCCTTCTGTTGTGTGGGGTCTGCTTTGCAATTAAGCAGGGCAGTCTTTGCCATAATCCTTGTTTGGGGTCGAGAGTCATAGGAATTACCATACCACAGCCCAAGGTCATGCAGACCAGTGGCAAGAGAGTTCCTCTAGACGATGGAGCATCACTTCGTGCTTCAGTGTGGTGAAGAAGAGGAGCCCTGAGGGAGTCTTTCCTACTGCTCTGGGTTTAAAACATGTAGAGGCTGGGCAGGAGCAGCCAGAGCAGAGAAGGCTGAGAAGATGCTTCTGGTAGCCAGTGATGCTGAGAACTCCTCCATGGCTGGTGGAGACAAGCTGGGAGGAGGCTCTGACCCCATGCTGGCCAGTGTAGGTGGCAGGATGGGGAGCAGTGTACGGTTTCTGTAGGGTCCATAGTACTGGTGATGGGGCTTTTGTTCTCTGCAGGTCAAGCAGTGCTGGTGTGGGTGGAAGCTGTATGTGGAGCTGTGAACATGGGTGGTGAAAGGACCACAAAGGGCTGGTATGGCCCTTGCGTCCCAGCAGTGCTGAGAATGTCTGGTTTGTGTGGACAGGTGGGAACGCAGGAGTGAGGAGACCTTTGCTTTGCAGGGACAGCACCAGAGAAAGCCACAGGATGGACATATGCTCTCAGATGGTTTTGCTGAGGCTTGGAGAACCCTCTCCTAGCCATGTCCCCTGTACAGCTCTATCAACCACCCTCAGGCTTGGCTTCAGTCCTTTGCTGTTCCCTTGCTGGGACCTCTTCCTCACTCCCTCCTGTGCCAGCCTTCCCAACCTTATCCCAAACCCATTGCACTTGCTTTCCTTGAAGCACTGCCATCCCGTGCTATGGCATTCTGCACTTGCATTTGAAGTGCAACCAGAAATTCTCCTGGAGGTGACAACCCTAGCCAGCCATGTGATGTGCTAGGTGACAGGCAGAGACTGCCAAACTAGGGACATTCTCCTCTCTTCCCATCTTCCCGGCCAGTCCTGACACTTTCCACCTGGTTTAGGGACACCCAGAAAAGAGTTGATGCCAGCTAGACACAAGCATATAGCTTCGGTAAAGTTGTGCCTCTTTCTGCTCCTGGGTCTTTACCTTCCCTCCAGGGGAAGGTAAAATGAGAGCTTTTCGAAAGGACACATCGATGAGGAGTTGTGAGAGATTGGGAGATGAAGGGGGAGAAAGCAGTCTGTAGAAGAGGAAGGTTCAAGTGCTCGGAGAGATGAAGGAGAGACAGAAAGGGTCAAGAGCAGAGAAGGTGAGATAGAGAAAGAAGGAAGCAAGATATGGAGGGCTAAAAGGGAAGAACAACAAAAGCACAGGAAAAGGGGCCATGGAAGCTGGGAGGGCAGTAAGAGGGTGGAGGAGCAGCACAAGCTGAGACTGCTGGAGTAGCAAAGGCAGACATTTCAGCAAGGGAAGAGGAGATATCTCTTTTGTTCCCATCATCAGTAGAGACCCAGTGCTTCTCAATCCATGGCTCTTTGTACTCCTTCAAGATCCTGAAGGCCCTGTGCTGAGCAGGGCTGCCCCTGGGAAGCTCCCAACAGAGACCCCCTCATGGCACTGTCTTCCCTGTGCTCCCACAGCACAGGGGCTGTGCTGTGGGGGGAAGGCTCGTCCAGAACTGGCTCAGTACTGGTGGAGAGAGACTGCTGCAATGGGCGATGAGATGGAGTGACTGCAGGACAGCTTGGCCTCATCTGTACAGGATCAGGAGCCTGTGACACAAGCACGGCTTTGGATCTTAGCACTGAGCAGGGCAAATGCAGCCTCTGCAGCAGAAACATGTTCTTTTTCTCTGGGTTTTGCTTTTCTCTTTTTTTTTTTTTTCAAATACAGCTATTTTCCTCAAGCATTTTGATGCTTCTCAATGGATGCTACAGCCCAAGAACTAATTCTGTCTCCTCCCACTGGTCACTTCCTCTGAACCACAAAATGTGTCAGTCTGTCACTTCTCTCATCCACTTCCAAGCTGCCATTTCCCCTTGGGAAGCCACAGCAAGAAATGGGCTTAAAAAGCTGGGCTACCATGCCCTCAGCCCAACCAGCTGCCTTCCCATGCACTGAGCCAAGAGAAATCTCTGGTGCCCTCACTTGAAGACACTGCGAGCACTGGCTCCACCATCTCTCCTGGAGTCTCTCCTTGCCATGTCTCCAAGTGATTAAAACAGGACCACAGCATGACCCACCACCTCCCACCTCCAAACCTCTCCTGCTCCTAGAAATCCTTCCCCCCCATCCCTATTCCCCCCAGACAAGACAGAGAGCTGAGACACAGAAACGAGAGAAAGGAACATGACGGACAGTCCGCTATGCAAAAAACAAACTGAGGATGAGGACACTCTGGGGAGGACAGGGAGACCTCACCTTGGGTCACTCTCTGGCACATAGGTAGGCACGCACACACACTCACACTCGCATCCTCTCACACACATGGAGGATGCACCACATGTTTCAAGATGGGTCCATGGTAGACTCAAGGGTAGCAGGGGTGGGTTGTCATATCCAGAGACACTGAGTGACAGTGGGGATGCGTGTGTGTGTCATTCACAGGTTACTTTCATGGTTTTCCTCTGTCTCGACAGTCATGGGGGGCAGCCCTCCGTTGTCATTCAGCCGCTTGGCCCTGTAGGTCTCATAGTGGATGTTGTGGGTCACTTCTTTCAGGTCCTGAAGGTGGGTCCTGCAGGGGGCAAGGTGAAGGTGGGGTTAGGAGGAAGATACGATAAGCAAGATGAGCTCAGTCAGTATTAATCTTCTGATGATCATTTTATTCCCCAAAATAAATGGAAGATCTCTTCAGGCAGTCTGGCTAGTGAGCATACCCCTTTCTGCGTGGATTGCATGGGTGCCATCATACATAGCTGAGAGCTGGAGCATCAGCATTCAAGAATACATATGCAGGATGCAGGATATCGGCTGAAATCCCTGTCTGTGCTTGCCAGTGTCCTGCTGCTCATGTCTGTGCCAGTGGGACAGCCACTGGCCATCCTGGTATGTCAGAGCAGACATGGTCTTATCTCATCTGAAGCAGAGGTGAGACAAGAAAGCACAAGACAAGCACCAGGAGGGTGTAGCATGTCCACTGCAGATGTTACCTCAGAACAATGCTGTGAACATCATCTTTAACCTCCATAGAAAGCCTGTGGGCTTGGATTTCTGTGTGGTTTGTGATGGTCACTTGGTTAGGATGTTTTCACTGTAAGACTCAGGGAAAGCATGTCTGCTGCAGAAGGTATCGCAGAACAAAAAGAGGGCAGTGGGGTGATGTCCAAGCATGTCTCAATACCACCATACCAACAGGTGGAATGAGCCACAGGGCTCCATCTTCTAAGAGTGTTTCCTTTATTTTCTTAGTTTTGGTGTTGTTTTAAAACCTTTTTATATTTATAGGGAACTGAGGTGACCCTGGGTCTGCACCTCTTCTACAGAATTTAGGGCAGGTATCACTTGTGCTGAGACAACTCCATGAAACAGAGTAGAAATAAGACTGGACAATGAAATACAGAACTTTCCATTTCCAGGTCATATATTCCAGCACATCCCTCAGCCTGGTAGGACACATGACCTAGGATGTGGTAGTGGCCTCTTTTTCACTGACTCCATCCCAAACCCATTGTCAGCAAAAAATAGAAGCAGTTTCAACCTAATATCCTTAACGGGATATAAGGGGGGGGGGTGATAGTACCCTGCTTTTCTCCAGGCATCCAGCTCATACATGAAACTAGTACCTACTTCACATAGTGGTTGTGTCACTAAGAGAGGCACTAGAGCATCCAGCCCTTAACTCAGTCTAACCCTACCCCACATAAGTCTTCAGTGCCTGAAATATACTCTATTTTCCTTTCCATAGGGGCTATTTCACTCTAAGAGGGTCTCAGGAAGACTCCCTGCTCATCAAGAGCAAACTGGTGTGTGACCATGGCCTTACCTGATGACAAAATCTCGAAGTAGGGCAAATTCACAGTGAGTCAGGTTTTCCACTGAAAAAAATAGCAAGCAAATGTTAGGTTTGACTTTTTCCAGCAACGGCTTTCTGGTTACATGGAAGAGCATGGGAAGGTCATTGCTATGGGGTAGGTTCTGGGTGGGCAGAGCCTGCATACTTCAGAAGGGACAGACAGCTGTCTGAAAGGCACAGTCAGGCATTGAGGAGACATACTAACAGATGCTGAGCAGTCATGTGTGCAATTGTATTTGAAAACCAAGGCAGCCTCAGGACCTCAGCCTCACACATGGTGCTGTTCAGAGTGGCTCCAGCTTCTACCAGTTGGCAGCAGGGGTACCACATTGACCATGGCAGTTCCCTCCCAACAGTGCTATTTGAGCATTCCCCTCTTGCTTGGTTTCAAAAAGTTTATCACAAAAGGGATGGGAAGGTGGCCATGGGACACACCGTCTGGATCCTGGTTTATTACTGGGGCCTGCAGAGAAACTTTCAGCTCCCAGAAAGAAGGGATTCTTTTACCTTCAATGATTCCCCAAGGTGTTTTCCTGCCCAGGACTCTTTTGCCATTCACTTGGTATTCCTTGTCGCTGCCCACTACTGCAAAGGGCATGCTTTCCTGCTGGGGAGAGACATGTGCAGAGATCTATTGAACCCATTCCAGAGAGCAGCACAGTCACTGTTCCCCATCTGCTTTCCTCCTCTCAGCTCACCAAACATAAGGCCTTTTCCAAGAGGAGAGATTCTCCAGGACAACAGTGGCAGTCCTCTTTACTGGCACTCCCCAACCTTAGTGGGTAGTTTGCAGCAGAGCAAAGACTCTGATGGGGCAGGGGGGAAGAGCTTTTCTGTTCCCATCTCCAGCATTTCTGAAGAGGGGGATAACCAAATAAGAAGTACCTTGGCTGGTACTTCTTATGAGGGTCTGTCAGCCCAGCAGTATCCATATAGAGAATTTGCCCTGTTTCTCAACCAGGTTGTAGTTCTCCACCAGAAGAAGGAGATAAAATAATCCTCCCCAGCAAGACACATGAACATTCAACAAGTTTAATGTCTGAAATGGTTGTACTGAGGAAGACCAGAAATGGGGTGGGGATGCAGCTTTCCTGGGAAGTGGGACAGTAGGTGAGGCTATTGGTGACTGAGGCTCTTAGCACAGGGAGAAACCATTCATTTCCAGAACACAGGTGCTGGAGACGCTGCTATCCATAAGGGTGTGCAGATGTTCATAGATTAGCTCTGCTTTATAGTGTCACTGAGCCTGGGAAGGGACTGCAGTTACCAAAGGAGAGGAGATCAAAAAGCAGTTTATTTCTTACATGTGATGCTGAAGTGCAGAACAAAATGTGGTTGGTGCTCTCATCAAAACCAGTAACTGTTTGGAGAAGGAGCAAAACCCATGTAGTCTTCTCCAGAATGTGTAATATATTGCCAAATGGGAAATGATTAATAAGATGGACAAGGTGGGAATTTCTGCTGGGGCTGTGACAGTTGGGGCAGTCGAAAGGGCAAGTGTCAGGGAGCAGTACAAGAGTTTCTTGAGGACTGCGTGGATGCCAGTCTATTTTCAATAAGAGCCTAGCTACAAAAATGATGGGTGGGATAACAAAATGCACTAGCATCACAAGGCCAAGAGGTGTTGTCAGTACGAAAGCAGCCTGGGTTATTATATGGGAAGATGTAAGTTTGAGGCACAAAGAGCAGCATTTTGGGAATAACAGCAAGAATTTCTGCTACAACTTCAGAGCTCATGAGCAAGTAGTGTCTGAGGGAGTGGAAGGACCCCATGTGCTAGTCAGATACAGAATGACCATGAGCCACCAGCGTGATGCAATTGTTTAAAATGCACATGTGGTCCATGGGTTTAGCAGTTCAGATCTCAGGAGAGATGGGAGAGCATCGGGTACCAGCACCAGTGCTACAAAATCAAATCAAACTGGAGCAGTCACAGGAAAAAGTGACTAGGAGCATGGACTACTGAGGAATGGAAGGCTCATCTAAAGAAGATTGTCTCCTTTAGCTGACCAGAAGGTCCCTACATCTGTTGCATCTTTCATTCATGAACCAAGAAGCACTTAAAAACCTCTAGTGACACATGTCCATTTTACACTTGTTAAATATGACAAGCCCTCATCCCCCCTTCCCCTCCCATGATAAAATGTTTCCTACCCTGATTTTGTCGTTCTCTGTTTTATCCTCCAAGTCCTCATCAAACTCTTTCTGGGGGTAAAACTCGATCCCATTTACTTCTAGCTCTTTGCGTACCTGGGCAGAGACACATCTTGGAGCACAAAGCAACACAAAGCTGAGGGAAAGGCAGGTGGGGTGTCTGGGTAAACACATCTGGGACATCCTTCCAGCAGGCAGGGGCTGGAGGGATTGTGCCTGGGAACTGTGCAGCAAAGTGAGGACACACAAAGGCAATGATGAGTCTTTCTTCCCAACCCCCAGTTACTTGTCTTGCTCTGCTGTTCCCGTGACACTAGATGACACAGGGATACACATGTTTCTTCCCCCTCTAACAGATGCCTTTCTTGCCACAAACAGCTGCATCTTCAGGACTTACCCACCAACCCAGCACTAGACTCTGCACATGCCCCAGGGACTGTGCTGCAATCCCAGGAAGAAGCATAGCGTGCATTTCTCCCACCTCCAAGCCAGGGCAGGGAAGGATCTCATGCAGGAGAGGAGATACTCACTCTTTGTTTGAACTCAGTCTTTTCCTCCAAGGTCATGGTGTCAGCCTTGGCAATAACTGGGATGATGTTCACTACTTTGCTGAGATGTTTCATAAACTCCAGGTCCAAAGGCCGCAGGCTGCAGCCCAAGGGGGAACAACATGGAAAGGGTCACTTTACCCTCCTCCCCTTTCATCCTAGTGACTCTCCCAGCATCAGGGCATCAATTAACCCCCCTTGTACGTACCCTGCTTGCCACCACTGTGCTCTCATTTCCTTCTTCCTATCCATCCTGCCCTCTCCCAGAAAACAGTGGTATTTCTCCTGCCCTTGTTATCCTAGACCCTTCCAAGCCCCACAGCACTCGAAATTAAGCTAAACAGTGGTCAGTCCTGCAGGCAGGACCCCTGAGCCTGAGATGGAACAGTGCAGGGTATGTATCTGGTACAGAGCACTGAGGACTTGAGGAAGGATGAGGGACTGTGTACATACGAGTGGCCTGTGGGGGAGATGAAGTAGAGGCAGCAGTGCACTCGCGTGTCTGGAATTCGTTTCTTCCTTGCAATATTCACCTCCTCTTTCAGAAATTTTTCATATTGCTCATTGATGTATTTCTCAATAGGCTCCCAGCTGTTAAGGTGGGAGAGAGAGATGAATAGACAGGTACAAATCTCCACATGTTCCTGCCTACAGTGTTCCTAGCTCTGACAGCAGCAAAGCACACTCAGGCATAAAAAATACCCACCACAAGCATCTCACCATTAGCTGAGATGTTTAAGAGTTTCTGTAACTGGGCACAGAAATAGGCACTTCCTATGTAATGTGTGCATACCCCCGAGCATGCACACAGACCCACGGTGTTCACAGTTCCATGTCCCCACTACTGGCTCCCTAAGTGCAATAGGAGTCCCAGATGCTTTCCAGGCCAAGTAGATGAGAGTTGCTCCATATACCACCTCAGCTCCAGCCCTTTCTGTGACACAAGGCCTTGACCATGTAAAACTCACCAGTTCTCGTTGTTGATCTGGTCCCCAAATCCTGGTGTGTCAATCACTGTCAGCTTCATTTTGACACCGCCTTCTTCAATGACTGGGAAAGACATTGCAAACAATCAATAAGCCTCCCAGTGCACTGCTCATGTTTCTGTACCCTACAAGGGAACAAGAGTGCTCTGCCTTCATCTCTGCCCAGCAAGCATGACCAGTCTAGGCTGGGTCATGCCTCAACAGTGGTGACCCCCACTTGCATTTCTGACACCAAATTTTGCTGACCTCTGCACCAAAGCCACCTTATACCACTCTGCCACAGGAAAATGGATTTGTGCTCAGTTTGTGGCCCAGAGCTAGTACCTGTCTTACACAACTTGTCCTCCCCATCCTGAATCTGAGATGATACACATTACTCTGCACCACTGTAGAAGCTGTGCTGATGCTTTGCCATGAGGAGATGTATTCTACCAAACTTGGGATGGGAACCCACTAATGCAGCTTGTATTGACTATTAAGTGTCCGCAGGTGGGAATGACTTACAGCAGGTCTTAATCCGCATATGTAGACTAATGTCTTGGCAGAAGAAACATCTATAACTCTTTTTCTACCCCTCACTTTTAGCTGTGGCATCAGTGGCATCACTGTTTAAGAAAAGCCATGGCTGGATCTGAGGCCATCTAAAACTGACACTTGTCCTTTAGCTTCCCATGAAGAAAGGACTGCCTAATACCAAAGAACTGTTTGCATAAACTACTGGGGTCTTCTGCAAGACTGTTCTGAAGCATAAGTATTGCTTTGCCCCAGCAGCCTGGCTCTTACCATGCCCAATGGCTTTGATCTCCACTGTCTTGGGGATCTTCTCCTCCCGGTTCCATCCTGAAGATTTGCGGCTCACCTGGGATTTGAAGAGGGTGTTCACCAATGTAGATTTTCCCAGTCCACTCTGACCTGAGGATTGCAAAGAGGAAGCCTATGACATGTGCCACAGCCCTGCAATGACAGCAGGCCCAGGGGATGGAGCCAGGCTGGCAGGAGAAGGGACTGCAGGGGTCTCCTTGCCTTGTGCAGGCTCTCCTTTCCCCTGCACCAACTCGTCTCTGCACGGCTTGCCCTCCCACCTGACCCCATAGGACAGTCCCTGGCCATGGTTCCCAGTACCTCAATTGCTACGTGCCTACCTACAACCATGATGTTGAAGTCAAAACCTGTCTTCATTGTTTTCTTACGCATCTGCTCAATGATGGTGTCTATACCGATGTAGCCCAGCAAGTTGGCGTTAATGCCCATGGGTTTCATTGGTACAACTGGTTTTTGTCGTGGCTCTGGGACCAGCTCAGACATGGCTGCTTCGTTTTTGTTCTCCACTGGTCCTACATAGGGAGAAAGATTGAAAAATCATCATTAAGGTGTAATAAGGACCCCCTTGCTGACCTGTCACAGGGACTGAGGGCAACTTTGAGCATCCGTTTCAAGGGTACTTGATGATTGGATGGCAAGATTATAGCAGTAAGAAGTTCCTCTTCAGGGAGGAACATCTACTTGAATTTCCAGCACACCCTTCAATGTATCATACCAGATGAGGAGGTAGAGAAATGGGGTTTGTTGAGCATGCAGCGTGCTGAATGCTACCTCCAAACAGTACGAGCAGGCGCAGTGAACCTGGCTGGGTTCCTATTCGGGTGCCCAAAGTTCTGTGTGTGCCTCCTCAGTTTTGTCTCCCAGTTCTCACCAGGTTCACCAGTGTTTTGCCCCTCCAAGTTTAGCATGAAATTCGCAGTGGAACTGACTTCCAAAAACTATCATGTGTCAAGTCCTGTCATTGAAACAAAGTTTGGGATTTACCATGAGGACTTCAAAGCTTAGCCCTTGCCAGGGACAGCTGCATTATTGCCCGTGCTGTGAAGGCTGAGTTCCTCAGAAAAAGGCAGTGATGGAAGTGCAAAGCATGGTCACAACCTCTGCACTTACCTCCCACCCATAGATCAATGGGTTTTGTTATGCTCAAGAAACTAATCATTATGACCAATAAACGAATTATCTGCATCTTTCCCTCCTCACTTCTTCCATGTAAAACAAACAGGCAAAGAGAAAGCTCCTGCTGGCTTTATGGGCTCCCTGACTCTTTCAGGTGATGGCACACACTGCTCGAGGTGGGCCTCATCCATTTATCTCCATCTCTTGTCTCATTAGTGAGCAGCCCCCACCCGCTGGGAGGAAGCTGGAGGTTGGGAGAGAACATGACATGGGATAAAAGCTGTAATTGATGGGGAAGGGAGGCATGAGGGATAAATCTAGAAAGGAAGATGAAGGGGATGGGAATCAAATACCTTTCATACACAGACCAGCTGCAAACTAAAGCCTCTCCCACTCTAATTACTTGACTCCCCCATGCTTTGTCTCATTAGATGATTATTTTCCCAGGGCAGGGACAGCATCTGTTTTTGCTTGCTAAGCACTCCACTTGTTTTGGAGGCCACTTCAGTTGAAGTATCTCACACTAAATTATCCCTTTCCATCATTCGGTGGAGTTTTTCGCTCCACTCAGCAGAACCCATTGGCTGCAGAGCAGGAAGTGAGAAGCCAGGCAAGCGACTGCCATTCAGTGGGTGATGGATGCTGCTTGGAGAGGAAGGTGATTCAGAGGTCACCAGGCTGGGGACACTGGCAGCACCAGTTCAGGGTCCTTGTGACAGCTCAGCCAGGCCAGGCAGAGACCGGGGCTGGGGAGAGGTCAGAGTGATGTTGTTTGAGGACAGGGTTAGGCTGCATGGGTGGCTGGTGACCCTGCCCAGCATTCCCACATCAAAGCCCTTACATAGGCACAAGGGCTGCTCTACACAGTGAAGATTTTACATTGTATGTAATCTTTAATACCCCATGATCATGTGCTGAGGGCAGACCTTGTGGAAGGGCCACCACTGTCAGGGAGAAGGGTGCCTCCACCCAGCTCCTTTGACACCGCTTGGTAAGTTTTTTATGTTAGAGTGGGAGAAGGGATGTTCCCCCTGTGGGAGAGGGTGGTAGCACTTCCACCCATGCACAGCACTGTGGATAATGTCTGAAGGTTCTTGTACCTTCACCTTGCTGGCAGGGGAGAGCTCTGCTGGAGATGGTCCCTCACTCTGAGCTATCACCATCCTCTCCTGAAGCAGCGAGCAGTAGCCTGGGGGGACCAGAGCACAAGATGGACTGTTGGCTTGAGCCAGGTTGGCAACTCAGAGCACCTCATGCTGCCGGGCAGCTGCCGGGGGAGCAGCCTGCCCAGCCAAATGCTTCCCAGCTGCAGTCTGCTCTGGCACCCATCACGGCTCGTCTGTGCCTTCCCTGCTGACAGAGCACCCCCTGGGGCTCCTGCTGTCTTTTCCCAGCTTTCTCAAAGCTGCTGCCAGCCAGGAGAGCCCTGCACAGCATGGTGGACCAAGGCAGCCAGCTGTCTTGCACTCTGCCCTTTGCCCCTCCTCACCCAGGTACAGGACCTGTGCCATAGTCATGTGGCTGTGCCATGCCCCTCATCCTGCTGCAGCATCCTCCAGTGCACAGCTCACAGAGACCTGCTCTGGTCCCACCTACTCCAAAGACAGGGAGAAGAGAGAATGAGAGAGGGAATGATGTGGGGAGATGGGGCAGGGGATTGTGGCCCCAGTAGCGCACTTGCCTACTGCAGTAATGGGGGCAAATAAACACCAGAGGTGGACAGGGAACAGGATAAGGTGAGAAGAAAGCCCAGCTGAGCAGCTGCATGGGATGACTGCATGACCTGGATGCAACCCTTTTGCTGCCTGGGCTGTAGCTTGTCTTCAGGGAATCTATTGCACTCTCTTTTATGCCTCCAACTCCTTATTCTTACACAGGGAGGAGGAAGCAGGTAAGTTGCTGGCAGCCAACCTCAAGGCTCACTAAGAAGTTCATAGCTCATACCTCAATCTCACCGAAGGATGCTTTGCCCAGAGCCAGGAGATGTTCCCAACTCTGCTGTGGACATTCAATATGTGGCCATCTGTTTGCAGGCTTTACTGCTGGAGCCAGGAGCTTGCAGCAGCTGGAGCAGATATTTCAGAGTCAGGTTCCTGACCACCTATATAAAGCCCTGAGATCAAGAGAAAAGATCTGCAGAAGACTCCTTAAACATTTCCTGGATTTTCCATCAGTGATGTTGCCCTGAGCATTTGATTTTGGACATTCAAGGTCTCAGTGTAGGCACCCTCCCTTTTAACTCTCTTTCCACACAGCCTCGGGCAGGGAAGGCCCATTTTGCAAAGAGGTGCCCAAGGGCTCAGCTTTCCACACACAGTTTTCCACTTCTTGACTCCCACAGAGGAATCCAAGGAGCCAACTGAGGAGCAGCTTGCTGGGGAGGTCGGGGTCTGCAAAAACCAAGGCAGAGCTATGAGTGCCTCCTTAAGACATGAAACGTGCCTACTTGGTCTCTTGGGAATGGCTCCGCTTCACATGCAGTAATGCTAATGCCGCTAGGAAACCTCATTAGTGCCCTGAATGACTGGTCAAGGGGTACTATTGTGCATGCTAGGCACATCCTGGCCCCTCCAGATGTCTGCTGTAATGAATACATGATAGGGTACTACAGCCAGTACAGCTGATAATGAATAGAGGGTTAGCCAAGGTTAACCACTTGCATCCGCTGCTTGCATTGTCACCCTTTTCCTTGCCACTTTGTTCCATGTGCTAAGCCAAGTTCATTTAAGAGGTCATTGCTGCCTGGTTCCTGGTGGGAGCTGGCTTGGGCTGGGCTGACAGGGGATAATCTCTGGCTCATAGGAGATGCTCCACTTGGCTCTAGAGCAGGGAGAGGTGCAGCATCTGGGACCAGGGAGGGCAGAGCCAGAAGGGCAATGGGTGCCTGGAGAGGTCCTCATGGTCCCAGCTGGCTCCTGCTTCTAACACCCCCTTATCCACCCCAAAAACACTCCCTGAAAGGTTGATGTACATGTCCAGCTGCAAACACCACTCCTGAAGCACACGCTTCACATCTGCCTACCTCGTGTTCACAGCAGATAGCTGGGGACAGAGGTGGCCCTGCGGGTCCCTTAGGGGCTCAGATAGTGGGGACTAACATCTACTCTGTCCCCATAACCCAGATACAGTAGCATCCCCTCCCCCTGCCTTTCCATCCTTTGTCTAAGTGGTAAGAGGGAGGGAGGGCTGCAAACAGTTGCTCACCACAGCCCAGCTTCCAGCAAGGAAAGGCTATTTAACCCCCACATGGACAACCTCCTGGCAGCTCCCGTGTGGCGTGAGGCTGTCCTGCTCTGGCTGGAGGCAGAAATCGACACACGAGTCTCACCCCAGCCCCTTCCACTTGCATGGCTCTGGACCCACAGTTCCACTGCCTACAAACATGGAACAGGGAGGAAGGATGGGGTTGGAGCTTGAAGGTGTCTGACAGGGGTAACACCAGGTTCCTGGGAAGAAAAGCCAGCAGCTCCTTCAATAGCCCTTCCTCCCTGGGGCTTGCAGGCATTGCTTCTGATCTGAAGGTGCTGGACTGAGCGTCCCTCTACTGGAAAATCCCTTTTACCCCTCAGTTTCTGTGATGACCCAGGCATTTCTCCCAGTTGTGCAGTGCAAAGGCTAAGCTGTGCCTGATGCACTGCGTGACCTCAGGGTGCAGAACAGAGCCATTTTTCTTACCAGATCTTTTTGCCTGGCCTGAGGACCACTGAACATTTCCAGTGAAGCAGGGAAACTCATCCCAGTCCTTCAGCTGCTGCAGCCTTCCTGGCAGCAACCTTCCTTCCCTTCAGTGCTCTGCAGAGGGCTCAGGCAGGAGCCTGGCTCTGCCAGGGCCGCAGTGAAATCTAGGGCAGTGTGTGCTGAAGGTTCTCTGGAAGTGAAGGGGCTGGAGGTGAAGGGGCCGGGCACGTCCCCAGCCCAGCCGCTGCAGGGTTAGATGCTCACCTCAGCCCCAGCTGTACCCAGACTGCCAGTCCCCGGCCGTGCATCTCTTACCCCATAGCCCGGCTCACCCCTGGGTGGTACGGCTGTACCACAGGGCGAGAGGATGCTGAGCACCCCTGGACCACCGCAGCTGCCTGTGCTCCTGCCCGCCTTCCCGCCCGTGCAGGGCCTCCCTGCCCGCCGCTGGCTCCTGCACAGATGCCCAAGGAGCAGCACAGGATGTTGCCCCTGCAGCCGCTGCCTGTCACTAGCAAGGGACAAGCAGCTTGTGGGCTTCCTGCAGCCCTGGACCAGCTCGGATTATCTCTTTCAAAGCAGCCCCTGACGGCAGCTACTCCCGATCATATCCGCCAACAGCCCATCTCATTCTCCTTCATGCCAGACTGCTGCCACCAAAAGGAAAAACGAAGACAGACAAAGCCAGGACCGATTTCCCCTGCTGCCCTTCGGGGTTATTCCTCCTCCGTGGCCAGAGCTGGGCAGTATGGAAGCACAGCGGAGGGTGCCTGCACAAAAAGCCCCAGCGGCGTCCCTCCGGCATCGCCCAGCCCTGCCAAGCCCAGAGCATCCTACCTTTGAACATGAAGCTTCCTTTGTCTCCGAATCCTCGCCCAAGGGGGTGGGTTTCCCCTTACTTTCCTAGCCTGACGCTGGCACGGCACGGTGGGCTACGAGGCGCCGCTTTTACCTCCCTCTTTCTTCCCTGTATCCTCTTCTCCCCACCTCTCCTTCCCCTCCTTCTCCAGTGGCTATTTCAGCGGAGAGGGGATGCTGGTGCTGCTCCTGCTGCCATCGTCATGTGACCTGAATATTAAACATCGCCGCAAAATCTCCCCCCGCGCACCCTCCCCGGCTCCATCCCGGGCCCCGGCTCCATCCCCGGCCCCTCCGGGGGGGGCGAACAACCACCGGGATGGGGACAGCACCGCCAATGGGCCCCCTCCGTGCCCTGGAGGGGCCCCCCTTGCACACCCACATTACACAGGCCTTTTCTTACCCCTTTCCCTCCCAATTCCCCAGCGTTTTCAGCATCTCTGCTTGTTTAGGGAGGAGGATCTTTAACCCTTCACAGCTTGGCTCTGGCAGGGCACTCAAGGGCACTCTTTTCCCCTAGGTATTTATTGCAAGGCCTCCCTTCTGCTTTCCCGGAGGAGGGAAATTAGGAATGTTTTGGCTCATCAGAAGTGACTTGCCCTTCAGATCCGCTTGTGGAGGCGTGAGAAACCTTCTCTCTTCTGGAGCTGTGACTCCTGGCTCTCAGCCCGTGGTGCAGAGGCAGAGCAAGCGCTGTCCCTTCTGTGTGTGTGTGTGTACACGTGTGCATGAGTGTGTACGTGCGTGTGTGTTCATGTGTGTGGTGAGCAGGAAGAGGCGCTGCCCATGGGCCATGCTGGGGTACGCAGGTCACATCCCGTGTGCCCCCGCAGGCATACACACATGCCTGCACTGCCCACCTGCATGTGCCCAGTGGATGTGCTTGCATCTGGAGAGGGGGCACATCCTGGAGGGGGATGCCCCTTCCTCTCTCTGTGTTTCCTTCTCCTGCATTCTACAAGAAATCTGGAGAGGGACTTTTTACAAGAGCAAGTAGTGACAGAACAAGGAGAATGGATATAAACAGTCAGAGGAGAGATTTAGATTAGATAGTGGGGAAAAAAACCTGGAACTGCCCAAGGAAGTTGTGACTGCCCCATCCCTGGCAGCATTCAAGGACAGGTTGGACACAGGGCCTTGGAGCAACCTGCTCTAGCAGAAGGTGCCCCTGCCCGTGGCAGGGAGTAGGAACTGGATGAGCTTTAATGTCCCTTGCAACCCAAACCATTCTGTGAGTCTGTTTGTGAGCCCTGGCTGCACTCTGCCCCTGCCATGCTGTGCTGGGGCCAGGGCAAAAAGGAAACTGCACCCTCTGTGGGTTACAGGACCATTTAGGAATCACTGTCAGTCATTACCCAGAGTAGGCTGAGTGGTCCACAGCCTGGCTGCCTAAGACAGATGACAGACAGAGAAACATCCCAGCACCCCCAGCATCTCCTGTCATGGTGCCCATGGCTGTCCATTTCCTTGCTGAGTGCCAGGCTCACCTCCACACAGGCTCACCTCCTGTCTGCCTTTGCCCACCCACATTCACAGTGTAGGGAAAGGAGAAATGGCCTCCAAGGAAGGAATTGCTCCCCATCCTCCCCATGTCACCCCATTGCTCCCACAGGGCCCTGCCCCATGCCAAGCCCCATGGCACTACCAAGGCACCCCTTTGTGCCTCCCTCCCCCCTTGCCCAGCCCATCCCAGCAGCAGAGACCCACCGGAACATGGTGGGGCGCAGGGAACCCCCATCTTCATCACCAGGGAGGCTTCGGCCCCGCCACATCGCTGGGACCCCGAGGCCACTGTGGGCCGAGGCCGAGGGGGGACGGGGGTGATGGGGGCCGGACCCCGCAGCCGCTCCCAGGGGAGCCCCCCGGCACCCGCACTGGCCTGGCGCAGGGTGACCGAGAGGCAGCTCCGCTTCGTGGGGGCACCAATGGGGCTGTCCCGCCGCTGCGACGGGGTCGGGATGCGACTGGGGCCGCCTGGAACGGGCAGGTGGCCGCGGTGATGGGCGACGTCCTCCTCCATGGCTGCAAGAATGAGGGCAGGGTCCCGGCGGTCCCCCCTGCCGGGGCCGCGGCGTCCCGGGGCGCAGCTCCCCGGCAGCGCTGCCCAGCGGCCAGCCCGCCTCCGGGCAGGACAATAGCGAGCCTGTGCCCTGTGCCCACGCCTAGCGCTGCGGCCGCTCCTGCCCCTGCCCTGGCGCCTTCCTGGCTCCGTGCCGTGGGCAGCCCCGCACCATGGGCAGCCCCACGGCACAGCCCCTGCCCTGCTGTCCTGATGGGAGGTGATGGAGCAGTGCAGACCCACCGGGTCAGGCCGGGGCTGGCTGCTCCCAAGGACAACCGGGGTGATTGGGAAAAAAAAAAAAAAAAAAAGAAAATCTCTGAATTTTTTAAATGTTTCTCCATCCTCTCACTCCCCCCCCCCCCCCCCCCCCCTTCAAATAGCAAATTTCAGTTACAGGATTATGCCCTCCTGAGAAAGTTCGCTCACCAGGCGTTCATCAAGGTTAACGCTTCTTTCCTTTACTCTGGTTTTCTTCTGCTGCTTCATTATACTGATTGTTTCTTAATTTTGTCAGCTTCGGGGTCGAGCAAGCAGCTTTCCACTGTGCACCTTCCTCACCATGAAAGAGACTTCGAAGGGCAATGCAGTGACAAAGGAAGGAAGAAGAAAAGTGTTTTGGTGGAACAGGATGAGAATATGTGTGTTTTGTTGGGCAAATGGGAGCAAAGAGGAGAGATGGGCACACGTAGCACCCAAAGCATGGCACCCACAGTGGCATGTCAGGTCATGCACCCAGCCTTTGGGTGGCCAGGGCTGAGGGCTGGAGGGATAACAACAAGCTGCGAGGAGTGCTGGGGATAAGGACAAACTAACTTCTCTGCTACTTTAAAGGCAAAGAGACAGAGAAGGTGGAAAACACCAACCTGATCCTGGGCAGTATGCCCAGCACTGAGTATCTTGCCTGATGCTTTACACAGTTTAATTCAGTATCTGTGACTATTTCACTCTCCCCTGAGGTCTCTCTGGCTGCACAGGTCCCATAGGGGTGTCACAGTCTCAGTTTTCAGGCAGTGTTTGCATTTGGCTGAATTATTCCTAGATAGCCCTGTGGCATAACCGGCACAGACACCACGCGGATGAGGACCTATCCTGCTGTAAAGGAAACCTCACTGCACGCTGGTCCTTGCTACCTGCCTAGAGCTGCAGGGAGGCAGCTTCCAGGGGGAACAACAGGAAAAACGAGCATTGGCCACGCATTTTGTCACATAATTTTATTCCACTGGGGAGGGCTTTGACACCGCTGGCAATAAAGTCCTTCATACACATGGAAAATACCTGGCTTAATACTGGCTGCATTAGGACTGACAGCGCGAGACAAGCCAGAGGAGGTGAACAACCAGCTTCTCTCTAGTCCAGCCCTGACCTGTTTGTTGTCTTCTTTTTGCTTGGTTTCTATAGCAAGTCATGAGCAGAGCGGAGGTGAGAACAGGCAGGACAGCACTCAGAGGAGGGCGCAGAGGAGGGCGCAGGGGAGCCCCACCACACCACGGATGCCGGCCGGGTGAGGGCAGCAGCAGCAGACCCAGCCCTTCGGTTTTACCGGGCTGGTGGCTTTTCCCGCTTCTCTTCCCCCTCAGCGGGTGAAAGCAGGTTTGGAGAAGGTGCGATGGCAGAGCAGTCTGCACTGGCGCAGGCCCCAGAGACCAGACCCCCCTTCCCACAGGGACGGTGTAACCTGTCCCTGGTGACTCCAAGCCCCTCAGCTCCAGTACAGAGTGTTTTATTGCTACACCATGTCTCAGCTGGGGTCCGTGCTCAGTGCAGCCCCAGCTGCAAGGGAGTGGAGGCGAGGAAGAAGGTTTCCAAGCTGGCACTTGGAGATATGGCTGTGTTGTGCCAGAGGGCAGGGGATGTGAGCCATGCAGACCATGCAGCCCAGCCCCACGGCATTTCCCTTTCACAGCTCAAGTCACCAAGGCACAAAAATACATGGGATTTACCTGTTTCAGGCTGCACCTGCACTTTGAGCAATTGCTTGCCAGGGCAAGCATTACTTTGGGCACAGGAGTAATCTCACTCACTGCATCTCCCTGCAGAGCAAGACTCCCCAGTTAGGGTACTCACATCTCTGTTTTTTGGCTGAATGTAAGGACTTAATGAGGGATGAAATGTCCCAGAAAGACTCAAGAATATTTGCAGGATGTTCTGACCCATTCCTTCCTCAGCCAGAAACCATAGAGCTAGAAATTAATTTTCATCCCCAGAGAATTACCCACGGACCATCACTCACTCAAACCAGCCCAGGACACCCTCCTCCTTTCTTTGGGAATAGAAGAGAAAGCTTCCATTGACGGGTTCACAGGAGAGACTGAGTGACATGAGCCCGTCTAGGACACATGGCAGATTCAGGCAGCTGGCTTGAGGGACTCCTGCTGCCCAAAGCAGCCATCAGGGACTAAACAGAGACAGCACCCTGGGGATGTGGGTCACTCTGCTACTGGCAGGTTCATGAGGCGGCATGGGATGCACAGACTCACGCAGATGTGGTGGTGGCATTGTCTGACATCCCCTGGGACATTAGGAGTGGGGCACACAGGGCCCTGCATGTCCAGGGTACTCACTGCTGCACCCACTGCATCCAAAGGGTGGGTGTTGGGGTAGTAGGAGAGGTGATGAGAGGCTTTTGAGACAACCTGCTGCCACAGGTTCAGAGCTCTCCCAAACCTGCCTGTACACACTGGGCATTGCACTGGCTGGGCTGGCAGGGAGGGAGAAGGTGTGATTACCAAGGGACCTTTCATTTGAGTCATTCACCAGTCTTGGCCATGGGAAGGAGCAGAAGTCCTTGGCTGGGTGAGGGCTATGAGCATGTGGGAAGCCCTGAGCCTACAGTGCCACACAAACCTTGCCTAAGAAACAAAGGGGCAGAAAGGTGAGTGGTGAGTACAAAACTCAGACCAGCAAAGAGCAAAGCTGCTATCAGCACAGCTTGCACAGGGCCAGCCTGTCATCCGTGCTGAGGCTTGCAGACTGCTGTCCATGCAGGAGAGGCTCTTCTGGACTGGATGGGCAGCGTGTCAGACCTCGGGCACCCCGAAGGCCAGGTTGTCCCGAATCATCAGTGTCTTCCGAAGGTCTCGTTCCATTATCGGCCTCTGAGTTCGCCACTTATGGGCTTCCTGGAGTCCTGGCTCAAAGTAGTAAATGCAAGCTCCAAAGCCCACCAGGATGAGAATAGAGATCATCAGATACACCGGCACAAACCAATCCAAGAAGTGGGGCATGGCTGCCAGAGAAAAGGCAAGAAACCCCATGCAGTGTAAGCACCCAAGAAACACAACAAGCTTCATGATGAGACACCTGCCCCATCAGCAGGGCCCAGCCTCCCTACACCCTTCCTCATTGCCCCACCACACTCTGGTTTGTGCTAGGTCGCACACCAAGGCACTTCAGCCTTTGGAAGAGAGCAATCCCTTTGGCTCATTGCTGGCACCCCCTCACTGAGTGGCAGTCCTGCTCCCTCCCCACAGACAGGGGTGAGCCTGAGCCCCCAGCCCTGCTCCTCATCTGCTTGTAGGGGATTCTGCTGCTCTTTTGCCTGATGCTCCATGACCCCTCTGAATACCCAGTCTGAGCTGGTCTGGCTCGGGGTTGAGCCCTCCCTTGCTGCTCACCTATTTGGTGTCCCGCTTTGCCAAGGCTCAAGGACCTTGCAACGCTTGGCTGAACAGAGCCCAGATCCCACATCACATCAGGTGCTGGGCAGCGGGAGCCACTTACCAGGGGCAGCCGATCTGTCTTGCCAGGAACCCCTTGCCACCCAGGAATGAGGTGCCGAGTCTGCAGCAGTGCTGCCCTGGGGGACAAAAAACAACACAGACGCATGATCACTGTCGAGCCGGTGCTAAAAATGAGTGAGGAGGACAGAAAACCTTTTCCTGCCTGGCCACCAAGGCTGAGGCTTTATGGAGGGGCAGGCAGATGGGGTTCCAGCCCCACAACCTGCTGGTGCCCTGGCCAACATACACCCTGACTCAGGGCAATTTAAAAGCTGTAATGGCACCATGTTTGTGCCCAGCCCTTATCCCCATCCTTTGCGATGGCGCAATCCGCATTACAACCCACAGTAGTGCCAGGCTCAGGCACAAAAAGCAGCCCTACAGGCTTGCCCTCCAGTGAGGGTGTTGAAATGCCCCTTGATTTCAGTGGCAACAGATAAGGCAGAGCTGCACCCATGCCAAGCTCCTGCTTTTCCAGATACCTGAAAGATGCCACCTGCAACTGTCCCCTAAGACACCCCTCAGCCTGCAACCTCATGTCCACTGCCTTCCTTGTGTGGGGCACTTAAGGGGAGGCTGGGGAGAGCTCTGAGCATCTCCATCCTCTTTCCTGCTTCTGGCCTGTGTTTCCTCCCACTTACTGGCACGGATGTTGATACTTATCTGTCCTCCTTGCATGACAGGGAAGACCTCAGAGGATTTTGCCCCCTCCTACCATGCTGTTTGGCTTTCAGCAGCCACTGGATTTGCTGCTCATGGTGCTGCCCCTACCATTGTCAAGTCCTGGAAGACTTTTTCCATCTCCCTCTCAATGATTCACACCTCCCTTTTGCCAGGTCCTTGCTCCACCTGATCAAGACCAAGGGGACTGGGCAGCTCAGCATCAGCCACCATATGGCTGGGAACAAAAGGCAGCCTTGGTGCTGCTCCCACCTCTTCATGGCTGCCTCTGCCTCCCTCAGGAGAAGCTCCCTGCCCCAGCCTGCAGTAACATTGCAGATGTGTTGTGGGGAGCAGGGATCCTGCTGTGGGGCTTCCAGAAGGAATTAAGCACAGACCATGCCTCCTGACAGGAGTCTGAGGTCCAGGTTTGGCAAGAGGCCCCTCAGTGCAACTTTCCTCCATGCTCTGCAGAAGCAGCTCCTGTGCACCCCCTGCACCCCTCAGCTGCTGCAGCCAGGCTGGAGGACAAGGATGCTGCAAACCCCTCTTCCAGAGGTGCCTCTGCCATCAGTCCCAGCTCATGACACCAATGGTCAGAAAAGGTGACTCGGGCTTGGAGCCCCCGGTGCAACGGGAGAAAAGCCAGCAACCCCATTTCCTTCCCTGACCGTCTGATTTCCAAACCTGGGAGTGAAGCTGCCATCCAAAAAGTACCGCAATAAAAAGCAGCCTTACAGACTTCCCAATTTATCCTTTCTCTGTAGCCAGCAGCGCCAGCACTTCCCAGCTCCTCGCCAGCAGCCTATTCTTCAGTCTACTTGCTATGCAGCCCTCACCTTGTGCTGCTTCCCCCCTCACTCGCCTGTCCCTAGCCCCAGTGAAGGATCCTGGCCATGGCTAAGCTGAGGTGTCATTCCCCACACACACAGCCTCTGCAGGACTAACCCAGCAAAGCCCTTGCTCTTGTCAGGTGGGTGAGCAGATTTTGGCTGAAAATGCTGAAAAGAGGGAGTTTTAGTCAAAGATGTCAGCTTTCTGGAGCAGCCCTGCATATATTAAATGTGCCTTAACCCTTGCTGGACCAGTAGTACTCAGCACCCCATTTTGCAATGGGATATCTGTGACCTCCCAGAGACAACGTAAGTGTTCTTGGTCCTTCATCTGAGGCAGCATCTCACAGAGGTAAGCTGACTGACCCTTTAGAAAACTCTCCTACATGTGTCATTCCAGCCCCTCTCCTTCAATGTCACCCCTGCATCCCTTCATGCCACCTCCTGCTGCCCCCCCCCATGTGCTGCGGGTGCCCTTGTGATGGGCAACCCAGGGGCATACTGAAAGTGACCTGGCAGAAACTGCTCAGGAGAGGCCAGGAGCAGGGAGAGGGGGCTTGCAGGGGACATAGAAACACAGTGGTGACCAGGCAGGGGTGAATGAGGCAGGAGTGCCATGCAGAGTGCCAGGACATGGGTGACTTCAGGCACAAAACCTTCCCGTGTGAATGGGTGGGAGCACACACCAGGTTGCAGCGTTACCAGCCATGGGCTCACCCCGACTATAGAGGACTCCCCAGGACTGGGCACCCCGGGGCAGCTTGGGGCAAGGGGCTGCCGATGGCTGGGGACCAGGACACGACCCCGCTCCCATACATTGCATCCCCGACAAAACCCCATCACCTGCCCTGCAACGTGCCACCTACCTCCTTCCACGGCCGCAGGGAGACGGGGTGAGGCTGCTCCCTCCGGCATCAGCCGGGCCGGTCGGGATGAGTCGGGCTCTTTCCCCAGCTGGCAGTGCCAGGGAGAAGGGACCCCGCTCCGGGAGAGGAAGGCGACAGAGAGAGGCGATACGCGAAGGGCGGGAGGGAAGGAGGGAAGCCAGGAGGGAATGAGGGAGGGAAGGAGGGATGGCGGGGGCGTGCAGGGGTGACACGCAGCCTCATTTCCCACCGCGGCTCCTGCGGGCTTCCCCCATCGCCTCCCCGGCAGCTACAGCCCCCCTCCAGCCTCTCCAGGGCACCCTCCGCCGGCCTCAGCCCCCGAAGGAGGGAGCGTCTGCACCAATTGCATCCCCGCGTAGGGGAGAGCTGGAGGCGGCGGGAGGATTTTAGCAGCCGTCGTTATGGCAACGGGCTTCCCGAGCTCACCCGCACATGGTACCCGGGAGGGAGCCACGGGAGACGCGGCCGAGGCATGTTCTTCCCTCTTCCCGCATCACCCGCAGCCCGGGCTGCAGCGCCGGAGCCGCTGCTCTCCACCGGGCTGAGAAGGAAGGATGGGGCTGGGGAGGAGGCGAAGTGCTAGGGGACACGTGTGTAGGCTCGGGATGATGGAAATGTACGAGATGTTAAGGTTTCGCAGTTCTACCGGTGAGCCCCGCCAGGGGCTGGGGCTTGTCAGCAGCGGGATGGAGGCAGGGGGAGGCAGGAGTGAAAGGGGGAGGGAGGTTAGTACTCCCTTTGAGGGGTTTATGCAAAAATGAAATAATCAACACTGACCAAAACTATCTTCCAGTGGAAAACAAAACCATCGCTGCCTGAAGTAGTGTTTTTGCTTTCAATGGAATACACTGTTTCCCAGACCCATACCTGGCCCTGTCACGGCTGCTGCAATGTTAAAACATTTTTGGCTTTTCAACGCAGCACAGAACAAACACCACCGAACAGCTACCAAACTATTTTGCTGTTGTTGTTGTTGTTTGTGTTTTGGGTTTTTTTTTGTACACAGGGAATTTTTCACCATGACCCAGCAGTCGTTTAATACAAGCGTTCTAACAAAATCCATCCAACAACTCGCTCCAGCCCTGCCCGCTTAGCCTCTAACACCTACAGCCCTGCAGGGCACCTGCAAGGGGTGGTTGTCAAGGCCTGGTGGCTACTAATACCCACCAAACTGTCTGAGCTCCAGATTCATGCCCGCTACATGCCTATGCCCCAGGAGCTGTGAGGTGCAAGGTCTGGCTTCCCAGTAGATTGTGTTCCAGGCACAAAGGGATTCGTTCCCTCCCCAAGTTCGTCACAGAGCCCATATGTGCTTGCTAGCTCCAAAGGTGATACACCCAAGGGACCTGTCTCCTGGTCTGCGCTGGGGTTGCATGCATTGGTGCAGGGATAGGGCTGTGCTAGGAGCTGTGGAAGGTGGCTGGCACACTCCACCATTTCCTTCTGATCCTCCTTTTGTCCTCCCAAGCCCCACTTCTGCTTGATGTAACTTCATAATAGCTTACAAGCATTGAGTATAGGCTCGATATACCCCTCTACCTAGCAGGATATTTGCATGGAGGACCAGATCCATCAGGATTAGTGAACTGCTGCTTGGTTTGATGGGCACTCCAGATGGTTGCCATGTGCCTCCAGAGAGAAGCCTGCAATCGCACCTTAATTTTAACCTCACTGAGCTTCAACCATGACACCCACCTTGACCACCAGTGCAATAACTGCTTCACTAATCCCACTGCATTAGGAGAAAAGCAGAAGCCTCATGGTTTTGACAGTACTGGGAGAGAAATGTGGTTTGAACAAATCAAAAGCCAAACAGATTTAAAAGAAAAAATAAGATGTTGAAAGGATATTATTTATTGTGTTCCCAGAGCAAACCCTAAGGGTAGGCAAAGGCACAGTACATGTCATGACATGGCAGCCTCCCTTACTTCAAGAACCCTCCCAGCTGAGTCCAAAGCACCCTTGGAGGCAGCAGGAAATGAGCACAGGAGCTGGGATATGCTTGCAGAGCCTCTACCTCTGACTCCACGGCAGCTCTTGCTGTCTGTGACAGGGCTCTCAGGTGCTGTCACATCCTTTGGTTTCTGACAAGAGGTACGGCATTGAGACGGCTCCAGGCTCCATGTACAGCTCAAACCACATGGAAACGCTTCACTGCTGCTCAGCTTTCACTATGAATAAGGCTGCTGTGCACCACTCAGCATCTTCCAGGCATAAGCATGTGCATATCATTCTGCCTGGCCCAGGGGGACTTCCAGCTGCTTCCACCTCACTTGCAGGAAGCCCCTGAGTGGCTGTGCACACACAAGCCCCTCAAAGCCATTCACTCCAGGATACTTGCCCACCACCAGGCTTCCGACTCTCCGTATGTCTTGGCAGCCACAGATTCACCTGCATGATGAAGGCAAGCATGGGGTTGGGTTTGATGTGAGAGGGCCACCCAGCCAGAGCAGAGACCATGAAACCCTTCTCAGACAAAAGTTCGGGCTGGAGAAAAAGGAGATGGTTGGGCAACCTCAGCCACATGCTTCCTGCTTGTCGCATGCCCAGAAATCACAGCATGAACAACATACTGAGCTGGGCTTAATCCCAAACCTGACTGTCATTCAAGTTTTTGCCTAACACGTTTTCTTGGGGTTCTTTAGCATCCCTTAGGCTTTTATCAGCATCTTCCAAGATAATCAGACACTAGTCTGCCTGGTTTTAAGGCAAGACCAATCCCGCAAACACTACTCTCTCAAGGTCAGTAGAGGCATGGGAGAAGTTGCATTGTATCAAACTAGCCTCCCCCAGCTGCTGCAGTAGAGGGCAAAACTCCTGCAAGAGTCACAGAAATACCTCCCTGCTCAGCTACTGGAGGGGAGAGAGGTGCTGCAGGATGCAGAAGGCACCCTGGGTGCATGGCAGGGCGTAAGTCAGACACTCTGGTGGAAAAGCAGAATAACCTGCCTTCTGGGTGCTACTGCAGCTTCCAATAAGGAAACCCAATTGAGAAGCTTTGCTGAGTTGATCAAAAAGGTAAGGAAATGTGTGCGGTGACTTAAGTTAAAGAGCAGAATGGAAAAATCAGACTTACTCTGTGCCTAATGATAGCTGGGGGGAGCCTTTGCCAAAGGAAGCTGAAGTTGCCAGCAACATATGTGGAAATGTCATTAGTTTCCCTAACAATTAGCACTTGCTGCAACTGATATTGTTTTTGTCTATTAGTGAGAGAACAAGTGCAATGAAATACACAGGAGTTTGTGTTCTGCAAGCTTCCTGGGCAGCACTGTGAGAGGTCACCTCAGAGACAGCGAAACACGGCCAGGTGACATCTCCAAAACTCGTGCTGAATGGGGCTGGGATGAAACCATCACTGCCAGGAGATCTGGGAGCAGGTGCTGAGACAACAGGGACCACTGGGGTCAGCACTCCTTTTGAGACTATCTCCAAAGCCTGTCTCCTTTGCTCCTCTGGCTGCTTGGAGAACGGAGTAACAGGACAAGGGGAAATGGCTTTAAGCTGACAAGAGGGGAGATTTAGGCTAGAGATAAGGAAGAAATTCTTCCCTGTTAGGGTGCTGAGGCACTGGCACAGGTGGCCCAGAGAAGCTGTGGCTGCCCCATCCCTAGCTGTGCGCAAGGCCAGGTTGAAGAGGGCTTGGAGCAACCTGGTCTAGTGGAAGGTGTTCCTGCCCATGGCAGGGGGTTGGAACTGGGTGAGCTTTAAGGTCTCTTCCAACCCAAACTGTTCTGTGGTTCTATGATCATTCAGAGAAAGTATCTCAAGAGTCAGTCATCAACCCACTGGGTGAAGTACACAGCAAAGTGGCCAAGGATACACGAGGGCAAGGTGTGCTGTATAACATTTTTTCTAGCAGGTGGTGCTGTCCTGCTGCAGAAGTGACTGCACCATTCCTGGGAGGACTGGTGATGGCCAGACCAAGTCTCACTGATGCAAACTGCCTTCATTGGCAGCACCAGAGAATTTTCACATTGGCTACAATTACATGTCTACTCATTTTTTGAATGGTTTGTTCTACCACAGCAATATACAGTGCCCCACGGAGTACTGTCAGGAGCTTTCCCCTTCTGTATCATGCCCTGCTCTTGTCCCTTCTGCCTGAGCTGGGGGCCAGGGCACTGACACCCCTGCATCAGCTCTCCTGCACAGCTCAGAAGGGGAGATGGACTCATTATTCCTGCTTTGCAAACTGTAAACAGGGTGGAAAGAGGTGAAACGGCCTGACACAGCCATACAGTGATATGTAAAATATACCACAGGGTCCATCACCAATTGTGTCTAAACCCTCTCCCCTCCTCTCCTTGCCAAGCTACAGATCTAGACAAGAGCTGCAGGCACATTGCCAATCTGAGTCTCCACCTCCTTATGCTATTCTCTCCCATGCAAAGCAGTTTATAAATGCTACCTTCTGGCATTAGATCTGTTTCATACCCCCTGGTCTATGGGTAAATAGCCATTGAGGGTACAAGACGGTGACTTCTGCTCTCCCCTCTGGCTACCCAGAGAGGTGAGCTCGCTCTGCTGGCTCTTCATCCCCCATGGAGCATCCCTGCCCGCATTTCAAAGAGGAAGGAAGGCAAAGTGAATCTGCCTGGCGCAGCTCGCAGTGCCAGCTATCTGTCAGCGGCTTTGCAACGCAGGAGTACATTTGCTCTGCCAAAGCCTGGACTTTCAGGCAGGGACCGGCAGTACCACTGCACTCCCCCCATCCCATTAACCCCTCTGTTGGTAAGGGGCTAAGAGCCCCTCTGACTAAAGGGTGCAGTGAAGGCGGCACACAGAGGAGGGAGTGGGGTGAACCTCTGTGTCCCCACAGGAAAGTGGGGGTGTCGTGGTTTAAACCCAGTCAGGTAATTCGTTCTCTCACTTCCCCCCCTTTCTTGCCCTCCCCCTGCTCCCGGAGGGACAGAGAGGAGAATCGAAAAGAATGCAACTCCCACGGGTTGAGATAAGAACAGTTTAGTAACTAAGGTATAACACAAATCACTACTGCTACCACCAGTAATAACAATGAGAAAGGAAATAACAAGGGAAGAGAATACAACACCTCAGCACCAGCCGACCCATAACTTGCCCCCCTCAGCCTGACCAAGCACCGACCCATACCTCCTCCAACCCTGCAGTCCCCCAGCCCTTCCGGCTAACTCCCAGTTACATCCTGGGCATGACGTGCTGTGGTATAGAATACCTCTTTGGTCAGTTTGGGTCAGGTGTCCTGCCTCTGCTTCCTCCTGGCTTCCCCTCCTCCCTGGCAGAGCATGAGGCTCACAAAGTCCTTGGCCAAACCAAAACATCGCTATCAGTTCTGTTCCCAGGCCAAAAGTCAAAACACAGCACTGCACCAGCTACCAAGAAGGAGAAAAATGACTGCTACTGCTGAACCCAGGACAGGGGGTCAGCCCTGCAAAGGGAATTCTGCCCAGGGACAGCCAATAAACCTGCTAGGGACAAGACAAAATAACTGTGGGATTGGTGGTAGCTCCCATGGACCCACTTCACCTCAACAGACAGCATGTTGTGAAAAGGAGGAAGCCTGCAGTGACAGGGAACAGCGAGCATCTCCCCCAGCAAACACTGAAGCCACCCAGGTCCTGCTGTGCTGCCAGACAGCAGGCAACAGGAGCACAAAGAGGACAAACACCTTTTAGGTGGGTGCCACAGCTTTTAGCATATTTCCACAGCAGTCCAAACGAGCATTGTCCTAATTGCTCTCCATCTCCCCAAAACCTGGGAGCTGGGTCTCTTTATTTACTGCATCTGCCTGCCTCCCATCTTCAGGACACGTCTGCCCTGGATCCGTCCTCCCTTCCCCCCGTCAAACTCAACAACCACCAGAAATATCCTGTAATCTCTTCTGCTTCACCTGTAATTTGTGTCATGCTGGCAAGGAGGAGCGGAACCGTCTGCCTTTGTCAAGATCAAAAAAGCCATGGCAGCCATGTGATGTCAGCTTACATTACACCACCCTCACTCACCTCTGCCTCCCCTCTCCTGCTTGCTGCAGCGGGGGAAGATGTCTTCATCCTCCTGTGGCCTTCCTCCTCCCCATGGCACATCTGGCATTCACAGGTAACCTGGCTGATGGCAGAAGGAGGGCCAGCCCCAGCAGGGAGCTGAGGGGGTCCTGGACCCTGCCCCACATCAAGCTGGAGCCAAACCTGGGCATGAGACAAAGAGCATGAGATGCAGCAAAGGAGACTGAAGGCCACTGGGGGACACTGGAACTCTGAGGCCTTTACATCAGTGCAAGTCATCCTCCCGCTCTGACCTTGGACTAAGGAAACCTCAGCCCAACCTTCAGAACTGCAGTGCTTCAGCACAGGCTCCTTCCTGCCTGTCTCATGGACAGGGGAGTGCTGGGCTGGGCAGGGTCCGGCCAGCCCTAGGGGCAAGGGGCAGATGCTCTGGAAAGGGTAGGATGGAGGCTGGGCTGCAGGAGCTGCTGCAAAACCTCACATGGGGCAATTCGGCATGCAACGCTGAGTGCTGCTGCTGTGTGCTGTTAGCGACATTCCCTTCCCTAGCTATTATATTTACCTGGAGTACTGTGTTCCACTCTGCGGTCCCCAACACAAGAGGGACATGGAGCTCTTGGAGGGAGTCCAGAGGAGGGCCATGAAGATGGCCACAGGGCTGGAGCACCTCTCCAATGGAGACAGGCCAAGAGAGCGGGGCTTGTTCAGCCTGGAGAAGAGAAGGCTCTGGGGAGACCTTAGAGCAGCTTCCAGTGCCTAAAGCGGCTACAAGAAATCGGGAAAGGGACGTTTTACAAAGGCAGGCAGTGACAGGACAAGGGGGATGGCTTTAACCTGACAGAGGGGACATTGAATTTGATGTCAGGAGGAAGCTCTTCACGAGGACGGTGCTGAGGCGCTGGCAGAGGTTTCCCACAGAAGCTGCGGCTCCCCCCCGCCTCGCAGTGCCCAAGCCCGGGTCGCACGGGGCCTGCCCCAACCCGCTCTGGCGGAAGTCGTGCGGTAACACCGCACAGCACCGCCCTCACCCCTCCCCAGTGCACATGCGCGCTGGGAGCCCCGCCCCCGACGTGCGCCTCACGACGTCGGTTTGAATCCCGGCGGGTGAGCGATGGCGGTGTTGCGGCCCTTCGACAAGCTCCCGGCGCTCAACTCCGCCACCTTGCTGGTAGGTCCGCTCTGCGCCGCTTCCCCTGCCCCGGCCCGCCGGTACCGCGCCTTCCGACCCCTTCCCCTCGGGAGCCACGGCCTTGCTGGCCCCAGTGCTGGTTCGTGCGCGACCCCCGGCACCGCGGGTGCCTTTTGCCAGCGGCCTCTGACCGCGCTTTCCTTCTCTGTCCGCGCAGTTGGTGGGTTCGGACGAAGGGCTCCAGCAGGAGCTGGCGAAGGCGATGCTCCAGGAGAAGAAGAGCTTCAAGATTAGCATGTGAGTGGTGGGGAGCGGGATCGCACCGGGCCCTTCTGCCGCCTTGTCCTAGAGGTAGAGCTAAAGCGGCGGCTGTGACGAGGATTCACGGAGCTTCTGCTTCAGAGAACGTGCTATGGTAAACGCTGGAGTGCGTTACTGCGGGGGGAAACGCGGTCCGCCTCCAGCGTGGTGGGGTTAACCTCAGCCAGCAGCCAAGGACTGCACAGCCGCTCGCTCATTGCCCTCACCCCCCCCACCGGTGGGATGGGGAGGGGAACCGGGAAAAGTGTAAAAACCCATGGGTTGAGATAAGAACGGTTTCATAATTGAAGTAAAAGTAAAACGTTATAACAATAGAAAATATTCATATTGTTATAGTATTTTATGTTTCCTCCAGAGAGAGGAAGGAATAAACAGATGATGCACAGTATAATTGCTCACCACCCACTGACTGATGCCCATCTCTTCGCTGAGCAGCAACCGGCCCTTTCCAGCCACCTCCCCACAGTTTATATACTGGGCATGATGTGCTGTGGTATGGAATACCCCTTTGGCTAGTTCTGGTCAGGTGTCCTGTCTTTGCTTCATCCCAGCTTTTTGTGCCCCTCCTCGCTGGCAGGGGATGAGACAGAAAAGTCTTTGATCAGGGTAAGCACTACTCGGCAACAACTAAAACATCCGTGTCTTATCAGCATTGTTCTCAGACTAAAGCCAAAACACAGCACTGCACTAGCTACTAGGAAGAAAATGAATTCTCTCCCAGCTGAAGCCAGGACAAGGGCAGGCAGTCTGGGCATGGTTAGATGTGGGAGTGGAAATAATGCTCGCATTCATCATGTTCACTGTGCACATACCATTCCCCTTTGGATGTTGCACAGATGCTTGATTACTAAATTGCAAGAGAGTGAGAAGAGCACAGGTATTTTTTCCCCTCCTGGGAGATAGGCATATACATGAATTTAACATGTTGCAATGGGACAAGTTGCAATGCTTGCAGCTCTTTGAAACCGAACAAGTTTGCTGAAAGATGTCCATTGCTTTTGATGCTCTTCATAGCCATTTTCGATTTTATGTGCGTGCATGTGCTTTTCGTCCTCAGGCTATTAAGATGCATTTGGAATTTCAACTTCAGCTGCATGACGAGCCCTTTCTTAAAAAGCTTAACTAATGTTTTATGATGAAATGTCCTTGACAGCTCTCTTGCTAAGACCAAATGAATTTATTCAGCTCTTCAGAAGGCATTTGTGTTATTTCACTGCTGTAATCCAAGGCTATGCAGTAAAGGCAAACTCGAGCTAATGATCTACTAGCCAGTTAGTGACTGTATTGCTCTCATCATGGCATTTTGGATGTTTGTGCTAGCTAATAGTACATTAATAACCCAATTTTCTATTCAAATTCTGCAGCTTCTGTTGAGCTGCGGAGTACCATAACTAATTGGCTACTGTTACTATAGCTGGGTAACTACCTAAAGGCATGGAAACTTATGCTCGTGCTGCAGAGCAAGGTAAGTTCCTGCCCTAGTATCATTAGGGTAGCAGAAGTCTGTGACAGTTGTCACAGCTGTGACACCCCTAGCTCCCCTTCTTTGGGATTATATACATTACAAAGAAATATAGTCTTTTCTGGCAAGACTACCTGCCAGATACTGCTGTTTAGAGAATTGGAGGGCTGGGGTTCTTGTGTTTCTTTTCACTTGGGGGGAAAAAAAGGCTTCTGCAGTGCATATCTGGAGGCTACTGGCATCATCTAGTGATGTTGGCTTAAATATCATAGAATCATAGAACGGTTTGAGCTGGAAAGGACCTTAAGATCATCCAGTTCCAACTCCCCTGCCATGTGCAGGGACACCTCACACTGTACCGTGTTGCCCAAGGCTCTGTCGCACCTGGCCTTGACCGCTGCCACGGATGGAGCATTTACTACTTCTTTGGGCAACCCATTCCAGTGCCTCACCACCCTCACAGTAAAGGACTTCTTATATCTAACCTGAACTTCCGCTGTTCAAGTTTGAACCCATTACCCCTTGTCCTATCACTGCAGTCTCTGCTGAAGAGTCCCTCTTCAGCATCCTTATAGGCCCTCTTCAGATACTGGAAGGCTGCTATGAGGTCTCCATGTAGCCTTTTCTTCAGGCTGAACAGCCCCAACTTTCTCAGCCTGTCTTCATATGGGAGAATATAGTATATAGTGGAATTCTAAATCGTGGAGGTTTTGGGTAGTTCTGCACCTGCTTCCAGACAATGAGATCTGATACTTTCCTTTCACCACAGCTTCTCACTAAATTGCATTTTAAATTGATAAGCTTGTTTGTGTTGCAATGTGTCTTTCAAGCACACTTTGCTCATAACTCGTGTTTGCTTCAGAATGTTTTTGTTAAATCATAGCTTCCTTACTTGTAGGAAGCACCACACCTTTATGTGGAGACTGGCAGACAAAAGTACAAACTGCATGTGATTAGTAGAAGGGAATGTGTACTGTGGCTGCTGGGGAAAGCTGTGAAGTCCTTAGTTAATTGCTATAAGTAATGTTTCCCCTAGGAAACCAAAACCAGTGTTTCTCTCTTGGCTTCCAGAGACAAAGTGGATTGTGAGAGAGATTGAAATTCTGGGATTTATTTTTTCTCCAGTCTGTCTTTCAGGTGAACTTCCAAAAATATGCTTCCCTGTGGAAGGCCCAGATAGGCACTACTGAAGCTTTTCCCTTTTTTTTTCTTTTTACTTGTAGTGGGAAGACACACAGAAAATCCCCACCCTGTGTTTTTTCCAACAGCTGTATCAGCAGTGGTAGTATTGAATAGAAGGAAATATCAACCAATCTAGTAACTCCTGATGCAGTGAAAGGGATAAAAAAGGGGTAATGATATAATAGGAGCTCTTTCTGAATTAAAACTTCATCTATAAAGTTGTATTAGTGATAATATGCTATTTTAAGGTTTTGTGAATATAACACACCTCTATCACAGGCATCTGAGAAGGTAGACTCTCCTGTTTGAGAGCATGAGCAGTATCTTTGGAACATGACGGGAAAGCACTGGTGCATTTTAGATGAAACTTGGCAGCAAAATACACCAGTAAAGTACTGAGGTTCACTTTGTTAGAAAGGACTCTTCTTAACAATTAAATGACTGCTGTATGGATCTGTTGGGAACAAATGCTTCTGTGAATCTTGTTATGCTCTAATAAGCTTCCCATTATAAACAAGCTTGTCCAGCAAGTACCATTGTGCCTGTCAACAGCTATGAGTAGGCCTATGATATTAGAATACCACTTAAAGAATTGCAGTGTCTCTTCAGTTCCTACATGTTTAGTGTGCTTTCTGGTAACTTGCTACATGGTGAACTGTGATGGTTATCTGGATGTGGTTAAGTGGATAATGTCTTGCCAAGCTATTTGGTTAAACTGGACAATTTATTCTCTTTCAGTCATCTTGCTACATCCCTCCCCTTACCTTCAGAGGGGGATCATCTTCGGCCCAGGATAGATCTGATTGTGTTTACGATTGACATCAAGAACAAATACAGGTAAAAGAAGGGCAAAAATCTGAGAGGGGAAACTGATATTCTTTCTTGGATTGATAAATAAATCTATATTTTTACTGTGTCAGAATTTCTGAATAGTGGAATTCAAAGCCAAGACTTGCTGTGGTGGAACAGCTCAGTAATACATGCAGTGGTTTTCTGGCCTTCAGCAATGGATTAGTTCTGAACCGCTCTGTCTAATAACATGCCTGTTGTGCACTAAGTTGCCATAGCAGAGAAGGCAGAATTTATTCCCGAGTATGGATATGTGGTGATGGGAACTGAGCTTTGGAAAGATGCTGTCTCTAAAATTAGATGGAAATGATGGTCATGCTGTTAAGTTCTGTAATATACAGAGGGCTGATGTACACTGGGCAGTGCAACCTAATAACCTGCCAGTTGCTGCATCTGTGTCCCCAGTTCACTGATACTGCTGTTCAAGTTGGATCAGCACTGCAGATGTCTTTAGGTAAAAGAGAAAGTTCTGCAGGGATGATCCCTTTTCTCTCATCTTGTGCTCATCTTTGTAGAAATGATGTTTCAGTCCCTAGGCCATAAGTAAAGACTTGCTAAGGCACAGAAGTCAGCATTTTATTATTTACTTAACTTGTGAGTGATGATCCTGGGCTCTCATTTACCAAAAATGACAGGCCCAGCTGCATACTTATAGCACAAATGGTGCTGCGGAAGTGTGTGGGCTAGCTCTTCTGAAAGAGCCAAAGTAGTGCTGAAGTCTTGTTGGATGTTAATGAATGTGGATGCTTAGTGTCCGCAAATCACAGAGGAGACCATTCAAACTAAGTCTAACTGTTGAGTCTTGGGTAGAAAAGGATATGTTATGGATTATTAAACAGCTGTGGGTATTACAGAGAGCTCTCATGCCATGCTTTTAGCACAGAGCATAACTCTGCCAGCTCTCAGATCAGCAGATGTTAACATCAGTGGCTTTCTAAATGTGCTTCTGAAAGTTACACTATTTGTCCTTATGCTGAACTGTTTTTACCTCCCTGTCCAACTGGATTATCTGTGTTTCTCTGACAGCTTGAAGAATGTCGAAGCTTCCTTAGCTCATGTGGCTGCCAGCTTCTTCCTGGGGAAAGTGTGCTTTCTTGTCACTGGGGGTACGTATGCCATCTGCCCTCTTCTTCTTCTCTAGGCAGCACAACTCACTGTTGATTGCCTTAAAACAGAGCAGTGACTTAACTTGAAACAAGACAAAGGAAAACAGTGGCTTTGTCAAAAGCTTTGTTTAAATTATATCTGAACTCACCTGTGGGGGGTTTTGATTGTCAGATGAAACACGGTTCTCATCTCATGCTCACTTGCTCTCTCCTTCTTGTTCTTGCCAGTAAGACCTCTCTTCTCTGTCCCTAATCCCTGAATATGATTTGTGCTATTGATTTGTATTTTTTTCCTGTGTTACTGTAGAAGTCTGTTCTATCTGCTCTTGCAGATATGTCTTAATGATTATCTTAATAAGCAGCGAGGAGTGTATGATACTGTGGTAATAAAATGCATTTAAATGGATGAGCTACTAAACTATTAAATATGGTTTTAATACAACACTGGTATCCCTGCTGTGTACTGTCTAGCCCTCTTGTGCCTCTAATCTCTTTCTTTCCCCCCCACTGCCTCAAGTAGAGGGAGTGTTTTCCTGTATCCTCCCTGCTTCAGCTCTGAGGAACTGGAGTGGGCAGACCATACTGCTCAGTGTTGGACAAGAGGTCCCGTGTCCTTGGAATTTTGGGCTCAGGAGGCCTAATTCTGGGGTGAGAAAGAGTCTTAGTGTTGTCCTGTACTATGGCTCTCCTGAGCAAGTTAATTCCTCAGAGACTTGAGCACCCTGTGATACCACATGAGCCAGATTCAGACTGTGCTGATAATAGTGTACCAGTCCCTTATTCAAAATGGTACAGTACTTGGTAATGTGGTAGTACTATTCCACATTAGTATTATGAAAGACTTCTGTGCTAATTCCATTGTGAATCTTATACCATTCTCTTTGTACTGCTCACTGTTGCCTTACCTTCTACAGTGCTCTGAAAGCTAGCTCTGGATAATTTTGTGGATGTGGAATTCCCTGTAGTTTTCTTAACTGAATGTTGAATATGTGGCTTGTAATGTGGGAAATCTTTTTCTGTAGTTGGCAGGGTGAATTTCTGCAGTGTAGAAATGAGTTCCATCTGGAAACTGGGAGAAGTCTACTGCAGTCCTGTGCTATACTGTGAGCTGGAGGTAAGGTGCTGATTTGGTGTCTGTAGGGTCTTGTGCATTCCAGTGCTCTCTGATCCTCAGGAACATCATTACCTTAGCAATAAATATATGTACATACACTACTGTCTTGCTTAAGTGTCAAAGACCAGACTCTATAAGAGTAGTAGAGGTACAGGAGTCTGGCTGTTCTTGAAATGAGTCTTGTAAATTACCTGCTCATTCCTGTGCTACTTCAAAGCCTCAGGAAGCCAAGTCTAAATTAATAAAGACTTCACTGATACACAAAGCCTCAGTACACTTTGTTCTTTGAGGCATTTTCCCTTCTTGGGAGCCACATAGCTGTTATTTGCCATGTGGCTCTCTTGTCTGTATAATGCTTCCTGTTAGCCAGGCTTTGTTGCTTCACAGGCTGTTTTGCTATCTGATACGCCACTCTTTCCAATTACCTGTTTGGTCTGAAAAGCTGGAGGGAGAGTTTGGCATTCAGCAAATGTGTGTTCACTTTTCTGTGTGTTCGTCATTGCACCCTCGGAGATCACTTCCCTACCAGCAGGTAATACCTGTGCCTTTGGCAAGCCCTTCAGGGTTTTCGGCTGACAACACTGTACCTTACTTAACATTAGGGGAGTAAACAGGCCTGTTTGGAGTTTTCTGTAGCTGGCTGCTCTGAACCATACTTAATGCCTGCTCTGGTTTTGATTTTATTTTATCACAGCTTTGCACTGCTTTTCTTTTCTGTTGCTGAAATAATTTCTCAATTTTGTTTCCAGTTGGAATGGATACGAGTTGCCACTGCTCAGCGACTTCTCCGGATGTTACAGATCTGTGCTGGTCATGTACCAGGAGTTTCTGCCTTGACCTTTAACTTTATGTTGAGGAACTCTTACTAGCTTCCCATTGTGAGAATTGAGGATTTTTACTTCAGGCATTCAAGCTGCTTCAGTTGGAATCACGCTGGGAAGCTTTTTTGCCTAACATGTCATGATCACTCATCCAGAGCTGTTCCTAGTTGCTAATCTCTCAAGAAAAGCTTGATTTCTGCTCAGCTGATAATGTAGAGGTGCTGGGGGGGGAGGGGAGTTTGAACTGGGGACTCCTATCCATTATTACATCTCAGTCCCATTTCATGATCAAGTTTGAGTTTCACCCACTTCGCCAGTGGCCAGGAGCTACATGTTTTACTGAGAGAATATCAGAAAAACAAGCTGCTAGCCCAAATACTTCATATCATGTTGAGTATCTTAGTTTCCCAAAGTACTAGAGAAGAGGCAGCAGGTTCCTGCTTCCTTCCAGTTGAAATATAGCACCTTGGACTAACATGAAACCTGCCTCCTAGGTTTTGTCTCCCCACTAAGAGAATAATGGGGAAGAAGGGTTGTACTTCAGCGGGCAGTAAGTGATCCAGGTGTGTGAGTGTCTGCCCAGTGAAGGGCTCAGTATTCCATGCCTGGTACCTAACTGGGGAGGAAGGGAGTAAATAAGGTAATTGAGCACTTTAGCTTTCTTATAGATCTTTAAAGAAAAAGGCTTCATCTAGCAAACCCAAGATAACAAACAACCCTACTTTATTAAGCCTAGGATAACCATATTCTTACTGCAATTCAGCAGTTTGTTATGGAGTTGTAAGTTAACAAAATGTGTACTATTTAATAATTAGCTGTATGCTGTTTGTTCAGGTATATGGCACTGGCTCTGAAGACCTATGAGCACTTGCCCAGGTTTGCCCGGGCAGGGAGGCTGGTCCTTGCTTGCAGCTTGAGCTTCCAGTTAGTTGGTGGGCTGCAGTCACGGCTTCAGCCACGGGGTGGTGGCAAAAGCTTTTCAAATAGGAATCTTCCTGTATACCCACTTGAGCCACCTTCTCCAATACGTTTCTTGAGTCGCTGGGATGTTTCTTACCCAGAAATGCGTGCCAGGTAGAAATGAAGCCCAGAGAGAATGTGTTAGGCTTCCTCCTGGTTTAATTTATTTAATCCCCAATAGTGTGCTTTAATGTAGCTAGGTGCAGAGCTTTAGCTGTGTGTGCTGTTTTGCTTAGCTTGTTTCTGACATCTGTCTGTGAGCAGGAAAAAGCAGAAAGCAGCACTGCAGGCTTAATCAGCTGTGAGTGTTGGCAGTCCTTGTAAAGACAGCTCAGCAAGGCACAAAGCCTGTATCCTTGCTCAGAGGACGCACAAATCCCAGCTACAGTTGTATCGTTGCTGGCAGGGGACAGCTAGGTTGTTTATCAGCTGAAACAAAAGGAGCTGAACCATTCAGCTGTGTTATGGTGCCCAAAAGGGTTGGACTGGCTAAAACCCAAAGGAGAAAGAAATATGCAAACTCTCCTGGCTGTGTAAGAAGGATTGGAAGCTTAATGGGCATGCCCTACTTTCGGCTAGCTTTGTGATCCTGAAGGTACCAGCTAGGACTTGGCCACCAGAGTGAGGCAGTCATGCTGAGAAACAAGTTTCTCTGTTGGTTATGCTGTCTCAGCCTTGCTCTTGCTTTGGGTCCCTGAAAATAAATGAGACCATGGTTTAGAACAGACTGGTTTCGATTTGCTCTCGTTGTGCAGGTGCAATCTGGGGGAGGGAAGGAAGGGCTGCGGCATGAAATGAGCCAATCTCTCATCTCCTCCGCAGCTGCTGTAAGGTAAGAAGACTTCAGTCTCCTAGGTTGCTCCCTGGTTGTCTCTAATCACTATTGGACTGGGGTAAAAGCCCTTTGGCCTCAAGAGTAATTTTGCTGTGCTTTCTTGACTGGTGAAAACGAAACTTTCTTTGGTTCACCCAGACTGCTTCATAGCAACCCACATGTGCTACTGTCCATTCCTGCACCTTCAAACATGAGGTTGGGTTTTTTTCTACCACTGTGTTTCAGATGTGGTATTTCTTTCTACTACTTTCAAAGAAGAAAGGTTTTGTCTGTACCACTTCCTACAGGTGGCCAATCCCAGCTGGTACAAAATAAAATCTAGTTCCTTAAGAGCAGCATCTCACTTCACCTTGAGGCAAATATTTTTCATGCTCTTAGGAAAAAGTCTTCACTAGAAGTGGCAGGGGAAGTGGTGCATATCTAAGAATCTGACACAATGTCTCAGGTCCATCATGTTTTACAACTAAAAGTAGTTGGGACACATCTAAAGCTACAGCTTCAGCTAAGTAAATACGTCTTGGAACTGTCAGCTATTAGTTTGGACAGGCTGTAACACTGCCCCTACCAGAGAGGACAAGGCATCTGAGGATATTTTTCATCTGGATGGAGTAGCCAGGGCTAACGTTTGATGAAGGCCTTGTGAAAGTAGTACTTGGATTGGGATCAGAGTCATGAAAAGCCTGAAGCTGAACTAGGGCTAGTGACTGTCATGTTTAAACATTAGGAAAAACCTTGCCAAGGTGGCTGAAATCTAAACTAACAGAGATATTTTGGAGTTACTTGCTTTCTCTTTCTCTCTCTCTGTTGCCTCAGTTCCCTATCCCGGGGGAGACTTTCAAAGAGAAATCCCCCTTTCTGTGGCCAGAGCACCCATGAACGTTCCTGGTTTGACTGCTTCTGTTTGTGGATGTGGTTTTGTTTGTCAGCAACATTAGCGTAAAAGCAGTGTCATAAGTACAGAAGACCTTGCACAGTTGCACTAGCATAAGCTTCAGTTGTGCAGTGCTTTTTTTGGGGGGGTGGGGGTGGCGGAGCTGGTTGAGGCTGTAAGAGGGCCTGTTCTGCTACAGCAGGTTTACCACAGGATTTTGCCTTCAGCCTGGTCACATGAAGAAGATTCTATATCCTCAGCCTGCTAGCTGAGCTGCTCTGTGTCAGTGCGGTTGGCATTGCCTACTGGGACCATAGTTTTCTGCTAGCCCAGGTTTTCCAAGGGAAGAGGTTTTGCTTGCTGGCATTGCCACACCAGCAGTTAAATTAGACCAACTCTTAAGCGTGATAAGACATGATATGCTTAGTCTATACTAGCAGGAGAGAAAGTCTGTGTACGGATATGGCTCCTGTAGTAAAAGATCTCTATCCTGGAACAAAGATCAGAGAGAAATTCAGCCCTGAGGACTTATCTTTCCCTCCAAACCCTGAAACTTGTGGTAGAGGTTTAAATTCAAGGCCACCTCTTATATTTGTGTTGGGCACTGATTAAAACTCAGTATCTCTGCTTGCCAAGACCTGTAGTTGGAAGGGGCTGGCTGGGTTAGGTCAGCTGTGGCGCTCGGCAGCTGTGCTCAAGCTGTAAGAGCTGCTTGGCAGCTCTTGCCTGCTGCTGCTGTGGACAGTGGTCATGAAGAAACTTGTGTTGCCTGGAGCTGCCCTGCAGAGCTCCAGCAGAGGTACCTGCTCTGCTGTAAAAAGCAAAGGAGATGCTTTCTCCCTTGGGATTTTTAACTTGTTTTGCAGGAGCACTGGGCTTTGCTCTGGCCAGATTCCAGCTGCTACATCTCCATTCAGCTGGCCCAGATCCCCTGGCAGTCTCCTCTGAGTGTTCTCCACTTCCCACCCCAAGCTGGTGTGCAGCCTTGCTGTGGGCTGCTGACCAACTGCCACTTTTCATTCAGTGACCAGCTGTCCTTCACTGGTGGGGAAAAGTGATTTATATGCAAAAGAAAGCAGTGGCTGGCACGGCCCAGAGCTGGGAGCCAGAAACACTGGGCTCATGTCACCTCTCTTCCTGATTCCTTGCATGACCCTGGGTGCACAGGTTAAAACTCACTGGGCTTCACTTGCTCTGCCTCTACAGCAGGAGCTGCCTCCACTGGAGGGGTGTGATGAGGGCAAATAGACATTGCTTTGGGGTCACAAGTCTGGAATTGAGTGGAAATATTCGGAAGAAACCTAATGAGCAGAGTGTGGTTGTTACCTGTGTTCTGGGGGGGAGGGTTTGGTGGGACCTGCTTAAGATTGGCTGTGTTTTGTGCTGCTTACCTGCCTGACTGCTGCAGGGAGGCTGCCTGAAACTGGGCTGCGATCCCGCTCATGAGGCGTTGCGGCATGGTTGGGTTTTGTTGTGAACTGGAACAAAATTACACTCTGAAGCGCTGAAATTCCCTGTGCAGTTCAATTATCCTTGAATTGGCCGGTGGGAGAAATCAAAGTCTCTGGATCTCTTCCTCATTGTTTAAATATTAATACGGCACGGCGATGCTGAGCAGGATGGCATCCCCTCGGGTCGGCTCTGCGCAGGGGGGCCGCCTTGGCTGTGAAAGAACCGGTGCGGAGCGAGAGAGAGAGGTTGGGCTGAGGGGCCTCGGGAGTGATGTGACTCGCTCTGACTCCTTGGCAGCTGAGCAGCACGGGCTCCTGGCCCGTGCTGGGGCACGTTTCCCTCGCCGCGGGCCCCTTCTGGGGGAGCTGATACGTGCCACCATGCTGGCCCCCCTCAAGCTCGCCGCGCAGGGTGGTGGTTTGAGAGGGGCCAGGAAAGGCAGGATCTGTGCCCGCCCCCTGCCCCGCAGCCTCCTCCACCAAGGGCAGTCAGTGGGGTGTGGAAGAGACGTGTTCTACACAGGTGCAGGTGCGGCTGCGGGCTGCATGCGAGGGCCCCGTGGGCCCTGTGCGTCACGGGAGGGAGCACTGAGATGGGGTGAGGGCAGAACAGAGAGAGGCCACCTTCCTCTGGGGAACTTGCTCTGCCCTCCAGTCCAGCAAGCTGAAGCAGCCGTACTTGAGAGCAGTCCTTGTGCAGGAGCCAGGCACAGCTACACCGACCTAAAAAGCCCAACTAGCGTTAAACATGCTAAGGAGGCTTTCCCGGCTTTCCGTCCCTGTGTTCCCATGGAAGCTCTCGAGTCCCACTGTGTGCCCACGCTGCATCGACAGGGCTATGGTGGCTTGCTGTGGCTGGGCCTGCCTTCCTCCTGCCAAGCTGGCCAAGTCACCACAGCACTCTGCTGGAGAAACACCATGGGTATTTGCTGAGGGTTGGCGGTCCTTGAGGCACTATCGCTGTGCACTGGTCAGCTCAAAGCTCTCCTGACCCTCTGTGCTGGCTGCTCTTCCAGGTTGGATGGCAACACGGGCGCTGCCCCAGTGTGACCTTCTGGATCTTCCCCCACCGCTGTTTCCTGTTCCTGCTCTTCCAGAGATGACAGCTATGAAGCCAGGGCTGCGTTTGGCTCAGCTCGGTATCTAACAACCTGTGGCTCGTGCTGCAGGGGAGCACCTCTCTTCAAAGCAGTGTGCCAACGTCAACTAATTAATCCTCATTCTGCCATGGGACTGAGGGGTGACTCAGTGCCTTGTGCTGTTACTCCGAGCAGCAGAGGATCAAAGGCACTGGAGCTGGGGAAGCCCTGGGGTAAAGGGGTGTTGCTGGTACCTGTAAAGGCTCAGTCTTGCTCATTTGTCTCCAGGGCTCCTTTTTAGCCATGCAGAGGGCTGAAAGCTCTCCTGCCTTAGAGATGGGGCTGACCTGCCCTCTCCTTGCTCTGCAGGGAATGTGCTTACTACCCAGTTGTTCCCTTTTGATCTTTTCTTTGGTTACAACTCAACTTGGCCATCCTGGGCAATTCTTCCTCATGGTCACTCCTTAATACCTCCCTGCCATCCCAGTGTGTGTGTCCGGGTGACAGGCAGGGGCAGGGAGGCTTAGGCAGTGTGTAAACAGGGCTGTGGTGGTGGTGCACATCCCCTGTGGGCTCTGTGACCCTCTTCAAGCCACACACCAGGCTGTGCCAGCATGGCAGGCCCAAAGGAGTGCAAACAAACCCAGCTCCCAGCCTTGGGCTTCCCTGGCGTCCACTGTGCTGCCATGTGAGCTGCTTCTGGGGAAGGGAAACAGAGAGGGGAGTTGCTCGTGTGTAGATGTTGCATAATACTGACCCAGTTTGAACAGAAGTTTGTGGGCTGGGAAGAGAAAACCCCTCCTGGGCAAGGGTTCCTGCATCCTGTCCTCTGCTCCGTGTTACAGGAGATGAAACGTGAAGCGTGTGCTTTCTCCGAAGCCTGGCTCTTCCGTCTTGCCCAGGTTGCAGGAGGAGCATCACCTGCGCAAGTCCCCTCTGTGTGTGCGAGCTGTGGTTTGGCTGAGCTCAGCCACTGCATGGGACTAATACGTAGTGATGGTGTCCTATAAATTATATAGTCGGTATGTTCGCCATCTGCTCTGCGCTGAAAGCTGAGTGTGATTGAGACCTTCCCCCCTTCCCAAAGCTTGGCTCTCTTGCCAAGCTTGAAATGTGTGCGGATCTCCCGTAAGTGGTTCTGATTGAATCAGGTAAAGAGGGAATTTTTTTAACGGGCTGCAATGTTCCCTGCACCCGAAGTGAGAGCTGAAGCATAGGCCAGCATCCTATTATGAGGCTGTGAGTAAAAAGTGAGTCTGATTTAATGCTGATTAGGTTCTAAAGGGAGCAAATCTTGATTGCAGTGGTCGCATCAAAGAATCAAAATAGTAATGCAAAAAGCAAAGGAAACCCCAGAGTGATTCATATGAGAAGGGGAAATAAAGACAGACAGTCATGGCGGAAGAAGGAGTTTGAAGGGGACTGAATTGCTCTGCTGCCCAAAAGCAGAGGGGATTTGAATCAGATTATCCTCATTAGATGTCTCTTTAAAGCATCATCAAGCCAAATGAATGGTCCAGAGGAGAGCTTGCAGACATGGTGGCTGTGATTATCAGCAGGGATTTACAGTCCTAGTTATCTAGCCTAGAGACAAGATTATTACAGGGTACAAAGCTGTATCTGCCCCCAGATTCTGATGTGTTTTTAGGTTGGGTGATGGGAGATGCTACGTCGCTGCACAGTCTCTTGGAAGCCTTCCTGCATCCGCTGGTGGCCAGCCCTGTGCAGTGAGGTGGTGCAGTATGGAAGGGAAATGCAAGCACGTGCCAGGGAGCTGTGCTGGCCAGGAGATGTTCCCTAGGGGCAGGTAGGCAGCCTTCCCTATGGACTGTGGTGGAGGGCAGTACCTCCCCTGCGGGTGCTCTCCCTGGGATGGGAAATAGGGAAAGTGATCTCAGAGCGGGGATGATGTCCACTTGCCTTGACAGTGCCATTCCACCCCCCACCTCAGTGTCTCGCTTCCTGTGCCAGTGCAACTCAATCACGCTTTCATCCAGAGCCTTTGAAGTCCCAGAGGCTCATAAGTGTATCCAGAGGCAGCCCCTGCAAGCTGTGGGGAGGATCATCCTTTGAAAGGGAGCCGAATGCCTTTGCGCACAGGTCCCTGGGAAGCCAGGGTGGTGGTGGGGTGAGTACAACCCAAGGCTGCTGGCTGACCCACCTCTCCAGCCCTGCATCTGCAGCAGCCACTCATCCTCCTGTCCTCTACCTAATGCATTGCTCCCCTCTTGCTTCTCTGGGCTTTGGCAGGACAGTGGAGGCATCAAGCCCAGATGCTGGCCAGGACAGCAGAAGCCCAGGCCAAACCTGCCTTTCAGCTTTCTACTGCATCGCATCCTTAACGTGGCCATGGAGATTCATTACATTATTTTGAGCTGAAGGTTTACACCAGGCCAGTGTGTTAAGGTCGTTGAGAAGCCATAGACCTGTGCAGGTACTGGCAAGCATGGCGAAGCCACTGCAGGCTGATGAGACACAGCCCAGTGCTTTGCTGGAGAGGGAGGAGAGGGGAAGCTGTCAGCCGGACCCTCACAGCCGACAGCGACAGCGTGGTGGTGACGAGCTCACTGCCAGAGGCAGCCAACCGACTGCGGGGCCCGCTTTGGCTCACTGGGGACATGCTTCCTCGCTTCTCATCCTGGATCGGGGCTTCGCTCATGTCCAGACACGTGCTGCTCCTTCCTCCTGCAGCACTGCAGTGCTTCTCAGTGCTGCGGGGCTGACACCAGCTTGGGTTTGGCATCTGACTCTCCAAGCAGCCTACAGTCACAATCCCTGTACTCCTCCTGCTCAGCCACTCACAGGGCATCATCCGGTGACGCTCTGAGAAGACAGAGCTGCCGGTGGCGGGGCTGAGGGAGGCCAGACTTGGACCTGCTGCCCTAGCCTGTGTCTGGGGTGACGGGAGCTGCAGGGTGGCCCAGGGGCCTGTCCCTGGAGCAGTGGTTAGTAGTGGAAACAACACAGGCTCATGTTCCCTTACTCCTACTTAAGCTGTTGCAATCTGCAGGTGCCATAGGAGTTCTGTTTGTTTTTTTTCCCTGTCCCCTGCTTGGGCTGTCCTTAAATTATCCAGGCACACTGCTGGTTTTAAGTATCCCTGTTAGGATGGCTCCTATGGCCAGTGCTGAGGAGCAGGGCTGGGCTGCAGTGCATGGGGGCCGGTGGGGAATCATTTCTGTGTGGGGAAGGCGGGTGGCTGTACAGCAGGAAGCAGAATAAATTGCAAGAAATTAATACAATCAGGAAAAACATTGTTTCTTCTGCCCTGGGATTGCTTGCAATCACCTTTGTGTTCTCTCAGGTTGCCTTCTTGTTCAAATGGATTCACCAGACCACTCTTGTGTGTGCGCTGGAGACGCAGTTCTCCTGCAAGCAGTTCATTGTAATAAAGTGCTATGCAAAATGCCGTTGGGGCTGGCAAGTTTAGTTTTGACTTCCAGGCTGACTGAAGCAGCTCCCTGTGCCTGGCTGCTGGAGCCAGCTGCAGAGGGTGGGGGCTCAAGGGATGCAGCCCCTTACCCTCAGCGGGCTTTGATTTTGGCTCTGGAGCCATCTGTTGGAGATTCCTGCCCTGAGAGAGCATGGTGGGGCTGTGCTGTGGGTACTGGAGAGGTTTCTGCCCCAGTGTGCACATGCCTGAACCCACCTGCTCAGAGGTTTGTGGTGTGGCAGCACATTGTCCTCAGCCACCGGTTTCTCTTTCGGTGCTGGAGGTGCTGCCTGGCCCTGCCGAGCACATGGAGGTTTCCTATGATATGCAAAGCTGCGGAGCACTTGGCCTTCCCCCATCATCCAATGGGGACAGGATGAGCTCCCACCCATTCTCAGCATAGGGATGGGGGCAGCATCCCTGATGCAGGCAGAGCAGTCAGGGGGCTTTAGTCACCATTTGCTTGCAGGGACATCCAGGCAGAAGAGCTGGACTCAGCTAAAGGTGTGTCACTCATGACACAGGGGGTTCTGGGAGCCCAGGCAGTGTGCGGGGACCCGAGCCTTGTGAGAGAGCCCCACTGAGCTCTGTGGAGTGGCAAGAGCAGCCAGCACATCGCCTGGAAGCACCCCTCGCTCCTCACCACCTCCTCATCCTCACAGGGGAGGTCAAGGGCTCAGCTCCCCCAGGGCTGGAGGCAGGTTTCCTGATATTGTCCATGGTGCTGTGTCCCTCCTGGGCTCTCTAGGGGAGGGAGCAGCGCTGACCCACCACTTTGTAACCCTGGAGGGATCTTCAAAGGGCAGCCCACTGTAGAAGCCTAATGTGAGTGCTCAGCATCACCTGTGGAGGGGTCCAAGTCCCTTTGAAGAGGGGCCAAGGACACCTGCTCATTGTTCCTTAGCCTCATGGAGAAGAACAGGTCCAGGGACATGTAAACAAGGAGGGAGAAACTGAACAACCTTCAGAGCTGGTGCTGCCAGGGTGCTGCCCTGTGCCAAACTCCCATGCACGTGCCTGAGCAGTGCCACAAAATACCGTGGCAAGAAGCAGAGCACCACCTACAGAGGGGTCTGAGTTTTGAGGTCACAGTGAACCTCTTAAAGCCTTCAGTTTCCCCACATTATTCATAAAACCTTCCCAGGTTTTGCCCCTAAGCCCAGCTGGCTTAGAGAAGGCAGAGCAGAGCAGGACTAGGCCATGCAAGGGATCCCAAGGAGGATCCGGTTTGTGCTGGAGCCCTGTGAAACCAGCTCCTGAGAGCCACAGTGGGACCTCTTGGGAGGAGATGCTTCCCACCAGCCAGCACAGGGGTGTTGGAAAGGGGAGCGCGGGTGAGGTTCCAAACGTGCTTTGGGGGCTGGCTCCAGCCAAAGCTTTCCAGAGGCACCATCTGAATGTGGGGCAGACATCGGGCAGTCCCAGGGAGTTGGGCGCATCCTGCCAGAGGCTTGTCCCAGAGTGACTGGGTCTGCTCGACAAAAACCTTGCAGCTTCTGCAATCAACAAGCCTTTGGGTTTCCGGTGCACAAGAGCACAAGGTGAACTTTTGGTGGGCATTTTCTGCTGTGGGCGGCTATGGAGGTGTTTGCGTGAGTCACTTCACCCACCCCGACACCGGAGGAGCCGCTCACACTGGTCCGGTCACTCATGTGTGCACAGGCACCCGCAGAATGCCACTGTCCCTCCATGCTCCTGGGTCACTGCCCCGTCCACTGTGGGTATCCCAGCAGCCTGCCTTGGCCCAAGCCAGCCCTCCCAATGCGGGGCTGGAGCACGCGGCACTGGGGATCCAGCCCTGCGACTCCAGGGTTAAGATACAATTATTAACAGCTTGTTTGATATCTCCGCTGGTTTATTTGTTTAATAAAGGCACTTGGTTAGCCAGAGTCCCAGGCTCCCGGGGCTTTCATTTCACTGCAGAGGAGATGAGAAACACGCATTTCCTTATCCAGTGAGTCATTTTTTCTGCTCTTTAATTATGCATTTGTGCTATTACCAAGTGTATTCAGCTCTGAGGTGCAAACAGTTCAAACTACTCATCAAGCTTTAACTTTTGCTGCTTCAAAAGCAACCAACCGCTGCTGTGAAGGGCAGGGGAGGCAAAGATGGGGGAGATGAAGATGGGGATGGCCGATGCCTGGAGCCAGCCGGGCAGCATGGGCCATGCTCGTGAGCAGGCACACGTGCAAGTGCTGCTGGGGAAGTCAGTGGTGATTTTCTCCATGAGTAAGCGTTATCATGTGTGAATTCGAACATCATTTTCTTGGCCCGGGAGGAGGCAGCTGGGACAGAAACGGAGCATGGAGGAGCTGCAGAGGAGGATGAAGAGGGCTCATGAAACGCAGGGGAGTAGGTAAGGTCAACTGTGGTGATGGGACTACAACATCCTTCTATGTAACAGGAGCTGGGATCACTTTATTTGCAGGAGAACATCACGGCTGCTGTCTCAGGCTCCCTGCCATGCATTTGAAGCTTCAAATTTTCACTCCAGGTATCAAAATGGGAGCCACCAGCTCCTGAGCATTATTGTAAACTTCACCCTCCACGTCAAAAGCAACACGTCTGGGCTTTCCCCAATGTATGTATTTGACTGGAGGGGTCACAGAGTTAATCCTGGCAGATTCCAGGACCCATTTACCCCCACTGTGCATTAAGCCGAGAGGGGAGGGAGAGGGGCAGGGTGGCAGTGCTACAGCAGGACCCATGGGAATAGGGGCTGGAGGGTCACCGAAAGACAACTGATGCAGGGGAAACACAGCATGGGAGTTTCAAGGGGAGGGTGAGAGGGGGGTGATGGAGGAGCATCCCCCTTTGGGAAAAGGAGACCAGCAGGTGGAAATACCCCAGGGCAAGAGGAACACCAAAGCCTCTGGAGCAGGGAGGCATTTCAAGGGCAGGAATCCTTACAGAGCACTTACAGAGCTGTTTTGTGGGGTCCTCTGCCACTGTGTGTGGCTCCAGCCCCACCAGCCCACAACACAAGATGCTTTCTGCTCCCTAGTCCCTTCCCTTACACTTCTGTGAGCTGCTTGCTGAGGACAGCAGGGGCTCCGGATGCCCTCTCCTGCCGGAGGCGGGTCTCCACTGTGGAGCTCAGATGTGGACTGGAGCAAGCCTGGGCTTTTCTTTTTCTCCCTGCTGCAGGTCATAGCACTGCATCACCACTTTCCATCGCCCCCGAGCCGCTCCGGATGCTCCCTGCTGCTGAACACATGCCCTTCCAGCTCCCATGCCTGCACCTTGGGGATGTACTGAGAGAGGTAAGTGCTTGGCGTTCTCCTACTCACTTGGGGGGGGGGGGTGTGCTTATCGTGATTATGATGGAGGGGCAGTAACTGAGTTAGAGGTGCAGAAATGGTCTCACAGCTCCTCAGTGGAGCCTGCAGCTCCCTGGGCTTGGCACAGCCATCCCCACCGGCATGGTGCCTGGCAGCCAGGCGAAGGGCTGAATGGCTGGGCATGCAGCTGTAAAGGGAAGTGAAATCAAGGTAGGTGTGGAACTGGTGGGCAGTGACCAGTTTTGGTCAGCACTTTCACTCGCCCAGAGCCCCGTGGTGCTGGGTGGGAAGGGCTGAGGCGGTGACAGGGCCACTTGGGTACTGCCCTGAGGCCAGCTACCCACCTGGGGCTTCAGGGGTGGTGCGTGGAGGCTGTAGGCTCAGCTTGGCAGAAAGCCATTGGAGAGGTGCAGGCACATCCGGGGAACAAGGCCTCTGGCCTGCTTCAGAGAAGCTTGGCTGCCCAGTGCTCTGCCATCTTGAGCCAGAGCATCCTCCAGCTTTCCTCGTTCTCCCATCCCAGCCTTGGTTCAGGCCAGCAAGTGGCAGAGACCTCACTAGAAAGAGCCTGGAGGCCGTAGCTGCTGCAGGGATGGGACTCCAGCAGTAAAGCCCTCTTAGGGCTCTTGTGGCCAGGGCAGGTCTCCTGTGCTGCCTCCTTCAGCTGAGAGCAATCCAGCAACTGTGGCTGGTCCCTTTCTTCCCTATGGGGTGAAAAAAAAACAGGACATGACTGTTGTTTGGTAGGGATGGAGAAGAGCCACCTATAGCACTGAAATCCATCACCTATTAATTTCAGATCTCAAGCATCAGGCTTCAATGTTCAGGTACTGGTGGCAGGATATTTCTCCTCCTGATCAGGTACACCTAAAACCGTTAAGAGTTTATTTAGTCCCTTCAAAGGGGTATGGGGACCAGACTGACTTGGTATGACTTACTTTGCCCACACCCTGGGCAGCTGCTGAGCAGAGCCAGATCTGACCCCTGCAAACGAGACATGGTGCCAAGAGCTGGGAGGATCCTTGCTGCACATATAGGTCTGGGATGGAGACAATGGAAAGAGCGAAGTGATGGAGATCATCACCATTAATAGGATGGAGAACACACAGCAGTTATCCTGCCTGTGCAACGATCACTAACAGGCCGTGTCCTGGGGGCAGTGGGAGCTTTTAAAGTGAAAACCTTGGTGCCCCTGCACTCTTCTCCTGGGGTCCTTTTCTGCATTTTCCATCCAAGCTGGATCCCTACAATGAGGTCTTGTAAAAGTACAGGCACAGGAAAGCCTCCTGTAGCACGGGGTACGCCAGGGAGGCTTGGGTCACGCCGGAGGACATGCCCTGGATGGAGGTAACATGGGTGGGCTGGGGAGGTGACACCACTGGGTTGGGGTGCTGCACAGTTGGGAACACCAGGGGCTGTGGGGACTTTGGAGGCATAGTGTGGAGGAGAGGAGCGGTTTGAGGGCGGTTGCACAGGCAGGGATAGGGCTTGAGCCCTCACCCTCCTCCTCCCCAGTGAAGATCCGCCCCATGGCAAGCGCAGTGATCACGAGCCCCAAGGGAATCAGCAAAGCTTGACAGACTCTATCTCCCTCTGCCACGGGCCCCGGGGCGCTGCGATTTCACACTCGGGCGGCCCCTTGGCCGACACGCGGTGGGGGAGCCGGGCTCTCGCTCCCACTCCGCCATGTCCTCCTCAGGAAAAGCCGTCTCTGCCTCCTCCTGCCTCTCCTCCCAGTGCTTCGACCCCCTAACCAGGTCCTGCGTCAAGTGCTCCGACCTCTTCAAGGAAAACACAAGTAAGGGGGCAAGGGTGGGTGGGGACTGAGCTCCCCAGGACACATTGGTGAGGGCCCAAGAGGGCTGGGGGCACCCTGGGGTGGGCAGGTGAAGGGAACCTTGTCCTGCAGATGACAATGGAGGGGATGACGAGGGATGGAGAGCTGCCTTCACCTGGGGTGGGGGGGAAGGAGGAGGAGAGAGGAAGAGGGCAGCCCGTTCCAGTGCTGGGAATGCAGTGGAGGGAGAAGAGTGATCCAGCCCAGTGCAGGGATCACAGCCTGCCAGGGGGGGTGACCATAGGAAGAGCAGGATGTCCTCATCTCCCACCAGCCAGCGCGTGGGATGAGGGTCCCGCCAGTCAGAAGGACGGTTCATTGAGGGTGATAACTGCTGAAGAGCCACTCTCCTTCACAGCCACTGCAGATGGGTGGGTAATGCTGCTGCCCTCCTGCCCTCGCCCCAGCTCTCCCTTCCCTGACACTGCTGGCATCTCTCTCCACAGCAGAGCCTGCCAGTGCAGTGCCCGCCTCGGCCCTGGAGCCCACCCACCCCTCAATGGGCCTGCCCAGCACCCTCCTCATCTTCGGGGTCCCAGCAGCAGTGGTGTTCGTCCTGGTCCTGGCCACCCTCTTGGGCTTCCTGGTCTGCAAGCTGGGGAAGTGGAGGAGAAAGACAAAGGAGGCGGACAAGGAGGCCCAAGGTAGGGGACCTCTTGCTCTCTCTATCACAGCACCCTGAGGACCCCAGGGCAGATGGAGTTACTTGTCACTGGCTCCCCTGAGGCACATCCCTGTTGAGGCTGGCTTCTCCACCTTGACACAGGCTCCACAGACACCCTGGAGCATTGTAGGGCAGCTGAGCTGCCCCCTGAGCGATGGTATGCCACATCCTCCCCTGAAACACATACCTGCACTTGGCTGCCAGTGCAACCCTGCTGAAACATCTCTCCTTCTGCTGGGTGCATAAAGCACCTTCTGGCACCATCCCCTCTTCACAGGGTGCCCATACAGAGTGCTGGTGGGGAGCCTCTCTCCTAGTAGCTGGGAGACGGCCATGGATCGATCATGGGCTGTGGGGACAGTGGTGAACTTCTCCATAGGGAGCCTTTCCCCATGGTGCTGTGACTGGGGGTCCTGTGTTTATCGCCCAGCTTGCCATTCCTGCTTGGGATGCCCAGTGCCCTCCAACACACACCCAAGAGACCCCAACAGGGTCAGGACCAGGGCCAGTCCCATGAGCAGGACACTGAAACACCTCACAGGGCTGTCCCCAGCAGCATCAAAAAAAGGGCTGGGGGTGAGAGTATTTCAATACCCTACACTTTTCTGGTGGTGTATTTTCATGGTGGGGGGAGGCCGCAGTGCCCCATGATGGGGCATCAGCCAGGGGGTGGGTGGCTGTTCCTTCCCCCCAGAGCCCCTGTACCAGAGGGGCTCAAACCTGGCCACTCTTCTCAGCAATGGTCTTGCCTGGCATCACTCCTCCCCATCCCTGGGCAGGGGGAATGGTTTCTCATTGCCCACATGCCACCCATGGCGCTGGCTGGGTGACTCAGGGTTTTGGGGACATTACCCAGGGCTTTTCCACTAAACCAAGTGTGTCTGTGATCACTTGTGATGAGCACACCTAGGGAAAACACCAATAACGAAAGAGGAGGGAGAAACCCAGCAGCAGGAGAGGAGCTCATCAGAGGCATCCCTCAGCCATGCCCTGCTGTGTGCCTTGGTCCCTGTGTCCCCTGTCCCGTACCCAGCCAGCCCACCCCTGCAGCACTGGGTGCATGGAAAGCCGCAGGAGCTCGGGGCCAGCAGCACACGCCTGTGTTTGAAGGGTGTAAACAAGTCTATTTTTAAGTGGGAGGTGGCTGGGGAGGGCGAGCCGTCACAGGCCGGGCTGCCCTGCACCGGCAGGGCTTAGCGACAGGGCTCCAAGTGCAAGTTTCTGCCTTCCCCTGTTGTCTTCTAGGTGGGGGGAAAACACCTCCTTATAACACCAGTTGTAAGCAGGAGCATCTCTGCAGTAGGAGAGGTGTGACAGGGACTTTGTGTGCTCTTCTTCCTTCAGTACCATCTTTCCTACCACGTGTCCCCAGGGATGGGACCCTCTCCCTGGGACCTGCCTCATCTCACTCTGTAAGCCCCATAACTCCCTTTTCTTGCTCCCTCCCAGCAAACATGGAAGCCACCAGCCCCCTGCCCATCCCAGGCTGTCAGGACCCTGCCGTGATGGAAGAAGATGCCACCCTAGCTCTGGCCCCATGTCAGCATCTCAATGGAGGCCTGAAGATGCTGAATCCACCTGGAAAAGCCGGGGCAAAGCGGAGGCCATGCTGCCAGGGTGATGCCGATGGCGACATCATCCTGCTCTCCACCGTGTACCCCCGGCACGAGGAATGCAAGCATGGCTTCCCACTGCCTGCCACGGAGCTGGGGGCCACAGCCCTGGTCACCACCAAAACCACCCAGAACTGTGCCTGAGAGGAGAGAGCCTGAAGGCAGGGAGAATGGGGCGAAGCCTTGCATCCATGTCTGCAGACCGGGTTTCACCTTGAGCAAGATGAGTATTCTAAGATGACTTCCCTTCTCCATTTTCCTGTTTGTGCCGAGTCCTAGGTTATACCTGTAAGTGCTGGAGGAAGACGTAATGGATCATGCTGAGTTATGCCAAATACTGCCATGGCTGTACCATTGGGAGGAGGCAGAGTGAGACGTGTTTGGTGAGGACAGAGCATGGCAGGGGCTGCTGTGCCATTTGTGAGGCTGCTGTTGTGGCAGGACAAATTCGCTGCTGGATGGCTGATTCCTGTGAACATGGGGCTGGGATAGCAGAAAGAGAGTGGGGAAAGGAAGATGGAGGGGAAAGCAGGGAGTTACACTGGGACCAAATCCCACACTGCTGCTATTAGCTCGATTTTTGCTACTGATCTCAGTAGGAGGAAGCTTGGGAACATATGGAGCGAGGCACATCCAGCATCCATTCACAGTCCTGCTTCCCCTGTCTTCTGCAAGCTGTAATATCCAGATCTCTTGTCCCTCTGGGCACTCTCATGCAGTGGCAGGCGTCCACTGGCACTCATGGGAAGCCCCTTTTCAGCTGGGGATGGGAAACAAGTCCGTCTTTGCAAGCAGGGAGCAAGGGAGGAAAGAGGGTAAAAAACATCTGTGTGCTCCAACCTACAGTCACTTAGTTCAGGGGGGACCAGGGGCAGGCATACTGCTGGTCTAGAGGAGCTCCACGAGCTTGTCACTACGGCCCCAGACAACCATCACTTCAGCTCACTGTGGCTGCAGAAATGCCACCTATCACTTGGGATGGACGTTTCCATGCCATGCAACACCAGGCAGGGAGTGATGCGAATATAGGCAGGATAGCTATTTGTGTGAGTGTCTCCAAAGCTTTGCCTGTGTGCCAGAGCTGGCCGGAGTTGCTGGTCCAAGGCATTTCTCTGTGGATGGTCTTGTTCACCTGCCCACAAATGGCTTCATGTGCAGGAAGGGCTCTGCTTCAGAAAGGAACTTGTTAACATGGGGGTGCTGTTCTCAAATAATGACAGCAGCTGATCCCCTGGCTGAACAGACCCAGGCCAGTGGGTTGGGTGAGAAGCCCTGGTGGCCCCAAAGGGGGTGATTGGGCAATTAGAAGTTATTTGCAAGAAGCACCATCTCAGTGGCAGCCCAGGTTTGCTTGTCCTTTGGTGAGGTGTCTTCCTCAGCCAGGTGGCCTTGGAGACTGAGCAGGGCAAGGTGTGGGAGCACTGCCTCCAAGCACCAATGGGCCACCGGGGGCCACAGCTCATGGCAGGGTCACCCAGCAGCAGGGGGGATGCCCCTCTGACGATGGGAAGGTGACTGCCTGCCCAAGCCTGAGCTCTGCTGGGGCTGCAGGACCAGGCACTGCTGCTGAATGGTGCCCGTCCCTCTTCGCCCCTGCCCCTGGCACTGGAGCTGGACTCACAGGATCCATCCCAAAAGGTGAACCACAGGTGCCAGGGCCCAAATTCCTCACCATGACTCCTCCCCCACACCTAAATACGCTGGTGGAGGCGAGTCTTCATCTGGGTGAGACTCTGCACGACCCAGGACAGGATGGGATGGGACTGGACTCTTCCACGTGCCCGGTGACTGTCTCCTGGCTGTGGACCTGTGCAGGCTCCAGCCCTCCCAGTTACCCGCAGCAGCTGTGCTGCCAGTTGCAGGAAGATTATCCCTGCAGCACAAATTGGGCATCTCCTCGTAACTATGCTGCACACTGAACCCTATGAAGTGACTTTGAGCAACCTTTGTGCATCCGTGCGGTGGGGAAATGAGCCAAAGCCAGGCTGGGGGACATTTTAGCACTGCAAGGACTGCCTGTGGAGGCAGAGCAGCCTGCTTCACTGGAGATGGTGGTGAGAGTAAAGTGAACCAGGACTGTCTGTGGAGGCAGAGCAGCCTGCTTCACTGGAGATGGTGGTGAGAGTAAAGTGAACCAGGACTGTCAGGAGCATCTCCTGCTTCCCACCTGGTGGCTGCTGCGGCTCAGCCCTGCAGATGCACCACTCACCCTGACCAGCGTGGCCATTTGGAAAAGCAACTGTCATACAATCCTGTTGGAAAAGCCCCTCTTTCTGCTCAGGTAAAGGCTTCTGCTCTCATTTCTATTAGGACTTCAGCCAGGCACCAGCATCTGCAGTTGGCAGAAGTGGCATTTTCATCCACATTGGATTCCTCAACCAGTGAATGCCTCTGGGATCCCCTCTCTTTTATGTCATGCAGGGCATCTTCCTCACATCTTGCCTGCCCGACTGCCAGTCATGGTGGGAAATTGTTCCCTCCTGCCCAGCCCACCTGGGCCTGGGATGGATTTGCAGCCCCCTCTGTGCATGTGCTCCCATCCTTATGTACAGGGCAGGGGGATGTCTGTCTGTCTGATACATGGAGAGCAGAGGGAGCAGAGATGAAAATATGGTTGTAAAAATGAAAAAATAAAGTGATCCCATTGCCAATGTGTTCCCAGGGGTCTGTATGGGGTCCCCATTCCCCAGGCTTCAGGAGTCTCCAGTATTGTGGGCCCGGGGTACAACTGGAGAGGCTCCATTTGCACCAGCTTACTGGCATGTCCCCTGCATGATGAGGACCAGTCGAGCCTGGCCACCTCCATCCCACCACAGCCACCCCGGGAGCTCTTTGGAAGGATGAGGAGTGGGGCAAGTGTTTATTGGGGGCTGTCGCCTGTCTTTGACTTTCCACAGCAGTTTCTCACTTCCCCCTGCGAGGCAGGAGCTGTGCTTCCTCCCACCCCACGGCCCGCCCCGCTGCCTGCCCCACTGCTTCGAAGGGCTGGTGAGACCAGGCTTCATTGGGCCACAGCAGTGGGGGGTTTCGGGGAGAGCCAGGGGAAAGTCTGAGGAAACCCCTGGGCAGGAGGAAGGAGCTGAGCTAAAACCCTCCTCGATGCAAATCCTCCTCAGGCATACCGCTAGCTGTTTCAACCTCCCTGTGATGGGAATCACAGGGGTATTTGAGCTCCTGCAAATTCCATCAATGATGCTGGTGGTAAAGGGTGGAAACCTTGGTGTCCCTAGGGATGCGCAGTGATTTCCATCCCTGGCCTTACAGGCAGGAGCCAACTAGCCAACAGAATGTGGTGGTATTGAGAGGTGAGGCACCAGGGTAACCTTGGCCAAGGTCTTCTTCTGCAGCCACCAGTCATGTCTGCCAAACCCTCCTCAATCTCACAGGCTCCCCAGCATCCAAAGTGCTTGTCTTTCCTCCACCAGCCTACCTGCCGGGGTTCTTCTGCTTCACTTTGTCCTCTCTCCTCCCCTTGCTGGTTCACCCACCAGTTTTAGTCTCCTACAGTTCATCCACAGGCCCAGGTACTCCAGCCCAAAGCAGCCCCCACAGACGCAGCTTGCTCCTCCATAGGCTTTCTGTGGGTGCTGGACCTTGGCAGCAGGCAGGGTATGATGGGCACCATTTTATGCCATGCATGAAGCAATACTCTGATGGCCAGCGTTGAACAGGGACCACTCATCTCTGGCCTCAGCCTCCAATAACCCCACTTGCTGCAAGAAGATGGGGCTGCATGGCCACCCCATCACCCACCCCAAGGCACCGATCTCATCCTGCCCCACAGGAGCCTTCCCCACTTTCCAGTGCTAGCCATGGCAGAGGGACACTTGGGTGCAATCTCCAAGGGACACCCGTGGGAGGTCATGGCTGAAGAGGAGTGGCCATCAAGTCCATGTTACCTGCCTGGGTAGGTTACGAGATGGCACTGACACTGCATACCAGCTTGTGTGGCTGCAGCACCCCAGGGGCCTGCATGGGAGGGTGAATGCACGAGAAGACAGTGAGGTGAACCAGGGAGGTCAGGCAGGCTGGTGGCCAGCCCCACTTTGGCCAGGCAGAAGGGTGGCAGTTGGGCATGACTCTGTCTGGTCATGCAGCCCATCACCATGGCCTCTGGGCTGCCAGGGAGAAATGGTCCTTGGTGGCTGGACACCTATGGGCAAAGCAGGCACGGAGTGGTGGGACAACCATAGGCACAGGGGGATGCAGCAAGCTTCTGCTCTTTCTACCAGCAGCAGCTGGTGAGCAACTCTACCGAGGCAGAGCAGCCCATCGCCAGTGCTGTCAGGCCTCCCCCAGTACTCCCTGGGACCCCCAGCTGGCACTTCCCTTGCCCATCCCTCCCCATCAGTCTCTACCAAAACAGAAACCCCCGTGCTCCCCACCAAGCTCCCAGCTGGAAAAGGCCCCGGGCTGGGGAGGAGAGGCCACCCGGCCCCCTGCATGAGGCTGCCGGGGGACCACTGCCTTCCTGATGCTGCTCATCAGCATCCCTCCCTAATTGCTACCCACTGCCTAATGACAGTAATTAGGGAGAGCGAAGCTGCCTGGGGACTGGAAGCGCTGATGGAGCTGGGGGAGCCAGATGGTGTTCGCACTTAAGGAAAGATTGGGGGAAAAAAAAAGGAAGGAAAGGAAAAAAAACACCACTCAGCTTTGATCAGCCTCCCCTTCTTTCACTTAGTGTCAGGATCACTTTGGTCCATGGGCACGCCGAGGAGATGCTGAGAGGTGGCACTGGCTGCCTCCTGCCTCCCCCTGTCTCCAACCCGGGAGTTTTAGGGTGCCAGAGGAGCAATGGAAGGGGGCATGGGGCATGGTGTGGAGGGAGTTTCCTCACTGCCTTCATGGGCTCTCCCCCTGGGCCTCCTATGCTGTTCCCCTCTTTGCTGGCTGTGCTCACTGAGCCTTTCCCAGGGGGTAAGAGGAGGACAGCCAAACCCCACCTGAAGGGCTGCAGCGAGCAGGCAGCAGCTTCCCTGGCAGAAAGGGCTGGCCAAGGGGCAGCCCCACGCTTCCCCCAGCATCATGAAGCAAGGACACTGCCCCCAAAAACAGACCTCGGAGGCCAAAGCGTGGACAGAGACCACGATGCTCCCAGCTTCACCTCCTGCAGCCAAATCTCTCCAAACTTCTCACCAAGCCCCTTCCCCAAGCTCTGGGTGATGCCACCTGCCTCCAGAGCTGCCTGCCAAGCTGTGGGTGCACCCAGGGCTAGGGGGGATATGGGGGTGTGAGGGAAACCCTCCTCCTGCCCCCAGCCACTGCCCTGAATGCTCTCAGGGTGCCTGGGCCATTGCCCTCACTGCACCCCAGGGATGCAGGGACAGGGACATGCTGGGCAGGGAGGACGCTCAGCCCCATGGAGGAGGATGCTCAGCCCTGTGCTTGGTGTCAGCCTGACCTTGCTCAGGGGATGGTCCAAGAGGAGACCCAAAAGCAGGTGTAGGTGAAGGCTGCACATCCCCTGGGCTTCAGCAGATAGCTTCCCCCCTCCACCCCCCAGCAAGTGGGGCCATTTAAACCCGCTGCTCTTGCCAGTCCCAGCCAGCGAGGGGTGTAGAGCCCTGCCGAGTGACACAAACCCCGTCTGACACCTGAAGTGATCGGCAGCGAAAGGCAGATTGTGCGGGGAGAGCCTCTGTGCTCCTTCCGAGGCACTGCTGTGACAGGGACCGCAGGGGACACCCCCAAGGCATGCAGGGGTCTCCCCCCAGGAGGCCGGCCACCCCATCGTGCCGTTCCCAAAGGACTGTGGACATGGACATGGGATGTGGAAGGCTCCCAGGAGTGAGGGTGCACTTTTGGACCCGCACCCCGGAAGGGATCAGCTGGGTGGCGAGGTGGCTGGTGCCAGAGCACACAACACAGCCCTGCCTGCTACAAGCGTCTTCCCCTCTTCCACCTGTTTTATGCTCTTTCACCCTTTTCCCCACCTTTTCCAAGCACGGGGCTGTGGAGCTGGAGGGGGCAGAGGCAGGGGGGTCACCAGCAGCAGGGTGCCATGGAAGCAAGGCCCCGTGTCCTTCATCCTCAGCTCTGGTGTTGGCCGGCCTCGGCTCACTGGCTGCTGCTGGAGCTATTCCGAGCCTGGATCAATGGGCAAATGCAGGGGTTTGGGTGACAGCCACAGGATGCGTGCTGGGAGGAGAGCTGCGGGCAGGGAGGAGCAGGTGGGATTTTTCAGGAGATTCCCCCTGCTTCCCCATCCCAACAGGTTTCAGCAGTGCAGGTGTCTTTCTCGTTTCCTTCCCTACAGGGTTTGCAGTCTGACTGGGTCCTGCTGCCAGATGCTGCCTCCTGATTTGAGAGGCACCAGCATTTTGCGGAGCAGCAGAACGCCAGGATGAAGGCACCTGCAGCCAAAAGCTGTGGCTGAGACTGAGCTCAGGATGGCAATTCAAATAGGGGTTTATGGTGGGAGTGAAGGGCAGAAGAGCTTCTTCTTCCTACACTGCAAGTAATTGCCATTCTTATTCTCTGACAATGATAATGTTTTTAGTAAGGCTATTAATTCCTTCGTGAAGTCAGGGTAATCTTAAAGTATATGCCAGATCAATGGCGAAGGATGGGCACAGGAGGGATGGCTGCGGCTGGGCACCTTTGCTAGCCCCTCATGGCCACCATCACCCTTCCCTGAGGATGATCCTGGCTTATTTGCAGTGGGAGATACCGAAAGCACTTCCCATTCAGAAGGAGAGGGAGCACTGTTGTGACACTGAGCAACCCCACTGCAGAGGGGCAGAAACAGCTGGATCAGTGGATTGGGATGAGGGGAAATGAGAGACGTATCATCCTCCCTTCCATATCCTCCCACAGATCTCAGCCCCAGCCCCCAGGCCTGCCCGCTTCAGTCCCTTGCTGCCAAATTCCCTTGTGTCTCTGACCCCCACCCCTTACTACTGGTATCAAAACGAAACCTATAAAGGCAGCTGGGGTGATATGTTTCCCAGCACATTCCCGATAATGGTCTCCCTGTGTTTTTGGTTTTCTATTCAGTTCCTCAATTATTTATCTATCTCCGCAAGGAAATGGGGACCCAGACTCAGGGAAGCAAACTTCGTGCCCCGTAGTGACCCAGGAGTTATTTAAAGAAAAATGATGAAAATTCCCCAATGAGTCATTTAAGATGTATTTAATCAGCTCTAACCACAGACACAAAGTCATGACTGGCTGCTTACTGCAGCATCAGCCGCGGAGGGACAGTGGCCAAATCTGGATCCCCCTTGGCATTTCCCAACAGGGATATTTGGGGGGAGTCCTGCTGGAGGAGGGTAAACCCTGAATGTCCTCATTTACAGTTTAGAGTGGTTGGGAGGTAAATATAACCTCCCCATAACCCACATATAGGCCTGGAGGAGGGGAAAGTGGGGATTCAGGGATGCAGGGGACGTAGGAGGTTATAGACACTGTGATGGGATGCAGGGGATTCAGGGCATACAGGCGGTGGAGGGGGATGTAAAGGGATGCAGGGGGATGTGAGGGACACTGTAGGAGATGAGGGATGCAGGGCACACATGGGAATGCAGTGGAAGAAGGGGTGCAGGAGATGGAAGGGGCTGGAAGGATGCAGGGGATGCAGGGGACTGGGGGGATGCCCACATGCATTTCTCTGACCCCCCACATTGTGCCAGGGGGCTGTGGAGAGTCCTCTGCAGGTACTGGGAGAACAGTGGGGTGTGTGCCAGGCCAGTCCCTCGGAGCCCTGCTGACCTGTCTCCAGAACTCCCTTGTCCACCTGAGCCCCATCCCAGCCCTCATGCCGAATGGCCACGGGGCAGCAATGAAAGGGACCCCTCAACACCACCTCCCCATGACAGTGGGTGTCTGCCACAACCAACTGGGCACTAAGCCCATGCTCAGGAGAGCCCCCTTGCCCCTGGGTTTACTTTCTGTGGGAACCTCTCACACCATGGCCAGGCCTTTCTGATCCTCCACCACAGGGACTCGTGGGGGCACATCCTGCTCCTGACCCCGACAGTAGCAGTGGCAATGTGGGAGGTGGGTTAAGGCTGTGCAAGGAGTGTGTGCAAACCAGTATGGGTGGGCTACAGTAGAGAGAAATTGGTGGGAGGCAGGGAACCACTGGGCTGGCCTGGGAGGTGTTAAGAGCAGCTTATCTTTAGCTCATCCCTTGCTTTCAGCCCAAATCCAGAGCCACCCGCAGCTAAAATTCTTGCGCCTATATTGTGATGTACTTTGATCTCAGGCTTATGTGTGCTGAGGTGGGGGAAGTGTTGAAACTTGTCCTGCTTCCAGGGATGCTCTGATCCATCTTCCTCTCCCCACTGACAGCATGCAAAAAGCCCAGAGTGGGTCCATGCAGAACCCCCACTGTCCCCGAACATCTCCCAGCCCTCCCACCTCTGCAATCCTCTGCCCAGGAGCCATCAGCCAGCGAATGCTCACTTGGGCAGCACTTAACCCCTCACTCCGCTGCCCCAGGAGCCAGGCAGAGCCAACAAGCTGCTGTCCTCGCATGCCGCCGGCACGCAGGGCTCCGCATCAGCTTGAGCGCTGGGAAAAGCAAAGGGCATAATTTTAGGAGAAGCGTGTGAAATGTGTTGTGGCAGATCAGCCGAGGAGCTCTCCAGCAAAAGGAAAGCATTAACATTTGAGAAAGGTCCTCGCAACAAAGCAAAAAAATCCCAGCAGGCAAATACAGATGTGGGGATGTACAAAGCATCTGGGATGCAGACAGGGATGGGACAGGTCCAGTGGTTTGGGGGTGGTCCAGGAGCATCCCAGGAAGGAAACGTCTATAAGCAGGAGTGTTACGTTGGTGGGGTGGAATGGTGGGAGCAATCGGAGCAGGAGGGACCTGCTCCTGGCTCCTGGCCAGGACCAAGAGCCTGCAGAGGTGCAAGGGGATGGGTTTAGACTTGCCTGGGACAGGACTTTGCCTGAGTCTGAGCTCCTTTTCTCTGACAGCCCCTCTCCCCTACATGATAGATTCATAGAGAAAGGAGGGGAAAAAAGCCCTGCAGCATGCAGCCTGTGATTCATCCTTACTATATTTGCACTTATTATTAGAAAGATGAAAATATAGCCAGAGCTGGATTTACAGATTTGGTAAGCAGGACTGCCTATTTCAGCATATACTGCTTTTCCCAGTGATGCTCCAGGGAGACCAACTTACACCCTCGCTAGCACTAAAGCATTGCGCTGCACCGTGTGCTTATACATCTGAGTGGATCTATTAAGCAAGCAAGTCCTTTAGGGACGGCAACGTTTGGGTTCCTGGTGGTGCTCGCTCAGCACACTGTGCAACCAGCTGACTCCTGTAAACCTCTGCCTCCACATTCAGCCTCCTGCTAACCCTCACCCAGATTTTGGAGATACATCTGTCCATAAAAGCTGTGGGCAGGAGAGACTTGTTTGCTCTCTGCTTTGCAAACTGCATCATCCCAGGGGCCAGAGCATCCCAAAGGCCACAGCATCCTCCTGTACAGGTTCTTTCCCCTCCTTGAACTGCTAGTTGCAGTCAAGCAGCCAGGGTATCTGTTGCAGTCTCTTGCTTGGTTTAAGACCTTTGGGTTTGCTGAAAATAACCCCAGGTTCAGTCAATATTGTGGCTTCTTGCGAAAGATGCTTTCCAAGGTCTAATAAAGCAGCAGCCAGCTGTGTGACCTGAAGAAGAACAGAACACCTACCAGGTACCAGGAGCAAGCATCTTGCTTGCAAAGCATTGGTGTGCTGAGCCTGCTCCAAGTGCAAAAGCTTTCAGGTGTGCCAGCGTGGAGGGACTGGGAAGGCAGCACCAGATCCCTGCCACCAACCCAGGAATTCAGGTGTGTGTTTCCATAAGATGACGATGTGATGCCTGAAGCAGCTCAGGCGAGGAAGGCAAGCAGGGACCCTGGGATCCATCCCTCTGGCCACCACAGCCCACCCAGGGAAGTGAGCCCAATGGAGCGAGCAGTGCATCAGCAGGGACATTCCAGCAGCAGCGCAGTGACCCCCATGGCTGAGGTTTGCAGGGAACACGTCCTTGCACGGTGCTTTTCTCCTTTTGTTGGGAGCAAGGGAGAGCCACAGCTTTTAAGGGGATTTTCTGGTCACTCCAGCCCCAGGAAAAGAAAGAGAGGGTACAAGGGAGATAGCTCTGGGGGACCGCGCATGGCACTGAGCAGAGGACCCCCTCATGTGGTCATGTTTGCTGTGAGAGACCCCGGGAGACTCCCTCTTCGGGACTGCAATATACTGCATGATGCCAAGTGCTCACCAGAGATGGTGGCACCCCTATTTCTGTTCCTGGCCTCCTAGGAAACATGTGGGAGGTATTTTTATCCTCCTGACAGCTCCCTTAGTCACCGGTGCTTGCTTTAAATGGGTCAAGAGGGAATAAAGACGCCGCAGCCCTTGCTCCCTCACTGCCTGTCTTGGAGCAACTTGCTGGCAGCACTGACTCTCCCTCCTCTTGCACTCCATCCTGGACAAGAGCTGCCATGGACCTGGAGAAGCAGGAGAGGTCTCCCTGGCTCAGGCAGTGTCAGCTGCAATTAACTCCACATTAAAAGCCCAGTGGTGAGGCAGCCTCGCTGCAGAGGTTCCACACGTCAGGACTGCAAGGGATGCTTTCTCCCAGCATGGTGGGTAGGAAGGCGGTCGCCCTGATGGTGGCAGAGGTGAGATGGGCAGTGTAACAGTGGATGGATGCCCAGGGAAAAAGGGCAGCAGGACTTGTGGGCACAGGGTGGCAGGGTTGGCTCTGGGGCACTGGGAGCAAGTATGGCCTCTCTGAGCCACTTTGAGAAGGGGATGAAGTGCACCAGGAAACCCCATGAGAGTTCCCTCTGCTGCCAGTGAGGCTGTGCAGCAGATATAACACATCACGACAGCGTCTCGCATCACTGACCCTAAAACGGTGGTGGGCTTCCTGGGACATGGTGTACCCTGCCAAACACATCTGTGCGCCTTGCAATTGTGGTGCCAGCACCATGCTTCATGGACTCACATTCGGTGACCACCTCTGGAGCTGCAGGACACCTCTGAAGGTTTGGAGCATCTCCCCCTGCCCTGGCTACAGCCCCTCTGCCCCGGTGCAGCCTGGCTGGCTCTCCGAGCAGTGCGTCCCTCTTCCAGGAGCAACGCTGGCTGGTCACCAAGCCAGGACAGTTCAAGGATTTGCTCATGAAGGGTGAGAGCAGAACTCCATGTTTGCCCATGCCCGGCATTTCAAAGGTGCAGTTTCCACTGTAGTCTCCTCTGGAGCCATGCTCGAGGGGACAGAGCTAGACTCCAAGGTGACCTCAAGAGATGAGCAGGGTGTGAGCCACAGCACCCAGGGGAGGTATGGGCATAATCCTTGTGACATCTTATACCCAGAAAGAGAGGAAAACGGCAGGAGACAAGCTGGGAGCAAGGGGGGCGATGGCTGACAGAACCAGGCAGTCCCTCCATCACATTTAAGGGAGTTTGTTTTCCTCCTGTCTCCTCAGATCTGTCCTCCCACTGCAGTCGCATGGAGCCACGCAGTATGTGGCCCCCGGGGAAGAGGGAAGGGGAGGGGGACCGGCTTGGGCTCATTGGGAGACATTCGGGAGAGAGGCTGCAGCTCCAGACAGGCCATGCAGATGGAAATTCATCCCCTGCTGTGAGCCAGATGGAGAGCAGAGGGCCGGTAGCCTGCCCAGGATCCCCACCAGGTACACGGGGAGTGGGATGGGTGCCAGCAGCCCGGCTCTCTTGCTCTGGAGGGAAAGCATCTTTGCTGCAGGAGGACACTGCAATGTCCATCAGCACCCGTCCCAGGGGAGCCCTTGCACGGTGCTGCCTTCTTGTGTTACCTTTTCAAGGTTTTACTCTGTGAGCAGGAGGACTGGAAGCCCACATCTCACTAACGAAGGCAGAGCCCCACGGGCATTTGTGTGGAAGGGGAACTTCGCAAGGTCTGGGGGGCTCCAGCCCCTTCAGCTTCTAAAGCCACTGATCCCCCATAGCACAGGGAGAAGTGGCACGAGAGCGGCTGCAAGGGCAGCGTGGCTTGCAGGGGCATCTGTCCCCTGAGGTACTGCTGGTGCAACAGGGAACTGTCTCTGGCGATGATGTGGAAGATGGTAGAAGGCCCATTCAGGTGTTGCTAATTCTGAGGACTGAGCTTTTTTTGTCTGTGCAATTCCGCTGCTCGGCAAGGCGTGACATTTCCTACTGCTGCTGCCCCGGCCACCCCTTCTCCCACTGGTCCTGCTGCCTGCTGAGGGCAGGCTGGTGGCCGCCACTGTCTCCACACAGCCAGAGAGCTCCTGTTCAGGGCTGAAGGACAACCTGGACATCTGAGCTTAACATCCAAATGTGCGCTCGATGCTAAAGCATCGCCTGCCTCTCCAAAGAGCCCTTTGGTACAAGGCATCTCTGCTGCATGTACCACACCCTGCTGCAGGATGGTGCAAGTGATCTAGCTGAAGATGACCCTGCTCATTGCAGGCGATTTGGACTAGATGAGCTTTGAAGGTCCCTTCCAACCCAAACTATTCTATGAGTCTACGATTCTAAGTGTCTGAGGCTTTCTCCTTCACCTAAAGTGCTGGAAATACTTTAGTGAGAGCCGCCTTAAGCTGTTAGCTCTCCCCATGAAACAGGGGCTCCAGCCCTCCCCAGGAGGGGCAAACTGGGTCAGGAGAGCTCCCAGATTTCCAAACACTCAGATCTCTGCATCCTTCACACCTCCTATAATCAGGGGACCAAGGTCACATCTTAGTCTCTTAAACACAAAGGGAGCAGAACCCAGGAGATGCTTCTGGCCATGCTGTGCTCAGTGATGTGCCTGTCATAACACAGCAGCTCTGGGGCACAGTGGGGATCAGCTTCCTGAGCCAGCTTTGCTCTGCCCAGGATATGGCTCCCCATTCCCATGCCCCAGTGAGGACCTTGGTGCGGAAGCCTCCAGCCAAGCTCCACACCTCTCCAAGTGCTTGGCTCGGCATGCAGCAGCCTGCCCTTCCCCAGCGGTGCCAGCTCCAGCGGCTCCACCCCTGCTGGCTGCTCCTGCTTAAAAAGGATGCGGACGGCAGCTTTTACACCTATTTCTGACCTGGCTCGAGTGCTGCTGGCAACAGAGGAGAAACTCATTGCTGGTGGATGCCAAGCGCTCGTTTTCCTCCTTGCGCTTGCAATTACCTCCATTGCTTGTGACAAACATTGGCAAGCATTAAAAGTTAGCAGGGCAGTAACCCTGCATTTGAGCCCATGGCCAGTGAGGGCATGCACATCATCACCCTCTGCCTGCGAAAGGTTGATGGTGCATCCTGAAACAGGGCATAAAGTGGAAAGCAAAGGGAGAGACCAACAGCAGCACCTGGGGCTCTCATCACAAGATGTCCATCAGTGACGGGGCTCTCCTCTCACAAGACAAATGTCCATCACTGAGAACCCCATTCGGCGGACAACAGGGATATCTGTCCCTGCAGCAACTATTGGACTCTGAACATCTCCAAGAGGAGCAATGGGTGAGGATGAGCACCTGCCCTGTGCATGTTCAGGGAGGCTCAAACTTAGCTCTCCTCACAGGGTCACACACCTTCCCTGCCCATAGTACATGAGCTAGCACACAGGAGGCTTCATTGTCCCCTCCATCCGCACCCCCAACACTGTGCTCAGGAGATTGCAGAAGTGAGAGCAGACCTGTCACATCCTTCATCCTGAGCCTGCCCCGCTGCTTTTGGCACGGCTTTAATGATGCTTGGCTTGCTCCAGCCTGACACGCTGCTTTAGCCACATACATGTCACTGCATTCTCATGTATTATTCCTCTTCTTCTTCATTTAGTCCTATTCCTCCCATTGCACATTTTCCTTCTTACCTTGTCCTTTGTGAGGTTGCAAGTAGTTAGTGAGCCCCTCGTCTGGCCTCAGCGCTTTGAAAACCTCACATAGATCATCAGGAATAACTTGTTAGGATTCAGTATCTCACCTTCTTTTCTTTCCCTTATTTTCCCAAGATTTTCCATGGATTCTCCTGCATCCCTGATCACAGGCGTTTCCACTGTGCCCCATCCCCTAGTCCCTTGCTCCCCAGGGTGATTGAACCCACCCGATGCCTGATGCTTGTCTCAAAGCTGCTTGCTAATTCACTCTCCACTCACCTCTAGGCTGCACCTCTAGACTCACATTATACAGCACTTTTTATCCCCCCAAATATTTGCTCAAGCTGAATCTTACCCTGCCAGCTTGCAACGGCCTCATGCTCTCTGCAGTGGCTCACGTATATTAGGAATGGTCCCTCACCACCTGATGAGAAAGGGAGGCAGGAGGAGAGCAGGATCTCTGAAGCATGGGGCAACCCAGCCCCAATGCCAAGGCTTTTCTGCTCTCACTAGAAATAGTGGCAATACCAGTGCCAAGCAAGTTGCATTTTACAATGAGTTTTGGTTTGTAGTGACTATCTCACTTTCCTTTGCTGCAGCAGTGAGGAGTGGGACGGGGGGGCTGGCTGAGGCTCAGCAGTGGATACTTTACACCCCTCACTATTGCAGGTGATGAGCACTTACCTGGGTTCAAGGGAAGCCCAGACAAACTCAGGAAGAAGAAATCCTTTGGGACACACCAAATCCAAGAAGCAATCCCTGGGTCAGGAGTCCTCCATCCCCAGGCTGCTGGAGTTGAGGAGATGGTCTGGGGAAAATCTCAGTAAATGCTTGCCCTCCGACTGTCTCTTCAGCATCCCCCTTTGGTCGCTGCCAGAGCTGGACAAACCCTTGGCCTGACCCTGCCTGCTCTTGCCCTTCTGAGGGGCTTAAAGACACAATGGCTTTGTCTTGGGTCCCTGGGTGACAAACACAAGACTTGTTTCACTCAAAGCTCTGCTGCTGGTGGCATCCATCCTGTTCCTGGGCTGGGATCTGAGGGACAGAAGTAAAATGCCCTATCCAGTGGGGGTACCAAGGTGACTCCTGATTGCCTCAGCGAGGCTCCACTGGCACAGCACAGGGATGGTTCCTGGCGGGGGGGAAGCAGCACGCTTGAATTTGAGTCTCCTGAAAGACTGAAGCTTATTGCACAGTGAAATGTCATCAGGATAATGACAGGAGACCTGAAGCAAATCCCTGATGCTAATAGGATTGGGCCGCCTTCAGCAGGTCTCACTCGCAAAGATCGTGCCAAACAAAGCTGGCTCAAGAGCCTGTAGGCTCCCAGTGGGTGAGGGAGCTCTGCCCACAGCCAGCCCTCTGATAGCAAAGCCCTCTCCTCCTCCCTAATCTGGGGGAAAGAGATATCAAAAGGCAAAAGCATCCATCCTGGGACTGCTCTTGGGAAGCCAAGGGTGAGCAGAGGGGAAGAGGCAGCCGGGCCTGTGCCAGCCCCCAGAGAAGGGCGGCCGAAGGAAGGTGATGGTCCGGAAGGCAGCATGCTGCTCCCTATAGAGGCAATGTGCAGGAATAACACGTCTGCATCTCTGTGTTTTCTTTACCTTCTCACTCACTCTCATCTTCTGCCGTGTGAAAAGCAAACCTGACGCGCTGGCCCCTCCCCTTCCTTCCGTAGTATGAGTTAAGGACCTGTTCTGCTCATGAGCCTTCCCTGATGCCTGCCCCAAAGCCCCTCTTTCTCAGGACACATCCCTGATAGCTTTTTTCACGCCCTTGCACCTCAAAGAAGGCAGGAGTGCTGCCTTGCCTTTCCCTTGCTGGAAAACGATTATCATGAGAGGACAGTGATGCTGAGCCCTTCTATGCCCCCACTGGAGAAGCCTGTCCCCTGGCATGGGACAGAGCAAGCAGAGGAGGAGCTGAATGTGCTGCAACTGCCAGTGTCCCACTAGCCATCCTGTTTCCATGTTAAATTTCCCGAGACGGCCACAAGCACAGGGCTGAGCAGCACACGCCTGTGCCCCCTCTGCCACGCATTCACACACACACACACATTTACGTGGCTGCATCCCATTCCACCGCTCGTAGTCCCCATGACGACCCTGGCACATCAACACCAACACCCTGCTACAACCACCCACATGGTTACACTCACCAGGGCAGGCTGGAGGTGACAAGTAACCCATTGCATGTCCCCAGGGATGAGGAGGGGCCGCAGGTTTGCATGGAGCAGCCTGCTGTGCCGGCCCTGCTGTGCCGCCCCACGGGTTCCAGCTTCCCGTGGCATCCGAGTGTACCTGGCATGCGGCCGGTACCTGTGCCAGAGCCGGCGCTTGGCACGGCCGCCCTTCCCAAGGAGAGGCTCTGCCCGCGGCTGCCGGTCTGCCGCCGGGACGGCATGCCGCACGCTGCTCCCGGCCATATGGCCCGCTCCCGCAAACCCTGCGCCCTAAATCCCCCCGCAAACACCAGCAGCTCACTCTGCTGCCACTACCGTCGCCAGTCCTGAAGCTTGGGGTCCTTTTAGCTGCCACAGCCTGGGCTTTATTGCAAATTCAATAGGGGCAAAAGCAGCCCCGGGGCTGGCCCCACTGCCCCCTGCCTGCTCTGCAGTAGAGTCTCCCCAGCCCTGGGGATGCCCTGCATGGGCAGAGCTGCTCTTATCCCTTCTACATTTGGGTGTGTTTTACCCTAAATGGTCGTGGTTTGAAATCAACAACTTGCGTGAGAGGTGATGAGGGAGGAAGGGGTGAGGAGGAGGGATGCCATGGCGGTGCTGGGTAAGCTGGGCTGTGCACCACCACCTCCATGTGTACTTATATGGTCTTTTGATGCTCAAAAGGCTGCTGGAAACTTGCTTTCAACAGGAAAAGCAGAGGATGCTCAGACTTCCCTCACAATAGCTTCAGGGACCAGCTGCACAAGCCCAGCATGGGAGGGAGGTTTGGGGCTGGGCTGTTCTCACTCCACTCACAGGCACCTGCAAGGGAATGGTTTGGGTCCAATGCTGCACCAGCTGCCCCAAAGCTCAGCTTAGTGTAAATGGGGCTGCAAAGACCCTGCACCCACCTGCAGAATGATATCCAGGCCACACCAGCAAAGCCCCAGGGGCCAGCGAGCTGCTGAGTACCGAGTGCCTGCACAGGGGGGGCATTCACCAGCACAGCCCCTGCCACCATCACGGTCTCTGGGGTTAATCCTAAATGTAAAGTCCATACACAGCCATCCTTGCCAGGACCCTGAGGGTCATAGCCAATGCTTGGGGGCCTCTGTGGCCATACCTGTGGGCACGGCTGCCCTCTAACAGCGGCAGCTGGGGGAGCTCAGGCTGCCAGCCTGGATCCTACTCACCCGTACTGCAGCATCAATTAAAGATGAGCCCTTGCTTTGAGCTGATTTTCTCCTCATTCCTCTGGATGTCATTTGGGTTTGGATCCAGCCGCCTTTGGGAAGCTGGGAGCTTGCAAATCTCAACTTTTGAATGTTTGCAATTATGATCATAATGGTAAAGGCACATATGCTTCTGTGTTCTCTAGAAGCCATTACGAGGCACAGTTACTCTTTTACAGCCGTTTTACAGCCAGAGCATCAAGCACAGGCAGGGGAATAAAACCCTTGTGCACATTGGGATGGAAGTAGGGTGGCTGGGAGCTGCTCCAGGCTCTGCCACAGCATCCCTGTGCCCTCCTCCCCGTGCATTTAACTTCCCCTTGCTTTAGCTCCCTATCACAGACACCAGAAGCCCATGACCTCCTTCAGCTTCCCTCGTTCACTGAGCCCGTGAGGACATATGGAGGGGAGCAGCATCTTACTGCACGTTAGCCCAGCACCCAGCCCCAGGGATCTCTTATCCCAGTCCCAGACTGTGGGTCCAGGACTTCCCAGCAGGATGCTGGTGGCGGAAGAAATTTCCCCCATAGTGAAGTTAAATATAGGGAGAGCCTCCTTTCTAGCTCTGCTCGTGGCTGGAACAGCACCAGCTTCAGTAGTTGAAGTTTTGGAGGGGAACAGGGTTGTCCAGGTGTCCTGGGGAACAGTAAGAGGTGCAGAGGGTGCCAGCACCCCATGTACCCCCAGGGGTAGTGGCAGGACTCTGCCTCTTCTCTGCCTCCAGGCAGGGGACAGCATCACAGCACATGCTGGCAGTTCTTCCCGACAGCCTTCATTTGCTTCCAGCTCTTCCCAGCTGATGATGTTGGGTGTTAGCTGCTGATTTGCAAGCAGCAAAACCAAGTCTAGCTCCAAGTGTGCTCCTTGGCACACGGGCAGGAGGTGCCGGCTGGCAGGAGCCCTCCTGCCCAGCACAGCCCTTCAGCACTGGAAATCCACCTCACAGCAGCATCCTTTCCTCTGTTCACCCCTTGGCCAGGGGGCCAACTCAATCCTGCATGGCAAAAATTACTTTTGGGAGCAAATGTCGCTGATTCCCTGGCTCTTGTAGGCACTCTCTTGGTAGCTCTGGGGCTCTGAACACCCCCTGCCTGCTTTCAAAAGGAGCTGATTGCACCCCAAAGCCTCCCGTGCTCAGGGACACTCCCATGGCTTTGCTTCATATGGGTGATGGCTCCCTCATCATCATCATCATCATCATCATCACCAGGGAGGGGCCTGGCAGCTCTGCCTGCCTTGCACGCTCCCATGATCGGCAAGGATCTGGGTCTGTTGGGATCTCTGGCCATGACACAGAGACCATTGCCAGAAACAATCTGTTTATAGTGTCAGTGCTTGGCGTGTTCCTCCCTGCCAGTATCCTATTTCTGCAGGCGCAGAGACACCCTTCGGTAGTCTGGGTGGCATTGTCACTGCAGGGCATATTTCTGTGACATCCTCCAACACTGGTGACCAAAGCCTACCAGAGCTCCTTTCCCAGCTCCCCATCCTGAGAAATGCCCATGGATGTTGCATGCTTGTGCTTTTGCTTTTTCTCTGGAGGTCCCTGCTGACCTGATTCTTCCTGCAGGTCCTGACCCTGATTCCTGGAGATCTGAGTGGTGTGGGTGCCAGGCTATAGCATTTCGCTGCTGCAGCCCCCTCCCTTTTGGGATACAGCTAGTGGCTGGGTCGTTTGTTTGGCAAAGACAAACTGAAGTCTCAGTGGAGCTGTGGGTGGATATGCCAGCAACACATGGAACCAGCCCTTGCCAGGGGGTTGCTCCTCCACACTCTGCCCTTGGGTTTGCTTTCCTTCTGGGTTGATGCACGTAGCCAACGCCTGTGAGCAGCTCTCCCTCCCTCGCTCTTGCTCCCAGAGACCCTTTAAATCGGTTGCTTCACACTCAGTGAACATCGTCTCCCCCTTAAACCCATTCCCGTTCTCCTAAGTCGTGCCAGGCAACCATTTTCCAGCAAACTCCCTGATTTTGGCCAGTTTTTCACACTGCTTGCTAACAGCCTGTTAAACCCTCCAGGCCCCTGCGGCGGCTTTGCTCGCACGCATGTCGGGAACGATCGCCCAGTGCCTGGGAAATGACTGCTGGCATCACCTGGGCAGCAGCAAACTTTGCTTGCACAGCTTCTCTCAAGGCTGATGCCGCTGTTGGTTATTAGTGCTAACAGCCCCCGTGTCTGCCACTTCCTGCAATGGGGCCTTTCATCAGAGAGCCCCTCCGAGATTGGGGGAAAGTTGGCTTTTGGAGATGTGCAATTTTCTTCCACCTCACTGGCTTTTTATCTCTTTCAGAAAGCTCTGGAGGCCACAAGCTACCTTGCCTAATGGATCTCTATTAGGCTGTGGCACTGAGGGGTGCAATCGGATGTATCCTGGGCTCCAGCTGCTCTCCTTATCCATATTTTCAACAGTCTCTGTTTTTTGCCAGCCTCCAAATGGGAAGTGGCCAGGGGCCTGCGGGGCCAGGCTTGGTGACTTGAGAGAGGATATTTTATCCCCTAAAACCCTCCCACAGCAAAAAAAAGGCAGCATTCCACCCTGCTGTTTGTGCAAAGCTCCCACCTGGACCACCGCATCGCCTTGATGAGCAGGGAGGATGAAGACAGTGTGTTTTGTTCCCCTGTGTGACATGTGGCACAGTGCTCTTGCACCCCAGCAGCTTGCAACAGCCAGCTCTAGCCCCACATGCCCACGGGAGGCTGCCCAAGCTCCCAGGCAGGGCAGTAGTCTTTGCAGCATCTCCATGTCCATGTGAGACCCTCAGCCTGCTGGCTGTGGTGGGGCAGGTAGGGGATTGTTCTGAGGACAGGCTGGTCCACAGAGCTTCAGCACAGGCCCAAAGTAGGGAGCTGAGCCTCCCGACCTGTATTGTAGAGTCATAGAATCCCAGACTAGTTGGAAGGGACCTCGAAGCTCACATAGTTCCAACCCCCTGCCACAGGTAGGGATACCTTCCACTAGAGCAGCTTGCTCTAAGCCCCGTCCAACCTGGCCTTGAACACTGCCAGGGATGGGGCAGCCACAGCTTCTCTGGGCAACCTGTGCCAGTGCCTCAGCACCCTCACAGGGAAGAATTTCTTCCTTATACCTTATTTAAATCCTCCCTCTGTCAGTTTAAATCCATTTCCCCTTGTCCTGTCACTACAGGCCCTTGTCAAAAGTCCCTCTCCAGGTTTCTTGTAGGCCCCCTTTAGGGACTGGAAGCTGCTTTAGGGTTTCCCTGGAGCTTTCTCTTCTCCAGACTGAACAAGCCCAGCTCTCTCAGCCTGTCTCCATTGGAGAGGCACTCCAGCCCTCTGAGCATCTCCATGGCCCTCCTCTGGACTCACTCTAGCAGGTCCAGTTTAATCCCGTCTCTGTCATTACAATGTCTTTTTGCATCACTGCATGCCTGGGTGCTGGTATCTGGATGCTGGCACTGCACAGCTCAGAGGCAGCCCCATTCCCCAGGTTAGAGTACTGACAGGACAAGGCAGGATGAGGCAGTATTTTCCAAAGGAAACAGTGGTGGTACCAGATTTGCTGCCCTTCCCTGTGACAGGATGCAGGACTCTCCAGAGAGGACTAGGGTGCAGCCATAAATCCCACATATTGCTGCCCCTTGCCCAGGCCACCCTTGTCCCACGCTGCACAACATGCCAGTGGCAGGCAAGGGGCTAAATGGCACCTCAGTTTCCCGTCCCCTGCTCTTGCCACCACAGCCCAGTAAATGACACCTTTCTGGGGAGGGGACCGGGTAGTGAAGATTACTACCGTCGCTATGGGTGGCACCAGCTGGAGAGCAAAGCGGCGGGCGCACATCACCCAGACACGTCCGGACTTTGACATCCGAGCAAGGGGCTCGCCCGTGGCTAAAATCATCGTGGCTGTGGGGAGAATGCATTTCTGGAGGTGTCCCAGAACCCCGCCCGCCTTTCACCCACCCTGCAGCCCCCCTGTGCACAGCTCCCCTTGGGGGATGCTCAGACGAAGCTGGGTCTGCTGCTATCCCCCTTTCCCCGCGTGTCCGCCAGGTGTGGGGATGCTGGAGGGCCCCCCGCAGCACCCCAGAGTGTCACCCTGCCGCTGCGCAGCTCCGGCTCGGGAGCGGGGGGGGTCTCACCGCGAAGCGGGGGGGTGCTCAGGGGCTGGTGCCACGCGTGCCCGACGGGGAGGGCGGGCTCCGTGCCGCCCGGTGGCGGCGGGCAGCCTGGCAGAGGACTCTGTGAAGGACCTTCTCCGGTTTCCTCGGGAGGCTCTCGGGCGGCGGGGAGCCGAGCCCCGCTCTCCTCCTGGCCGCGCCGGCTCCCTCCCTCCCTGCCACCGCCTCCCTCCTCCTCCTCCTCCCGCTGCTCCTCCCGCCCCGGGAGCTTTCGCTGCTTTTCCCTTTACCCCCCCCTGTCCTCCGCGGAGAGCGGTGCCGGGCAGAGGCGCGGGGATGGGGCGGCCTCCGGCCCCCTGCCCGCCCGCCCGCTCCCGCCGCCCGCCGCCGCACCCCTTCCCCGGCCGGCGGGAAGCGGCGGCTCTCCCCCGCCACCCGGCTCGCCTCCTGCTCTGATTCTCTGCCCCTCGGCCGGTCTGGGGGAGGCGAGGAGGGGTACGTCCCCTCGCACTTCTCCCCCCCCCCCCCCCCCCCCGTCATTTCTCTTTTCGCCCCCCTTTTTTTGCCTTCCCCCTATCGCCTCCCACACCCCATCCATCCCGTTTCTCTTCCACTGGGGCTCTTCGGCGGCCATGCGGCCGGTCCCGGGCGAGCGGCTCTAAGTCGCCCCTCGCCCGAATGGCCCCGCGGAGCCGCGGGCGGATGGAGCCGAGCTACGTCGTGGGTATCTGCTGCCTGGTGCTGCTGGAGCCGGGCCGGGTGTGGAGCGGCGAGAGCAGCACCGGGGCGCCAGGTGAGAGCGGGAACGGCAGCCAGGTACCGGCGGTGGAGACCACGGCCCCGGCGCCCACCGGGGCGGCACCACCGGGTGGGGATCGCTGCCGCGGTTACTACGACGTGATGGGGCAGTGGGACCCGCCGTTCAACTGCAACGCCGGCATCTACCAGTACTGCTGCGGGACCTGCGGGTACCGCTTCTGCTGCCAGTTCAAGCCCGGGCGTCTGGACCAGAGCGGCTGCTCCAACTACGACACCCCCAATTGGGTTAACACGGGCCAGCCACCCACCCGGGTGGACGAGACCCCCGAGGACCCCACTCGTGACAGGACCAACATGATCGTCTACATCATCTGCGGCGTGGTGGCCATCATGGTGCTGGTGGGCATCTTCACCAAGCTGGGCCTGGAGAAGGCACAAGGTCCCCAGACGGAGATGACCGTCTCCAGGTAATGGGGTCCGGTCCCCACCTGCCCCACTTGATTCCCCCCCCCCCCCCCCCCCCGGCATTGTTCCCAGCCCCTTGTGTGGGGTTAACCCCAGCTTCACCCTGGGGCTGACAAGAGGGTGAGGTGATCCCCAAAACCCCCATCCCAGCATGCTGAGACATCGGGGGGGGGGGGGCGGGTGTTGGCTGCAGCCCCCCAACCTGTCCTGCTAGGGAGGGCTGCCAGCCAGGACAGCCTACATGAGAAAGGCTGATTGTACACCCGTGCCCTCTCAAAACAACATGCTCTGTCCCTTGAGGAGCCCTGTCCGTGGCTCAGGAGAGCCATCCCCACCGCCTAGTGCAGTGGGTGATGTGAGCTATAGGTTGTGGCTTCCCCCTGCCCGCCAAACCAAAGCTGTGGTTCCCGATGTGCAGGGGAGATGAGACTGGGTTTGACTGTGTGTGAGGTGACTCGGGACTGCAGTCCCCTTGGGCTCAGCCTCGCTGGCAGCGCAGAAGCGAGAGGAGATGGCAAAGGCAGCTCCACCGTGGCTGCTGCGTCGCCTCAGTGTGCGTGTACACACGTGTGCACGCGTGTTTGTGCGTGTGTGTGCACGGGTGTGCACGAGTGCCCATCTCTGTGCACTGGTGTGGGACATTGGGGCTCAGCCTCCAGTGGGCACTTGGGCATCCTCCCTATGTCCACTGCATCCTGTGGCTGCAGCCCCAGCTTTTCAGCCCGCTGCTGGAGCTGAGCGTGGGGGCAGGTTGGGGTGTCAGGTATACTTTGGCATTGGGGACCCCCTGCGCCTCCCCATGCTCCTGCCCAGCTCCCATGACTGTCAGTGCACCTTCTCTTCTCCCTCCTGCACCAGTCCTAGCTCCAGATACACCTCATTTCAGGGCTCTACTTCACATCTTCCCGGTGGGGACATCGAGCATGGAAAGAAACCCGTTTTTATGTCATTTTGTTCAGGGAGTTTAGCTTAAAATGAAAAAACAAAACCACAGAGCTGGAGGCAGTGGTTTCACTGGGACAATTGGAGCCACCCCGATTGCACCCCCTGGCACAGACACCCTCTCCTTCCCCCTTCCTGCCCAGAGCTTTGGCAGCCACTGGGTGCTGCACCCCAGCTCTGGACCTGCTGCACCCCAGACCCACCCAACTCCTTGCACCCACCCAGGGGAGCAGAGGCTGAGCCGCTGCTTTGAGGAGTGTCATATCTGTGCATGGATGGGTCTCACAGGGCCCTTCTGAGCCATGTATAGAAGTTTTGGGGGGATCAGTGCTGTGCCCTCCTTGGCAGGGAGCCTGGCCGGGTGCTGCTGCACGTCTGCATCTCCTCCCTGTGTCGCCTGAGGAAGCGCTGGCACCTTGACAGGATCAATACGGCCTCCGCCAGCCTCCCTGCCTCCTGACTCCCCTTCCACTCGCCCACCGCCATGTCTCTTTTTGGCCTCCCCTCAGTTCCTGGGAAGGGGATATTGTGTGTAGGGAGAGCTCAGTCCCCAGGACACCCAGACCCCTTTCCTCATTCCCATGCCTTCTCGCACCACCAGGACTGCTGGCAGGACTGCTGCCACTACTCATCAGGCGTATCCTCAAGGCTGTGCCTCAGGAGCTGTGTTTCCTCATAGTCCCCCTCCCTCTCGCTAATCCAAACTTTCCGAATGAGTTCAGGGAGATCAGTGCCTTTTCCCCCCAAAGCCACAGACCTTTGGGGCATATGGCCCAGGAGAAGGCAAGTTTTCCTTGCCTGCCTTTGTGGGACAAAACCAGAAGGGCACCTCCATCACTGCAGAAGTCAGGTGAGGTTTCATCATCTCCTGTGCCCTGTATCCTTTTGTATAAAGCCACGAGCTACTCTGGTTCCACAGGCATGGTGATTGGCAAGCTACGGCAGGGTGTGAGCAGTGCATGGGGTATAGAGACCCAGGCACCAGGCAGGGCACCAGGCAGGGCACCAGGAAGGGCACCAGGCTGGACTGATGGGTGCTGGACTGATGGAGACAGTGCCAGGGCTGGGTACACAGCACTGGCACCAGGAAAGGGATGCTGTCTCCTCCATCCCAGTGAGCACTCAGTCGGCCCCGGCATTACATTCTGTCTCAGTGCTTGTGAGAGAACAGGGCTATTTCTAGCTGCCTCATTCCATACCCATGCATGGCTCGGGCAGTGCCACCGAGCCTCCCTCCTTGCGCCTCAGGTAGGAGCTTCTCATTTGCTCCTCGGGCACCGCATCGTGGCCTCGGGCCAGCTCCCTGTTGCACAGCCGGCTTGGTTTCCATTCCCAACCTTTTTTCCCTCCCGCCAGGGGTTTTCAGCTCCTGGGGAGTGCTGCCTGCCACCCCAGGACAGCTCCCGCTGCCACTGCTTGCACGCTTCTCACTCTGGGAAGGAAGGTCAACCACTTCTGCACCTCCAGATGTTTGTCATGGTCCTGGTCGGGGCGCAGGATGAGCGGCCAGGTGCAGAAACCCCACCAGCTCCTCCTAGACAGAGATATCTGAGCTCTCATCCAGCTTCTCCTAAGGTCCCCGTGCCTCAGGCTGCCTCCAGCATGGTTTCTGCTGGCTTTGGCTGCTGGTCCGCCCAGATGAGCTGCAGCTACCTGGTGTGTCTTCCTCTCCCCATCCGCCTTCCTCCTGCAGGGCCTTATGGCAGCTCCCTCAAACCCCTCTCCTTCCTGCTCAGCTCAGGCTTGGCACCCATCCCCACCACTCGCTCAGCCTGGCCAAGCCCTGCATTGAGTCAGGAACACCCGCCCCTGTTTTCCTCCAGACCCTGGATCTGCAGGGACACCAGATCCTTGGGGGACGCTGGGATCTGGCTGTGCCCATTATGTGAGAGCAGGCAAACACCCCTGACCTCCCTCAGAACCTCCTGGAGAGGGGACTGCAGTTTATGGCTGGGGTGAGCATGCCTATGGGGAGAGTTGGGCGAGGAGCAGCCTCCTGGGGGGCATTGGGATGCTGGAGAGGGGAAAACCAGCCTAGGGGCATAGGTACCCTGGCAGTTGCTGAACCCCCAGTGCTGGCTTTTCAATCCCCTTGTCCACCATGCTATTTGGGGTCCCAAAACTGACAGGGTTTTGTCCCTCACTGCAACTGACCACACCAGGTATTTCTGCGGTCCATAGCCATGCTTGCGGTTGATGCCCAAGGTAGTGGCTGGTGGAGGTGGAGAGGAGTTTGCAGGAAGCGTGGCGAGTCATTCCGTGCCATCTGGGATGAGGGAAGGGGCCCAGCTCCGGCAGGAAGGGAGACCTGGATCCCTGTCCCTAGACTGGATGCAGTGTCCCTCCAGGTGAGCTCACTCCCACTGCCCACACTTTGCCCTAGGTCTGTTCGTCTCTGCTGCAACCCCAGTTTTACAAAGATACCTTTTGCAGGATCCTTCCTGACCAGTGTCCCAGCCCCACCAGGCAGGTATCCCACAGAGCTGAGTGCATGGAAGGGCACAGCCTGCCCTGAGTGGATGCACTGTAAGCCATAGGAAAGGTCCCCACCATGGGACCTTGGTGAAGGTGGCACTGTGGCTGGGCACAGAGGCTGTGTGTCCTGCCGGGTGCCGGCCCACCTGCAGCTGTGGTTTGCCATGTTTCTCCTCCACCACTGTGTATTCTGCCATGCCCTGGGTCACGCTCCCACATGGGCACCTTCATTTCATGCGCCAATATTCCCATAGGGATGGCTTGGGAGCACTGGGAGCTTCATTCCAGCTCTTCCATGGAGCTGCCGTGGCCTCCAGCATCACTGCTCCCGTATCTGCCTCTTCACTTGGTTTCAGGGCTCGTGCCAGGCTGGTTTGGCACAACCAGGCTTGCTGAGGGCTGCGTGCCCACACAGTCGAGACTGTGCTCAGGCAAGCTTTGGTGGTGGCAACTGGCCTTCACACATGGCCTCATGCGCTCAGCACCCGTGGCCATGGCGGTGGATGGAGGCCTTGGTGGTGCTGCTCATTAGTTGCAGGTGAGCAGTGCAGGTTTAGAGCCACATCAGCCCTGTGTTCCCCACCTCCATCTGCACCCTGGAGCTGTCCTGGTGCCACAAACCATCCAGTGACCCACGGAGATGTGGCCTGACCTTCCCCAAGCCCCCAGCCACAGGACCATGCTGAGGGTCATGAAACTCCCCACAACACAGACAGACATCAGCTCATCAGCACAGTGTCACCCTCCAGCTCCATCTCCCCTGCACTGCAGGGCCTGGGGACAGGGACTGGGGTGCAGCCCCCAGGGGCCCTGCTGACAGCCCTGACTGGTGGTGCGAGGGTGGGGGGTGAGCCTGGATGTTGCCAATGCTGAGGGCTCATGCATGCTCCTCACCTTAGCAAAACAGCTCCTTAAGAACTGCTCATGCCGCTATTGGTGATTGTTATCATCCAAACACCCTGGGTGGTTGGCATGGAGGGCATGCTTATGAGAAAGAGCGCTGATGGATTTATCTGGAGAGGAAGTCACAGATAAAGGATTGCTCAAGCTTCATAAATAGACCCGAGGGGAAAAAAATATGAGAAAATAGGTCAAATCGCATTGAACTTCCTGGTGAAACGAGCCCTGTTGAGTGCTGGGCCCTGGGGACAGGCGAGAACAGGCAGTGGCCAGAGCACCCCAGGGAAGGTTGGAGCTGATGGGGCAGGAGCTCCCCGCATTGACAGCCCACAGCCACAGGGATCTGCATCCCCCCGGTCCTGCCTGGGCACAGCTTGCAGCCCACCCGGGCTGGTGTCCAGAGCTCCTCTGGGTGCAGCACCCATGGCCAAAGGAGCCTGACTGGGCTCAGAGCTGGGGCAGTGGCTGAGGAGGGCTCTGGGGAGGTGAGGGGTTTCAGTACAGCCTGCCTGGGCAGCATGGTCCAAGGTCTGACCATCCTCACAGGGAAAAGGTTGTGTCTTCTCTTCAAACACCATTTCCCATGTTCTGGTTTGAACCTGTTGCCCCTTGTCAGCCCGGCACTGTCCCTGTTGCACCCTCTCTTCAGATGTTCACATACATTGATAGGATCCCCTGAAGCCTTCTCCTTTCCAGGCTAAACAGCCCAAGCTCACCCAGCCTCTCTTCACAGGACAGATGCTGCAGTCCCTTCGTCATCTTTGTAGCCCTTTCTGGGAGTCTCTCCAGTATGTCCACGTTTCTCTTGTACTGGGGAGCATAAAATGGACACAGCACTCCAGGTTTGGCCTCACCAATGCCAAGAGAAGGGGAAAGATCACATCCCTTGGATAGGCTGGCAACACTTTGCCTAGTGCAGCCTAGGAGACCGTCCTATGCCCCAAGGACACACTGCTGGCTCACAGTCAGCTTGGTGTCCTCCAGGCACTTTTCCACCAAGCTGCCTTCCAGCTGGTCACCCCCAGTATACACAGATGCCAGGGACTATTCCTCCCCCATTCCAGTTTATTCTGCTCCATGAGGGCCCTGTTGGCCCATTTGGGAGGTATTACCCAAAGCTCCCCAAGAACGCTGTCAGGTGAACCCAAAGGACAGCTCCCTTGTAGCTTTGCTCTTGCCGTCACCCACTGATGTTGACTGGATCCGGACTGGGAGGGAAATCATCCCAGGAACAATGCTTGGGGCCCCGCAAGCATCCACTCCTCTGGGTATAATGCATTGCTTTCCCCATTGCTCTCGTTGGCTTCCCTGGCAATTCCCTGCACTGGGTTCATTGGGCTTTTGAGTGCCCCGGGTCCATGAGCTGTCATATCCACCAAGTCAGAATAATTCCCCCCTTCCTCTCCAATTTGCACTGATGCAGCACGTTGAGTTTAATCTGCTGTTTATCCAGCCTCTTGCTAACGCTGAGCTCCTGCCGCAGCTCACGGTGTGTGTCTATGAGCCAGCCAGAGTCACAGAGGTGCAAGGCATGGGGATTAAGGAGCCAAAATGAGCCCTGAGTGGACACCCCTGTGCAGTCATGCAGGGGGAATGGTGGGTCTCCTCATCCCAAAGCCCCATACCAGCAGCAGCATCTTGTCCTGCCCTGGCACTTGCTGCCGAAAGCAGCATGTCCATGTGGACATGTCCTGCTCCGGTACCGCCAGTGTGCCGTGGTGGAACTGCAGCATCACCGTGCATGAATGTTAAACAAAATAGGGCTTTATCTTATGTGACGGTGCTTAATGTTTAATGCTCTTAGTTATAAGGAGGGTGTTACGCATGGATAGTCTGTGCGCTGGTGGCCGCTGCTAGTTCATCCTCCTCCCCAAAGAGGCACAAGCGGCCTCTCTAATCCCTTCCTCAGGATCTTCTTTGCTCTGAAGGGACTTCAGATATGTCACCTCCTCTCCCCACCTCCACCAGGCTCTCACTCTGGGGAAGCATCCCCGAGGTGTTGCTCCAGCTGCTGTCAGTTCAGGTTGCTCTGACTTGGTTTGTCATAACCTTGCAGCCCACTCCAAGCCATGTGTCTCCATCACCATCTGCACTCACTGGTGCTCCTGGACCCAGGAGGGCTCAGCCCCCATCCACTGTTGGGGGAGCTTGCCAACCCCCATGCAGAAGCTGGGCTGGGACCCTAGGTGCACTCCTTGCTCCCAGCAGCCATTTCCTAACCCCAGGCTGCCTGGCTCTGCCTCCAAAGGCGGGGTTCAGATCTGGGATGCTTTGGTGGGGTCAGGGGAGCAGGGTGTTGCTCTAATGGCCCTTCATCCCTCTCCAGGACACTGACGGACCTGCTGAAGCAGCCAGGTCATGGCCCCTCCGAGCACATGGATGGCCTCATGGGAGGCATACAGGTCCCGCTGGGTGAGGGTCTGGCCCGCGGGTCCCCCCGGAACGACGCAGGTAAGATGCTGGCATGGTGGGGAAAAACAAGCTCCCCATGGTGAATAAAGGCAAAGGCATTTATTCACTCAGCCTTCAGCTGAGCCCCTCGCCCGCCTGCCTCTGCCCCCCCAGACAAGCCACCCTTGAACAACGCTGTGACCATTGCCCCCCCGCTGGGGCGGCCCCATGGCCATGGCAAGCGCCTGCCCCTGACCAGCAGCCTGGGCCTGTCGGCCCCTGCCTACGCTGCCTACACCACCCTCAAGGCTGGAGGTGAGTGCTGATGCTTCATGGGTGGGGTGATGCACCCCATAGACCCCACAGACAGGTGGGGAGGGGTGGGGGACTCACAGAGGGGCATAGGCAGGACCTGCACCCCAGGGCTCCAGCACAACTGCTCATGGCAGAGGTTTGCTGCCCCCCACTTCCCCATAGACTTGCTCCACTGTCCAGCCAGTCAGAGCCCAGGATCCCCCATGGACCCACTGCACTCCCCAGCCCAGATCCTCAGAGCCCAGGATCCTCCATGGACCCACTGTGCTCCCCAGCCAATAAAGGCTCGGGATCTCACATGGATCCGCTGCACTCCCCAGCCAATCAGAGCACAGGATCCCACATGGACCCCACTGCACTCCACAGCCAATGAAGGCTCAGGATCCCCTATGATCCACTGCAGTCCCCAGCCAACTAGAGCTCTGGACCCCTTAGGATCATCTGCTTCCTTCAGACAACCAGAGTTCAGGATCCCACATAGACCCACTGCACTCTCCATCCAATCAGCATCCAGGATCCCACACACACACATGCAGCACTGTCCACCCAATCAGAACCCAGGATCCCCCATTACCCTACAGCACTTCCCAGCCAATCTGTGTCCAAGATCCCCCGCTCCCCAGCCAATCATCACACGGGATCCCTCCCGCCCCACTCCCTATCCCCACAGAGAGCGCCCCCGAGGACTTCTACCTGCGGCTGGGGGGCCCGGAGTCTGCCCCCTCCGGCACGCTGCCCTTCCCGCACGCCGAGGCGCCCGTGCTGCCCGAGGGCTGCCCGCTGCCCAAGGCCAAGCTGCCGGGGGGCCCGGCCTTCCCGGGGGGCTGGGAAGGGGCCGCCCCCCGCGGCCCCCGCCGGCCCGGCCTGCCCCTGGGCGCCGCCACCCCGCTGTACGGGCAGGCGCAGCGGCACCTCGCCACCAACAGCAAGACCGAGGTCACCGTCTGACGCCGGCACCGCTGGGGACGGGGCTGCCCCTCGGCCGAGCGCCGCTGACGCCTGCACGAGCTGCAGCGGCCGGACGTGGTAGCGGATGTGCCGCCCTCCCGCTCCCGGGGATAGAGCAGGCACCGGGGGGCAGGCTCGCAATCCGGGCAACAAGCTTCAGCCGTGCCCAGCCTCTCCATGAAGGGGCTGTGCCGGGGCACACGAGCAGCGCGCTGCTCAGGGGACGATGCTGGACAGACCACAGCCCCTAGGGATGTGGGACACGTCCTGCCGGGACCAGGCACCCCCACCCAGCTCCTGTGAGCAAGTCGGGGAAGAGCAACGGCCTCAAAGCACTGTCCGGGTGCTGGCAGCAGAGCCAGAGCAGCCCCTTTCCCTCCCCAGCCTCCCCTTACCCACTGCCTCAGCCTCCACCTTGTCAATAAATACTACATTAAACTGTATGGCCTTGGTATGGATTGGCTGGGGGACTCCATGCTGCTCCCAAAACCCCAGCTCCTTCGGGTGCAAAGCCTGCTCCCCGCCATGGAACACCCCCGGATGGAGGAAGTGGTGGGAACAGTGCTTCCAGAGCCAACTGAACAACCCTTTGAGCAGCTACATGAAAACCAAACAGCTCTTCTCTGCCTGAAGCTTAATGGTTCTGACAGTTTTACCAGGGGGAGCAGAGAACCAGAGACGGAGTAAAAGGACATTGTTCCAAGCAAGGTCAGGTAAAAGCTCTCCACGAATGTAGATGCTCTCAAAATTGCAGGCTTCTGGCCCAGCTCTGCCTCACTTGGCCCTGCTCAAGCCATCAGCCCCCTGGGTTGCTTCCAAAGGAGCACAGAGACACTACACTTGCTCCACCAAGGGGCGTTTTTCATTGCGAGCCATACAGCTCCATTGCCCAGGTTATCCAGACAGAGGAGTGACAGCTTCCTGGGGCACTTGCATGACTGAATGTCTCTGAAGGGTGGTTCAAGCTCACCGATGCTTGAGAGCAGCTGCTGGGCAGGATGAAGAGGGTTATAAAGAAAAAGGGCAGGCAGAAGGTGGTGGTAACGTTCACCTTTATTAGGTACCAGATGCTCAGGAGCCCTGGCACAGGGTTTTCAGACAGCAGATATATTCCTTGGGGAACCTCCCCACCACCAGCTGCATCTCGTATCACAAATCATCCCTACTCCAACCTCCATGTGGATAAATAGATTTTCTTCACACAAGCCATAAAACAATTTTCTTCCACCCACAAACAAAAAAAGAAGTTACAGTATATACACACACACACACGTATAAAAAAAGGTGTAGGATCAGACAGGCAGCAAAACTGATGAACAGCATAGAAAAAACAGGGCAAAAGACCCCTGGTCCTGGAGGGTAGAGAAGAACCAGCAGTGCTGGTTCCCTCTGTGAATCATGCCCCACAGCCTCCCAGCCCCACCAGTACTCCTTGCAGCCCAGATCACAGTCCACTCTTAGTGACAAGTGAAGCCTCAGCATCATGGTTTTCCTGAAGCTTTACTTCCCCCCACTTTACTAAAGCACAAAACTTCCCCCGTGTTGCACCCAGACCCAGGGAAATAACTTGGAGGTTGCCCCAGGTAAGGAGTTTCTCTGGTTTAGGAAAAAACAACCACCAGGAAGACACTCTGAGAGACACTTAGAAGGATGCGATCCACCCCTCAAAATAGATCACCAGTAAGCTAGGAAACTCAGGAATGGGCAATCAAGACCCACCCAAACTGATCAAAGACACCCAAGAGCAACCTTCTTTCCCTTTAAAGGGATGAGCTTCCATCCAGCTGCAGACACTGGGAAGCAAGGGATGCCCCAGCCTGTCAGTAGGGTGAGGAGCACAGGCTCCTGGCCATTGCAGCAGGGTGTCCACCAGATATTATTCCCAAAATAAAGTGGGGGATGGAGGGAAGCATCTTCTGGTCCCCAAAACAAAAGCATCTTTTGTTTGCAGCTATAGCCCAGGGTCACTGGGAAAGGGCTTTGCTGGGAAACAAGTTTCTCCTGGATGCAGCTTCCACCTTGTTGAAGCCAAGCAGCTCCAGGACCACCATCACTTGTGTTCAATGCTGCAGCACACAAAATCCCCAGCCCAGATGCCAAAAGACCCTGTGCAAGTGAGACAAGTCCCCGTCTCTTTCCCCTCAACTTGGAAGGAGTTCAAGCTCTCACACCTGTCTGCAAAATGTGGATGCACACAGAAGCTTCTTGCCCCAGTCTGATTCTGCAGGGGTCAGGCTGCACAGGCCTGACTGGGACAGCATTGGACTGGGCTGCTGCCCATATCCAAGTGCTTCTAGATGCTGACACAGAGCACAGACCAGCTACTGCAGGGAGAAACAGGGATGCCCACCTGCCAAAGACTGGTTTTCACATTTGCACACACAAGAGTGTGTTCACTTCTTTGGAGAGATGCAACAGGAAAGGCAGGGAAGAAGGCGGCAAACCGTTTCCTCCCTGTCGCCAGTCTGCCTCCCCCTCTTGGAAAGTCACAGGTGATTCATCACCTATAAGTCAAAGTGCTCTGAATAGTCATGGTAACAGAGCTGGGAGACTCATCCCTGGAACCACTGCCTCCGAGTCCCTGCTGGAGCTCCAGAGCTGCTGAGCAGCTGGAGAAGGGAAGGAGAAACATCTGAACACAAGTTCTGGGGCTGGGAGCTGAGTAAAATTAAAACTCTGTTCCTAAAAACTGCTTCTGCATGAACAAAAAGGCACCAGAGCAGCACCCACCCCTCACACCGAGTGCAGGGCGCTGAACATCCACCTCTGCTGCCACCCAGCACTAGACGACCCAGGGTGCCCCAGCCTTCTAGAGGGCTCTGCTTGTAGAGTTGCCACAAACCCAGTCCCCTGCCAAAAAACAGAGGCAGCTGTCAGAGGAAGGAGATGCATGAAGTGGAGAGGAAGGGAAATCTGCTGCATCGTTCCCTATGTTTTTGTAAAGCCACAAACACGCCTATAAAAAAACCTGTATAAAAACCGTAGGTAAATTTGCTGGGCAGTACTGGCCCCAAGCAACACTCCCAGAGCACCTCTGTAAACTGGGTCTAGGGGGCTTCAGTTTCCTCACATACAGCTCAAGGAAAGCTGCTGCCTTCCCCCCATCTCTTGGGAACTGCCCCAGACCTCAGCAACCGCAGGGGGCAAGGCCTGAGCAGACTCTCTGCCTTTCCCAAAGGTTACCACAGAGGTGTTTGGGAAGGGAACGAGATGCCCCTGAGAACAGACACGGGATGTGCCACTTCTCTATGCTTTGGGTGTGCGGGCTTCTCCCCCCAGCAGGGATGGGGGCTCCAGGCTGGGGCAGCACTTCCCAATAGCCCCAGGCACAGTTGCAAAAAACCTCAACTGAACAAGATTCCTGCACCAGTGCCTGAGAACAAGCAAGGGGGCTAATAAAGCTAAACCTGGGGCAATTAAAAAAGCAGAACAAAACCAAAACCCTCCCTCTCCCACCCCATCACGACCCCACCAGCACAGCCCTAACCTCACACTTTAGTTTTTTACAAGCTCCAGAAGGGCAGTCCAGGCTGATGGTCAACCAGGCTCTGCACAAGGCAGCTCCATGCCGGCATTAGGAGGCAGCGATGGCCGTGCCCCCACTCAGCTTGACGATCATCTGCTGGCAGTCATTGCAGGAGCGCTTGTCCCCCACCTTCTCCAGGGTGCGGGCAGCCTCAGCCAGCAGGACCGCTCGCTGGCCCGGCGAGGAGAGGAAGGAGAGGGGAAGGTGGCGGCAGGCCAGCAGGATGGCTGTGGCTCGCTCCCTTTGGCCTGGCAGGGTGTCCAGTTCACCTACAGGCAATGAGGAGAAAGTGAAGGGTGAAGCTACCACCTGCATGATAAACCCCACTGTGTGGGCCCCTGACTGGCACCACTGAGCACAAGCACCTCTGGCTGGCATCATCGGCTGTGCCTAGAGTGGGGGGCACCCTGCAGCAGACCCCCAGGCAGCTCCTTTAGGCTAGCAGATGAGAACAGTCTGAGCTGGACTGGCAATCCTGTCTTTTACAGAGATGGTCCCTTTCACTTCACTTCCCAGGGCTCAATCCCAGCACCAGCACACACATCTGCCCATTTTCTTAAACACCCAGGGCATTTTACCATCACTACCATGTCTCTTGGCTCTCCCCTTTAGGATTCCTGGCTTCTGCCTTTGCACTGACCTCCCCAAACTCCAGACTGCCAAGTTTCAGGCACGTGCGGCTGAACAAAGACAAATGTTTTCAAGTCTGTTCACTGACACCACCAGCTCAGGTCTGGCAGCTCACATTAGCCAGCTCACAGAGATCAAGGCAGAAGAATTACCGTGAGCCATAGGGTGATGGGAGATCATTATCCTGATCCTCAGACACAGAGGAGAGGCTGCAGGTTGCTGCTATGCCCCCCTTACCTTGCCCAAGCACTGCCCCCTCCCAGTGGGGCCCCTGTGGCTGACCTTGCTTGCTGCTCTGGGGCGTGCGTCGCCTCAAGCTGTGCTCCAGCAGCTGGTGGGTGCGGGTAGGGCTGGCACCTGCCATCAGGCGCACGGTGGCCTCATGGAGGAAGACCTGGAAGTGGAAGGAAAGGTGGGATGGAGGGTGAGAGGTGAGCTGGGACAGGGGCGATGCTGGTGCTGAGCGTGTGTCATCCCTCTCCCACCGCATTTCCAGAGCGGAGCACTGATGCCTTGCCAACAGCAGAGACCCATTTCCACACTCCTCCCTCATCTTCCCACCTGTCTCTGGAGAATTTGCAGGTCAGGGCAACCGTGAGGGAGTAAAAAAGCTTTTGACACATAACAGCAAGTGGCCTGGAAAGGGAGAGGCACAAGAGCAGGAACAGGGTGGAAAAATGGGACTGCAAACCCTGGCACTGTGGCCTAGGTGGGCATCTCACCCAGGCTGCTAGTGCAGCACTCCAATAACGGTATCAAACGTTGAAATCCAGAATCTGGACAACACCAGCACAACTCTGTTGTCCTATTATACGACATTTCCTCTACAGAGGCTTAAAACTAGACAGAGAAGAACGTAAGCGGGGGAAAAACCCCAGGGAAGTGCCAGGGTACAGCTAAGGGGGTACGGCTAAGCTCTACAGGTGCAGAAGGCATCTCATCCCCCCTGGCTACCTGCAGAGCCAACATGGCCAAGTGTGCCTCCCACTCGCACTAGAGGGACTGACCTGGCCTGAAGCCCCATTACAGGACAGAATGCTACGGTATTTGCTTGGCAGTACAGACGTGATTGCTTTCTAGGTAGAAACTAAGGCAGACATCTCCCGACATGCACCAGACTCCCATGGGAACCTCCCTCATCACCCACCAAGTATGGAGGCTGCCGGTGGCAGACCGTCCCACCCCAAGCATCCAAACCAACCAAGCCCACATACACCCTACACTGTGAGGGGCCACGGCTTCCCCTGGGAAGGAGTACAGCTAAGCATGCAGGGGAGGCAAGCATCACCTTGCGATAGGCAGGTCGAAAGCCGTGAGCCAGCTTGCGCAGGCTGCCGAGGTCGCGCTGGAAGCCCGTCAGCTCGGGGGCCGAGGCGTGGTAGGTCTCACCCAGGGCCTGGCTGGCATTCGCCTGCTTCTGCCACAGGCTGGTGCGGAGAGAGAGCAGCAAGTCACAGGCCAGCAGCTGGATCATCTGCAAGAGCCGGGCGCCCGGGCACACATGCTTATTAACACATCCCATCAGGGGAGTAACAGGCCTTGTGCTACACAGCTGCAGACACAGCACCTCCTGCCCTCCCAGGGGCCCTCCCAGACACATCATCCCCACCACGATGCACCCTGGGGAGCAGGGCTCTGCCTTCTGCCCAAGCGGCATCTCTGGAGCCCGACACTGAGAGGTCCAGCCTAAGGAGCAAGCACCAAGCTGTGCCCAAGGAGGTCCAACACCTCCGCAAGGCTGACCTCGACCCAAGGGGATATTGCACCAGCAATGCCCCGGCCTTCTGCAAAGGCTTTCCTGCCCAAACAGTGATACTAACTAGGGTAAAGCGTAAAGACAGCCTTGCTACCTGCAGAAGAATAAATAGGCAGTCTTGACACAGCTCGAATCCCTTTTCCCCATCTGCTGCTGCCCCCTAGCATTGCCTGCTGTCCTAGTTGCTCTTAGGGGACCCTACCCACACTGCAGAAGCAGAGTGCCTCTGTACTGCACTGCAGAAACATTGCACAGTTACTGCCACAACATGCAATGCAACTACAATGCACTACAGCTGCCACCCAGGAGAGATGGAAGGAACCAGAACTGTGTCCCACATGGCATGAAGGGAAGATCCACTTTTAGGTAATCCTGGAAAGAAGAGAAATAAGCCCCACACAAATAGCACAGTGCCACTTTTCCGGTAAAGGGTTCAAACACTCACGAGTGCTGCCTGGGACAGCAGACTCAACATAATGAGGTCCCGCTTTACAGGTGTCAGAAACTTCATTTACAGAATGGAGATGGATGATATCAATGGGCCAAACTTGATATGGTCAAAGCACCAGAAAGGGGGGACAGCTACTGGCAGAAGATGAGCAAGAGCTCAGCTACCTGAGACCATGACCAGGAAACAATGTTTTACCCGTAGCTCTGCTCCTCTGTACAGCAGAGGCAGAAAGAGGTAAATGCCCTTTGCAAGGAAAGGTAAGAAGTTTTCTCTCTATTCCCAGGAGACACAGGATGAATGGTGAATATTGATACAACAGAGAAATTATATACCCGCAGCAAGATCAACCTTACAACCAAGGCAAACCATGTGCTAACTCAGGCTTGCAACTCTTACATTATTGAGGACTGCACTGGAGATGCTGCTGCTCATGTTGAGGCTGTTCCATAAGTGACTGCTGGCCCTCTCGCAGTGACCCAGGGAGCTCTGCTGTCCATCTGCTTTCCCAGACAGCGAGGCCTGCATGGCTTTACACACGTAGAAGGTGGCTTTCACCAGGGCATTCCTGGAAAAGAAAGAGAGTGCTGATTTCAAGCAGTACCACGTCAGGCTGCCACAGGGCAGCTCAAGAAGCTGAGCTCAAGCAGTAACCAGCATCAGCTTTCACCCTCCCATCTTCAAGAGCAGAGATATCATTTCTTAGACAGGAAAGAAAGATAGGAATTGTTTCTCTTACAGAAACACAAACACAGAGAGATGGAAGCAAACTGCAAAGGTGCTTTAGTGCAAAAGAACCAAGAAAGTGACACCAGCCTTTCCATCAGTGCGTTAGCTCTGTTTGATTTTGGAAGGTGGCAGGCTGTGCAGTTAGAACAAAGCCAAAAGACATCCCTAAAGAAGTGATTCTGACACTTCCAGTCCGCAGCTCTGATATCACCCTGCATGCCTTGACCTACATGTGAACTGCTGAGCACATCTGCATGAGAGGCGTGCAGCTCCAGAGCACAGGTAGGGGCAGCCCCACAGGACAGCATTAGGGGAAGAGCAACCCCATTTAGAAGGGAAAGGAGCCTGGAAGTCGCTAGAGGCTTACGCACTCGGACATCTCCAGGGACTTCGGCATGCGCTCCACTTCGGCAAAGTGCGACCTCACGGCTGCATCGTCCCCTCTGAGCCAACCAATTGCCATCGCCACCGCTGCTGACCACCATCTGCACACCACGTCAGGGCCTGCGGAACACAATCTGGAGCTGCAGCCTCGGAGGGGACACCCGGCTCCTTACATTGAGATCGATGCTAATGAGCCCAAATGGATCCCACAGGAATGCAGCCATCCAGCTCAATGCTGGAATGTACTGCAAGAACACGAGGGAACTTGACAGCAGGCAAACACCCTACGCTAACTGCAAGCAGTTCTGGCTGCCGAGTTTGTACCTTGTCAGCAAGGACTTAACCTGTCTACTAGTCTAGAAACCTGTCGGCTCCCTTCCCAACAAGAATCTCCACTCACCACCCCAAAATAACAGCTCCACTCATATTTACTGTGCCTTGGCACTAATCACCATCAAGCCATTAAATCAGGTCTCCGATATAACTTCCTCCATTATTTCACACCCCCTGCAAAACCTCCCGAAGTTTACCTAGGCCCAAAGGACATTGGCTCTGCTACTCTGACCTGCTTTTAAATTTCATTAAAATATTTGCACAAAAATAGATTTCCCTTTATACAGAAAAAAAAAAAACCTAGAAAAATAAATGTCTAGTTTTTCTTGTATTTCTGCTCTACACATTATAGGTACAGCACATTTCATGTGTCTCCAAAGCTCCATCAGCATCCCAGTGAGCTGCCAGGTGCTGCCTGTACCAATACTAAGCAAGACAAATACTACAGGAGCCTGCTACCAGCCAAGCCCAGATGAGCGCACGGCTCAGAGGAGTCTACGTATCTCGTCACACCAAAATGCAAGTGCCTCCTAAAATATGCCCAGAACTTGCCTACGGCCAGGGCTGCAGGACAGCTGCTGTGAAATTGAGGTCAACCTGTATTGTGTCCAATAGGTCATTAAGTGGAAAAATCCCAATGGTAACAGTGCTGTGCTTGTCTATAAGCTACACCCTTCCTCCCACTTTGCACTGCCAGAAGCAAGGCCTCAGGTAAGGGCTCAGGGTGCAGCTTGAACATGCAATCCCATACCACACTGTGGTGTGCTGCTGCTCAGCAATCAAATCTCACTCCAAGGGCTGCCCTTCTCCCTGCATGGAGTTTGAGAGGTGGTGGGGGGAGAGAGGACAGGTATCAGCAATAGTTCCTGCAGCTGGGACAGCTTCGGTTCTGCCAGACTTACCCAAGGCAGACTTGAGCATAGAAGTGCTGGCAAAAGGTGGAGCTCCACTTCCCATTGAGTCCAAGAAAGAGTTGAGCAGTTTCAAGTATTCCATGGCACTGGAGAACTCACTGAAACAAGAAGCAAGGTGGACCTTCACTATGCTGTCACACAAGGGATACCAGGGCCTAAAAGCACTTCTTAGCAGTCACAAGGCATTTTTAAACTGTGCTGACGGCTTAAAGCAGCAGAAAGTTCAAGACCTATAGGAAACACAACACTGCTGGACTGAAGAGACCACCCTGAGAATGGAAGCGCACAGGCCGATGCTCAAGGAGGAGCAGCCTCACACCTCCCCATGCAAGGGGACCGGCACAGAACTAGAGTCAACTCCAGAAACCTCATCTCAGCCTCAGAGATGCTGCACATGTTACAAGTTGATTACAGGCTCCTTTTCAATCACTGCCTCTAAAAGTGGCTGAACTACTCTTCGGCAAGGGGTTATTTGCATATATGCAAATACATATGAACACAAGTGACAACGCATTCACAGTGCTGGTCAGAAAAAGCAGCACACGCAGCAATGATCTAATTTCCTGGGACATGCTACAGAGGAAGATGTTGATGTCCTACCCCTAAAGGGGGGCAAAAAAGCTTGCTGTATTACTAAAGCTAGTCCTTCCCAAGAGGAAACACGACTCCCACAAGCATATTGCAAATCCACCCCACTTATACAAACTCTGCTACTTTATCTCATCATCAACACCAGCATCTGATCACAAGCATCTGTACTGTACAATTAGACTGAACTGCTGCTCGACAACGATGCTAGGCATGAGATTGAAAACAAAAGGAAGTTAAATAAGATAAGCGTGCAGTATTTTCCCTACAGAGGGAAATGATGGGTTATCTTCCCATTTGAGGCTTTTACCCACACTTTCTGGGGACAGGAGCCTTACAGAGCTTCCCATATATTTGCATAGAGTTTGCTTGGCACCAGTATATCTGGGTATCAGCTAGAAGCAGTGTTGAATTACTGGCAAAGGCTGGGGCTCCATGTCCTGTGGAGTCTAGGAAAAAGGTGGTTCTGTACAAAAAGCTGCTTCAATTCCCACCTATCAGCCCCTTTCATTCGATCACAGAGCTTAGAGGCAATGATAATTTCGGCCAACATCATCACTTGCAACTCATCAGTTTGATTTTCCACTGCTGGTAAATGTGGCTCTTCAGCTAGGAGAATGCTCATGCATAAGACAGTGAGGTGGGGGGGGCGGGCGGGGAGGGTCACTCCCTGACACACTAGACCTTCATGCTTTTACAGCCCTGCACATTTGTTCTGCTGGTATGTGCACCCTAAGTTTAGCACTCCTGAACATTAAACTTTGTCACAGCAGAGAAGGCGCCATTCTTCCAGTTCAGGAATCGATCAGGACTGTGTCAGCTGACACCAGAAATCCTTACTACACACAGGTTCACCTCTGACTTTGGATGTTTCAATACAAAGAGGCAGAGTTCACTCTTGTAATAAGCTGTGGTGGCCAGACTTCCATTGTCATTTCAAGTCTTTAATAGGGACTAAGCACTCAGTTTGCCCCAGAGCACTCAGACAGTGGTCATGAGCTCTGCCCAGAACCTGCAACTGTGACCAGCATGTAAACTTACCATGGCTCCTCCTCCTCTTGTTCCACTATCTCTTTCCTAGCCTGAGGCTTCACAAGAGAATCCACCGCTCGCTCCAGCAGGTTCTCACAAAATGCCTGATGAACTTGTGCAATAGGATCCGCTAGAGATGAAATAAAAACCAAACCACTTCACTTGCATACAGCCACAGCCACCCTTCAATACAACTGAAAAGAAGAATTAAAACATGGGAGGAAGAACAGCAAGTAGAGGGAAATACTTGAGGAATTAATGCAGTGATTTGTAAAGACTAAGTTTTCAGGGCCTTTTCACCCCTTTAATCCATTTACAAAGCTGCAGCCTTTGGCCAAATATCCCTCTAGCACTTCTGCCATATGACACTGCTCACCCCAAAGTCACCCCCCAGACATTCACGGCCACATTCAGGTTGCATTCCAGCATATAAAGGCACAAGCATAATGACACAGCGCTGTATCCAAAGGGGGAAAGCCAGGTCCTGCAGGCTGAAGACGCATCTCTCAGCTCCACAGCCCCTCTTGCCTGTCAAGTCCACATACAAGAGCATGCTCTCAAACAAGACACCCTCTTTTGCCCCAGAGGTGGAGAGATAACCAGGCTCAAAGTGCTACGAGGCCAAGCACTCGGGACACAAGCGGCCCTCACCAGGGTTCCTCTGGGTGCAGTACAGGCTCTCCTTTGCAGCCGACTTGACCGTCCAGCTCCGCTCCACAAAAAACTTCTGTCCCAACGGGTGGCACAACCAACGCAACGAGTCAGGAATGGCACTCCGCTCCGAGCTGCACAGGCTCTGAGCCTGGCTTAGAAAGTAGCTCTGGGGAAAGGAGAGGCTAAGGTTGAGAACAGCAGCCAGGGAAAGAGACACACCACCAGGGACAAAGGTCATATCACAATTACAGCTTGTATCATAATTGCAGACCATACTGTGATTATTGTGCTGACAGTTGCCCTGAGCTACAGCAATGCCAGCCCACAGGCCTTCCCAGAGCTCTGCTTGGAGGTGTGATGGAAAAGGAGACCACAACTCACCGCTAGGAAGCCCAGCTTGCCCCCACAGCGGGTCTTCAAGCCAACCGCGGCTGTCAGGTGGATTTCTGCCATTGTGCTGGGTGGGATCTTCTCTTCTGCGCACTCAGCCAGATTCACAGCACACAGTGCCATGTGCAAGCCTGAGTAAGCTGAGCTGGAGGGAAGTTTACCTGCACCAGGAGGGAAAGGAAAAGTGTTAATTCTTAGTGAAGTGCTGACAGCTGCTAAATACTGCCATGACGTGCAGGGCTACTGTCCTGGAGAGACAAGAAGGACCTGCTGACATGAGAAATTTACAACCACATACGCCTACTCTGTAGTCAGGCAACGGAACAACCATAACCGAGTCTTTCCTCCACAGATACCAAGGCTGGTATCTACCGTGAGAAAGCCTTGTACAGCTAAACCAGTTAGGATAAAATCATCAGTAATACCTGTCTTGCTATCTGTCACTAGCTCAAAACTAAACTCCTTTGCAGTCCCCATCTGTACCTACACAGGCAATATTAAGGATGACTTCTTATCCCTGGTGGCATAGCTACAATTCACACAGCATTAGGCAGAAGTTGTTTAGCGTGGATTTCTGATGTGCTTGGAGCCTATTAACATTGCAAATTGGTTTGCCAAGGAAACAGCAAAAACAGCCGTTCAAAGCAACATTCAAGCACTTCCTTAGTACATGTGCACACGGATTTTCAAAGCTTATCAACACCAAATGGCGCTCCGCACAGCTTCGGAAATTTAAGTTCTTCCAGCAATTAACCTCAGCCCCTGCTTCCACATAACGTTCCCAACTGATACAAATGAAACAAGCCCGTAACAGCAGCAAAAAAGTGACTGGACTCTATCAACTGTTGCTTGGGAAAAACTCAGCCATTTGTGCAGACTAGGGAACACCCAACTCGAGACACTGCTGTTCTCTGGCCCTTCTTACAGAGCTCTCTTATTGCTTAAACCTGCTGTACTCTAGGAAGTGGCTCCTGAAATTTGTCAGGCTAATTTCCAACAGCAGCCCTCCTGGAGAAGGGAGGCCGCAGTGCTTTCCCTGTATCCTCTAGGATCAGCTCTGAACCTCCTCATAGGGCAAAATGAGGACAGCAGATCCTTCACCTCTGCTCCTACCTGTTATGTGAAGCTGATGGAGCTTGTGATACGCTAGAGCCGCATCCCGAGCACTGGTCTTGGCCTCGTCCTCGAAGCCTGCAGCGGCCTCCCTTGCCCGCCACTGATGAGAAGTCCTCTTTAGCAGCCACCGCACCAGTGCCAGCTTCTGCAGGCTGTAACGGATGACGTTCCAGGACAGACTGCAGGCCAAGTCCAGGCGGGAAGCCGGCAGTGCTCGGCCAAGTACCGACAGGCAAGTCTGCAGGTTTGACGCAGCTGCGGCAAAATCCCCCTGCAAATAACATGAGAAAGGGTTCAACAACGAAAGCACCATCACAGAGACACTCCTGGGCACTGAGAACATGACACGCTGATGTGCAAGCTACGACAACATCTTTAGCTGAGGGTAAAGATGAAGGTAACTTACACCAGCTTCAAATCTGGCCTTACACATATCTTTCCACACACAGGTCTGATCCTGCACTGTCCAAGAGACACATCAGCACTAGGTGACAGGAGCTTCCTGCCTTCTCAAACAATCTGAAGTTCCCCCACATCAAAAGCCAAATGTTGCCTCAACAATAGGGAGAACTTGTAAAAGGCTGGAGAACAGCAGGCAGACAGAGCAGACAGCAAAAGCCAGATTCTGGACAAAACCCAAGACCTTGCTGTGGAGACAGCTACAAGATGCAGCAGCAAGGGACAAGGACAAAAGTTAGGAGCCTCTTCCAATACTGACATCCAGCCCTGCTATCTTAGGCTGAGGGAAGTCTAGGGTGCTAGGTTATCTTGAAACCACTCAAGACAACCTAGCAACAACTACTCTGAAATCAGACAGGACAATCCACTCAAATACCACACTCTTGCAAATGCCAAGCCACTGTCTCACTAGGCAACATTTATCCAAGCCCCCTCCTAGAGGATGCACTTGATGCAAAACGACAAGTCAGCTTTACCCGTGCCAAATCCAGGTCTGCCTGCTTGCGATGCCTCCAGAAGGTGACCGATGACCGGGAGTGCAGCCGGGTCACTGGCTCTCCATGCACGAGGAGCTTTATGAACACACTCAGTACAATCACCCCGTTCACAAGCCACAGGATCAGCGTGGGCATCATCCATCCGAACCAGCCACCCGCATCTGCAATGGACATCCCAAACAAGGAGAGGTAAGAGTTAATCTGGACACTAAAAGCCCAGCAACAGAAGACCCAGGATGTCTTGCTATGCTTGCCACAGGTGGTATCAACTTTTGCAAAGGCTGCAGTTTAATCAGGAAACATCTGTATCTAGAGCTCTTCATCCAAACTCCAAGCCACAGCATTCTCAGCCAAATAAAAGTAGTGATTTTTACACACCAAGATTACAAAAAAAGAAAACCAACAAAAAAATCCACAAACCAAACTGCATCAGTGCTCAGTTCTCCTAGAGTACTTTGTATTCTGATTTTTCTATTAAATACACCCATCCGTACACATTACTTCAGTTTCATTTTCTGATCCTAATTAAGGAAGCATATTTACCAGTCACAGAAATGACAGCATGCCTGCAGAATCCCCTGCCTTCCCCCTAAGCTGCTGTACGCCAAACTATGAATATTATGGAACAAGTGTGTTGAACAAGACAGTTGCAAGACCCCATAAGAACACTGTTTCTGAAGTAATTCTTCACCTATTACTTTCTTATTAAGATACAAAAATCAGTTACCTTAAAAACGAATATAAAGTTAACATGCATCAGGGACTGGTGAGGACAGGAGTAAGCTCCTTACTCTGAACTACTTTTCTAGGGTCTATCCCGAGAGCCCAGGCTGCTGGGCTACAAGTGCGTACTCCCCCTCCCTCACCACATATGGCTGGCTCTGTGCAATAACAACACTGAATGTGGTCCAAGCACTCTCACTGGCTCTCCTCCCATACCCAGCCCTGCACTACCCCTCCCAACCATCAAACAAAGGTGTACAACTCCCTGAGCACACAAACCCATCCCACTGAACCACACCAAAAGTCCACCTCGCAACCTGCAGCTGTCACTGCAGATGACAGCTTTTAGGTCTTTAGGGAGACCATGTAAGCCCGGCCACTTCCTGTGGTCCAGACTATCCAGGTTCCTTACCTGACTCAACGGTCAGCACGGTCCTGCTGGAGCCATGCCGCACCAGGCTGTCAGACTCTGGGGCTCCTCGGGCGTCCAGCAGGGATGTCAGGGGATTGAAGGAAAGGCAAAGGAATGTGAGAGCACAGAGGAGTATGCGAGAGCGATCCACCATACCAAGGGCCACAGGAGGAGAGTCAGGCTCATCTTTAACCTTCAAAGGAGTCAAAAAAAGGAGAAAAAACCTGCTTATTTTACAGAACAAAAAATACTTATGCCAAGGGAGGAGTAGGGAAAAAGGAGAACCAAAACACATTTTAAAATTTGCTTTTCAGATCAAGATCAGCAAGAACTCCAGTAAAGCCTTCCCTAGCTTAGTAAGATAAGACTGAAGTATTTGAGTGCCTTCACCTTCCTTCTGCTCCCAGTTATTTAAGTTACCATTAACTGGATCCCTGGGTTAGGCTAGGATTAACCTTTACTGCCTTTACTTCTTCTATGATACCCACAAAGCTAACCTTCAGCCAAAGACAGCTAACAGCTTTGTTACTGTGGCTACTTAAGCGTATCATTAACCACAGCCGATGTCATCGTCCATTTCCAAGTTCTCCTGCTTACCACTGGACAGATATATATATACATCCCTGGAAAACCATGGGCTCTTCAGGTCATGAACATGCACTGTAAGTCCACAGAGACTCTACAGGGGCTGAAGGCCAAGTACAGATCTTCTAGCAGCTAAGGTATGGCTCAGATAATACAGCTCAGGAAGTAGTCTCAATCATTTAAGAACAGATAAAACACACCAATGCACCTCTTCGTCCTTACAAGGGATCTCTGTCCCCTACAGATCTGCTTGCCAGATGTCTGCTGGTTCTACTCCTGAGAATCGGGAGAATTTAAACTCTGGCCCTTACATATTCCTGAAGTACATGCCTTGAATTTGACAGCTGAAGTCAGGAATACCTTTGCATCATCAAGGAGTGGACTTCCTGGCTCTGAATCAATGGAATAGGGAGAGAATCCAGCCTGTGATCCTGAGTCTGAGGCTGGAGGAGACATCAGCAGCACATTCTGATTGAAGTCATCCATCTTCAGATCCACATCGTTGTCAACCAGGCTGCTTAGGTCAATGCCCTTCAACAGCTCTGTAAAAATCAGAGTGCATTATGTACATGTTTCTTGATCCCACATCCTGCCAGCATCACTCAGACTGGACACCAAACACCAGTCATCATCAATACAACCTCTGTCAAGGATAAGAAACTGCAAGAGGCATCCTAACATTTATGCTGTGTCCCCTCCCCCTGCTGCAGAGCCTCCACAACTTACTATTTTTTTGGTTAGCCAGCTTCAGAACCATGTTCTCCTGCCTCAGCTTATGGTTGGCCTGCTGTAGGTATTTAATGTAATCAATGGCTTTTCTCAGGACTCCAGACTTGTGCATCTGCAAGGAATTAAGACGTAGAAGGCGGTTTACATAGACAGCATCAAAGGGTCACTCCTGCCTTGTAGGGATACCACAGCTCTTTGTATCATGTGCTGATAGAGAGAAAAAGTGTGTAAAGGACCACTCGGCAACTGTAAAGAAACTAATGGCAGGGCACATTCTGCAGCCAAGGCAACAGACAGATCTTACAAAGAAAGTGCAATAGAAACAGATTAACATCCAAATTACAACAGAGCTCACATCTAGGTTTCCAGAAGGAGTCCTTCGAAAGCACCATAGTTTTGAAATGAAGTGGCTCTTCTAGGATGGAACAAGCTGCTGTCCCTTAACCATCATTCACTGTTTAATTCTGAGATAAGTGGCTCTCTCCTTGCCTCACTCCCTTGACCATCCCCATGAAATTACTTGCTTCCAGCAGCAGCAGACAGGTTAACTTGTAAACACAAGCCCAAAGTACTAGGAAGCCATTGCACACTACCAGTGATTTTAAAACATAAGCTTCCAATTCCACCCAGCAATAGGAGGTGACTTCACTAGCGCAAGCATGTGCGCGGAGACCATGCAAAGTATCAACAACACTACTCCCTGCTCTGCCAGCATGAGGTAACGTGAATGGAGCAACCCTGAATACATGGTGTGAGAAGTTTCTAATATCTGAGCAAATAGTTTTTACTACTCAATATCTAAAGGAAATATATTGGAAAACTCTGTAAACCCTCATCTCTACTGGAGTTATATGGAAAAGGAAACTTAAGCAAGCTCTGGTCTGGCAGAGTTATCAAAACATCCACCTGGATACTCTACGTAGAGGGCCTATGTAAGTTAGGCCTAACAAAAGAACCAACACATAATGTAGCTCATTTTCAAGAAACAGCACCACTAGCACAATACAGTAAGCATTTTACAGGTGAATACCTTCCTGAATACCATTATCAAGCTTTCCATCACACAGGTGACTGATAGCAAGGATAAGACACCAGCCTTATCCCAGTACATGTGTGCATACTACTAAGTCACACGTACCCAACAGCTTCACTTAGTAGAGCAACGAGCACCCCAAGACAAAGAATTTATGACACTAGATTTGCTCTTACTCCACATCTTTACCTTGGCATCTGTGCCCATGACAAGGTCCTTCAGCTCAATGATCTTGTCATTTATGGATGACCGGTAACGCTTTTCAATGATGTTGTGAGTTGTTCTCCTCTCTCCTTCTTTAGGTGGTTCTGGTTGCTTGACACCCCCAGGGACTTGCTTGATAGGCACCTTTTCTTGTCCCACCATTACTGGCATTGTGGTCAAAATGGTCCCATTGCTCCCAACGAGGGTCTACAGAGACCATGCGTAACAAGTGTCACAAACAGTTGACCAAATTAGATAAGGTTTACGATGGTAAAAGAAAAAAGGAAGTAAATGAAAGAAAAAAAAAAAATCAGGGAAAGTTTCTAAAGCTCAGAAAAGAAGAGATAGGACAGTTTCATGCCATCCACCTCAGCTCGCATGAGTACTGGCACAGCAACACAGGAAAAGTCTGCTACTCTGCCTCCCATACTGGTCCTTGTGGAGCAAGAACATCGCTTGTTCTCCAAGAGCATCAACACTCTTCTACCATGCTCTGTTCCTCCACTAAACAGAGAAATGAACCAAGGCTCCTTGTTGTTCCTACAATCCTTACACCTCAAGTGTCCAAATCCACCTCTTCAGTGGACAAATAAAGTCATCGAATCAGCAACAGGCAATGCTACTTCCAGACTGGTAAAGGCAGTGTTAGAAAGGACATGACTATGGAAAAAAATCCTTGGCTTGGGCATTGCAGTTGCTCAATTCAATTAAATGGACAAAAAAAGATCCATAACTTATAAAAAGGTCTTAAGATGAGGAACTAAGACAGCGAGTGATACACACTGGTGTGAAAAGCTCAAACATGGACATCTAGACGTAGGATAAACCATCTACACCAAACTAAAGCAGTATGTACTCTGTGATAGAAGATGACAAATCTCACCAAAACAGTTGCACAGAGCGGCTTCTAGCACATTTGTAGAAAAGAAAGTTTAAACTGCTTGATCCAGCAAAACGAGACTGAGGTGGTTACACATGTTCTCTGAAGTACATCAAGGATCAGGGAAGTGGTACTTCTGTCAAGAGGCAGACTAACAAAAGTGAGGATAAACTAGCCATGAGCAACTGCACGAGTAATTCCGACACTGAAAGAGTCTTCTAATTGGGATACTGGAAAACAATTGAGTTTCATTTCAAGCTGGAACTTGACAAATAAGTGAATGTAAATCCTCCACCTTTCCTTGGCTAATTTCTACCAAATTTCAATGTGTTCAAAATGCTTTAGAGATTCTGTATCGGACAGACACAATCACAAAAGCCTCATCTTTGTATGAAAGTCACCTAAAAGCAATCAGGTTAATTGAAGATTTCAGCCTGGCTGTGAACAAGTACATACGAAGCCTACCATGCTATACAAAAGTCAAAACTTAAGTCTAGACGTGCAATTTTATCTCCCCAGTAAATATTTTACCAGAGGTATGTTAGAATGTACAAGACTGTAATAAATGTGTCATTGAGGGCACAAGTTTCTCAGAGTTGATAAGAAGTGGAGGCCATGAAGCACAGCTGCTATCTCCAATGATTACACTGAGTCCTCACTGCAAATGCCCTCTGAAGAGCAGCTTAATCAGTTATCAGATCCAACATATTGCTATTAGACACTACTGAGGGGTAAAGGAACGTTCCACAGGTATTCTGAGTGAGTTAGCTTTCAGTTTCAAGTATCTTCCAGAGGTTAAATACTGGATGGAATTTTTAGGTCATGTTTCTCTCCTTGTAATACCAGAAAAAGGTAAACAGAAACATGCCCTTGGTCTTTGCTTACTGGCCATGGGAGGCTGCCAAGAAAGTACAATCTGTGTGTTTAGCCTTGGCAGAAACAGGGTATTACTTGCTCTGGACGTGTCTAGAGCAGCCCTCAAAACCCCTCCCATTTGCGCCACTGCAGAATACTAATGCCCAGGTCTCCTCACTGAGTTAAGAGGAAAGCAGGTCAGTGAGGAAGGAAGAACATCCATATGGTACCTGCAGAGCTGTGGTCTGAATGGGAGCAGTGAGTGCTGTCAGCGCTGGGTTCTGTACTGCAGCCATAACAGGATTACCATCCGCTTTCAAGGTTGTCAAGACAAGAGAGTCCGTTTTTATGATCTGAGGTTGGACCAGAACCTAGGTTGAAAAGAGTCAGAGGTGAAGGTGAGAGCAGGTATGTATTTCCCTGCTGATCTCAGTAGCCAGAAGTGATGCCAGAGCTGTAACTCATCAGTGGATGTAGCGGGGCGAGTATTTCTTTCACCTGCATCACCTGGATGGTTTTTGTCAGACCCTCATGCAAACTCTGACCATGAGACACTCTGAACACTGCTGGAGGGAGGGGGAGCAGAGGAAGCACCAGGACATTGGTTTTCAAACCAATCACCAGAAGTAAACACATATGAAAAAAACCACAAAAGAGCTGATGGAAAAGCTTCCTTCCCCTCTCCAATTACACCTATAACTAGCTGTCTGTATTAACTGGTTGAGTACTCAGAGCCTAACATGGCTAGGACACATTTACTTAGGCAAATACCTGTAGTAGCTTTCGCCCCTCCAGTATCACTGAAAGGATTCGTACCATGAATATCAAGCGGGCCCACACCAACTGCAAGTTATTTTGCCCTAATAGAGCTTGCTCTTATTTTTTCAAATACCTTGTTGACTCTTACATATGGAGAACACTGCAGATGACACAACTGAGCCAGAGCAACTTTGGCATACGGAGAGAGTCCCCTAGCCACAAACATTTTTATCCAGTACAAAGACACACACGAGTGAAAAAGTCTTCCGTATGTCTTAAAACAAAAATCACATGACACTGTAGTAGCTAAAAGATCAAAGAAACTGCAGCAGAAGAATTGGAAGAAGACATTCCGGTATCAGCCAGCCCTTATAAGACACTGCAGATGTGGTGGACTTGCAAAGAAGTAGGCAAAAGTCAAAGAAAGCTTGTTCAAGTAAGGTTTCCAATCTGGTTTGGCAGCACCAAGTTACAGAAATATTTCAGACCAAGTTTAGTCATGCATGTGATTCAGTGAAAATGGTTTCTGAACGTGGCCCACTACTTGGAAGTCACACCATAGCTCGTAACAGGGACTCTCACACATGACTTGAAGCAAGATGCATCTGGAACACAGACTGGTTAAAAATACCTCTCACACATAAAAACGCTTGTGCAAAAGCAAGGATGAGGACCGCCAGCTCTACAAGCTTCACCACCTTTTCCCTGGCAAGCCACGGGACCAGACACGCAAAAGCAATTCCTTCTGCTGCCGGATCCCTGCCTCACTCTGTATTTTCACTTACTGGAACTTGCTGGACCTGTGGTGCAGCGACCGTCTGGACTGTGGCTGGCGTTAACGTCTGGATGGTGCCGTTGGCAGCTTGTGTTAGCACTCGCTGGGCCTGCACAGTCTGCACTTGCTGCTGGATGGTAACTGGCTGGACCTGGGAGGATGTCACCAGGCTCTGGACTTGAGGCTGAAGAACTGGAAGGCAGAACAGAGATGCCAGAAATAGACCAGAGACACAGGTCTCTGTTACGGAGCCTGCGAACACTCCCAGCTTCACTCCTCTTCTTCCCAGAGCTTCTCAGTAGGCAGCATTCATCTAACACATCCCACACGTTGGGAAGCTTCCAGCTCCTTTGGTGCCTCCTGCAAGAGGAGGCTGCACCTAGAACAGAAGCTTCCCAGGAGTCACAGAGGATCAGCTAAGAGAAAACATAGTCAAAAACCTCTGCTCTGCTAGCACAGGACTCATGACTTCAGTGACATTATGCAGTACATCCAACCAGCACTTGCCCGTTCCCACTCATCTTGGTGGTCCCTAGGATTCTACTCATCATGTAAAGAATCAATACCTAATGAAAAGGATCAAGACAACCGGCATTCACAAAGGAAGCTCAGGTCATCATTAAAGGTCCTTACAAGTGCCTCTGCTCAATGCAAGTACTACACTTGAGAATTCAGTAGTTTAAACATGCCTTCATTCTGGACTGCCGCATGGGACAGGCTGGAGCTTCAGGACTGGATCTGCCTGCAGCACCCATCAATGGGAGGGCAGCGTTGCCAACAACCATATTTTAGCCATATTTTTCTCAAGCCTCCCAAGAATCATAAGAGAGAAGGCCACAACAGAGGAGAGCACCAAGAAGACAACTACTGCAAGAGACTACACAAAAGATCTCATTTATGACAGCTGCTCATGCTCCCCCAACTCCAAAGCCAAGCAGGCAGGAAAAGGGACACCCCCCGGGCAGCATCACACGGATCGTCATGCTTGTCATGGAGGTTGAAGACTGACATTGTTTACTGTGAGCACCCCAACCACTACCTTGGAAACTGGTGGCTGCGTTCTGGTAGATCACGGGCTGCTGGATAATCCTGGTCTGGGGAGCAGAGCTGAAGGTCGGTGCAATCATCACAGCCTGCTGCTGGAGCTGGGGCTGGGGCTGGAGCGGGGGCCGGGGCTGCAGGAGTGGGGCTGAGCGCGAAGGGGCCGGAGGTGTCGCCTGTGCCGCTTTGGCAGGCAGGCTCTGGAGCTGGGGGGACGCAGGGGACGGCGGGAAGGGCTGGAGCTGCACTTGGCTGTAGGGCCGCTGCAGCTGCGGCTCCAGGGTCCCGCCGTTGCTGCTGCTGCCGCCCTGGAAGGTGCCACACAAGTGATCCGAGAACAGATCTGGGAAGTCCCCTGCCTGGTTACTGACGAACTGCAGCATCTCTGTAAAACAGAAGGAAAGGCGTTCAGTGCTGGTTTACTGCCCGCACGCTTTGACACCCACCACTACATCAGGACTTGGATGATGGCGTGCTTGAACAGAAGGGAGCTCTGGGTCTTTCAAAACCTCCAGAGAACATACCACACCAACTGAACACCTCCAGACAGAAACCGAGGGGTGGCCAGCATCCACCTGCCTCTCACTGTTCAGAGCAAAGGGCAGGACCCTCCTCCACCACCTTCCCAGACTACAAGATCCAAGCACAGACTAGAACTTCTCCATCTCCAACATATCGAAAATGCTACTCTCGTTCCACCACTGCTCCAGTCTAACCCTTGCAGAAGGAAGAAACCAAGCACCTTTGTAAATCCAGCACTAACCTTTCTCCCACTCAGCTTCTGGGGTGCTTTCCAGCCCCCCTAACCTTCCTGCCCCAATGAGTATCTGGAAAATGAAGAAATGGAACAAGAATTCACCTTAACTTTGTTTTTACTTTCAAGCATACCAGAAACTGGAGAAAACACACTAAAGGAAACACCACCTTATAGAAGTGTTGAAAGAAGGAGAAATCCACACAAGTGTTTAAACAACCAGAATAACCTTCGGTGTTGTTTTTTTGCCTATTTACCCCTGCCCGCAATCACTGCACAGCAGTTTATCTCCATCCCACCTTCTCCAGGACTTATTCAGCCCACATTGAGAGGGTGCTACCACAACACTACAGCTCTCCCCCCACAGGAAAAGAAATGCACAACCAAGAGATCATTGTTCATAAGTGAAGCTTCTTTTTCTCTCCATCTAATCCAATGTAATCCAATTACGCACCTAATCTACCTGAATGCTTCCCCCGTTCTGTGTGGGAGGTAGCACGAGGAGTCAGACATCCATCCCCACCCCAGGATCTGCCCAGGCTGCACTGGCTCCACCACTGTTCTCTGAAAGCCATGTTTGTTTTTCTTCTGGAAGTAGGAAAAAAAGGGAGGGAACCCACAAACGTAACAGAGAGTTTATAACTAAATCATGAATTTGGGTTTAGAAGCTAGAAAATAGCTTTGTGGTTTATAGGAAAAAATACAGCAGAGGGTTCCTTAGACCAGGAGCTCTCTCATCCACAAACCTGAAAGATGCCACTGCTGTGGTTTATGAAGGGGGTTTGGAGAAGCAAACTCTCCACTGTTTCCGTGGACATCGTCCCAGCAATAAGAGAGCTATTCATCTGCTGCTCCAAAATGCCACCCACATGCTATACAGTCAATTTGCCTGATGCTCCTGAAGCAAAGCAAAGGGATTGTCCTCCAAGCTTCCTGCTACCTCAATGAATGTTTCACCATGTTGCTTTACCTCCATGATACTACTCCCAACAGCAATCTTTCCACACCCTCAGAGATGACCACTGCTCTAAGAACTCAGGTCTGTTGCATGGAGAAGCTTGGGAGGGGATGTGTCCTCCTGACCTATTTATAACCCAACGCTAAGCAGGGACGCAGCTCCCCAGCATGGAGCAGCAGCCACCCTCAGGGACCAGCTGGACCAAAACTTTGTCTCCACTTTTAACTAGAGAAATGAGAGATTTTAGTTTTTTTTTTAATGCAGCACCTCAGTAAACTTCCAAAAACCCTACTGGGGCAAGGAGAGCTGTTTAATGCTTCTGCGTAACACCTAGGTGGATACTAAGCAGCTTTTCACCCCCCAACCGACTGTAGCTAAGACCATCCCAAACAACCCTCAACACAATAAACTTGATATTCCCAACTATGTACTTCTCCAGACCTTCATTTGATGGCACTGCTATTTCACTACCAGACAGCACTACCCCAAGTGGGGACAGGACACAATTTTCTCTGGAAAAGTAAATTCCAGTGTAAGAGCCAAATTTCAAGTACTGTGTTTTAAAGAACATCGTGTTCAATACAGACTGAATATCTTACTAAAAGAAACTACTCTTGCTGTCATGAGTTAAATCACATCTTTATCAGACTTCACTTTGACTAAGTGCAACATGTCTAATGATTAATCTTAAAGAATTAGACTGCCAGAGGATCCAACCCACCTCTTTTAAAGTGCCCAAGAGCTTTCCTAGTAGCAGCACAAGAAAAATCAAAAGTGAGAGAAACAGCAACACCCAAAATCCAAATCTCTGCCTTTCTTTAAAACACCTTTGCCTACACAGAGAACAGGGAGAGTGTCTCTTCTGGAGAACAACTATCGGTGGTAAACCCATCATTGCCATATCATCCACACCCTCTGTGTTGAAGAGGTCTTGGCCCCTAACACAGCGAGATGTCACTGCAGGAAACTACCCCAGCCCAGACCAAGGCTAAAAGGTGTCCATAAGGTATTGTGAATCCAAACCCACCGAGCACTTTCACTGCCCAGTGGCCAGAATATCTGGCAGAGAGGCAAGTGCTGGGCTTTAGCTGCCTCTCCTAGGCAGTGGCTCAGCTCTCCTGCACATGGGTTGCTCTTCCTCATGCTCCTGGAGACGTGGTGCTTTGAGAATGGAAAGCGGTGGAGATCCCAACCTAGACAAACAACTCATCCACCCTGAACCGAGACATGCTTCATACCAACCACCAGCTCAGGCCTCGCTCTCCAGCACTGCCCTGCCAGTGGCTGGTGGGGGAGCTTGTGCCGGGGCAGGAGGCAGAGCCAGCTCAGCACCAGGAACCCCCAATCAGCCTCATGCCCCATCCTGGAGCAGCATCCTGGTGAACACCGACACCCCAGAGCAGTTGGTGCATCCACCCAGTCAGTGTCACTCCTCCTCCACTGCCAAGCATGAAAATCAGGCAGCAAGGGTCCCTCAGCCTGGAGGGGAGAGGAACACCAAGACCTGCCAACAAGACAACCTGAAACCAAATCAAAGCCCTCGCAAAGTTTCAAACCTTGAGATGGATCCATGACAAATGGAGCGTAAAAAAAAAAAGCCCCCAAAAAGCAGGATTGCCATATACCGCCCCCCAGGAACATCCACCCTGGGAGCCGGGGAGGAGGGAGGGCGAAGCTCCTTTTCCTCAGTTACTCATCGCTCTGAATCACACCTCCCCGGGCACACCGTGGCTCCACGTTCATCAGAACTCTGTTTCCATATGGATCCCGAGAAGTCATTACTTGGTGCTTTAACCACAGCAAACACCACCTCTCGTTAGCACCAACTGTAAGAGTGATATAACTAAGCGCCTTATGTTCTCACAAGGGACTCTGCTTTTACATGTGATACATTAAAAGCAGGAGGGTACACATTTTGCCCCCCTCCACAGTGCAGATCAATCACAACTAGAAATTCAAAAGCACTGCTTCAGTTTTACCTCCCAGCTGCTAAATAAGAATGCTTTGGCCATCGGCTCCCCTAAACTGAGCTCTCTTTGGGATTACAACCGAGCAGGGCAGCGGAATGGAGCCAGGTCCCCGTCTCCAGCAGACAGCTCATCGAGAAATTACATTTGTAATGGGTTTTCTTTTCAGGAGCTGTTTGGGAAACTCCTGGCGAGGCGCGGCACGGGAGCGTTTCACTTTCCTGCGCTTCAGTGGGAACCACAGCGAGCCTGAGCTCTGCCATCGATGGGTGAAGTTTTGGGATAAAAATAAGGAAATGGGGGGGGGGAAGGTGAAATTTAATCAGTTACACCTGTTTCGATGAAGGGGATAAGGGTCGGCCTCCCACAGGCACGAGTGGCAGCACAGCGGCCATCGTGCAGCACCGAGGACATACGGGGGGCCCTGGGCAGCACTGTTTGCCCCGCGGGAGGGACCCCCACACACGCATTACAGCCTCGACCCCCAGGCCCCTGGGAGCGGCTGTGAGGCGATCCCGGGTGGGAACCGTCACCGGCCGCCCGTGCCACGCGGGGAGACACGCGTGCCATTCGCCAGGCTAGCGTTGCCCGGCGGGACACCCCACGCGTGCTGGGACCGCGACCCGAGCAGCGGGACCACAGTGGGGCGACCACCCCGCTCCCCACCGGGGCGGAAGGGGGACACGACACGGAGGGAGATCCACGCACTTATCCAACCTTCCCGCGCGGAACCAGCACCCCGGGCCCGGGGAGAAATACGGCAGCAACGCCCCCACCACGCCGCTCGCTCCCTCCCCTTCCTTCCTTCCCTTCCCGCGGCGCTCACCGTCGATGTCGCCCAGGGTGAGCTCGTCGCCCAGCTCGGTCAGGCTGTCCATGCTCTCCACGCCCAGCTCGCCGCCCTCCATGGCGCTGGGCCCCGCCGCGGCCCGGCGCTCCGGCGCATGAACCCCGCCGCAGGCGCTCAAGCGGAGGCTGCCGGTGAGCGCCGCCAACCCCGCGCCATCTTCGGCCGCCCCGACAGCCCAGAGGCTCCGCCCCCCCGCCACGCCCCCCGCGGTTTGTTGTCAATGAGACCAGGTCGGCACCGGCCAATCCGCGGCCGCTGCGGCGCGTGGTGTGATGGTGCGTCAGCGATCAGCAGCTTGCGATTAGCATGCGGTGCTCCGCCCCCCTCATTAGAATATTCATGAGGGGGGAGTGACAAAGGCGGGAAGTCGCACGCTGCGGGCACCCGTGGAGCGGGCCCGGAGTTGCGGTCTCGCTTCTGCCTGCGGGACACCCGTCGGGGCACGGATCCCATTCCCGGGCTTGGAGGGGATAAAGGCGAGGTGGAAGGCGGCGGTGATGGGGATCCCGCCCCGCTGGCACCTCCTTCCCTCAGCAGCTCCTCACGGACCCCCGTCTCCTGAGGGGCCTGACCCGCCGCCCTCCGGCACACTCCGGCTCTCACCAGGAAGAGGAGCAAGAGCCAACCTTCTTTTACTTAATACAAAAAAAATAAAGTCAAGTTTATTCCATTAAAACAAAACACGCACCCGTTGCCAACCCCCAGCCGGACAGACCTGACTCCACGCTTAAACATTCAGGACGTTCCCCCCTTCCCAAAGGCCGTGGTGCCCCAGGCAGGCACAGAGCAACTGCTTCTCGAGGACAGTCCCTCTGCAAGAGCTTCGCCTGCTGCCAGTTCATCAGCAACCACGGGAAAGCACAGGATTGTTGTGCAGGGTCCCAAGGCCAGGCCATTGCCTCTGATCCCCCTGCAGCCCAGACACTATGGGTGGGAGGACGGGCTCACAGGGCTCGGGGCTGGCTCCCCAGCACCATCAGCGTCAGCGGTACCTGCACTATGCGCACCCATCAGCTGCAAAGAAGGCAAAGAACTGAAATCCCTCCTTTCCAACGATTCACCACGTTTGCCTCCCTTCTGGGAATGCCCGCCCAGGAGAGCAGGATGTTGCTGGGCCAGGAACAGATGCCGTCAGCCTTTCCAACGACAGCTGACGGATGAAACACGTTGCTTGCTGAAACAGGCACCGGGAAGAGGGAAGAGCTGCTCCGGCAGAGGTAGCGGCTGGGCAGAGACCAGGTATAACCGGGTGGGGGTGCCAATGAGATCACCAGTCTAACCAAAAAAAGAACCACCCCAAAACTGAGCGAAGCAGCGTTGCTCATGAGGCTGTTTGGTGTGACACGCTCCCCAGCCCACCATGACGGAGGAGGCACGTTCAGTGCGGGGCGTGCTGTGGAGGGGGGGGGATCCCCCGGCTCTCCCTCGCCCTACTTCCCCACATGCCATGGGTATGGCGCCACTGCCTTCCTGATTGTGCTTTGGCTCTGGGGAAGGGGAACCCCACGTCAGCCCCCCTCAGCCCCACTGGGGCAACCCACCAGCACTGCCACCCAGCCCTGGCTGAACCAAAGAGAAAGGCAATGAAACAAAACCCCACGGCACAAACGGAAAGTGATCACCGGGCACCGGGACGAGGCCACCGAGAGGGAGCTACAGCTCCGACTGCGAGCGGGAGATGCGTGGGCCCTTGCGGATCTCCTTCCGCTTCTCCTCCTTCTTCCTCCGCTTCTCCTCCTCCCGCAGCGCCTTCTGGAAGGTGTCCGCGCTGGGGAAAAACTGTGGGGTGACAGCGAGGGGTCAGCACGGGGGAGCCCCCGCACCCTCCCAGAGGCACAACCACTCCAAACCTGCTGAAGCCAGCAGGGCCAGGGGGCTGAGGTTGAACACGGCACAAGGGGAATGGGGTCCCAACATTCCCATGGGCTACAAGAGAGGAGATGGCAGCACATGCCCCAAGCTGACCACAGCCCAGCAGGGGAATTTGACAGGCATGTTTCAACCACGCTTCCTCTGTGATGGGGTTTTCGGCCGCTCCCCACCTAGCCACCAACTGGGACAGGGAAGCCCATGGGGTGAGCTGGCGGCATTTCTGTCTCACCTCGGAGTGGTCCACTTTAAAGGGATTGCGGTAATCGGGCGATTTCTCACTGATACCCAGCTCCTGAGCCATCTGTGGAGCAAAGGGAGACTGCGTCGGGAAGTGGTGGCTCCTACCTGCACCCCCCCATGGTCTCTTCTTCCCCACCAGCCCCCTCCATGTTCTTCCTCATCCCTCAGCCCAAGGACAACCTTCAGACATGGGGTACACTCCCCATGCCCTCCTTTGATCCCCAAAACCTCACACCCCCCCAGCCCCAGCAGCAGGGAAGGGATCAGGAGCCGTACCAGCCCCAGGACCTGGGAGTGGGGTCCCTGCTCAAACACGCCTGTCAGGTTGCAGAAGCCGATGCCCCAGCGGATGAGGCTGTTCCAGTTGGAATTGCGGTCAAAGTAGTGGTGCACAATCTTGGGGAAGCGCAGGACGACGTCCCCAAAGAAGGCCGTGTTCTCCACCACGTGGGAGTACGCTGTGGGGAGAGCCACCAGCCCCATCGGCACACGAGCCCCATCCCACTGGTGAGGGCAAGCGGGCAGGCTGCCCGGGTCAGAGAGACAGCAGTAAGGTCCCTGATGGACAGAGACCAGCCCAGGTCTGGTCTGGGTAAACAGGGCTCTCAGGAGGAATGGCAGCAGTGCACCGGAGCACTAGGAAAGGGAGGGGGTAAGGAGAGGAGGACACCTACCATCCTTTATCTTCTCATCCTGAGGGAATGGTCCATCGGGAGGCACGTCGGCAGCGATGAGCACAGCCCGGGAGTCCTCTAGCACCTGACAGAGCCCTCAGTTACTGCCCCATTCTGCCTGCCCTTCCCTGTACCCCAGGGGTGCGGCCCCAACTGCCCCACTTGGAAGCCCCACAGCATCCTCCCTGCAGGAGCTAAATCGCACCCAGCTCTTCTCTTTGACCCCACATAACCCCCCGGTCCTCCCCAGCCCCACGGCACACTGAGCCCAGAGGGTGCTGTGGCTCACTTTGAAGAGTCCCTTGAGCATGATGTCAATGATTTTGTACTGCTGGTTGATGTCATTGAGCTCGATCAGGTTCTTCAGCGCGTTCATCTGGTCCTTGCGCTTCACCTCAAACAGCTTCTTATCTGCACCGTCGTCAAGGGCACCACCGGCACATTCCCACCACGCTCCCGCCATCTCCCTCAGCCAGGCACCCAGCACCACCCCATGGGGTGCCTGAGGGATGGGGCAGTGCCTAAGCCAGGATGAAACACAGTTTTCCAGTGAGCCCCTGTGCCCAGACATCCCAGTGGGACAGTTAACAGCACTGGGTGCTCGTGGGGAGCTTTCCACTCGCCAGACACTGGCTGACAGCGGAAGGGGAAGATCAGCTCCCACCTTCCTCATATATGTGTCAACAAGCACACATCTTCTCATACCTCACCTGTTGACCAGGGGATGCTGCCATATGCTAAGAAGGGCCTGCATTACCCCATCTCCTTGTGGGCAATAAACGTCTGGGGCACAGAGGAGTCCAAGTCCTGTTATCCCAGCCAGTGATCCCAAGGCACAGGCATGCTCTGCCACCCCTCTGGCCATCCCAAGAGCAGACTGGGAAACGTGCTCAGCACCCAGGATGCTGGAGTGAACAGGAAAAGCACTGTGCACGGGAGAACACCACTGAAAAACCCATCTCTGCTCCCGCACGGAGTCAGGCACTTGGTGTGCAAACCCAGGAACAACGAGCAATGAGACCACTGCTCAGTGGTTCTGGGTCCTCCCTCTCCCTCCATCCTGCCCCTCCTCCGGTGGTCTCTGCCCCTCTCCCTGCAGCCCCAAGCAGGCACGGTGCATCCACAGGACAGGAGGGGTAGGCTGTGCAGAAGGATACAGATCTCCAAGCCAGAGTCCACCCTCTGTTTCTCCAGGTCAGTGAAGCTGCCCCGGGACAGCAGCAGCACCAGCAGGACAGGGCAAAGGAAGAGAAGATCCATGTCAGCTGCCACAGCCTGCAATGGAACAGACCAACAGACCCAGTGAGGAGACTTACCACAGCCACAGGAGCCCCTCAGGGCCGACAGCACATTGCCCTTGGCTCTAGGGTCCTCGCCTGCCTCTCCCCTGTCCCCATGAGGGGCTCAAGGGAGACAGTGGCCAGAGCAGGGTGACGGCTGTGTTGCAGCCAGCCCTCCTCTGCCTGCCTCCACTGCTGGCTGGGCCCCCAGGGGCCTGGCTGAGCACTGACCCAGCACAAAAGCGGAGCCCTACCCCTTCTCCCAAAAATAACACTGGCTTTTTGCTGGGTTTGCAAGTCGGAGGAGCCCAGCAGCTGCAGCAGGAGGGCCGAAGGTGGAGGAGGGCTGCCAAGGGGCTCCAGTCTACCTCTCCTTCAAGCACCTTGATGGCTTGGCCACCTCAGCCATCTCCAGCTCTCGGGGTGCTGGTACCTGGACCCTTCCCCCTGCTGCAAGCCAGGTGCCAGCTGCAGGCCCCACACTGACAAGCAGCAGTCGGGTGACCTGGTGGCAGCTCTCCCCACGCACGTCCTCCCTTCTGCAGGAATACGGCCGGACTGAGCTGCTCCCAGCCAGGAGGGTCCCTCAGACAACACAAAGAAGAGATGCTACAAGAGAAGGTCCTTGAGAGCAAGCACTCTAGGGATAGCCTAGACCCTGCAAAGGAGAGGAGCGCCTCAGCCTGCAGGCGGTGGGACTCGGGGCAGCCTGTGCACAGGGATGGGGTTCCCAAGCGGTGGCCACCGGCAATTATGGGAGCAGCAGCAGCGCTCTCACAGCATCCCCCAGCCGCCTCCTGCTCCCAAGGGAGGCAGATGTGTAAGGCCACGAGCACTGCCCACCCTGACACCTGCTCCGCTCCTCAGCCCGCGCTCCCCTGCGCGGCCGAGCCTCTCTCCTTGGAACACAAACAAATCCCTTCGCCACACCGGATCCAGGCGGTTCCTCGCAAGTCTGTCCAGCCTCAGGCCCAGGAGCGAGGCAAAGCTGCAGCACCGGCTGCTCTCCCAGCCCCACAAGGAGTAGTGGCAGCTCCCAATGAGCTGAGCCAAGGGCCCTTGTACGCCCAGCACAGACAGGGAAACATCGCCAGGAGAACATAAGAAACCCTCTGCGTTACTTTGCTGTTGTGCTTTGCAACAGGCAGCACCCCTGCAAGGGAACAGATCAGAGTAACTACAACCAGCGTTACAGAGAAAGGCTCAGCATCACACCCTGTGTTCTGGATGCAGTGCAGAGCCAGGACAGCAGCACAAGCCTCCCACACCAGGCCTGGGGTCCGTCCCCTCTGTCCACTGACAGTATATTCCAGCCACCCTGAAAGGCCACAAAGCCGAGGCTGTGGGGACCGATCCTCCAGCCGGGGCAGGCAGATGCTCTGCTAGACCCACCAGCCTGGTCAGCTTCCAAGAGGCTGCTTCACGCTGCCAAAACCCATGACACAAGGGCCAAGGCCTGGCTCAGCAAGGGGCTAGGGGTGCCCCCTTCTGCAGAGCCCCCCACAGCTGCTCGCTCCCTCCCAGGCTCTTAGGAGGAGGAAGAGCAGCGGCTCAAAGCACAAAGTGTGACTGCTCTGGGACCCCGCATGCCCCGCATCCAACACGTGGCCGCGAGAGCCGGGCTGGCCGCGTGCCCCGGTTACAAAGCACGGCTCTCAGCCGAAGCAGCTGCCAGCCAGCTGGTTGCTGGAGCTGGAATCCCACCAGCCTGCCTGGCAGCCCCCGAGCCTCGAGACAGGCTTTTCCAGAGACATGACAGAGGATACAGCAGGATGGATGGATAATGTGCTCAATAAGGATGTTTTAATGGCTTTAAAAGTCCTCCTCAGCAGTCCTGCAGATCGTGCCATGGGACCAGGTTGGAAGAAGCGGACCAGTGAACCATGCCATACAGCTGCCCATCACCTTTCCATCTGACCCCCTCCCTGCCGACACTTGTTCTCACATCAAAGCTACTGCCATCATCCATCAGGGCTGAAACAGCCCCATGACAGTCAAATAGGAGCCAGTTGTTGCCCCCCTCCATAGGGTAAGTGAGGCTGATGGTCCCACATGGCACCAGCTTGAGTTCATTCCCTGTCACTGCCCTTCCTGCTTCACCCCATTTTAGTAGCAGAGGGCATTCAAGGCTGGACTGGGTAAGCACAGGGATGCCAAAGCTTCTTGCAGATACTCCTCCATGCTTTCCCCTCGTGTCTTCACATGCTCTGAGGGGTAAGAGAGAACAGAAACAGGACAGAGCTGCTCCTCTCTTCCCTCCTTAAACCAATCCCTGTCAAAGCCAGCTCTGCTTGGCGCTCCCAGAGCACTCTAGGGAGCCAGGGCCTCTCCTGATGCTACAGATGGGAAGGAGTTCCCACCAACATTCCCCTCGCAGCCCTGGCCAACAGGTTATTTCGGCAGAAAGCCCACCAGTCTGTTCCGTTGTCTCCCATCCTCTTAATTTAGATGTGTTTTTCCACAGAGACGACAACAGATGCTGTGTTATAGATGGTTAGTATTTTCCATTAGAATGTTTTTAATGACTTTATAAAATCTCCTGCAGGAGCCCCATCTGAGCCGAGCATCGCTGGGATTTATTCGCTTAATGAGCTCACCAGGCAGAGCCACGCTCCCACACTCGGGTTCCCAGGAGAAACAATTTGCAGGACACCCTTTCCCCTCTGCAGGGGTAAAAGCACCACCGTGAAGCTCACCCCAGGAGGACGCCGTGGACAAACAAGGGATGAAAACTCCCCACCCCACGAATCCATCCCTGAGCTGCTCCTCCATCAACCAGATGAGGATCACTCTCTTGTCACAGCTGAACCAAAAGCCTTGGAAGAGAAACACAGGCTGCTCAGACCACTTCTGCTGAGACAGACACATCTAACACAATCGGCTGCTTCAGTGAAACAACAAGCCGTTTACACCTGCTTCCCTCCAAAGTCCCTTCACTGCCAAACCCACAGCTCATCTACCGCAGGGATGGACACCAGCTGGGGTTAAGCACCCAGCGAGCTGCTGTGATTTCCATCCAGAACGGGCACGGATCGTGCCTCCCATCCCGCAGGAGGGGGTCAGCAGCAGCACCCCGCGGGAGATGGGGATTCTCTTTCAAGCATGGCTGAAAGTAACGGCAAGCACACGGGGATAGGGATGTTGAAATGGGATTAGCCAAGACAACCTGGCCGCGCTGTGGGGAAGCCCCACAGAGCCGTGTCAAGCGGCCGCAGCAGGCAGCACACCGCAGAGTGCAAACCCGCGGGACGGGACGGGACAGGACGGAGAGGAGAGGAAAGCTGCCTCCCGGTGCTGCCGCCGCTGTGCTCCTCACGCAGCCCCAGCGAGGGGCGGCAGCGGCAGAGCCCTCCGGCCGGGAGCACAGCCGGGACCCGCGGCTCGGCCACGCTGGCGGCACGGGCGGATTCCCCCCATCCTTCCCTCCGCGGTGTCCCCGGGGCGCTGCGGCCACCGCCTGCCCGCTCGCCGTGCTCCAGCGCAGACCCCGGCCTGCCCCAGCCCCCCCGGCCCCGCTGAGACCCCCCCCGGCCAGGCCAGGCCAGGCCAGGCCAGGGCAGGGCAGTGCAGGGCTCCCCGCTGCTCCGTACGGCGGCGCGGTGCGGCCGGGCCCCTCACCTGCGGGCCGGGTAGCGGGTACCGGTGCCGGGAGCGGCGCTCACGCCCGCCGCGCTGCCATGCCGCTGCCGCCGCTGCCCAGCCCCGCCCCGCCCCGCCGTGTCACTTCCTCAGCTCCCGCTCCGCCCCAGCACCGGCCCCGACGGGGCTGGAGGGAGGCGCGTCCCTCTGTCTTCTCACCCGGGGCTGGAGGGTCCCCCCCCGGCTCTGCAGGGGAGGGAGCCGCGTTAGTTAGAGCCCCAGTGGGGCACTTACAGGAGGCAACAGGCAAGCGGCGGTGCGGGGATGTTGCCCGAGGGACCAGCAGTGAACTGGAAGAAGTCTCCTCTTCCCAGTGGGACAAGCAGCACGTCTGCCCCCAGCCGGGGGGTCTGACCGAGCACCCCAGCACCCCTAGCCAGTCCAGAGGAACCCGCAGCACCGCCAACTAAGGCGAATGAGCAGGGAGCATCTTCCACTGCACTCGCATCCCCCGATGGCAACGCTTGCACCAGGAAGGTCCGTGCTCCGGTAACTGAAGAGCATCAACTAAGCCGTATCCCACAAAGAAAAGGACACGAAGAGGCAGTTCAGTAACTTGGCTTTATAAACGATTTTCAACAAACCTTTTTCTGAGAATGAACTACACATGACTTCTGTCCATCTCCTCTCTGCTTCTCACTGGAAATAAATGACGGGATGGAGTGTCCTGTTCCATTCTTGCCTTGTTCCTCTGGCTGGGTGCACCACATCTTTTCATCTCAGTCTCCAATGTGTGATAGGGACACTGCCACACCTCCCAGGCATCTGTCATTGATGGCATGAGTGGAAACTGAATGGAAGGCATAGCTGAAACTCCACCATGCCATGGGAATTCCCACATTTGACATAGTGCTGACAGAAGGGTTTCATTACTAAACCAAACCTCTCCCAAGCCATGGAACACCCACCCCACTGCCAACATGTACGAGAAACACCAGTGTTTCAGTGAGCCTGAAGGAAGTTCCTTTGTCACAACTGATGTCAAAGCTTATTTTTGACCAGATGATTTTGACTTCCAGAACATGACTGTTCAGGTAGCCACTATGGCTGCACTTGGAGCACATCCAAACCCCTTCCTAACAACTGAGATTTGAAGGCTTCTTCATAAGAAAAGCCAGAAACAGGAAGCAACTTGAGCAATGTAATGTGACCTCCCGTTCACCTTCCCTCACCCCCATGCAGACAAGCAGATGCAGTGGAGAGGAACTTCACGGGGCTGGATGGTCTCCATCTGGACAACCTGTGCTCCGAGCGTCCCACCACAGAGTGGTAGCATCACACTGGGGGTAAGCACAAGGACAAGCTGCTCCTTGCAGATGACAAACACCTCTCACCCACCACATCGCCTGCACATGGCTGATGAAGGTGTCCCGCAGAGGAGGAAGTCCCCACCCCAACAGGAAATCCCTGCTGCGGCCACCTCCATCACTGCCATCTGTCTGAGGCAATGAGGTGTGATGAAAAGAGGAAGGCAAAAGCAGTTTGAGAACTAAACAGATACTGCCTCAGGCTCTGTCTCTCTCCACAAGTAATCTGGGGGCAGCCCCTACTTACATCCCTGGAGCAGAGGAGGATTCAGTTCTCAGCAGGGGACTCTAAGGCCAAGCAGAACACAATTCGGTAACTTAGTGGTTTCTGAATGCTCACTGTCCTTTGCAAGTGCTCAAATCATCTTTGGGTTTCCATGACTCCACAGGCATACTGCACCAGGTAGCACACAGACAGGGTTAAGTAATTGTTCATCCCCAGGGAAATCAATATCAGATCGTTACTGCTTTGAAGTCCCAGGCTCCCCAGCCTGCTCCCCTTTCTCAGGCCACTCTGCCATGTAGGTGAATGCAATCCCAGCACAGAGACCCATCTTTCATCTCAAATGTCTCCTTATTTCCCAAATGTCCTCTCAATTTAGGGATGATGAAGTCTTTAATCCCAAAGCTAGCCAAGTGTAACAACCACTCTGAGTTTTTCCAATTCTGTTTTCCTTCAGCTGGAACAAGGGAAGGAGCAGCAGATCAAGTATCTCTTCCCTCTGTCTCACCTACCACTCTCCCATCCCCTACCAGAGGCATCTTGCCCAGCAAAGGATACACAATGTCCTGATGTTTTAGAGATGTGGTCCTCTGTCCCAGAAGGCGCTCCAGCAAGGTCTGAATGGTCCCTGCCTGCACTGGCTCCACCTGGAACTGACTGCTCTGAATCTGAGCAGTCATAAGAAAAAATGATTTCCAGACCAACAGCAGACTGTTGGGCTTGTTCCTTCATCCCTCCTTCCCTCCCTCATCTCCACAGACAGCAGTGAGACCTTCAAACTTTGATCCAGGGGAGAATTAAGGGGCCACCTGATCTGATGACACAGTTTAGGCAGCTGCTGGCATCACTCGCTTTCCAATTCTTCTGGACACTCAAGGCTGTAGGCCAAGCTAGCAGCTGCAGGACTCCTCTTCATCTTACTATAACCTCCTCAAAAGGAAGTTTATGGCTCCACATCAAAAGGCTAAAGCAAGCCCCTAGGGATTCCCTTTTCATTTTCCTAGGTAGTCACTGCTCTCTTACCTGACAAAGGAAGAGGCAAAGAGCATGAGATGTGGCCTCAGGCAGCTCTGCCAAGTTGGCTTCTGCTGCCTCCTGGAGAATCTGGCTAATTTCTTTTTGAGAAATAATATTGCTGCTTTTATATCTCAGAAACTTCAACAAAGGAGAAAAATAGAGGCATTAAACAGCGAAAGATCTACAGACTCCAACAGTGACTCAGGTCCTTGGAAAGACCTCTTCTATTTCATGAGATGCTGCAGTACCTTATCCCCTGGCCTGATTTTTACACCACTTCTCCCAGAAGCAGGGCAAATACCTGTGTTGATGGTGCTCTGATTTATTACCACGTTTATTTTGGTTTAGGTAAGGAACTGAAATTAATCAGGTAACCTTTTAAAAGTGAAATAAGAATAGCAAATATTCACAGACCCATCTTGTATTTGGAGAGGGAAGGTTCACATTAATAACCCATTCCTCTCATCCACTGTCATGAGGGCTTTACTTCAGTATTTCTGCTGGGCAGGACCACATTCCCTCTCTTTGCAGGCCCCATGTACAGCAGGGTAGTAGATTGTGGTAACTCTCTGCTCTAAGCAGTCAGATCTGTGAGGCCAAAGATGGGGAGACAAGCTGTGAGGCTGAGCAGAATCTGCGCTCCAGAGAGCTGCAGCATGCTCTCTGACTGGTAACAGCAGTTACATGCTCTCTGCAAGTTTCCCCTCTCCTCCCCAGGGGTCCTAGGCATTATAAATAAGTGCTACAAACACCAGAAGAACAGGACCTGCTCGCTGATAGCAGTCAGTTTCTGCAGGGTGTGGAAGGGAAGTTCACTTCAAAGTATCATTATTATGGGGCACAAATATAGTGCCAGACAAAGCCTCAGCAGTATCTGAGACTTGTGTGTGCATAGGGGGCAAGTTCCAGTAACTGATCCACATGCACTGTACCAACATCGTGGGGAAAATGGAGAACTGCCTGCTCTTCCCTGCTCACCAGCGTCATCAGCCTGAGCACTTCTGGCTGCAGAAAGGACTTCTGGCCCCCGTCAAGTAGTGTGAAGAGCAGGAATCGATGCCAGGGCTGGGAAGCCACATGTAGAGCTGGGAGAGAAGAAGCAGCCAATCAAAGACAGCTCTAAAATCAGCCAAGTGACAGGCTCGAACACGGGTAAGGACAGTCTTCAACACTGACCCCAAGGTTTCTCTTCTAGACCCCATGCTGTGAAACACTAAGGGGATATTTTGCTCTGTTCTTGCTTGTTAATCTGACACTCTCTGGGCAAAAATTTAGTTTTGAGGACAAAAGCTTAAAAGCTTTTTAAAGCAGAAAATACATTTTGTCCATCTTCGTGCTGGTATAGGAAGAGAAACCTTCTCCTGGGGTTCATGTCATAAAATACTTGGGGGATATCTTTAGCCCAGGGTTTTAAAAATAATACCCACTGGTTTCAATATGAGGACAAGTTTCCTGACCACTGGTTTTATTTAGCTGCAGAGTACCCTTTGGGGAATGAAGAAAGGCCTTTAACACAAATCGAGCTTGTATCTGCATCAGAGTGCACACTATGGGGACCAGACAGGCTGATGGTTGCAATGCAAACAAGCAGTAAAGTTCTTAATAAAGAACCTATCTGATGGACAGAGATTAAGGCTCAAGGTCACTGTCTGTAACAGCATAAAGTCTCACTGAATAAAGTGTTACTACCTTGTATTTATTGCAGATAGGAGCAGGGAATGGACAGCTACAACAGGTCAGCTGATACAACATGTTCAACCACGGCAACTCAGTTTTAGAAAGTCCCTTTGCCACTGACAGTCACATAACCTCCCTATTAGCAGTACAAAACTCTTTCCTATCGGAGAAACAACTCTAAAAAATCATGTAAAATATTTGGGGGGTATCTTTTTGCTGATGGAAATGAGAAAGCACCAGCACTGTGCACTGAACCTGCTCTGCACATCTGGAAAAATCTCTGGGCCAAGAGAGTGTTTTAGAAAGCCTCAAATGAGACAACTCCTGGAGGCAGAGTCCAAGCCACGCTTTTTCCAGTGTTCTCACTTCTTTCAGTCAAACATAGCTTTGACCCTTATTCTGCTTGGAATAAGGAGACTTCTGTTACCGCTGTTGCAATCTTCTGCACTACAGAAAGCATTTAAGCAGCCAGAGTGCGAGGTTCAGCCCTTGCTGAAGCAGCATTGCATTTATTTGATCCCAGATCAGCAGAACCTCCCAAGAACATGGCACTTTTTGTGGTTTTTTTTTTAAACCTAGCCCTTTAATAGCCTCCCTTCAGCTCCTGCCTGTCATTCATCTGCAGCATCACATCTTCATTCAACCACTTCCGCTATGGAGACAGGCTGAGAGAGTTGGACTTGTTCAGCCTGGAGAAGAGAAGGCTCCGGGGAGACCTTAGAGCAGTTCCCAATGCCTAAAAGGGCTACAAGAAATCTGGAAAGAGGTTTTTTACAAGGGCATGTGGTGACAGGACAAGGGGGAATGGATTTAAACTGACAGAGGGGAGGATTTAGATAAGATATTAGGAATAAATAAGGGTGCTGAGGCACTGGCTCAGGTTGCCCAGAGAAGCTGTGGCTGCCCCATCCCTGGCAGTGCTCAAGGCCAGGTTGGATGGGGCTTGGAGCAACCTGCTCTAGTGAAAGGTGTCCCTGCCTGTGGCTGGGGGCTGCAACCGGATGAACTTTAAGGTCTCTTCCAACCAAAACAGTCTGGGATTCTATTATTTCTCTCTCCCACCAGTATCCCTTTTGTCAGGTGTTCATTCGCTCCATCTGCTCTCTTAATGTTTAAATAACTGAACAGGTCAGGGTACAGAGAACTTTGTCTGGTTTAAGGTCAGAGCCAGCACCTGGACTTCATGGCAGGAGGCTGACAATAAGCAGAAGAGTCTGTTCTCCCCACCAACTGCACGACGCTGTCATATTATGTTATATTGCTAATCTGGCATACCTCAGGTCTGACACGGACTCTGGAAACCAAGGTCTGCATTTGCCCCTGGAGATCTAGAATCTCCAGCTTTCCTTCCTATTCTCCCCTCCCCTCGGGCCAAAATGTGACCAGCGCTGTTGGTGTGGAACACACATCATATTCAGATCCTACCTCCCCTGTATTTATGGTCTGAATGTTTGCTACAATTGGCCTGGAAGTGACTAATTATTCCTATACCACTTCCATTGCTAAACCTTTCACTCTTAGTAGGGAATGACTATTTTCCTTCTGGAAAGCATCTTGGTGTTCAGAACCAAAAGTGATGGCTCATGCCTACAGGGGAGCTAGCCATTGTGATTTCATCCTACAAAGCACATGATTAACTTTAGGCATCCAAATTATTTTTCTTATTGGGCATAAATTCATTAAGCATCTGCTTCAGGGTGCTACTGGATGGAGATCAAAGAGCTCAAAATAACTGCAGGAGGGAAACCCAGGAGAAGAAGGAGCAGGAAGACTTTACCAACATCCTGGTTCTTCTCATACAGGTATTCCACTAGAGTTTCCAGGCAGGCAACCATGGCTTGAGAGAGCAGCAAGTCCTTCTGGAATACCAAGACAGGGTAAAAAAGAAGAAGAAGAAAATAAAACCCCGAACAGTCAACAGCTATTGCCAGAGGAAAATTCATTAAGTGGCAGGATCTGAAGAGCATGCAGCACAGGCAAATAACACCTTTCATCTCCTTCACAACGCGCTGCAAATGATCTGTCACATCAAGGAACCAGACAAAGGCACGACTACTTATTCTGAGATTAAGTAACAGCCTCCAAAGAATAAAGATGTGAGCACAACATCACTTGAGAGAGTTAAATGTAAACTGATGTACTACCCCTGCAGCCCAACATCACTTGAACAAGTTACATGCACACTGGTGTACTACCCTGAAAAGCACCTTGCCAGGGGAGTGGGGGAGGGACTGGGATTTGTTACACTTTCCCCACCTCTGTCCCTGTGGATGTGGCATCCCTGCAGAGCAGGAGATGGGAAAACAGAGATCGTTAGTACACAGAATTTCAGCTATCCGGTTCAGCAGCAGGGAGTACTGCATAGCTTGATTAACCTTCTTTCTCACTGCACCATGCTGCAGCAAGAACATTTTCCCTCCTTCTCATTGCATATCTGTAAGGGGTGGAAAATGCAAACAGAAGGGGAAAAAAGAAACCCGAACAGGCAACCCCTTAGGTTCTGCAACAGGGTGGTTTCTCCTCAGGTTAGTGTACCTGCTTGAAACCCAACACTGGTGTTGTTCCAAAAGTCGTATGTTATATACCTTCAACTGGACATGCACCAGAAGGTTCTGCAGACTGGCAACAAGCAAGAAGACCTGCTGTGGGATGAGGGGGTGCAAAGCAGCATCCTGCAGTGATGGTGGCTGTGGTTGTGTAGTAGCCTGGGCTGTGCTTTGACCAATGATCACCAGCAGGGAGGAGGAGAAGTTCTGTCGCAGGACAGCTCTCAGGAACTGCATGATGCTCACTAGACAGGGAGCTGCTTATTAGTTTGTGTCAGTGTTTTCCACTCCCCTACCCTGTGTGTTGGTGCCTGTGCAACAGCATGGGAGAGGGTAAAGAGAAAATATGGGCTTAAGGCCCACCAGAGTTGCCCAGCAGCTGCTGGCAGCTGCAGACAGGAATGACAACCCTTTGTTCATCTCCTCCCTGTAAGACACCATTCCAGTTCACGCTTGGTTCCAGATGTCATTACCAACTTCCAAGGAAGACTGGTCGAAACTCAGAGCTCCAGACTTTTGCCTTTTCTCACCACTGGTTACAGACTCCCACAGCTAAGTGGACCAAAGCTTCCAGATTCCCACCAGCACCTCCACCATCCCATTTATAGTCACCAGTTCTCCCTTGTTGCAACATGGTACTAGCAACTGCTTCCAGTCAAATCCCTGTAACACGTGAAAAATACCTAACAGCAGGATTGGCTTCTTATTCCTGAAGATGACTTCATTCAGGACTTTTGTTAGGTCTAGAGAGAGTGTCTGGTGAACCTAGACAAGAATTAAAGAGAAGAGAAAAAATGGTGCTGCTTTGAACCAGGTGAAAAACTCCAGTAGAGATACATTCACTCCTTAGATGCTACCCCATGATGACCACTCTAAAACAAGGGAACAGCTTCAGGGTTTCAGAAGTCTGACCCAGGAGGGAGGGTTATGTCAGTGGGCCCCGAAGTTTCACTCACCGCTCGCTGCCAGCTCCAGACAGCTTCCAAACCACAGTGCAGTTTGTTTGCCTGTCTCACTCTCACTACTCCCTGCACACAGGTGCCAAGCACAAGGAGTAGCAGGAACAGTCATAACCAAACACAACTGTACCTTAGCCACACAGCCAGTCACCAAGAGGAACAGAGGCCTGGGTAGATACTTGAAAAATAAACGTTTCCCCTTGTGTTGGCACAAGAAAATGCTTCCCTTAAAGTTGTAATTCCAGTATCAGCTGACAACTCCAGCTTAGTTCAGCTCTCTTGAGGGACTGCAAAGCATCTAATACAATGACAGCTGCCCACATTCATAACAGCTTGCTAATATTGAACACTTACTTGCCAATAATAGGTTTGGATTGTGATTGTTCCATTTTTGTTGAATACTTACTTGCCAATAATAGGTTTGGATTGTGATTGTTCCATTTTTGTTCATTTCAGCATCAAAGAAGTACTTTATGACATGGGAACTGTGTCTCCCACCCCCAGGCTTCCCTTGAGAAAGGCTTTAACATGTATTTTGCTCTGTCCTGAAGAGTAAAGTGATTTGAATCAGGAGGGCTGGGTACGCACTTTTTTCCCCAGGATTCCTGCCTTCCTCTAACACTCCAATGATTTGGGTCTCAGACTCCAGCAACATGCTGGCTTCCAGTCCTGCTGGAGAAGTGCAGCAGGGAATAACTTGTGGACAAAACCAAAAGAGCAACCAAGGCAAGCAGATTCCAGGCAGAAGCAAACCACTTTCCTCTGGTAATGAAGATTTCTTTAAATTAAGGTTTTAAGGTTTAGCCATTCCCTGGATGTGAGCACTGGAGTGGTGCTAACCTCAGTATTGTAGCGATGCTGAGAAAGTAAGAGGGATGCAACCAGCAGCCAAGCAGAGCACAGCAAGGCATCCTCAGGTGAGAGGTAAGCAGCAGGTTCGGACGGAGGGGACCGCAACCAGGTGCATTCCAAAACCTTCTGCAGCAGATCGAGCAAGGGCACGTTGGAGAGCAGCACAGCCACTGCTGCATGGGAGAGAGACAATCAGAGCAGCTGAGGGGATGGTGCAGGTTAAACCAGCTTGACAAGCAGAGGAGAAGGGCAGAGCACACCCCCGCTGCAGCAAGGCAGCCTCAGCTCATCAGAGTAAGGCTGTCCAGCTACACTGGTGTTCATTTCCCACAGCACAAGTGACTGTTCAGCCACCTAATAACATGACCAGCCTTCAGCTAACACAGCTGGAAGGTTGGTTAGAGCTGTTCTCTATTATTGTCAAGTTTTTTTAATTTTGGCAATCACAGGACATTTCAAACAAAGCACCAAAGCCCCACTGCTGTGTTTTATGAATAAGAAAAATACAGTGCTTCTGTCTCTCAGCAGCCAATTCCTCAATCATCAGAAGTCATCAAAAACCAAACCAAACCCCTCAAGCTAAAAAACTTCATCCCAAATACAAAATGGTCTTTATTAACTTTAATGCTGTGTCTGGAAAGGGTAAAATCCACCTCACCTCTTGAGACGGTTAGAACAGTGTCTGATTGCCCAGCTACAACCTCGCTAAGATTAATTTAGCAGTCAATACAATCTTGCCTCACCTCTCTGTTGACTACCAGGTGTTGTCTGATGAAGGTTCCAGTACAGAAAGTTCAAGGATGGCTGCAGGAGGTCAGTGTCCCTTGGCCTGCATTTCCCACAGAGATTACTGACTGCAAACAAAAGAATGTGCATAACATGGACACCAACATAACAGAGCACCTCAGCACAAGAAAACAGTTGGTCGGTGTGAACAGGGCTCGTAAAAAAGCCACAAAACTTGAAGTAAAAATAACCAGAGCATGGTACAGACAAAGCAACTGGCATCAGCCTTAGAGTGTTTGCTTTAGACTGGATGCTGCAGTGGAGGATGACAATGGAGAGGGAGGAATAGAAAAAGGTATATTAAAGGGCATATATCATATTGGGCCATAATGTATCCAAGAGCAATAGACTATAAGTTACCTGTTCCCACAGAGTGAGTTTGATCCTAATATTAGGTCAACCATAAACAGCCATGTGCCTCACCAGACTGGGGAATGGGCACTGGGACTGTGCCCCTCCACTCTTACCAGCCCTGCTCACACTAGGAATAAACACACCATGTTTGTTTTAAGCACCAAACACTTAGGAATAATATTTACTGTGATTTTGGGAAGGAAAGCCAGGACTGCAGGGCTCAGCAAAACTGTCATAGGAGACCTTTTGAGGGGCTTAAAGTCTGAGTAAGCAGTTCTCAAAACCCACATATCAACACACCTCCCCACACCCCTTCCATCTACAAGCTGGTTCCACATAGGCATCATCAGAGAAGAGTGCCCTGCATACCTGCCCCTGAAGAACACAGCCTACGGAGCTAAGTGGGGCTGGAAGGGGGTGGCTGGTGCAGAGAGAAAGTTGTGCTGTAGAATACAGAGCAGAAAGCAAGAGCAAAAGGAGTTTGTGCCTCCTGGGAGCAACTGAGCTCTCTGAAATCACAGCAGCTAAAAAGGCAGGTAAAAAGAGGATATGGCTCTTCCACACCCCCAGTTTCCTTGGCTAATGAATGTCTGAAGAACACTGATCCTTTACAAGGTCAACACAGGCAGCCCCAAGACACAGAACATTTTAAATTGAAGGGGATAGTCCTTCAAAGCCTGCTGGAGAGATCAATTTGTCAGAGCAGGGAAGGGATGAGAGGACAGATCAGCTAGACTTCCTCCTGGTATCTATTTTTCACAGCCTACATGAACCTCCAATAGGCAAATGAGAAGGGAGAAGTTACCAAGTGAGAATCACTAGATTAGACACAACTTGCACTTCTAGGTCTCTGGCATGGAGTAGGCAAGTCCTGCAGCTGATTGAGACCCATATACTCTGGACTCGAACTCCAGGGCAAGCCCAGGTTCAAAGGGGACCCCTGTGTCCTGCCTGAACCCCACAGGAGCATGTTAGCAAGTGTGGATGGAGAGGTATGATTCAGGAAGCACATCAGCAATACTATCATGTGCCAAGTCAACAACAGTCACAGACTCTGAAATCATGTCATGGCCAGGGTAATGCTTTTGCCACCTTGAGAGGTTCCAGACCACAAATGTATTGTAAAAGAAAGAGGAAGAGAACCTGGGTTTTGCTGACTGAACTGGTAACCAGGGCTCTTTACAATGCTCTGGCTATGAAAGTATTTCAAAGCAAGCGTAACTGTAACACAAGGTACGCTTGCTGTCAAAGGACAAAGGGCCAGCCCCATATCATCTTATGGAACAATTAACAAACACAGATCAAAGACCTCTGGAAGAAGATAGATGCACAGACTCACCTTGGTGAAGCAGCTTGAAGTCTGTGCTGTCCAGCTCCCTCACACCCTTGCTTCGCAGCTGCACCAGGAAAAGGAGGCTCAGCAAAACAGGCAGGTTCCTGTTAGCTAAGGAGGGTGCAGACAGCTAGTTGGCAGTGAACTCTAAACTTACATTTTTTTATATATATATATATATAAAAATATCTATAAATATATATATTATATATATTATATATATAAAAAAATATAAATATATATATATATATATATATATATATATATATATATAAGCTCCAAAAAATGTTTTCACAAAGGCTCAGGAGTTTTCAGTTTTGAGAAGAAAACATTTACAGGTGTCTTTAATATTAACATATTCTTGATGGAGTCTCACTGTTGGGTCACCTTCTTGTCTAAGAGCAGGCTACTGTTCAAACAGAGATGCAGACCTCCTTACCTGCCCAGACCTCCAAGACAGCGGCCTGCATGCTGGAAGGAAGACAAGGACATGACAAGGAAGTCATGTCTCCAGCGTATATCTGGAGTTTGACTTTCTGATGGGGCTGTCAGGAACTCGGTTAGCAAATTCAAGATGCAGTATGAACTGGACCTGGGGATATTAGTGTCAGCAGAACGGCTCTAATCTTGCAGAAGCTCTTCTAGTCCAGTGTCATCTCTCCATCACCCGCTGTTTGGAGGAATAGATCTGACTCCCACAGTAGGAAATGGACAATCTGCCTCCCCACAACCCCTGGCACCCTGTGATCAGCGCGAAAAGGACACCACAAGTGTCCAAATGTGCAAAATACCAAAGATGCCAGTATGGCCTTCTTTATTCATAACGCTGTAACCTCAAGCTTCACCATGCTCCTGCTTTAAATCCCACCCTCTTCTCCAGCCTACTGATGTTGTAAGGCAAAAATACTTTCCATCTTATTGCTTCCATCCCAACTGCTGCATGACAAAACACCCCAAACAGAGCAGAGCTGTTGGAAGTATCTGTGCCTGCATGACGGGCACAAGTAAAAGGTGTTCTGGGCCCCTACCTTAGGAGAGTCAAGGACACCCTAGCACTGCTCCCTGTTCCAGTTCAAGCTGACAAGGTGCTTTGCACAGCACCTTTCACAATGGGACAACAGTCCCAACTCCACAGCCAGGGCTAGCAGGGAAAACAGGGGATTTCCCCCCATCACAACCCTGCTCTCATTGAGAAACTGAACAGAATCATGGGATCTGCTGATGCCACAGTTCCCGTCTGGGGATCAATATCATGAATAATTCAAACAACCTCTGTTCCCTGAGCGTACTCAGCACACCAAGCTGTTTTGCATAGAGAGGAGGCAAAAAGGAGGATGTCCTTCAGTCACTAGTTAAGTCCCCACTCAAGCTGGAAGATTGACCAGCACAGCTCTCCACCTGAACACTTAAGGTGGTGTAAAAGAACCTTGTCTCAGTTTAACAACCACAGTTTGAAGCCAGAACAACGTAAATTAGAAAAAGACTTTCTCAATTCAAAGTAAGAATCTCTGGAAAAGGAAATTAAATCAATGCAGTCCTGTCCATAAATTTCCTCATGCAGATACATACAGAAGTTATATCAGCACTTCAAAAACGCTTTATCCTAGAGTGCATCACTTCAGCCATTGAGCCTGCTAGTTGATCTTAAAGCAAGACCAAGTCACAGAGGGGCAGTCACCTTGTAAGGACGCTGAGCTGCTCTCTACCAACACCTGCTGCAGAATCTGTAGGAACTGACTTCGGAGGAGGTCACAGACAAGGACTTGGTCATAGCTTTCCAGGAAGATCTTTAGAGTCATCAACACCTTCCAAGCCACCTCCACAGAGCTTGAGCAGACCAGGTCCTGTAGGGAAGAAGCACACACATTATCTTTCTGCCCTGATTTGGCAGAAGTCACTGCTATTTAATACCATTATGCTAATCTGGTGCCTTGGGAAACAGACTAATAAAGTACTGTTCAGATGAAGTATGTCCTGATTAGAGAACTGAATAAAGCAGACAGACTCCCATCTGATAGGCACCTGTGAGTAATATCCTGTTTAAAGAATGCATGTGGCTATGTAACCCCCATCTAGCACACAAACATTTGAGCAGCATACATTTAAGGGCAAGGTTTTAAACACATGGGATCCTAAAGCCAGGGCCCTATTTCCAAAAGCACAGATCTTCTGGCACTTCTGCTCTCCTTGTTGTTTGGAAAACTAAGGTTGCATATAAAAGATGCGTACCTAATATCAAACTTATGAGTCAGTCCATAGCTACTTATTTTCAAAAGGCTGGCAGCCTCGTATCTGCATTAGCAACATAACAGCTGAACTGCATGAAACATACAGGAACCATACAAGCAATCATTGAATCTCAGAAAATGGGACTCATGCACACAGCATTCAGCCATGAGCCTGCTTCTTGGCAACAGAGTTCTGTCTGGAGCCTCTGAGCTGAACCCTACAGCTGTTAGTCTTAACTTGGGCACACCTTTGTTGTTAAGGTGTTTAACATTAAATTCACTTGCACAGCATGTACAGATGCAGTTCGACAAAGATCAGGCAGAAAATGCTTGGTAGTGCTGACATAATATGATCATCTCAAGATGTATTATGTCAGCATCACCTTGGCTCTCCTCCCCCAGTAGTCCCAGCTACTGCATTGCAAATGGTACAGCTGAAGGAAGTAAACAGAAAACTGGTCTCAGTTTTGTCTGCCAGGACAGCCTGCTGCCTTCCCTATCACATAGTAGTCAGGAATCCTGACTGGGATAATGGAGAGGAAATGGCTGTGGGACCCCATACCCAAGGAAAGCAGTTGAGGTAAGAACAGGCTGCCTGTGCCAGGAGAAAAGTATCTAGTTCTGAGCTTGATTCCTGTTCATATCTGAGACCTTCAAGGATACAGGGCAGGGAACTGTCTGCACAATCCGCTCCACTGACATAGATCTGCTCCATATGACATTAAGGAATGTAATCTAAAGCCAGTCAGCCTATTTCCATTCTCTGAGAGAGCAGCTCAGATCTGAAGCATGAAGAAGACATGGGGGAGTGGGACAGTGTGTGATCATGATCACATTCACCCTCAGATGAACACACACAACACAAAATGGCACTAACCAAGGGCCACAGCCTTCCTGGTCCTGGTAAATGCATCACTGTGTTAACATCTTCCTTCCTACTCAGGAGCTCAAGGTCTCAGATGAAGCCACTAACCATCTGTTCGATCTAGTCCAGACAATTCTTAAAAGCAGAGGAGCAAATAAATCATCCCTGGAAGGACATTCATTTTTGTTTCACTGTACCACACAGAGGCCTTTCCATTTTACTAGAGCATTCTCAGGCTGAGGTTATTCACCTCCTAAGTTTTCTTTACATCTGACAGCATATTTATCCCAGGATATTGCACTGTTTTATTAGCCCATCTAAATTCAGATTGATTATGCTCTTCTCCAACTGAAAGGTGAAATGTCAAAGCCTGTGATTTATTACAACTCACTTTAATGACCAGGACAGAGCTAAATTAATTTATTTCTGCAAGAGCACACAGAAATACAGACAAAGGGAAGTAGGAATACTCTACCATTCAGGGAAGGAGCCACTGTTTCTCTTTTGTTTATTGATAGACCTGGGATGTATACACCACATTATGGAGTGCTAAGTTCCAGAACTACTGCCAAAGGCAAGTCCCATGGGGCACTTCTCCTGAATTTTATATGGGAGCTCACTGATCATTTTGGCTAATGCTCTGTAATGGTTATCAAATGCCTGGATGTTGCTACCAACTGTCGAATATCACCCTCACTGTAAAAGAACTGCCCCACACAGGTACCCTCCTGTCAGTCATTTCACTAAGGTGCGATATTAAAATGTACTTCGCCGCCTCTTTGATCATAACAAATATGTGCCAGACTGTAATGCCTGATGGGTGCCCACTCAGAATCAAACCTTGTTTCTTCACTGACTGCTGACACGGGCTTCTATTCACACTGATATATAGTTTTAATTTCTCTAAAAGGCTGGAGAAGAAACATCACAGCTCTTTGCTTTTGTCCTTCCAGGCAAATCTCATGTTCCCATGGGGAAATATCAGCAAGTATTTACTGTGTGACTGGCTGAACAGTCGTGGGGTAGGTGGCCACTGATGGGAATGGGTGACAGGGGAGGTGGGAGAGGTGGGAGTGAGAGGAGGTCTCTAAGCAGCCATCAGCACCTAGATTCTGTCATGATTACATAGGTTAACAGATCTAATTATGCCAGCAAACACACAAGCCCTGCTACTTCAAGGCCCCTTTCTTCCCTGCACTGAATAATTTTCCCTTCCTCAAGACTTTTATTTTACCTTTAAAGAGCAATAAAATGTGTTGTTGCAGCCCTGGAAACTCAGGAGTTCTGCAAAAATCTCTGACAAGACTCTCCAGTTGAAACCAACCAAATTAAAACCCCCAGTGAACAGAAAGCCATGCCCTCAAGACCTGCTTTCTCCATGCTGCTTTTTCAAAGTTCTTTGTTCCTCATATCCTTCTCATCTACCAGTAGTAAAACCATTTCTCCCAAATTAGCAAAACAGCTTCTTGAAAGGCTGCCACAGAAGGATCTGGAGTACCCAGCTGTGTATCTGGATAGAGAAAGGAATGAGGTTTTTCATGGCATACATGAGCACTCTTCAGATCCCTTCCTAACCAGCTTTCAAAAGATCCCTTCCTGTTACAGTGGATGGATGACAGAGAAAGATCCATTTTCTGTATCAGGCTTCCCTGCGAGGTGGAAGTCTACGTATACACTCATTGGCCCTTGTACCAGAATCCTTGGCCTCATGACCCACATTGGACAGGGCCTTGACCAACCTGCTCTAGTGGAAGGTGTCCCTGCCCATGGCAGGGGGGTTGAAACTGGATGATCTTAAGGTCGTTTCCAACCCAAACCATTCTGTGGTTCTATGACATCACTGAGAGCTTTAAAAACCAAAAAGCCACCTAAATCAGGGCCAGGATGGTAGCCTTTCCTTTTGAAAGTTACATACCAGTAAAATAAGTAAAATGCTGGAATTGCTCTTCAGAATGGGAAGTAATGGGTTAACACTGTTCAGCTGATCAGACATGCCAAAACCATCTTCTTCAATCCCAGTTTGCTTGCAGTCTCCCCAGGAAAACCAGAGTTGGAGGACTTGGTGTCCAAATCTCCCCATAAGTTCAGGGTAACGCAGGAAGAATTTCAGCAGGAGAGGACAATGGACGTAGACCAAGCTTAGATCTGGAAGATTATCCAGGATCCTCCTTATGGTACACAACGACCTCTGGTAAATGCGTGGGAGGGAAAAGGGGAGAGAGAACAGAATTATCACTAGATACTAATTATCAAAAAAACTGAAGTGATGTGAGCGCTATGAGAAACAGTCACACTGCCTTCTAAGTAGACAATCAAATATATCAGTTAAACATCATTTTGTGAAGCCCATTTGCATCATAAAGACTAAGAAACTTGTAGGCTTTATACAGTTCTCAAAGCTGTGCATCAGCGAAGAGCCATATGGGAACACTAGAAAGCCTTCTGCAGAGGCTGTAGATGTGTTCAGGAGACTGAAGCGATGAAATTTATTATATTCCATATGTGAATTCACAGCCTATCCAACGCATTTACACTTCCCACACATACACAGGTTTATTCAGTCAAATCTAGATTCCCTGGTGGCTTTTCACAGTTAACTTTCCAGAGTGTAGATGCACTGCACGCTCTTCACTCACTCACTGCTCACCGCCTATGTCAAAATACTCTCCTCAAGAGGGTTGATGGGAGTGGGGAGAAACCTTAGTTTCCAAAAAAGGGTCCAAGAGGAAGGAATGAAATCATCTTTTACCAAGTCCAGTGGTTGGCTTTTGTCCTGACAGACAGCAAGGAGGTAAAGTGCAGCTCTGAGTATGTATAGAGGGGGACAGTCTCCATGGTCCTGTGCTGATAGGAGGAAATTTCTTATGGCTAAAAATAATTCTGTTTCTGGGACAAACCTGCATTCAAGGAGATTGGAGTGCAAAAGGTAACATTAGACATGCCTCACCGACCAATACATGGTATATAATAGCCACAAAACCATGTGCCTTGTATACTCTTGGCTCACCTGTCCTCAAGGGTGTAGGCAAAGTATAAGAGTAGTATAAAGCAGTGTTGGTGGCTGCAAAGAGCCTGATCCAAAGAGAAAGGGTCAGGGGTTTCAGCCAGGAGGAGAAGGCTTTCAGCAGTGGTGTAGTTTAATTGAGGCAGACCCTTCTGCAGGAGCTCAGAAATGTCTTGCTCTAGAAATAAAACTACTATGAGCAGGCAGGCAGCGATGAGGAATGTTTACAGCAAAGCAGAGTGGAACAGGGGGATGGAAGCATCTGCCTGCCCCAATTCAAGAATTTAATAATTTAATAATTAGGGAAGCTCCTGATGTAAGAAATGTCAAAGCCAACCTCCCGCCCCACAGCCTGCATACAGCAAGCACACCCCTATGATCTGGCATGAGGTGTTGTGAGACCTGATTTAACGGAGCTGGCTTTGAGGATGAAAAGCCATTTCTATTTGAGGTTCCCAGCTTTCTGCTGATGCTGCCTGTATGGTGACCAACCACTGCCAGTGAGAAAAGTGGCTTTTGTGATATGAAAATTTTCATCTCATTTATCTGGGACTTACCTATTATGGGAAGTTACAGTACAGACAGGAAAGCTTTACAGACTGTGCCAGAGGAAAAATCTGCAGATACAGGTTAAGTGGCAAATGAGATTGTTTCAATTAAGCCATGCACAGTTGTGCTAATAAATGTCACCATGTAAACAGGCAGGGTTCCAAATTCTTGAAAATGCATTCTGTGAGTGTTATCTCCTTGTTGGACCAGCTTAAAAAAAAAGCTGGGGGGAAAAATCCCACAACCTCTAAATAGAGCTTATGTGTGTCCTCCCTTCCCTTCTTCTTTGCCCTTTTATTTTAGTTATTTCTGTACTTATTGCCTAGGGTGTCAGGGCCTCAGAGTAAGTGAAGCCATTTGTCTCCTTCTCCAAACTTGCCTTCCTGAGAAGAAGTTTTCTCTTTCTCTGTGGCAGAGTAAAGGCTCAAGCACAAGCTGCAGAGGAAGCTGGAACACGCCTGATTCAAGGCAGGATTACTGTGAAGAAGAGCAGAAAAATACAGTGCAGAAGGCCAGAAATATCTTCTTCGTATTTCCAATCTCACATGCTGTCTGCTAGAACCTCAGTTTACTGAATCATCACATACAAGCACCTGCCCCATCACAACAGAACTCCAGGAGCCAGCTGGGGTTCCGGGAAAGTGAGTGATTCCCAAAAGACAGTCAGCTCACAGATGTAGCAGGTGTGCATAGTGATGGCAGTGAACGTGTTCACACACCTTGGGACAACATGAATATAGCAGGGTACTCTCACAATCATCACACCTGGTATACAAAGAGAGTCTTGCAAAGGCAGGACCCCAAACACTGCAGAGAATGGCCTATATATGAGGGTGGCTTCCCACACCTGATTCCACTGGCAAACACCAGTAGGGAGATTCTGTGGCATTATTTCTGTCTCCAATGATCTCCTTGAAGAACAGGACATAATGAATCAGCTTTGCACTCTAACATGCCATCATTAGTGCCCCAAACTACCGTATTCAGAGGCCTTGATCACTTCCCACACACATCATTCAAAGGCACAAACATCCCCACTACACATCCCCATTCACAGTGCTAACCTGGGCTAGGGGTGCTGCTGTTTTGTTTACTCTTTAATAAGGTGCAGTCATAGGGAAGAGGGGTAACACACCTTTGCAGACCCACAGAGAGTCTCCCTAAGTCCTCCTCAACCTAGAAATCATAGCCTTTGCTACAGAAGACCCTTTGCAATGCCTGCTGTTGAAGCCTTCCTCCTCCTGCTCATTTCTTATATATCACACCACAAGGAACAATGATAGTGGTAATATGTGCCTGGGGAGCCAGAGCTCAGATGAAACTGATGCTACTGTTATTTCTTTTCAAAACACCCACTTATCTGATTACTCCAAAGCCAGGCTGCTTTATCTCTACCTGCTCATCTCACAACAGAGCACAGGATTCTCACACCACTCTGTGAATCCACCTGCCCCCTATCTGACTACTTCTCCCTTCTCCCACATCCAGCTTTTCCATTGTCAGTTGCCATTTACATTTTGCAGTAAGATATAACCACCCTTGAGTCTTTCAGCATTCCATCTTGCCAAATCAGGTGCATTAAATATGGCATGATCTGCTTTCCCATCTGGAAATGTTTGACTTCCTCAAAATGCATATGCATCACAATACCTTTGTACAGAGCAAAATCTGGCCTTCAGCTCCAGTGTCAGTCGGATGAAGGATGAAGATGCTAGACAGAAAGCAAGACAGAAATGTCAAAGGGACATAGAATGTGTACAATAAGGGAGAAAAGTAGGCAGGTCCCATAACCATCCCCACACATCTCCACACCAACCTGGTGAACAAGGCAGGTCATCTCAGCGTCCTCTCTCAAAGCAAACTACTCTGAGTTTGGTTTGGAGAGGAGTGTCTGAGATTCATTTGTTTTCTCAGGAGAAGAATGGAAGATTTAACAGCTTCACGTGTTTAGAATAGAGGAATTCTCTACATTAGTTCTCTGATGTGCAACGAGTAAGGAACACACAGAGTAAATAGGATTTCTACATAGTAAAAACCTACCAATTCCAGCATAATCCCTGTCTAGAGGAACAGCCAGTTCTGAATATTCCAGAGGAAAGGGTGAAGCTGACACAAGTTATTTATCTAAAATAAAATCTGTCCCATAATCATTGCTAGACCAAATAACTTTTTCATCCTGCTGAACATGACTCTGTGCTCTATTCTTACTCATATAAACATGTAATATAATCCTCCGCATGAAGTCTTGTTAAGCTCATTGCCTCAGTAATATGCAGTAGCAGTAAGTTCCGTCAGTTAAGAGCACAGAGAACGTGATCCCACACTACCCCCATACCCAGCTTTTTGGAGAACTTATTCTGCATGTTTGGCACCACTGTAAAGAGGGTATTAAGTGCTGAGATGAAAACCTCCATCACTGATGGGTTGACAGCCCTTTCCAGGTAGTTCTGTGGAAAGAAGAAAAGATCAGGTGCATGGTGGTATGCAATAAACACTGAAAACAGCAGCTTTTCTGCCTGCCCAGAAAGTGAGATTTCTAAATCCAAAGAAATGGAGTAACAGTTCTACCAAAATGCCTGGCAGCATGTACACATGAGCACTTCAAAGCAACTAACACTCCCCTCTGCCAACGTTATGAGCTATGCTGCTAACTCTGCAAGACATTACATCAAACAAGAAACTTCTTCCTGATTCCAGCTGGCAAACAGTTAGGCCCTTACTGCCTGTATTGCCCGGGAAGCAACTGTTTTCACAGCTCAGATGGCTAATTGTCCAGCGTGGCATACAACACAGGACATATGCTTACGTGCAGCTGACTTCAGGGACACTTTATGCCTGTGCTTCAGTGTTTTATTGGGTAGTGGCAAACACAGGTATTTAAGCTCTTTACAGAGTCCAGAACCTAAACTGTTTAGAACAGAACAACTCGACTCACTCTTGCAGAAGGTCACTGGACAATTTTCTCACAGTCCATTAATTTTTAACCAAGTTCAATGAGCAAGAAGCAGCAAACTGACTCCAGCTTTGCCAAACGAGACATGCACCTCCCTTCAGGGAGGACAACAGCAACTGCATTGCAGCTGAGCTGCCTCTCAAAAGATTGGTTAAGAAAACACAAACCAAAACATTTCCAAGCTCCCAACAACTGCAAGAGTCCATACACCTGAACCTGTGGCAAAGCACAAGCAAAAGTTACTCAATGTTTGGAACCACCACCAGAGTCCCACTCTTTTGACAGCTCTGCTCCAAGTGTCTTAGTGACAGGTCTGCATGGAGTGCTAAAGCACACATGACTCTCCAGTTACTTTTTAAACTGTGTCCCTGGCCTTACTGAGGCACAGTGCTAGGTACTGCCCTCGCTGGGTAGACTGGGCAGCCTCATCAACACCTTCTGGAAAGAAGCAGGGAAATGAAAGTGCAGGTGCAAAATGCCGCTGCTTTCTGGGACACAGGCAAGAAGGGAAAACAACACTTCAGGCACTCTCCATCTTCTGCAACATCCAGAGCTGCCATGGATTAGATAGCATGGCAGGCAGGTTATGGGGATTGCACAGTCTGAAGAAAGACACTGCCATCTACATGGAAGCTTTATGAATTTCTCCACCCTCTGAGACCATACACCCCCATTTTGCATGAACTGTGTAATGCCACATTTGGCTCTGGAGAGGTGAGCAATGCCACACTTGTTCTTGGTTTACTCTACATGCTCTCTTCCTCCCAGAACCAATCTGTGCCACCCGTTCTTGATGTTTGAAAGCATCTTTCCAGGTATCCAACAAATAGATCAAATTCAAAAGAAACCCTACCATGACCATGGGGATGCAGAGACTGTCACAAATCCTCAACAGGAACTCAGAGAAGTTGCTTAGCGTGTCCTTACTCTCAGAGTTGGGGGCAGTGAAAGCATTCTCCTGGGCCATGAAGTCACTCTGGAATTCCACTGCTAACCTACAAACACATAGTGGACATCAAAGAGAGGAATTCTCCTCACTTTGTAAAGGAAGTCAGGAGATACTACATCTCCATCAAAACTTTCACCATTAAGGGCCCTACAAATATTTATTGGGTCAGCAATGCAGGAATCTGGCAATCGCAGAGTTACATCTTGAGCAAAGCTATTAGAAGTCAGCAATGTTGCACAACAGTACAATCTGGGAAAGGAAGGCTTAGCTTCTCTGAAGAAAGTATCTGCTGTGGAAAGCCCTAGTGTGGCAAGACTAAAGGTTCTCAGCCAGGCCAGATTGTCTGGAGCACAGTACAGCAAACTTCATGAAAATCAGCCAGTGGACAATTCAGCTGTTCTAAAAGCCATGGCATATCCCAAGAGCCCTCTAACACAACCCCAAGACACTGGGTCAGTGCAGACAGGGCCACCTGCTTCTGACTGAATTATCTCAGTCAAGCCATGGAAGGCAAAATAAGTAACTTGGCCAGACTTCCCTAACAGACTCACACACAAACTCATGCACCACCGTCTGCTGAGCAGCTAAGGCTGACAGACAGCTCTCATCCAGCAGCACAGGAAATGTTGGTGTCTATAAACCCACTGGCAGTTAACAGATGAGCAAATCCAAAACCAGCATCTGAAGCAGATACACATTTGTTAAACGGTTAATCCCCCCCCCCCCCCCCCGCATACCCCAGGACACAGGAATATGGTTTCACACACACCTTCAAATAGTTCTTACACTGTCAGTAGCAGTGGCTAATTTTTAAGCAGTTCCTCAAAGGCCAAAGACATTAAATAAACAGGGAATAAAAGGTCCCAGAGAAATTTACTGGGAGGCACACACAGGTATCACAATTTTTTCACTATCACTACATATTCCTCCTTCTGTTGTTTCACTGACAAGTTCAATGCATTGAACTCACCTGTGATATTTTAGTGGTGGGGGTGGGCAGAGGCATTTGGTTACCAAGACAGAAGAATGGATGCATATGGACACACACGACTCACCTACACTGACTTGTTCTCACCTGCAAGCATTTCTGAAACTTTGCAGGGTGTTAAGCAAGAACTGGCCCTGTCTCTGAGAAACTCTGCTGAGATTTATGTTTGCTGGGTGACTCTGAGACACTGAGAACAGGAGATCACCCTGTAAGAGGAGAGAAGTCTTTAAAATCTTATGTTCACTGTCAGTAAAAAACAGCTATTTTCTCTGATACCTGCAGCAGGAGGAACAACAGATTTCACACAACTGCTTTTCACTGCTGTGCTTTCCCCAGGAAAAGCAGAGTTAGAGAGCTTTTGTGCCCTTCATAGGGAGGACAGAGTTACAGAGCTACTAGCTCTTTACTGCCTGTATTGCCACGGTTTGGTCTAATCTGAGTTATAAATAGCTCAGCTAATGGAGCTTCAAACACTTCTGGGAAAACCTAGTATTTTTAAGAATTTTTATTTCTTCCAATTACTCTTCAGACAACACTGAACAGCTCCTCTCCTTGTACAGCACTGAAATATTAGTGCTCTAATTTGGCTCAGCTTTGTAAGCAACTATGCATGTACTAGCTCTTGTTCCCACACAGCATCCTACTGAGTTCAGCAAGAAGCCAACTGCAGCATCAGAGTTAATCATTTGCCCAAACTGGGAAGCAGTTGGAACTCAAGATCTGCCTTTAAGCCTTAACCTGTTGTGATGGTCTTCTCTGAATACTACCAGAGGATAGCACAGCTACATATTGGTATCTGGCAATTCAGAACTCCTTCTCCATTTGATGCTGAGATACCTTAGTACAGGTACAATCATTTCTCCTTTTTTTTCCTTTAAGGACAGCCTGGACGTCCTTATTATCTTCCTAAATTTCCTTCCTGTGAAACTCAGTATTCTGAATGGGGCATCAAGAATTGGGTGTGTGCAAACAGCCTAACCAACATCTACCTATGGGCAGAAAGCAGTTCTGTCTTCTCCAAGCAGAGAAGAAAGACATCTGGTACAACAGAACTTGGGCCTAAAGATAGTTCATCAGGCATGTGGAACTCTGGTACTCCAGCAAGATGCTCTTTCCCACAACAGACATGCAATCTAAACCTACGTGGCTATAAGCCTAGAGCAAGGAGGCTCAGCCCTTGTCTTTTCACTAGCCATCTGCAATGGGGGCTTTCCACAGAAATGCTCAAGTCCCAGCAGCACATCAGATTAACTACATAATCCAGGAACAGAAAAGGAATTGCAGTTCAAAGAGTGGCTAACAGCTCCCATACTGAGGGATCACAGTGCATATGTAATGATCCTCTTGGTCTGAAGGCACAGCAAGAGATATTCATTGCCAAAAAAAAAACAGATTGACTGATGCAACCTACAAGGTGGAGTCCTGAAGAAAGGGAATGACTTTGTAGCACTGGACAGGTAAAGACAGCAGCATGCTCAAGAGGTACCCCACTACTCTTCACTGGTTTAGAAAGACAACATTTACCAGCATACATCTTCAGCTACTTCAAAGACAAAAACTGGTACCGTCTTAAGGCAGGAGGATCAAAAAGAAACACTAGAGAACCCAATAGCCATAGGGTAAAGGGGATGAAACACATACAGCATCCACACTCCTACATGCAGTAGGAGGATCATCCCTGTCCTGCTTGATCCTCCCAAAAAGCAACAAGTTTTGACTTACTGCATGCCTCTTGCTACTCTGGGGGGAGTAAAGGTCAGCACATCGCTTCAGCACTGCCTCCAGCAGCTTCTGCAGCTCTTCATATGGGACTGGTGGGCAGCTCAGATGGTCCCTCCTGAACAAGCAGAAAGACAACATGCACATTCCCTGCTGGGAACAATTCCACCTGGGAAGGCCACACCAGCAGAAATAACTGCTCTTTTGATAATAATATGTCAATGCCACTTCTCTCCAGCATAGCATGCTAAGGTCACAATATCTGACCAGTGCCTTCCCTCACATGTGCACCCAAACACACCCTCACTGCATTCACTGTCCACTCCCACTACAGTCAGGAAACACATGACTGTACAGAGACTTATGCTTGCTCTTACCTGTCCGGATGGGGCACAGAGTGATAAAGCTGCAGCAACCACTGTACAGGTCTGCCTGGGACACTAGTTTTTTGCTGCAGTCGCTGCCTACCCCAGCTCCATTGCCCTGGCAGCCTTTTGAGGCAGGTGGAAAGCTAGCGGTGCTGTACCCACGCCTGCCTCAGCCAGAAGTCCCACTGCAGAACACTCACCCACACAGCTACAGGGGAGTTGCAGAGACCTACATGGTATCAACAGATCTATCTGAAGAAAAGCCTGCAAATACTTTCCTGCCTACCTCAGGAAAGCTGCCACAGCTCTCACAGCTTCCAGTGCCACCTCCAGCACTGGGCAGTTCACTGTCTCCATCAAAACATCAATGGCTTCTATACATACACCTCGGTTTATGAATAGTTTGATTTCCACTGGTTGCCTGCAAAGAAGAAACAGAGTAAGCAAAGAGAACATTGTCAGAGTTAAGTAACTGTACTGTCCTCTCCTCAATTTCACAAAATGAAGAGCTGAGCCTTGTGGTTCCAGCCATGCTTTTCAAGTATTCAGAGCCAGCTGCTCCCAAGGAGGATGTCTCAAACTTGAGCAAGCGGAGGATTTGTCAGGAAGAGTGAATTTCAGCAGGCCTGAAGCACTACTATGATGAAAAAACCCTACAGCCTGGATAACTGACTGCACCAGCGAACACTGACATCAAAAGCAGAAGAAAAATGGGCTTTGCTAAACACAGTGGTCTCTCTGCCTAGGACTTTATGCTGAGGCCATCTGCTCTGGCATTTGCAGGTTCATTTGGCCAGTCATATTTCTGAGTAAACAAGCAAACACCACCACCCCAGAACAATGATGAGAACAGCTTCTTTCACAGGCACATAGCACTTCTAATATTGCCAGGACAGGGATTTTCATGAACTTGAAAAGTAATCAGGAAAACAAACACAATCCTACTGTTCTGACAATTCTTGATAGTGAGCATATGGTCATCTGATCATCTTGCGGCCCAGCACCTTTGGGCATTCAGCACAAGAATATGGAGGGATGACAAGCCATTAATCTCATTATTGGACAGAGCTTTGTAAATGGCAGACTGCTCATTTTGACAAGTCAGGTACAGTCAGGAAGGCAGGGGAAGACAGGCAGCTACCTGCAGACAAGAGGCACTAATAGCCTGCCAGAGGGCATCTACAAAGTGAGGCAAGAAAAACAGCACAGCATGAAATGAGCAAAACTTGGGAGGCAAAAAGATTCTCTGTTATTCAGTTTTCACAGCCTTCCAGTATCTGAAGGGGCCTACAAGGATGCTGGAGAGGGACTATTTATTAGGGACTGTAGCAATAGAACAAAGTGTAGTGGGTTTAAACTAAAATAGGGGAAGTTCTGGTTAGATATAAGGAAGTTCTTTACTGTGAGGGTGGTGAGGCACTGGAACGGGTTGCCCAAAGAAGTGGTGAATGCTCCATCCCTGGCAGTGTTTGAGGCCAGGTTGGACAGGACTTTGAGCAACCTGGTTTAGTGTGTGGTGTCCCTGCCCATGGAGGGGGCGGGGGGGGAGAACTGGATGATCTTAAGGTCCTTTCCAACCCAAACCATTCTATGATCCTATGCATGACTAAAGCAAGTCAGGAACAGCACATGTTTCCATGGGAGGGGAAAATAAACTTCAGTAGGAATTACACTGCTAGCCCAGCTACAAGGTAAAAAGTGAGCAGAGGCAGAACCACTCCTTTTAGTCACTCGGTGGGATGAAACCCAGTTTGGCAATCACCTCACATTCTGCTGTGAGAAAAAGCTGTGAGGTGGGCAAGGCAAGGAACTCGAGCACCAGCACCCTCTGGCCCAAGCCATAAATGGTGTACTGAACTTCCAAATTGTTTCACTTACACTGTAATTCTATTAATCCTTTGTAGTTCCTTTCTTTAGTAGCTGACCTTCTGAAGTCAAACACATCAGGAAAAAAAGCCTTCACTGACTCACACAGGGAGGAAGGGATGGAGGAGTCTTGCTGACTCACGAGGCACAAGCCCACTTGCAATATGGTGCACTACGATGTCTTTGGGGCCTGGGCGAAAAGCGTGAAGGACAGCACTCTCGCAGTTTCCTGCAACCTCTCATCTTTGGGTCTCAAACTGTGCTGGCCACGCTGGTTGTGCTGGGAGAGACAAGGGGCAGTTACCCACCATTCCTGATATACTGCGAAGGGGAGCAGCATGTCCTGTTTGGGCAACACCAGAGTGTGGGGCTCGCTTACCCAAGAGAATTCAGCTGCAAGGAAAAGGTTCCCGAATGAGATCCCTTTCCCCACTATGAGATAGCTTTAAATAAAACATTATTTCTAAGGCAAAGCTCAGAGAGATAGAATGGATGTGCTAGAAAATGAGAGTAATTGCACAGAGTGTTCTCTTTGTTTTACAAGCACAAATGCTGTAATTAGTGTTTCCCACATCCTGGTTTCTCTTTTTGACAGATCCCACACTGGCATCATCACACTGTTCTAGCACGGCTGCTTTTCCCTCTCTTTACCCTGCCACTTGCTACAAAATTGACTGTGACATTTCAAAAATTCAGCTCAAGGGCTCTCTTGGGGGAACTAAGTGGCAAAACCAAGACTCTTTCACTAGCATGACAGGACAGGAACAAGATCATAGAAGCAAGAACAGGAAGCATATAAGAAAAACAAGCTAGGGCATGTTATTCCTTAGCAGAAAACATGAGGAAAAAAGTGACAGAAGACATTAATATTTCAGCCTAGAATTTGTTTTTGCTGTTTGAATTTAGCTCAGATGATGATACAAGACTAGAAGCCACGGAACTTGCATGCTTTGTTTTGTCACAGAGATGCACTAAGCGGGAACTGGCCTGCTTGCATACACCTGGACCTTCCTCGCCTTCCTTCCTCCTCTGTCTACAGCTGATAGATCTTTCATCCCAGATTGGTAAGGTAGCAGGAAAAAGAAGGTAGATATCCTCACGGATGCATGCACAAAGAGGACAAGCTGGGAAGTTCAGAAACTACCATCAGGTCCTTCATCACAAGAATAAGGGAGATGCATTTGTTCAGCAACACAACGGCTCTGGTGGTGTAGATATTTGGCCTCAGATGAAAACCTTAAAAATCAAAAGGATCACAGCCTCCATTTTTGGGGCACCACACTCTGCTGGTGCAAGCCTGGCAGGGGTACTCCCTTACCGCTTCAGGATTTCAGTGAAGAGCAGGAGCCCTTGTTTGTGCAACTCCACATTGTTCAGCTGCAGGACGTCTTGAAGACTCTTCATCAGAGATTCAATGCCTGCACGTGTTCAAGAGAAGTCACAGAGAGGGCTTTTAACACCCCAAAGCTCAGCATAGAAGCAAAATTAAGTTTTAATAAGAAGATTTGAACAATTATTCTTCTGAACAACTGACATACAACTGCCCCAAACTGCTGAGTGTTCACTCAGCTCCTTGGTAATAGGCCCCAGTCTCCACTGCTGGAGGTAAGTCCAGAAGAAGGAATTTAGCCTTTCTTCCTGTATCTACTCTTAGTATGTTCACTAAAACACTTAATAGTAACTCAGATAGTGTCAGTCATGATAACTGGCTATTATAACGAGTGCATGCCTTGAACTGTTCTAACTGTAATTAGGACAGTTCAAAGCTATGTTGAAATTCAAGCTATGCTGGACATCACAAACATGCCTGATTGATAGGCACTTGTTCTCAGTCCTTTATCCATCCTGACTTGAAATTGTGACTGTGTGTAAAGCATTGAAATTCAGCTAGAGGCACAACAAATGCCCACAGTATTACTGCAGTCCCCCTGTCAGAAAGGTTGATGACTCACCATAGACTGTGTGACACTTTGAGAAGAAAAGGCGCTCTTCAGTGAGGAGGAGCAGGCAGCAATACACTGACCAAATGAGAATTTCACTGTTGCACAAGAGACACTCAAACAGGAATTCTGCAAACACACAGACACACAGGCAAATAAGGTCACCCTGGTAAGAGGCAGTCTGCCTACAGCCTGGCACAGCTGCTCCCAGAACAGAGCAGGGGAAGGAGGAGGAAACGCATAAGCATAGCAACAGCCACAGGGAAACGGGTGTATTACGAAATGGCAGGAATGGAGAGTGGAGTGGAAGCTGGGGGGATATGCTAGCCTTCAAAGCAAGGTGACTGGAGAGCAAAGTCCTGCAGGCAGGCATCTTCCCAGCATAAACTCAGCAGGCAGGAGCTGAACTGTGGCTCTAGCCTTTGGCACAAATGAAAAGCCACAAAGCAAGCTTTACCACAGATGCAGTGATCTTTTTTTTTCCACAGAACTTTTATACCTCCTAAAGAATTTGTAAGATGAAAGCATTTCTGTCCTTGGGGATTACAAAGAAATAATAAACCGCATTCTAAAGCTAAATCCTAGACCAAATTCTGTATAAATTTACAGTACTTAGTGGGATATGATGGAATCCCAGTCTGTTTTGGCTTGTATCCAAGGTCCTGCAAGGACCTTGACCTGAAGGACTCATCAAATTCTTGTTGTGGGAACTCCATTCTGCATGTTGGCAGTTGCTTCTACAATTTCAGTTGAAAATTTACTTTCCGTTTCTAATCCTAAATCACATTAGCCATTTTTACTGGTATAAAATGGTCACCACACACATTATGCCATCAGAGGATTTCATGGAGGAGGACTGATTTCTAAAACAAACAGCCAAGGAGTGCCTGATATTAGCAGATGAACAGTAAGATCCTACTGCATTTCTTCACCTGGGACATCAGCATGGATAAAAGCAGGAGCATATCTGCTGGGAGAGTGAACCAGCACTGCAGCCATACAGTGAGAACTTGCTGCCTGTAACATCTCATCTCTGGTCAACAAAAGCTGTTGGGAAACACAAATCAAAATGAGAGAGGAAATCAACTCTGCAGATATGAGTAAGAAACAGTTTCCTCTACGTTTTAAAACATAAAACATAAATGAAGATCTCTCCTTTGGTACGTATTTCACAGATTAAACTTGCTAAGGCAAGATCAAACACTGGACCAAATACATTCAAAAAATGTAAAATGAGAACCACAATAGAGAAGATTATGAGCAGGAATAGCTCTGCCCCATGCTTAGTCATGCTGGCACCGCAAGTACTGTATCAGACCTCAAGTGTGAGTAAAACTTGTCCCCTGCAGGATGCAGGAATGAAAAATGAGGTGATCTATGGAGGTGTCCCCATTTCCACTGTAGCCTCTATTGCTGGTGTTGGCAACAGCACACTCAAATGCCTCAGATAAAGATTCAATACAGGCCAGCAAAGTCTTTACATTTACTGACAACTCACTACTACTTCAGCAATCACCTTTTTGAGAACAAGTGGCAATGGATTTTCCCCTTCTAAAAGGTCAGGGTTCTCAGACTCCTCCTCTGGCTTTGAATTATTCATAAGAATGGATACAAAATGGTCAGATTTCAGCAGTTCCTTTAGCAAACCTGCAGAAGGAAGAGAAAGAGTGAGCACCATACAGGGCATAGCAAGCATTATATAAACACAGAAATATTTACAGCCTAAGACTTGTTGCCAACTTCATCCCCTTTCCTGCACAAAGGTGCTCACTTCCAGTTTAGTGAGCTACTTCTCACTGTGTCCTCAGATACTGCCAGGAGCCCCATGTCTTGCAAGCCCTTGTTGCTAACGCTTTTTTCTGGGTCTCATGTGCTCCCTGTTCCGCTGATGTGTTCCCCTTCTCAGAGACATGCATGTGCACTGGTACACCATCTTAGGAGCATTCTACTTGCATCATCTTCTGTGCTCCAGGACCCATCCCTTAAAGTGTTTCTTGGAAGAGCTCTTGACCTGCAAGCTCTTCTCCAAGCTACAGTCAGTGACCCAACAATAACTAGATATTTTCCCTGAAATACTTCCTAGAGAACTGTCATTTATCTTCCCCTTCTACTTCCACAGTCTCTTACTGAAACAGCTGTGTTTACCTAAAGGATACCAACACACACACAAAAGCCCTCAGTATAAAAAGTGTGGAGCACTGCTATAGGTACTGATGCAAATCATCAGTACATGTCAGTACAAATTCACAAGGGGTGTTGTCTGAGCTATAGAATTTCACTTTCAAAGGAAATCATCATCCATTTATAGTAGCTGAGTAGATGAGCTGAGGAGCAATCCAGTTCCTGCTTACCTCCTACAAGAAAACTGAATTCCCTGGATGGTTTACAAACAAGCAATTTCAGAAAGGCTGAAACTGTGCTCCCCAGCAACAGTTGCCAGGTGCAGTTGGAAGCATAAATGCAAGAAAGCACTACTTCCACATCAGCTTTCTAACCTAAACAACATGATGCCTCACATCTGAAGACTGTATTTGTTAGACTCCATTCCACTGCTCTACAAAGCCCACTTGCCTGTGTACAGTGTTTGCATTCAGAAACTTTGAGGGATGGGCTGTTCCTAGGATGAAACATCAAACTGAGACAGGCCAGGCCACAGTGTATGCTCTGAAGAGACTCTGAAAACTAGTCAGTGCTAGGTAAACATGAGGCTCAAGGGACAACAGGGGAGTTCAGCAGCAGGTCTGGTCTGTTTGATTGCTGTGGAGTAGCAGAAATGATTGACTGCTTCAGACAAGCAGCAGAAAAAGCTCCTCTTGGGAACAATCCACATCACAGCATCTAAATCAGCCAAAGATTTCTTCCTCATCCTAAGCCTTCCCTTGCACCTTGCAGTTTCTCTCAGCAATACCTTACCCAAACAATTGATCTGCAGCTCCTTTGTCTGTGCACGCCCCAAGGTATTCAAGAAGATACCACGCAGCCTTTCTTCAAAGTGTGCTGAGAGCCGTTCTGTGCCAACAGGGGAGGAGTACAGCTTGCCATACAAGTAGCAGACAGCAGCCTTTACCCCCTCATTTGGGTATGCCAAGCCCATCAGCAGATGATCCACTAAATTACCTAGTGTTAGGAACAGAGAGGGCACGCACTCACAGCAATGAACTGATTTCTTGAAAGCACCCACCTATTTCTCTTGAAAACTTGCAAAAGCCCACTGGACAGACTGTGTGCAGATAAATGATGCCACAACTAAGCGATATGCTTACCACAATCTGTCCCTCTGAAGAGAGGTATAGTAATAAACGGTTAGAGGAGCTTGCTGTTCACAATAAGAGTATCCATCATTCCAGTTACTCCCACAAACAGCTAAGTTTTTCGCACCAGACCCCCAGGGGCTGTATGAAAGAAAGAAAAGCTATATATATGTTGCCTGTGAGGCAGACCCACAAACCCCGGTTCACAGAGGTTGTTTTTGCCAGGCTGGCTGAAAGCACAATGACAAACCTGCTGTGAAGGTATTGACCTGCAACCCAGAAGACCTGAACAGCACTCTGACTTCTGGTCAGGTATCTTGCGTGACCTTCATGAATTCACACAGGGTTCATGCATGCATATAGGTATTAGGGCTGTATTACTCTGCCGTGGTGCATGACACATTACTCACTGTGCTCTACCACCAGCATATCAGCAAAGCCTGGGATGGCATCTGCCAGCTTGCCCAAGAGAGTGAACGTGGGCAGGCTGCCTCTCATGGTAGTTGCTTTGCATAGCTGTAGAAGAGACAGAGAAAAAAGATATTTCACTTGTGAGGACAGAGTCCAAAGACAGAAATGCACTCAAAACAGCAAGCTTTTGGTGATGAATAATCCTCCAGAACAGGATCTTTTCCTAAGCTGGGTCCTCTTCACCACTTAGTGTAAGCCACAGGAAAACCCTGAACACAGCACTAAGTCTCTAAAATATCTTTTAGTTAATACAAGAAATCTCTTGCTTGTTATTTCTTTTCCTCCTCTCCCCTCCAGCTCTTACATGAGCAGATGAACCACTTTTGCTGCTTCCCAATTTTTTGTACCCCTTGAGACCATCACAAATTTAGGAATGAAGAGAACCCACAGCACAGGTTGGTAAAGGTCCTCATATCACTGAAACACCAAGATAGGAAAAGAAGTATCTGAGGAAGCCACATGGCTTTACAAGAGCATCATGAAGTCACGTGGCTGCAAAGCATCATAGGAACAACAGGACAACTCCAGAGAACACACCAAAGTGGTCAAAATCACAACAGGGGAGCTGGCACTAGGACATTCCACTGCAGAGAAGGTTGCATCCCAGTGCAGCAGCTGCAGCCTTGCAAAGCCACTCATTCCCATCTCCTCAACCTCTGAAGGACTGAAAAGGAAGGGCAGGGAATTCATCTTCACTGACCTCTTTCTGGCTTTCATCCAAAATGCAGTGAAAATACTGTTCTGACTTCAGCTCCACTACCAGCCGCACCAGAACTAGGCAGAAGAACACGATCAGTAATTCACACACAAGAGCACTCACAATCCATCTTCCACAGGGCTTTAGCAGATCAGTGAACAAAGAACTTAGACACTAAATGAGCACAGAGCTGCTGGGAGAACAGGGTACTGCCATCCCTATTGCTTCTAATAGCCCAGCCCAAGCTCCCTGCAGCAACATTCCAGCAGTCCTGTTCAAGCTGTACTACAAACCATCCATGGAAATGAACTGCAAGTGACAAAGTGAGCATCAAGATACCAAGTAAATGGAAGGAACCAGGAAGGGAAGAAAACAAAGCCCCAGCATAAAAGTATAAAAAAAAAACAAAAACAACCCCAAACTGATAATTGAATAGACTTCCTACAGTGTGAAAATTAAAAACATCTCTTTCCAAAAAAGATATCAGAACTGAAAGTGCTGAGTATCCTTAGATGCAGACTGAGAGCTCCTCCTCCTGTTGCTACTGCCCCTGAGGCAACAGTGCAGTCTATCAGCCATTCCTCCCCAGAATTTCTTTTGTCAGAAAGCAAAGCTCCAGTCATCTTTGTGGTACTGCTCACCTCCTCAGCCTCAAGAAAAGGCTGTTATTCTTGGTTCACTGCAACTTCAAGAACTCTGCCTGCTCTGTCCTAGTAAGAGGAATCAACAAGAAACTCTGTTTACCAGGCACTGATTACACGTTACCCAGGGTTTCCCTAACTATATCAGGAGGGAATTGCCTGATGCTGGCAGGCTGCCTCTGCCTCCACACATATACAAGGGGACCAGTTCAGGAAGCAGAGTTCCTCTTCTGGTGTTTTTAGAACCTGGGCATTTGAAGGTTCAGCAGATAAAGTTTTGACAATAGGCCTCTTACTGAGACACCATGCAGAACGTTGTTCCATAGGATTTGGTAAGGCTCTCCTGGATGTATCTTGTCGTCATGGCATAATATATTTGCAAAACACACTCTTGTTTTGTATTCTAGGAAAGTATCATAAAAAGAAATACTAGAGGCTGCTGGATTCACCATCCCTTGATGTATCCAGGGCAATACTGGAGGTTTACCTAGAAGACCTACTTTAACTAAAGAGCATCCCAACAGAGGCATGTCTTGACAAGTGATTTATATATGGTTTATCGGCCCTTTCTTGCCCTGAATTCTCAGAATCTCTGAGAACTTTCAAGAGTCAGCTAACACTAAGTTAAAACGCCTCTCTTTGAGAGCACCCACCTCTCAAGAGATCGGTAACATGACAGAAAGGCTTCTTACCTATTCTGCACCATTTCAAGTAAGTGCCTGAAACCCCTCTGGAAGGAAGGAGCCCCTGTCCAGCCAGGAAAGATGAAAGGAGGAAATCCCTGCATTGCTAATATGACTAGATTCAGCAGAGATGCCCGAGTTTAAACTGGACTGCAGAGATTCCTCTGTCAGCCCTGCAGATATTTCCTTCAGATTTCAAATGAAGGACTGCTCACAAACAGGAGATCTGCATCCTGTACAGCTAAACCCCAAGAGAAAGCAGTAGATCCCAAAGCTCACTGAAGCCTACGGGAAGACTTACATTTGACTTCAGACTTCAGTTAGGTTCAAAGATGAAGCATTGCTTGCCACTGTTACCCATGTGACACTAAATTCATGGCACACACACTACCTATGAGAGAAATGCTAAGTATTTGAACATGCACACGCTCCCCTGGAACATTCTGCTCATCACTGCTGAGTTAATAGAAAATAGATGATCGTCCTAGTTCAAGCTGTGTAGAAGCTGAGCATCTCAATGTAATTATCAGACAAGACAGAGCTTTCCTTCACAAACTGCCAGTAACTGAGATGTGGCATCTGTCTCTCACCTTCTATGAACAGGTCCAGGGCACTGCTGTCTTCCACAGTATGCAACATCCCTAGAAGATAAGCCACAATCAGTCAGGGAACTCACTCCTGCTTGTGATCATTGGTGCCATAATGCCTTCATGTAAAAAGACTGCTGTGGACTGTTTTCAGGATCAGAAAGAAAGTTTTGTTTTCCTCACTTCACATGACACCAGCCTGACTTTGTCAGAGGAGGGGGGATATTCTCAGGGACGCAGGGGCATGAAGGTACACGGTTCCCTTGCTAATTTTTTATGTACTTTAGAGTTGAAGTCAATGGCTCCACCTATCTAAGTAAATATGTAACTGCTACTACCATCCCCACGACTCACTGCACGTATCCAGTATCATACATCTGAAACAACACTCCCGAATGACAGGAGTTTGAGCCCAGCTGTGAGTTTTCCTTTCAATCTTCCATTCATATGTCCTACCATGAACAGTCTTCTCCCTCCACAGCACTGAAAATCCTGAGACCAAATTTGAACATCAGGTTTAAAGCATATGGAAACTGTTCCAATGATAAATTGAACACGAAGGCATCACTTCACAATTCATTTGTACTGAAAGAGCGTAAAATTGGATATATTAAAATAAGCCACTGTCTCACTCTACTACACCACAACTGGTGAGAAACTCTGCCTCCCAACTCCTTGCAACTTCAGGTACTTACAGCATCAGGCATCTGGTTCAGACCCCCACTTTTGCCACACCAAACCCCTTGTTTCAACATATCCAATCAAATTGCCTCCCCCTGGAGACCTCATGACCTCTCAGAAATTTGACCAACTAAAGCAATGTTATGACACTACAGATGAAATTACTTATTCCCTGTCTCATCTGCCCTGTCCTCAGTAACTTCCTTTCACTTTGGAAAGGATTTGCATGCAGCATTAGTGAACATTGCAATATCAGCTGCATGAAATCCAGGCTTACCTGAAATTCACCATCTTCTCATACATAACACTCCGCACTACACCTGTTCTCTCAACCCTCTTTTTCTGCTTGTGCTTATTCCAATATTCTCTCTCCAGAAACAAATGTATTTTCCTGAATTTACTATTAACAATACCTCCACAGCATTGGTTAAACCTTACAGGGTCCCTCTTATGCTCTTGCACCAAACGAACTTTGGTTCAATTCAGCTCTGTCTAAAACACACATCGTTGTTTGCAGCTCCAAGCTTACAGTGGGGATTCCAACTGCTCTAGGAGTTACACCAAGTATAGTAAAATCCCAAAGCTGTCCCCAAACCATCCAATTGTAAAGCTTCTCAAAGAGAGAGACAATTAATACTTAAAAGCAAACAAGAGTATTGAAATGCAAGCACAGCTTCTGGGGTATTTCGTGTTAGGGTCATACAGCATAGGACTGAATTGGCCATAAACCCTCTACATCTGTGCAGGATTATGTGCACAGACAGCACTCAATCAAAAATTGTGCAACAGGTAGAACTAAACCTGCACAAAGTTCTAACAAAGCTGCTTCCAAAACATGCACAGCTCATTTTGTGGTGGGAAATCAACCAGGAAAACACTGTTTGAGTTATTCAGTGCATCAAGGCAGGGCAAGGGGCTTATAAGTCACTTCCTCCACTGAACAAGAATTAGTTGTGATGCAGAAATGAGATCGTGGAATTAAAGGAATCCAGTATATTTGCTCTTAGAAGGCACTCACATTCATACCCTCCACCTTTCTCTTCCTCCTTACTGCTCCTTCACTTAGACCATTATTTCTTTTCCATCAAAATTTTGGACAACGTTTCAAAGACCGCTCCCACAGCACTGCTATGCAAACAGAAACCAGCAGGAGACGCTCAAGCTCACTGAGACCGTAACTGGAAAGGCATTTTCTGGTATCCCGCTGAACGCTGCTCTGCTGTGGGGGCTGACCAGCAGAAGGAAGCAGCTATTGCAGTCCTACTGCTACCAGGATTCCTACAGACACGAAGTGATGGTGTGAACAAAAACATTACCATGTAGATTTATATTTTGCATTTAATTTGATATTAAATCCTGCAACACCTTTTTAAGCTCACACTTTCATTTCTGTGTGGATCTTCATGTAATCCACAGCTCAGTAGGAGGAGAGCACTGAGGCGTGAGACCAGAATGGAGGGCATTTAGGGAAGAGCCATGTACCAGGCACTCCCTCTGTTCTTCAGAAAGACTTTACAGATAACGTCAAGATGCTTCGAAAAACTGCAAGAGCTTTATGAACATGCCAACCCTGCTCCTTGGGGAAGAAGGACATTAATTAACCTATTCTAAACCAAATGATGGGTAGATTCCCACATTCAGCTCGTAACACACCTAACACAGAATGGTAGAAGTACAGAATTGGGTACCTCAATATTCTTTTGGTTTGGGTTCTTTTTACTTCTAAATGTGGAGAAGCTTCTCATGTATGTACCTACTCACAAAAACAGACTTTAGCCGCCTCCCTGCTGCTGCATGAGGCCACAGCAGAGCTCTTACCAAAGAGCGCTCCTATCAAATGAAGGCAGACCCTCTCGTCGGGAGCCAGCAGCTGGATGACCGCCAGCGCCTGCCACGCCAGGGCATCTTGGAGACGGGAGAGGACGTGCCTCTTGCGCACCAGCTACGGAGCAAGAGACAACCACCCGTCAGCGCCTGGGCCCGGGCCACCCGCTGCTCCCACACCACGCCCCGAGGGAGGCAAGGAGACTGCCACAGGGCCCGGGAGCCGCGGTGACACCGCTGGCCTAGCGCCATGGCAACACTTGTCCAACCCTCAGACTCGGCTCAGGAGAGGGGGCAGCCGAGTGGCGGCTGCTGAAGGGAAAGGGGGTGCCCCATGCCAGCAACGCCCGGCGGCGGGGCGGCCGCTGCCCACCGAGGCGCTGCCGTCGCCCAGGGTCTCCACGGCGCAGGCGAGGCAGAGCGGCGGGCGGAGGGGCAGCGACCAGCGAGGGCCGTGACCGCCGCCGGGCCGCGCGCACCCCGCCGCCATCGCCTCAGCGCGCCGCCGCTGCCGGCGGGGCCCGGTTAGCGGCCCTGGAGGGCTGAGCGTGGCTCGGCGGGGCTCCGCAGCGCCGCCGGCGGTACCGGGTGTTACAGCCGCGCTCACGGCTGCGGGGAGCAACCGGCGTACAGCGGATCACATCCCGCTCGCCTCGCCCCGCCCCCCCGGCTTCCGGCGGCGCCGCTCCGCTTCCGCTCCTCGCGCTCAGGCCGAGAGGAGCGATCGTGCCGTGCCGCGCCGTGCTGCACCGCCCAGGCCGCGGCCATGGTGAGTGGGGCCCGGCGCCGGCCTCCGCCTTGTTATCCTGCTCCGGGGGAGCCGCGCCGGGGTGCCGGGGCGCGGGGAGAAGGACGGCGCGTCCTCGGCTGCGGGGCCGCGAGCACGTGGAGGCCGCGGCTGGGTGCGGGTCTCCCCGCAAGGAGGAAGCCGGAGGGTTGAGGGGGGCTGGCGGTGCTGGGGCACCCGGCGGGCGGGAGCATGGGCTCGGCGGGCGGGCAGGGCGGCAGCCGCGTGGGGGGCAGGGGGTGCTGGGAGCTGAGAGGTTGCCGTTCCGGCAGTGCCGGGCGTTAATGCCGCCTGTGGCCTCGTTGTCTTTCCGCTGCGCCATGGATGTTGTGTTAACAGACGTGTAATTGGCAGAAATCAACCCGGTATGTGCTCTCTCGGGATTTCCTTAACATTCCTGCCCGAGCTTGTTAATTTGTGCACTGAAATGCTTCATTTTATATAGTATCTGTAGTAGTAAATGCCTGGTGACTGCCCTGCAGTTATGTTCACTGCTGCTAGTTTATGAGGTGTAAGCTGGCTGTGTGGATAAAGACACTGTTAACTTGGAATCCCAGAGAAATTCCTCTTTAGAAATAAAATGCAGTGGGATTTTTAACGTATGCACACAACAGATGAGAATAGCGATGTGACTCCAGGAGTCAATGTATGTGGTGGACACAATGCCTATGTAGTGTTGTTCCAAGCAAGGCCCCTTTTGCTCCTAATGTAACTCTACTTTTTCCTTTCTATAGAGTGAAGCAGAAGTGAACCCCAAAGCTTACCCGCTGGCCGATGCACAGCTCACCAAAACACTCCTGGATCTTGTGCAGCAATCCTGCAACTACAAGCAGTTACGCAAGGGAGCCAATGAAGGTGAGACCCATGTGTTGCAAAGTGTGCTGGAAATCATCTCGAGGATTTTGCAAGAAGTTGTGGCTAGAGAGCGTCTTTTCTCTCTAGCTGTGGACCCCTAACTTTTATATAGGTCTGGCTCTTCCAAGTGTCTGTCTCCTTCCTTGTCCTTCTGTCACACTTAAGCAATATTCTGGGACAGAACTAAGCTGAAATCTCTTCAGCACTTATATGCAGTTCTGGTAGATGCCCAGGCTGTGTTCCTGGTGTGTGTCCTGTGGTCATGGGTACTTCAGTGTGTGGCACTGGGATTACTAGATGCTTGGCCGGTTCAGAATCATAAGAAAGATCTGGGTTTGAGGGTACCTCTGGTGCAGCCTGCACAGAAAGTGGCTCCCTTCACAGTTGGATCAGGCTGCTCGGGGTTTTGTCTAGACTTTTAAAACAGCAATCCCTATGGATAGAAACAATCTCTTGGGACCCATTTTCCATGGCTTAAACCCCCATGGAGGTGTGTCTGAATATAAAATTTCAGCATGTTGCCAGAATCATCTTCAGGCAGCTGTCTGCAACTTGTCCTTTTTACTGTGCACTTGTGAGGACAGTCAGGCTTTGTCTTCTCTGCAGTCCCCTTGAAGTAGTTGAAGACAGCAGCTATGTCCCCCTTGCTCCCACCTCAGCCCCCTCTTCTCCAGGCCAAACAACCCACCTTGGCCCTACAGCTGCCACTTTCCTCTGGCCTGGCCTTATGGTAGCATTAGATCTCCTTGCTCTTTCCAATTCCTGCATCTTCTGAAGTTATTTTTCACTACATGTGCTTTCCAGAAGGACCTACACTTACTCTTCAGTCTCTTTTACAGCCACCAAAACATTGAACCGAGGGATCGCAGAGTTCATTGTGATGGCAGCAGATGCGGAGCCCTTGGAGATCATTCTGCACCTTCCTCTTCTCTGCGAGGACAAGAACGTACCTTACGTGTTTGTGCGCTCCAAGCAAGCCCTTGGCCGGGCATGCGGTGTTTCCCGGCCTGTCATTGCCTGCTCCATCACCATCAAGGAAGGATCACAGCTAAAGCCTCAGATCCAATCTGTCCAGCAAGCTATAGAAAGACTGTTGGTGTAAATGCCCATGAGTTTAACTGTGTGGAATAGGAAAGTTGGAGTTGAGGGAATTGATGTCTACCTTCGGTTGAGATCATAGTTTTGATATCAGTGTTTCATTTCAAAATGCCATATTTTTTGTTTAATAAGGCTTAATTCTTAGTGTTTCTTCCTCTTCTCCCCAGCCCTTTCCATTATTCCAACATACTCATTGTATTACTTCTTGAAAAGCAATTGTACAACTGTATTTTCAGTTTGATGTTTAAAACGGGGAAAAAAATCCTTTCTTTATCTCCACATCTGCCTGCTCAGGGCTTTTTTTAACCCACCCATTAGCTTCCTCTGGGTTGCAGTACTTCTGCTAAGCTTCAGCCTCTAGCAAGGCATGAGTACCTGACTCTGACGGGTTTAGCCTGAAGACAAGGTGTGTTGGTTTAGTTCCCTGTGGAGCTGTTGCTTTATGCCATGGAGCAGTGTACACCAGGTGTTAAGGGGAGCAGTGGCTACTGTGTAGCAGTGGACAGAGCCAAGATCAGTACACCTAGCACAACCCTTCTTGAAGCCAGGCAAGAGACTGCTGTAAGAGGTGTATGGGGAGCAGAAATCATATGGCAGTGCACAGGAGGAAATCCCTTTATTTCACTTATTTTTAAATATTGACTTTTTAAGAAAAATAAAATTGCTGACAAAGCTGAACATTACTGTTATTCCCTTGGGGAAGCATTTGCAACTGATGTGTTCCTACTTGTAAAGCTCAACTGCTCAGAGATTGCCTAAGGGCTATTGCAGTGCAGTATCTCATGCTCCTTCAGTTTGATGGGGTTTTCTCTTGGACAGTATCAACAAGTTTGGGCTTCCTGGGGAATTCAAGTACAAAACATGGCAGAGAGGAGCCTGCTGTGGCTGACAAGTACCCTACGTGTGGCCATAAAAGATACTGTGCTTTTAGGGCAGCTATTGTACTGTAGTCACCCAACTGAAGATGAACCCTGTAAGTCATGGGTCTGAGACAACAGAGAGCAAGTAATTTCTCAGCTAACTTGTGTTTTAGGAAGAGAATGCCAGATAATCCCATGCTCTGGAAAAGTGCGAAGCACCGCCTGCCTTCTGGATTAACGGTGGTTTTGTGGAGCTACCTTTAGTTAAATGCATATTATGCAACAAAATCCACTTACTGCTCTAAGGAGAAAAGTTGAACCTCTGTGTTGAAACAGATCCTATCAAACCTGCCTTCTACTGCAGGGTCCTAAAGCTTGTGTGGAAAGACCAATAGGTACAATAGCAGAAGGGAAAATAAGTTCTGTAACATTTCCGTAGAGGCAGTAACTTCATAACTTTATTAAATACATCCCAAGCTGATGAAATCAGCTCATGAAAGACTGAAAACAAATCATGCCTATGTATCTTTGTAAATGGCGGGTAACAGTAATATCCTTGCTAGGTGAACTTAATGCAAAGATTTTGGAGCCTTTTCATGTGTATGAGGTTTAGAAAGGCTGCTGTTCCTTCTGCTGATGCTGACTGTTGAACTAGTGCTTAAAACCACAACTTTGCAAAGGATTTATCCTACTGTACCCTGCCAAGACAGCTGATGTAAGACAAAGCACATGAGCAGCAGAAATAAAGGATTCTTGAGCAAGCAAGATGGTCCAGTTTTCTGCTCTGCAGCCTTCCCTTTTAAAATTCTGCTTTATGCTGTTAACACACACACAAAAAGCCAGGAGGAAGATCTAATAATGTAGAACAAACATGCCACAATCATCCAAAACCTGGAACATGCTGTGCCTGGGGGTTAGCAAGCCAAGAGTTAACATGGGCAGTTGGGGAATGAAAATTCACAGAATTAAGGCCAGGACACTCGCTGTTTTATTGCCTTCAAGTCTTGCTACGACAAGTGTTTCTAGTAACTTCCTTTGCCCTTCAGCAAAGGAATCGATTGCTTAGACAGATTTTTATTAAAAATAACTACTATAATGCAGGATGATTGGAAGTAGAATGCACTATGCATAGCTCCAGTGCTGCAGAGCTCAATGGGGGCCACCTGCTCTTTGGAGAGGAGCTGTGGCAGTGGAAGTGAGCAGCATGCTGGCACAGCTAGGGTGATCACAGTGCAAGGGCTGTGAGTGGTTCAGAGCTGGCTCCGATACATGTGCCACACACTACAGCACTGGCACAACCTTAATACATGGCTTAATTCTCTAATACGCTGCCTAATAGTTTCTGTGCCAAACAGGAATCCCAGAACACTGACCCTACACAGACCAAAACGACACCTCATGTATCCCATGTCTGCATCCTGTAGAAATTTACAGTTCAGCTAAACAATTAGTAGTGTTTTCTAGAGCAAGATCAGTGACTTGGTTTTAGTCATCTTGCACCACAAGACATGTGGAGCATGCCATGGGTGGAAGTTCAAAAACCAAAACATAGCCCCATGTGCAGCTTCCATAAGTATGATTACAAAAACAAAAATCAACTGGAGATAACAAGAGCTACTCTCTACAGCTTGCCATTTTTCTGTTTTTAAAGCACAGATCTGAGTACAGAGGCCTGCGCAATCATATGACTCGCTGCAGAGGTAAAAAGCTCTGTGCCATCTAAGTAACTTAACTGGGGTAAGTGCTTGCAGCCTTCCAGGGAATATGATTTCCCCCCTTTTTAAAACCAGCTTTTGCTATTGCAAATTTAAAAATGGAAAACCTGGCTGTGCAGCTTCATGAAGTGCTGGCTTGTTGTCCAAACAATGGGCAACCGCTTCCCATAATGATTTTCTACTTTATGATCTGCTGGTAATTTTTGTAATGCCAATGGTGGAAGACAACCCGATCTGATTACAAGTACTGATACTGACTGGTTGTTTTGGAGAGTAGGAGAGTAACACACCCCATCTAAACCGTCTGTTAGCACACATACTTGACTGGCTGCTTGAACTCATGGGGGGCCATTAACACAAATCATTCTTTCTTCTTACTCACACTGAACTCTGAAAACGCCAAGTTTTGCTGTTGTTATGATGCAAAGATGGTATAGCCAGTGTTGCAAAGTAAGAAGTCCAAAATAACTTTTATTGAGACACAAGGAAGGCACAACTCTGTTCACTTGCAATGGGGGACCTGAGTTAGCAGGGACTTTAATTCTGCCTTTGGCTATTGTGAACAGAATCCAATTTTGCAGAGATATTTCACAACTAAGAGTAAAAAATTTCTCCACTGCCTGGTTCAGCAACATTTAGTCGCCTTCTCCTCAGCAAGATTAAACAGACACATAAGCATCCACATTAGACAACCACAATCTTAGACTGAAGTCAACCAGGGCCTTTCACTCCTGCTTAATGCCATTAAAGTATTCCGTTAATGCATCCATGAGCTCCTGCTTCTTCCCCCCACCCTTCAGCCCATAAAGCTTGCATGCATCCTTCAGAACAGGTACAGTGAACTTGCCCAGAGTGCCCTCCTGTACATGACTCCGCAGCTCATCTTTTGAGATTTCTACCTTGAGCCTCTTCTTTGCTGGACCATCAGAAGCTAGAAATTTTAGATCACCAAGATTTTAAAGTCGCTTCATAGAAAGACATCAGTGTTTCTTATACACAACACTGTTAATGGCAGTTAGCACATGGTACTTTAACAGCTCACAGACCTAGTTTCCACATTTTGTTTTAAGAAGCAGGTGTCACTCACTACGCAAGTCATGTAGCTTTTCACTGATAGGAGTAATTTCAAACAAGTATGAAACTTTGTGTCCTGATGGAAAGATCACCCCAAAATGAAACTTTTAAGGGATTCTCATTGAGACAGCAGAATGCAATGCTTCCACCGAGAGCTCAGCTAACTGACACTCCCACTTCATGCAGTTTCATAGACTCCCAGACTACGCACGTACTTCAGCATTACTTAGCCATTCAGCCCTAAAGATGCTCATCCTGGACTCACTAAACAGCCCATGCATAAAAGTCTGCTTCCTCACCAACACAAACCGAAAGCATGAACAATTTTATTACTCTGGCACAAAAAAAAAAAACACCCCCAAAATTAAAATAAAATAAAAAATTTCAATCATTTACCCACATTGCTTCCAATACTTCACTATGCACTTTCTCATTCCAGCAGCTCTCCAACTGGATACTGGAATCTCCTCTACTCCCTGAGAATCACTACTGGGTATAAATCCACTTCCTTGTGAAGAGGAGTAGGAAGGCTGTCACACAAGTGGCTTCTTTAAACTATGAGATGAACTTGAAACTTCAGGCTTCTAAACAACATACAGACATCGTGTTGTGTGTCTGCATCACCATCACTTACCTTGGTTTTGCTTTACAGCCTTCCCATTGGGATTGTAGTCAGGGGGATAAACCAGCTCCTTAAACTCCTCCACCAGGTTGCCCAACCTGCGGTTCATCTCTTCAACCTTTGGCACTGGTAAAAGAGAAAGGTTTGCCCTCTCAAAAAATATAGTGATGACAGGAAATTCTAAACAAGGCCATCATACCCCATCCCTGGCAGTGTTCAAGGCCAGGTTGAATGGGGTTTGGAGCAACCTGGTCTACTGGAAGGGGGTTAGAACTGGATGAGCTTTAAGGTCCCTTACAATCCTAACCATTCTGTGATTCTATGATTCTATCACCAATACAATTGTGTCTCTGTAATAACTAGCAAGCGTCTTGCAAGCATGTGAAATGCAAAGACCTATGTTATGATACCCACAGATGAGAAATGTACAGCTTTTGATAATACCAAAAATCTGTATCATATGTTATGTAATGGACTCGCACATTTCCTGAATAAGACATACATACATAGAACAAAACTGACACTGACAAGCTGGAAGTGTCATAAAAAATCTCCCACTTGCCTACACTGCTACCCAGGTCTTATCTTAAATATTTAGAATACAACAGGTTACTATCTAAGGTTGCAAGTAGTTTGAGGCAAACCAGCTTGTTTCTGTCATGTATTGGTATGATATCTTGCCAGAAACCTAGATAATTTGTTAGGTGTCCTTCAGAAGAGACAAGTAGTTACTCTAACACTGTTGCTGGAGTACAACATCGTTTTAAAAAAGGAATTTCTCCTTCAAGAATAGGTTTCTAACCTTTAACAAGACACTCTTACCTAGGAACTCTCACAGCCACAAGGTGGCATCACTGCCTCCTCCACAATAATTCTCTCAGTAGTTCTGTCCATTTATCAGACTGAAATATTAATTAGATTCTTGAAGAAAGGAATTTATGAAAAAAATCTTGTCACCATAGAAAAAAGGTGATTCAAATTTAATTTTGGAGGGTAAAGTGAACAATTTTTCCTTTATCTTGAAAGTGACAGCATTAGAAAGTAAGGTTTCAATGTTTCAGAACGGACACATACAGAATTCTACATCTTGAAACTGCACACAACTGAAGTATTTTTAAAAGACTTTGGGTTTCTAGTAGCACATCTCTGACTTCAAACTAAGCCAAGAGCTTTCTGCCCCACCTCCCTTTGCATCCACCAATAATTCTCACTTGTAAGATCCTCAGCTTGTTCTGGTTCGAGCATATCCAGTGCCAAAGCCTCCAGATTCCTGAAGTGCTGCTGCAAAACTGGGTTCTCAAAGCTGTCAGTCCTGTCAAGAACCCCCCAAAACATCAATGCATGCAGCCAAGAAGACAGACATGTAAGATCTACCCCCAACTTCTTTCAAGTAAAACTACCCTCTTTCTCCTCCGACAATCCATCTCATCAGAACTGCTTTTTCTCTTTTCAATTTACCTGCTGAATCACTATCCTGTCATGCATCAACCCCATTAGAAAGCTGTGTGAGAGAAATGGAGACAGTGGAGAAATGAAGACTTTAATAACAGCTATACTACTTTCCACATACCTAGGAAAGGATCTCCCATAAGAGCACTTCATAAAAAGTATCCTTGCTATAATGAAAAAGGCCCAACTATTCCCTCTAACGTGCTCTAATTTAAACAATCCCAATCTGATCTGCAATAGATTGGCAGAACCACAATAAAATGCGAAACCTCTGCAACAAATGACAACAGCCCAGACAACAAGGGCAATACTGTAAAGAGCTCCAGAACGTGCTACATAAAGCATGTGGTGCCTGGGTATTCAAAATTATTAAGAATAAAGTTTGGACAAAGCTATTGCAAAGGGAAGCAATTTGCATCAAAATACACCAAAGTCTCATCTCGTGGACACCACAGCTGACCAATGTGTGCAAAAGAGCAAACAGCATTGTGCTTTCTTCCCCATGCTACCCCCTGCATGCTATTTATCTCCATATACCTGTATTTGAAACGGAGTTTTTGAACTATTTCCTTCATTTTGTCCACCTGCTCTCGACTGGCTGGCACCTTTACTGTAAAATCAACTTTCCGCTTGTCATCTGCGTATGGGAGGAAGATGATGTGGAAGCCTACATAGAAGAGAGGGAGCAAGAGAACAGTTATACAGAATCACGGCCTCAAAATGATCCTTTATGGGAAAGGCCAAGATACTTATTATCTGCCTAGGTCTGCTGACTCCAAACTAGCTAGCTGTTTTGTTGTACACAACAGCGATCCGTAACACTTCCTAGCACCTACAGCGTGGCATTCAATCCCAATCTCAATGTATATAATCAACATCACTAACGTCTTATTGAAAGAGATTCCAACTGAATGCATAGCTAAGAGTGGTATACTTGCGAGTCGCTTTGTATGAAGGAGATCAACTTGTCCACCTTCCCCATCTCTCACTGGATATAAGCTTGATAAAGGCTTGTGTGAAAATTGAGTGTTCACATGTTATTTCTGAAATGCTTTACTTTGTACACAAGCAGTGTTACTTCCCTAGTTTACACCCTCCCAGAAGAGGATTTTTAACTTAAAAGAGGTAAGAAAATGCAAAAGAGCAAGAGTCTGCCTTTGCTCCTTAATCATTCTGCACTCAGCTGAATGGATGCAGGGAAAGGCAGCATCTTTTCCCATACCTGGAGGAGCTATCTGCACTTTCTGCTCATCCACCTCTTCCTCCTGGGGAATTAGGGCCACAAAGCGAGGAGGGCTGTTCTGCCGGGCAGTATATCTGCACAGTATCATCATTTCCCTCTCCAGGCATTTCATCAGTAAGGCATTAAATAGCGTTGTACTCCCTGCAAAGTAAAGACTACACTGGTCAGACTAACAGCTTTGGTCCTTTGTTCAGGAAAGTAAGCCCAGACATTATAGTTTCAAAACCTGTGACTTCTTTGAAATGGCTGAAATATTGGAGAGGTAAAAAGCAGCTTTTGGAAGGGGGAGCCCTCAGAAATGACAACACTAGTGTCAATCCTAACCACAGCAGTGAGAAATCTAGTGAGAAATGAAATCATGAGCATCTGAGCTATCAAATACTATTTAAAGCTGTAAACAGGTGTCTAAAAAGCCTCTTTCTGTTCTGGTGAGACATCATAGCAGCAGCACATCATAGAACCTTTGTAGAAGTAGCACTAAGAATTCAGACTGCAGTATTCCTCTCTTGATGCACACATTTACTTTGTCTTTTACCATATTTGGTGGTCAAGAAAAGACTGACATGTAAGTGAGGTGTTTGATTCAGGAACCTGAAAAGCTGGGGAACCTAGTGTAAAGATTGTTAGCCAGACACCACAAAATATTTGGTCATAACTCAGCCTTCTCTATCCACCAGTAGATTGAGGAGCTAGAATTTTTTCTTTACTACTGAAGTTTGGGATGCATTAATACTGTATTTCTCAATAAGCAGACTTTCATGCACATGTAAAAAGGGGAGAAAAAGCAGTCCTAAGCATCCTCTCCTCTCTTCACAAGCCCATAAAGTTCTGCTAATTCTGCATAGTTTTGATTAGCTGCTTGTCATGATGGATGAAACACAAAATCTAATCAGCTCTTCAGCTACTGAAGAAAACGAGAATTAATCCGCAGCTGAGCGGGTCAGTAACAGTAAATTCCATACTTTTCAGCATTAGCAAGTTTTTATATTAGACAAAGATTTTACACTCGCTCTCCAAAGGCTCAAAACCACTATGAATCAGCTGGTTACCCTAATACGAAGTGGTGAATCTTCTCTTGCTATCTTTACTTACCATTTATTAGGGACTCCTCAGGATAGATGAACTGGGAGGGCCTGATATGGTGGTGCTGTTTTAGCATTGACAGTGGTTTGAAACCAATCAGATACAAGCCTGGAGAACCAAACCGTCTTAATTCTTCTGTTTCCTCTTTCTCCAGCACAATCTGTCGGTTTCCATATGTCTAAACCAGGGAAGAGCAGATAGTAGTGCTGGCAGCATAAAAAAAACTTGCAGGGGGAGGGAGCAGAAGAGGATGCAATTGCTGTCTTCCACTATTGAAAAAAAGGATTTCAGACAAGACAGAGCGAAGTCTCATCATTAGTGCACATGGAAGTGGCAAGCCTCAGTCTGTGATCCCAAGGGAAATTCCACCTGGACATCAGCAAAATGCACTTTCCTAAAGACAACGGTTAAGCCCTGGCACAGAGAGGCCATGTCCATTCCTTGGAGTTCTTCAGAGCTGCCCCAAACAAACCTGAGCAACCTGATCTGGCTTTGTGAGTCTTGCTCTAGACTGGGTTGGACCAGACATTTTCAGAGGTGCTGATTCTACGCTTGCTTCAGCAGATGCACATCAGCTATCTACTCTTGGCAGAAACAGTGACCAAGGAACAATGCTTTTGATAGGTCACAAAAACATATTGTAGTCTAGCTGCTGAAGTTAGACATCACGGCTTAATGTCCAGCTTTTTTTTCATCTCCTTTACTTTATCTGAAGAAACTAATGCCCAGCATAAACAATATTTAATCCTAAGACAACAACTTTAAGAGCCTCTGGCATGAAAAAACGTATTTGTGCACTTGTGACAATATACCTAGCAACTGCATATCCTACTTTGAAATAAGGCAGTGCCTAAACAGAACGTGACATTAAATCTACATCAGCCGAACTATCAAGCAGAAAGACAAAGCAAAGAATAAAATAACAAAAGAAAAACCCAAAGGTAATATACCCTTTTTTGTTCTTGTTTGGAAAAAAGCTCCAACACTCCCCCACCTCCTATGATTCACACTTGTCTGATCAATAAAATGGCCAAAATCTGTTCCTAGTGAATCCAAAAATAAAATGAGCAGTGACAGCACAAGGCCACATAAGGTCAAGCTCTGAAAGCCTGGTTCTGCAGGTCAGAAATGACCTGTCTCTCTAAGCACATTTCCACTAGTAGCTCTGCTTTCTTTGACAGCCAAGCTAGAAAAACAACCCGCTCTTAGTCTGCACGGAATTATAGAAGAGTTTTGGTTGGAAAGGACCTTAAGATTATCTAGTACCAAACCCCCTGCCATGGCAGGGGTGCCTCACACGAGACCATGTTGCCTAAGGCTCTGTCCAACCTGGCCTCGAACACTGACAGGGATGGAGCATTCACGATTTCCTTAGGCAACCCACTCCAGTGCCTCACCACCCTCACAGTAAAGAACTTCTTCCCCATATTTAACCTGAACTTTCCCTGTTTAAACCCATTACCCCTTGTCCTAACACTACAGTCCCTAATGAAGAGTCCCTCTCCAGCATCCTTGTAGGCCCCCTTCAGATACTGGAAGGCTGCTAGGAGGTCTCCACACAACCTTTTCTCCAGGCTGAACAGCCCCAACTTTCTTGGCCTGTTTTCATACATAGCTTACAAAGTGAACAGGCTGTCCCCAGGGGCATACATATGTAAATATTTCTGCATCTGATCTTGAAAGAGAAACATAACCAAAAGCAGCAAGATAACCAGCATCTCTTCCCCCGCATCACAGGAAAAAGCAGGCACATAATCAGTATGTTACCTGAGCCCTTTTTGTGTCACTAGGCAGGAGCAAGCTGCCTGTTTTTGCATTAAACATCCTTGTTTTTATTTTAACCAGTTCATTAGTTTCCCGATAAAGCTTCACCGGATAGGGCTTGTGAGCTTTGTGAAGAAGGTTGTAAACACCAACAGAAAGCGACAGATCTTTGTTCAGGTACAGATTTAACCTGTGTAAAAAAGCAGATACAGACTTGAGGCTTCTGAAAGTTCACTTGCAAAGAAAGTAATCTCCTCAGAGAACTTATTTTCTCTGCCCTCCTCCTCCTCCCCCAAAAATCACATGTATCTGAGCAAGACTGCCAGTGGCAACAGCTCAGTTTGGGATTTTTAATATATATTTAAGAAAAACACTAGGCTGTCAAGGGGAGCTCACTCCCTTAATGTGCTTTCACATCATTCTGCTATGAACTGACTCATTTAAAAACACAACTGTTATGGAGTGCGTGGCTCCAAAAATACTTTCTATCTGCTTTGTCAAGATCCCTCTAATCTCTCTGAAAGTATCTTTAATCTTACAGTAGGAGATCAGAAATATCAAGGCTATGTGAATCCACACCAAGTGCCTAGACAGACTGGCCACACGAAACTATTTCATAACAGGCCAAAATACCTACTATTCATATTGAGGCACTTCTTTCTAAGTTAACACCACTAAGAAGAGCATCATTTCAATCAGATTTCATTACAAACTATTTCACATGTTGCAGAGCTTTTTGTATTTTACTTGGCAATAATGTCATTTTTAAAAAAATGATCATGCCTGCACAAGCTCGATACAGAAGACGTCACACAGAGGAAAAAAGGAAGCCAAGCTTCAATCTCTACTCTTCTCACCCACCAAAGACAAATATCCTTGGAAGCTAGGGAAGAAATACCAATATTGGCCTAAGGAACTAAGACTGAGGAATGCAAGCACTGATGTCTTTATATTCCAATTGTTCCAGAGGAGGGTAATGAGACACAGTCTAAAGAGGCATCAGGTCCCGCCACTGAATGAAATGTCTAGGGTATTTCTAGAATAACTACAATTTCTAGAATATTATCTAGAATAACTAGGGACAAACCTGGCTAAAGTCCGTTTCTTTGTCTCCTTCGCTCGTACTTTCTTCATGAGATGTTCCAGTTTCTCTGACTGCTCAGGTTGGATCCCAAGGTCCTCATCTTCTGCTATGTTTACTATATCCCTGTAGAACAGAGAGATATCGAACCCTCCAGGCTTTTTTAAGTGCATCAAGTCCAGGATGATATCTAGAAACACAGTAAAAGATAGGAGAAGGAGGATCACAGAAACAGCTTTTTCCCCACATTGGCATTATTTCTCAGCATTCTCAGATTTCTCTCTTTACACAAAGAATTAATGAAGGAGTAAGCTCCAAATTGTCACCTGCACCAGATGTAAAGTTTTATAGGGAAAGAGGCAAAAGACATTCTTCAACTTCGGTCTAAACAACATAGCACAGAAAGTGTTTCCTCCCTAATTAAGAATCTGGACAATATTGTGTATGAAGAGGCTGCTTCAGGCACAGATGCAGGTAACAAGCTCAGAAATACCCAGTTTTAAGGGCTAATGGATTAACTAAGCCTCACAGCTTCTAAATCCAGCACATCTGCTGAACTCCAAGAGCACTAGTTACCACAGCTACACAGTTGAATAAAAGAAGCATTTGCTCTCTAGTCACTAAGCTCAGGATTCTGTTCTTCAGCTAATTCAAAATGGAGCCATTTTCTCTTCCTGGAAAATGGTGGAACAATGAAATAAAGTAGTTTGTTTTCCATGGCCCTCTCAAGTCCTGATTTATGCTATCAGAGTAGAAAAAGAGATCCTAGAAAACAAACATTAGTTGTTGGATACCAGATTGGATAGGAAATTTTCTAATTTAGTTTAAATACCAAATTTCTAATTTGGAAAGTTTGAGAAAACTTTGCCAGTTCTGATGATTTTATGTTCTTCTTCCACCACAAACTTGCAATGCAATCAGCATCTGCAAGGATACATCACTTTTATTCTGCCTGAAATTAGAGGGGAAAATAATGACCTGTGTCTCTCAGATCACCAGCTCTGGTTCGGGCCAGCTTGGCTTTAGCACTGTCATTGGCATGAGGGTCATCCTCGTTGGTGAAGAGCATGATCCTTTTGTGGCTCAATCTGACTCGGACATCACTGAAGAGATTAGAGCAGGCCCAGAGTGCTTCACCCAGTGAATAGTCAGCATTGTGGCCAAAGGTGTCATGGAAAAGTATTTGTCCTTTGTCTCCCTTGTACTGGTCCAGCTCTAGGACACGCTTTGCACCTAAGGAGAATAACAGCATTCATATACATTAGAAATACTGAAAGAAGTACTGCAAACTCTTCCAAATGTGCATCGCGGGGCCCTTGCAGTTGATATCTGACTAATGTCCTCTCACACCTTTGTGGCAATGCCCTTCCAACACCTATCTGAGAAAACAGTTCAGCATAGCCTAATGTTTGCAATATTGCAAGCCAGTTACCACCTGAAAGTACCTACGAGGGCCAAGAGGACACAAGTGTCCTGGCAATAATGAGGGGCTCTTCCTGCTGGGGGAGGGAAACAGGCACGGATCCAAGTATTACAAACCCTCTACACTCAAAGGACAAGTGCTCAGCAGGAAAGGCAGTAACTGCACCCACTGCAGAGGCACAACAGACTGCTGCGCCACCAGGGAGAGGAGAGGAGCCTGAAATACACCCTGCATCTCCACAGCACATTGGAAGGCTCATAATTATGTACTATACGCTTACTAACTACAGTATTATTTTTCTTATCCAGAGCATGCTGCTCTCCAGGGGCAGCAAATAAACAATTCTGTTCCTTTTTAACAGCCACCACCTCTCACCTGCATTGTCTTCATCAGCACAGCCAAGCTACTTCCTCTAAGGCAAGCCAAAAGGCAAGCAGGGAGAGAGGAGGAAAAAAGGATGAGCAAGAAGCCTAAGGTGCCTGCTGCCAGAAAAGGCAGAAGAACTTAAAGCAGTCTTGTCAGGTCCCTGTTGCAATTAATTCTGAAACTAGGACAAGGTACAGTTCTTTCAGGAGACCTCCCTGTGTTATTAAACCTGCTAGTTACGAAAACTAAATCAAACCTCCTCAGAGATAAAGGCTGCTATTAAAAGCTAGTAGACAAAATCACCCACAAAACTGCTGTCAGAGAATCAGCAACCACTAGCATGCATTCTTTGCACTCCTATCTTTTCCAATTCAGCAACTGGCACTCATTCTCAAGCAGATGCTAGATAATTAATAATAAACGGTGGCCACAAAGATTATGGAGACTCCCTTTTTACAAGAAGTCACATGGAAAAGATGAAAGCTAATGGGCACAAGTTACTCTTTGGGAGATACTGACTGGACACAAGAGAAAAAATTGTCACAATGAGAAGAATCAGGTACTCGAATCATCTCCCAGGGAAGTGGTGGACTCCCCAACACTGGACACTTTCAAGATTTGGCTGGACAGGGTGGTGGGACATCTAGTCTAGTTCATGCCTACCTAGAAAGGTTGGACCAGGTGATCCTTGAGGTCACTTCCAACCTGGTATTCTATGATTCTACGATTAATTCTACGAAATTCTAAGAAAAGGAAGAGCTAAATTCAAGAACTGCAAAACTTGTTCTGAAAATATGAGATGGAACACACCAAACAGGTTAGCATATTGGACAACCTGTTCTAGCTGACCCTGCTTGAGCCAGAAGGTTGGAGAAGACAACCTCCAGGAATCACATCTAACCTCAGCCATTCTGTGGTATTCTCCATCACCTGGAATGCACTGGACCTTAGCATGTACACATGCTTTTCTGAAGTGCAGCAGATACATGATGGGTCTCCAAGAGTTCTGCTAAGATCTTAGGTTTAGCACACAGCAAGGGAACCATCACATTAAAATAGAAGAAAATACATGGGAAAGGGATCTCACCCAATTATAACAGACAAAGCTAAGCTCCTACTAAGATCCCATGCTTTCAATAAACTTCTAAACCTACCCTTCCCCAATACACCTCAGTAATAGCAACCTTTTCGTTAATCTGACAGCTGTTTTCAGAGACCAGTTACTGACAGTGCTGCTACACAATTTCCTTACTCCATCTTTCTATGTGACTTTCGTATCACTTTACTGCCTCTACCTGGATTATCCAGCTCCTGAAGAACATAGACGTGCTTGAAATCCGCTGAGTTCTTGTTCTTTTCTGTGCCATAGAACACCACGCCCAGCAAGTCCCTGTCACTACTAATGATTTTGCTGGTGTACACACTCCAGATGCACTGGAAAAAATAAGAAAAAAAGGAGAAAAAAATGCACACAGGTCAACGCATGAAGAAAATCACCCGTGGTAAGGGTGCAACAGTTCTGACTTTGGCAATCAGGCCTTTATACAAGTAGACTCTAGCAAACAGAACCACAACAAATGCTTTAAGCTACGTTTCCCCAGGAGAAAGAGTTTGGGATTCTTGTTTTTCAAGAATCCCAGTACACAGCCTTGGGTATTTTTGCATTAGCATTCCCTTTCTACGAGCAAGATCCATGCCGAAGGGCGGATCCATCGCCCATTCTATACACGTTTCCCTCACAACTCTGGACACGGCCCACCAGGCAACAGATCCTCCAGTCCCACAGCCATCCTTCAACCTCGAGCTGCTCGAGCGTCCCGGGGCCCTTACACCAACAGACCAGACAGGGCGACCACCCGGTCCCGGAGATTCCCCAAGCAGCCTTACCTGGATGGTCATGTCAAAGGGAGTCACGCCGTCCCCGTCGGGCTCAAACATGCCCTCGGACGCATCCACTAAGAAAATGAGGCTGTCCCGACCTAAGAACTTGTAATCCGCTATGGAACAGGGAGGGGAACAGCTTTAGCAGCGGCCCGCTCCACCCGCTGACCCCCGAAGAGAGCGGGCCCTGGCCTGTCCCCTGGGATGGGGGGTGAACCCTTACCGACCGCCTCAGCCCTCTCCTCATCCTGTTCCTCCTCCTCCTCCTCCTCCGGCCCCTCGCTCCGATAGTAAGACACCCAATCCGACATGGCTCCCGGTCCCGCGCGAGGCCCAGCGGAACCACAAGCACCAGCACCCCACGCTCAGCCAACCACTCACCACGGGACCAGCCCTCCACAGAGCCACTGACCAATAGCCCTGCACCTCCCGCGGGAAGCCACGCCTCCCCCCCGCGTTGATTGGTTCGAAAGAGAGAGCGAAGGCGGGAGCTCTGGCCGCCCGGCCAAACTTCAGCCAATGGCAGGGGGCACTTCCCGCATCCCCGTTCACTGAGCTCTGGCCCCGCCCCCTCGCCGAGCCCCGCCCCCGGCCGGAACCGCGGCGCTGCATAACGGCGCAATGACGGGGTAGCCCGGCTGGCTGCCGGCTGTCGCGCATGCGCAGAGGCTGTGTCGCCCTTTCCGTTCCGCCTGTCACCGCACCGTTGGTGCTGCCGCACCCGCACCCGGGACCGGTGGTGGCGGGAACGGTACGGGGGCCGCTCTTACCCATTCCCTTCCGCTTCTCGGTACCTGGCGGGGCGGCAGGTGTCTATCAGGGCTCCCGGTGCCGCCCGGCGGCCGTGCCCGCGCCCCCATGGAGGAGCCGCTGGCCCTGCATCCCGTGAAGCTCTATGTGTACGACCTGTCCAAGGGCATGGCCCGGCGCCTCAGCCCCCTCATGCTGGGTAAGAGCACGGCGGGGGCACCGGCACTGCCCCCCCCTCCGCGAAGGGCCCGGCCCGGGCCTCCCCTCCCGTTGCCGCCTCAGGAGGGTCGTGTCCTCCCACCCACCGCTGCGGTCCGGGCGGGAAAGGGCCGAAACTACCCGCTGCAGCCCCGGGCGTGGCTTGACCCGGCCCGGTACCGCTCTCCCAAGGGAATGGCCCCCCGGGGAAGGGCTCCCTTGGGTGTGGGTAGCTGGCACTGAGCTGCGGCGGTGGCCGGTGCCTGAAGCACGGCTTAGGAGTGCGCGGGCCTTGCTCGGGGGCTCGGTGTGGGGGGTTTAGCGGAAGCATCCCTGTCTCCATTGTCAGCGGGACCAGCTTTGTCAGGCAGGCAGGTCCAGGTGAAGAGGGTCCAGGCACTTTTCCACCGTCTGTCATTGGCATGATTTACTAAAGGCTAATTAAAAGTATTACTTAGCCCCTGAAGTGAGGGAAAGCTCATGTTCATGACACCCCAGCTGCTGTGACACCTTGGCAGGAAGGCTGAGCTGGAAGAAGGCCTGCTGCTGTTCACAAGATTATTGGGTTTGTGTTGTGGTGAGTCTGGACTGGGTTGAGCATTGCACAGCTGTGATGCGCAGCAAGCCACCTTCTCCTTCCAGAGAGTTGGTAGGAGCTTGTTGTGTGGCTTATCAAGTATGTGTGTGTTTCCAGCTGAACCTTGGACTGGGGACACAAAAAAAAAAAACCACAGGTTTTGCTTGAAGTTTTGGAAGCGTGAATTAGGAGCAGAACAAGAAAGTGGTTTGTACCTGTTACGTGTAGGCTCTGGCCCATATCAGTCTGTATGAAATGAGACTTCTCAACAGGGGCAGTGTCTGAACAGATGGCTCTGTGTAATCTTGTTTTACAGTTTGTTGGCATTCGCTTCACTCATCTTTACTAAGAGGAGGTTCTGTGCTTTCCCGCAGGCTTAAAATCAAAGTCCAAATAATTCTTAGTGTGAGGTTTCCTACAAGGCAATGATAGGCTTCCAAAGTTGAGAAGGTAATATTGTGGAGATTGAATGGGCTGTGCTCCATTAGCCATAAAGCAACAACAGCTGTGGAAGATGGGTGCTTCCTGTACTGGTTAACCTCAGAACATTTTGTGTGGTCACTCACTTCTGTTGCAGCCCTCAGGGGAGTAATTTTTCACTTGTTAATTCACAATAGCCATGTTTTATCTTGTGCTAGGAGTTACATGTCTTAAGATACAAATTACATGTGTGTATGATTTACCTGTGTTAGAGGTGAGCAGATTTTTACCACTCTATTTCGACATGTTGATCCAAGCAAAGACTTGTACAGAAATAGGTTGTCACTTTGTGCATCTCCATGCCAGTCTTCACACAGGTTTCTCTTACATGCAGACTCAATCTTAGGATCTTTTAGCTTTCTGAATTTCTACATAAAAACACTTAGTGCGCAACTTCATTTTTGATGCTATCCGAACAGCAATTTCAAAACCTTGTGCTTGTGATACAGTTTGGTGCTACCCTTTGAGGAGTCTGAGTAATGAAAAGGAAAACTTACAAAGCTGAGCACACCTCTTGGAAGCATGGGAAGTGTCACTCATACTGCCCAGTAACCAGCTGAGCTCAGACGTGTTCATGGAGCAGGGCCAACAAGGCCTATGTGGTCACAGTGACAGTGCAGCCTGCGGAACACTTGTGGTAGTGTGGATCCAGCAACTGAATTGTTTGTAAAACAAATCATTGTTTGTTCCTTTTTTCCTTCAAGTTAAGGCTCTTATGTGGTTTACATCCAGCTCTCTCATATCTCCAGATTATTTTAGATACCTCCCGAAGAGAGAAGTGATGGAGAGAATGTTCTGCTTGCCTGCTTTTTCTTGAAGAACAGCAGAATCTGTTGCTACTTCTCTGTACATCAACTTTGAGGTGGACAATAGCTAGTTTGGTTTTTTTTTTGCCAGTGATGTCCTTAAATTGTACTTCATCAGAAAAAGTCACAAATTGAAGAGGAAAGGATTTCTTAGATAACTTAGTGCCATATATTTGTCATCTGTACTTCAAGTATTCTTCCCGTAGATGCTGCGTTTTACTGAAATAGTGCTTTAGCTTTGAGTGATAATTCCGTAACATCACCTATACGGAAATACATATGATTTAGAAAGAAGAAACAAATACAATCATTGATTGTGTTAAAATCAATTCCTAGTGTGCTCGAAAACAGTTCAGATCCCACTGCCAGAGTGGGATGCATCCCTTCTTATAGTGGTGACCACTGCAAGAGCATCACCACATGATATCTTGAGTTGTGCTAATAGGATCCAGAGGTATTATGGATTATACCAATACAGCATTTAAGGATCAAGTCTCACTACTAAATGTTGTCTGAACTTTTTCAGTATCGGTTCCCTTTGTTGTCGTTGAATGATGAACCTGGAAGGCAGACCTATACAGCACCGTTCATAGCAGGCTTTAGGGTGACACAGTCATGCACTTGGGCACGTCTTCACTTTTTGTTGTTCCTAATTTTTTGTGAGATTCCTGTATTTCTCGGTGAATACTTCTGTTCTAAAGTATACATGACCAAATATTACAGTTCGATCGCCTTTGAAATCAGAAGTGGTGTGTTTAATTTTTGTGTGCTGTTGCTTTACATGCATCTTCTATACAGGTACTGTTCCCTCTCCACCATTCTCAGTCTGAGAGGCTATGTTTGTCCACCTACATGATCTAAAAATAGTAAATGTTAACCTGACTGCAGTGAGATTTCTGTTTTCAAGACAGAAAATATAATCCACCTGATTATTCTGCGGAGGGTAGAAAGGAAGACAGAGTAGTTCAGCTTGCAGTGCTGATTTTGAAGTAGATGTACAAAGGCAGAGAAATCTTTAAGGAAGATTAAAATTCTATTGCATCATGGGCCTAAAGGCAAATGTCTTGCGCCTCCCAAAGTTCTCCTGTCCTGTAACAGAGCTTATTGCTCATGTGACTCAAAGAATGGGCAGGACCTTAGTTTACTGTGGCACCTTTGGATGAGGGTAGTATAAATTAATGATCAGTTAACTTGGCAGTATGTTTTGGTTGAAATGTAAGTGGTGAATTCAGCTGTAAGGACTTAACAGCCCAGAAGGGATTGCGGCAAAAGGTAACTGCTAAAAGGAGGTTCCTTCTGCTTTGTTCCTTTTTTCCAGACCCAGCACATCACTCTGCCTCTCTTCCACCTGTTCTGAAGAGTTTTGAATTGCTTCAATGTGAGATTCCATCAGAGCATTTGCTAGGGATTTCATGAAAATCAAGTGCATTTTCTTCCCCCAATCTAGCCTGCTTCTTGATATCTCTAGGCATCTCAAGGAGGAGAGAACTGAAGCAGGCTCCTCCCTCTACATTAGGCTGTCAGGTATTTTTGCTTCAATTGAGAGCCCTGGGTAGCACATAGGAGAAAGTGCTTGACTAATTCGGACAATTTTCACTTGAAAAGGGTAGGAATCGTAATGGATTTGCCTAAGGAAATTACAACAATATGCAAACCAATGCACTGTTATAATTTGGTCAGCCAGTGGGTATTTCTGTTGCTTCCAATTCCACGGGAGAATAGTTCACTGCTTTTCGGGGTGGCTTGCATATCCATTGCAGGGCATAGATACATTGTTAAAAAGTACTACGCTTCCCATTATTTCTTTATTTTGCAGCTCAGGAACTGATGTTGTTCTTGGGCTTGAGGGATGGATGGGTGGCCCATCTCCCTAATTCCTTCACATCTCAGAACTCTTCTGCCCTTCAGTCTAATAATTTGAATGAATATACGAACACCACTTTCATTGGGCATTTAAAACGCACAGGAATAAAACACGTTGTGTGGCCCTCAAGATTAAGAAATTAACTGTGCCAGTAAAATAGATTGGCAAGCATCTAATCTTCCTTCTGCTTAGCCTTCCTGATAAATCCAAGCCTGGAAGTAATTCCATTTGATTATATCCTAAAATTATATGGGCTTGCTTGCCTCTTTCAAAATACCCTCTTATCCTAGCAGTGACAATCTCCTGAATCAGTTGTGCAACAAACAATTCTAACTACTTTGTTGTCCACATTCCTGTAACTAAGCTGAGGGTCCTGAAACTGTTTAATGCATTTGAATGTTGTATTTGTCTCTAGGTTTCTGGCTCACATGAGCAACATGAAAGTATTTGAGCTGTGGCTGTTATAAAGTAAAATAACAGCAAATGAATAAAAACCCAAAACTTGTTCACTTGCCAGATGATACTCTGCCTCATTCAAACAAATTGAATCTTTGAGATGCTGAAGCGTACAGACCTATGCTAAATTGGCATCCCCTCCTGAATTCTACTGAGTATTTTAAGATGAGATCCATCTAAGCATATCAGGCATTAAAAAAAAACATAAAGATCAAGTATGTGATGAGGTTTCCAAAGCCTGACAAGGTATCATCACAAACAGGTGTACCACAGTAACCTTCATGTCCATGTTTGTGGTCTGTGACAAACACAAGGTAGCTCAACTTGCATTAGCTCATAATGCAAGCACGTCAAATTAAGCTGGACTGTTTCACATTTACTTCAGGCTGAGCTTGCGCTTGTGGGACAGCTGAAACCTCGTAACTTGACCATCTGCATTAATTGCTGTATGATTAAGTGTGTACATCTAAATTTGCGACATCATTTCCTGCTCCACAGGCCTCCGGAAATATTTATTGTGATAATATTGTGAATATCACAATATTCACATATTGTCATGATATGTGAAACATCTAAAGTCTTTAATTATCTTGCTGTTTCTGTTTTACCTGGATAAACAGGAGATGCCCAAAAGAGTATCATTCCATCATTCAGTGGAACAGTAATGTGGAACAGTACATTGCTGTTCCATATTATATGCATGTGGATCATTTGGATTAGCTTTGCTGTAGCTATTGAGTGAAGAGTAATGTCTGCAATTTAAAGGCTTTTGCAGCTCTAATCAAAATTACTGGGGAATCAGATTTTTCTATATAGTTACAGACAGCCTCAGCTTGCGAGTAAATGTGTTGCAGCAATAAGCATGAAATATGATGATGTCTGCCAGTACCCCAGATGGCATTTGCAATCCCTTCCTCTAGAGCACTCAATTGTCTATGGGATGTAAGCTCTGTTGCACTGCAGGATTAGATGGGGAGGCTCCCTGAAAAGCTTGACCTTCTGTTTTTTCAAGCTGGATAGTGCTGCCAGAAGCAGTTTTAGTGGAAAGTGTTGCTGCAAGGGGTGGGTACAACTTGTGCCGTAGCACTACTGCAGCAATACTGTGCTCATGCTCTCACTTGGGTAGCTGTCTGTGGAAACAGAACAGTGCTGATCCTCACTTGGTCATGCGGTTGGGGCTGGTGTTGTGTATCGAGCCTTCAGAGGCTGCAACGTATTTTGTATATAGTGGACAATGTCCAGCAGAAGGCAAAGACTGCCTTGATGGCTTTACATGAGCTTGTCAGGAGGGCACTGTGAGCTGTCACCTGTTCTGTGCAATGTCTGAGTTTGAGAGAAGGGCAAGAAGAGTAACACAAGAGGATCACCAACTGAGACAAAACTTCAGGAGGAAGATGGTGGTGGAGGTGAAGGTCTGCATAGAACCTCTTACATGATGTCGCAGACAGACATTGAGATTCTTGCTGAGCAGCAGAAAGGGAGCTGCACAGGTTCCTCAGAAGCTGGTGGCTATCAGCTTATTCCTGTTAGTCAGTTTAGGGTTGAGATGACAAGAGCCAGATGTGTAGCATAAGAAACTGCACAGCATACCAAAAGTTCTTGGTCTTAGATGTCTCTTGATGGTGTGTATGGGGTGAATAATGGCAGGTTTCTTAGGCATGGGATTCCCCAATGTCATTGGAGAGGCCTGCACTGCCTCTGGCCAAGCACAGTCCACTGGTGGTAGAAGGGGATTTTGTTTTGCCTGCAGCAGGCTGGGGACCTGCTGTGGATGCTTTATTGTCATCAGTGCTGCAGATATGGCATGTGTTTTATGCAGTGATGGCCTGGTTAATGTCTTACAGGAGCCAAGCAAAAAGAGCAGGTCAGCATCTCTATTAAGATCATCAAACCAGTGCTTGGCACAAACTGACCTAGCTGAGCAGCCTCAGACAGACACGTCTTGTGAAGACAGGCAGCTTCACTTGCCAAGAGCTGTGCTGTTATTGCCCTGGCAGTTGCTGCCTCTTGTTGGCTACAGATTTTATGTGTAGCGGCCAGAGAGGAGCCCCCAAGGTTGGACTGCAATCTAATGCAAAGCCTCTTTCCTGAATTCTGCTGGTGTTTTGTTCATGCAGTCAGAGAATTGCAGTGGTGGAAAAGGGCCTCTGGAAGTCCTGCTCAAAGTAGATCCAGTGGGAGCAGATTCTTCAGGCCTCTGAGCCAGCTGACTTCTGAGTATCTCCACAGTGGAAATCACACATGCATTCTGATCCCTGCCCCAGGGTTTGATGACCTTCATGGTATTTTTTTTTTTATCCTCTTACCTAGTTGTGAATTTCCCTTTTTCCAGCTAGCACCTTTTGCCTTTCACCTCTGAGTAGAGCAAAGCACCCTTTTCCTCCATACACGTTAGACTGTTGTAGACAGCAATAAGGACTCTTGGCCTTCTCTTCTTGAGGCTGAACAGACCAGTTCTCTCAGCTGCTGTTCAGCTCAGCAAGTGCTCCAGCCCAGTATGTCTGTCTTAATGGGGAGGTCTGAAAGTAGACATGGCGTTCCAGATGTGATCTCACAAGTGTCAAATATGGGTAGTCACTCTCCTTGAGCTGCTGGCTGCAGCCTGTCTAGAGCAGCCCAGTGTGTGGTAGCCCTTGCCTCAATGACCTTTTCAAGTAGGTGCTGTGATTGCATGAGCAGGTTCTCAGCAGCACCTGCGCCATTGTCAGCATCTGCTAGAATTCTTTCACCTGCACATAGATCTAGGTGCAAAGTGGCAGCTTTGTGGAAAGCCCTTTGTTTGCTGGAAATGAGGGTGAAAGTAAATATTAAGATGTTCTTTTTCCATTTAGCGTGCAAAAGGACAAATATAGTTCTAGTATGTGCTGTGTTTGAAATGGTTTGTTTCTCTGCCCTAAAGGGTAAAGTTCAAGTTCTAGTGTTTTATTTTGAATGAATGTGTAATAATCTATTAACAGATATGCAGAACACTATGTGAAATTCATGTGGTAGAGCCTATCATAGGCCAGCTGCTAACGTTAAGGCAGTGCACTATACCCTACCTGCATGTTGCCAATGAGCCTGCAGTGCCGCTGGTGTCTCTGGCAGCTCTAGAGCACAAGGCAAAAGCTCTAATGGGGAAGGTGTGGAACAAGGGACAGAGAATGGAGGAGAAGAACAGCATGGGGCACACTGAAGGGGCAGCAAATGCTCCTGAGATGTTGTAACATACACTTTGCTTCTCTTGTCGTTGCTACTATCTTTTCGCCTTCATCCTACTCCATGCCTACATTTCTGTGAGGTGGATGACAGGGAATATGCTTGCTGCCTGGCTGTAATCCATGGTAGTGACAAATCAGTCCACCTACTTCAGAACTGTGTGTGCTTGCTTCTACTGGTGTCTCTATTGTCACAACAGTCTTTTCCCTGCCAGCACTCTTCTACGACCCTCATCTGACACAGGTATCTCGCTCTGTGCTTTTGTTTATTCTGTACTTGGACACATAAGCATCCTTTTCTCTGAACTCTCGAAGGATTATCCTCATCAATTATCCTCATCAATAAAAATCCTTTTTTTTTTTTTTAACTTGGTCCTCATGGTGACTGAAAGTTGGTTTTGCCCAAGAGAAAGAGCTCATGAAGAACTACTGCTGCTTTGAAGTAGCATGCTTGCTCCTGGCAATCCCAGACCCAAGCAGCCCTGTGGAGGAGTAAGAGGATAAATATCCCAAAACCCTCTGCCTATAGAAAGGGAAAGAACAGTGCCTTTGCCTGCCTGTGGGTTGTTAATGTCATGGTACTGATGTATGTGCCATGACTGGAGAGTATCTTTTCACAGGACAAGTGGAACTAGTACGCTGCAGCCTATCACTGCTAGCACACCAGGTATCTTGGAAGAAGCCGGACACCAACAGAAGAGTGGCCTCTTCAAGCTTCAGCAGAGAGGCCAAGACTTTAGCTTATGATAGTTAATTGAGTTTAGAGCAGTAACAGCTGGTGATCCTTTGGTGATCTTGAGATCCTACCATGAACACAGAGTTTTAGGTTTCCCACTTCTAGGGAACTAGCAATGCATTTCAGAAGACACAATGCTGTCAGCTTAGTGGTGCCTGAAGCAAGTCTTTGCTGCTGTGTTCTACAAAACACACAATTTGTATAAATTTCAACCCTGCACTCCTCCCTGCCTGACTGCACTTAAACTGGTAATTCTAAAGGGCAGGGGAGGGAAGGAAAAGGAGGAAATCATGGCATAGATTAGAGAGACTTTGACCACAGATCATATGTTTGAGTCAGATTTCTCTTCGCTGGCTGAAAATACTCTGTGCTGGCTAACTGCCTGCCATTATGAAATCTGTGTAAAATTCAACTCTTCTGTTCCTGACTGAAGGTGCTAATCTGAGGAAAAGTGTTTTTTTCTTGTTCTGTAGATAAAAGCCTAAGACAGATAAGCACTGGCAGGACAGGATGGCATTGCCACCTCTGCATACAGGAGGAAAAAAATATAGCCCTAGTGTGGACCAGGTAGTTAATTTGAAAGAAAGACATTCTGTTTCTTTAGAAGAAGCTGTGGGATGAAATCTTTGGCGTTATTGTCATGGTGAAGTAATAAGCATAGTTCTTATGTGATTGACAGACAGTAGGCTGAAATCTGGAAAATATGTTGCTAATAACTCTTCTTTTCTCTGCATACAGGGAAACAGCTGGATGGCATATGGTAAGTGACTAGATTTAAATCGCATAATGTGTGTTGAACACTATGTCGTATAGGAAGTGTTTTCAGTATGAGATTGTGCGCTTCAGATCTTAAGAACACTTTGGTGCTGAAGAGAGACCAAGGCACTTTTGCTTCCTGAATACAGATTGACAGTAAGATGACGTACAGTCAGGTGCTGGTTGAACTTCTCCATCCAAAGCTCAGTGGACCCCATGAAAAAAATTGTTGGTAGTAGCTGTTGCATTTTAATGCACTTGTACACTCTTTCAAGGGTAGGATATTGTCTTTGGCCCAAGCACTTTTAGGTGGGAAGAAGGCATTACAAAATAAGGCATTCTGGCACATAAAAGCAGTGACTACATTTTGTTACAAAAGGCATCCCAATTTGCTACCATTCATATCAAGAGAGTGGTTGCTGGTTGGTTTGGGGTTTGTTTTTGGTTTTTTTGTTTGAGGTGTTTTTTTTTCCTTAAAGGCAAACACATGTTCCCAAAGCTCCTGTTTTCCTCTCTATTGATCCATCTGCAGTGACTGTCTGTCCTTCTCAGTCAGTGTCTGTCAGACCCACACGTCTGTCAGTGTGGTAGCAGAGCTAGCTTCATCTCTCCATCTCTGTGAATTTACCCTAAGCCCTTTAGTGGAAAGAGGCTGCTGGAGATCTCATGCTGGTGGGGAAGTTTCCTTCTTCCTATGCTCCTTCATGCTTGAGCACATCTATGCCTATTCTTTCCCAGCCACTTAGAGTATTACAATAGTCTTGCTAATCACTGCTTCTCTATCCAGTCATGTCCCAGCAGATCACAACACATTGACCTTTTTTTTTTTCAGTTGTTCACTTCATATTGTTTTTGAGCACACAAATTTGCCAGTGATTTATATGCTAGGTTAACTATTTCCTTTGTTTCATCTGTGGTTTCTGACTCTGTGGCAGGCACACCTCCATAATAGTCCATAAGGATGAGTTCTTCTACGGCAGTGGAGGAATCTCCAGCTGTGCACCTGTAAGTTAAACTTCTGTTTGTGATAATTCTGTGATAGGGTTACCTGATCAGAATTGCTTGTGACACTGTCTTCTAAGAAAGCAGCAAGAGGCTTCTGAATGCAGCCACATACTGCTGCTTGCCATGGATTCCCAGGGCTTCTGAAGAAAAGGGAGCATGGACAGCAAGTTTAAGCCTAACTAAAACAGGTTGGGAGTTGCTTCTGCTGAGAGAATCTGCCTATCCACAACACCTTCTGCAGCTGCATTGGCAGAGTGATGCCTTGTCAAATTCTGAATCAGGGGCGTTTATGTGCTGACATGGCAACTTGAGATCCTTTTAAAATCTTAAATAATAAAATCGTGATGCTTTGACAGGCTTTTCTCTTCTTGGAGAGGCAAAACTGGTGGACCATTCTTCTAAAGCAGAATTTTGCCATAGTCTACAGCTTTCAGCATCAAGAGCCAAGTATACAAGCTGAAATGTAAGTTGCATTCTGCATACTTCTCAGAGAATGAGAAGTAACATGCAACTTACATGCTCCTAAACATGAAGTAACATGCTCCCAGAACAGGGGAGGCCAGCAGGGCTTTTTGCTTCACAAATATACCTAAAGTACTTTATTTTGTGCCTGGACAAGCCACAACAGCTCTAGTCAGTAGAGTCCTTCCAAATAATTCACTGTCCATTTAACATTGTCTTCTGGCTGTTAATTTTTACAGGGAGGGACACTTCTTGGACCTCCAGACACAGTTGTTGACCTGGGGAACACTGAAGTCACAGAAGAAATTTTTCTGGAGTATCTTTCCTCACTGGGGGAATCTATGTTCCGGTAAGTAGCAGCTTGTGCTGTAAAATCAACAAAAAAGGCCTTTAGGGGAAGAGATGCAGAGTGGAGGAAGATACTATGAAACCGATCCTGGTTACAAAGGTCTGTCTGCTAAGTGCATTATTTTGTACTTTCCGACTATGAGACTGGATCTGATGCACTGATACACGAGGAGCTACCGGCTAGGCAACTCTCTAGTGTGCCAGCCTTGAGCTAGGCTGAGAAAGTGTTGTTGCCAGCAAGTCTTTCATGCTGCTTTTTTGTCAAATGGAACAATGCCTGCAATGCCTTTGAAAGAATCACCAGGGAAAATGAAGGCACTGTATGAAATATTTCAGTAAATAGTGCTTTGCCCCATGAGTCATAGGTAAAGTGTTGTATTAAAGCTGCCAACTTTCATATGAGTAAAATCAAGGCCTTGACTGTTAAAGAGTCTAGTCTACTCACAAGAATGGGAAAGTAGCGTTTAGTGGTTTAGTGTTCTGGCTATATTTCAATGTCAGTAATTCCTGTGATTTCTCATTATTCCTTCTGTGGTTTTAATTGAAGAACGCTGACCTCACTTACCCTCCAAAAAACATTGTACGAAGTCAGTGATGCAGAGATGCCATTTTCCTCCCTGATTCAATTGAATTTGAAGGTGAATTGATGTCTCTATTAGCCTTAGAATTCTCTGTGGGGGAAAAGTGCTAATATAAGATGATGTTCCTCATTAGGGGACGAAGTTTTCCTGCTTGTTAGATTTATTGCTGACTCTGTATTTTTATGTTTCAATTCCTTTCCTGTGGCACAGAGGAGAATCTTACAACCTCTTTGAACATAACTGCAACACCTTCAGTAATGAAGTGGCACAGTTCCTGACAGGAAAAAAAATCCCTTCCTACATCACTGACCTTCCAGCTGAAGTTCTTGCCACGTGAGTATGCATGCTGCTCCTCTCCATGGTATATTGTTTCATGCCGGTGCTTAGAAATTTGACAGACAATCAGCATAAGATTAAGGAGAGGATGCTATTTGCTTTACTTGAACACTTACAACACTGTACAACAGGTGCTGACTGGTACTGATGTTGCTGAAAAGACATGATAAGGTTGATCTTCTACTTTTAACTTATGCTAGTTATTTTGCAATGGTCTCGTAAATGTCACCAGGCAGGGAAAAAGTAATTTTAAAATTAACATTGCAGTTTTAAAACTAGGACTGGATGGAAAAAAAAAAAGGAAATGAAGAATTCCTGCCTCATAGTCCAGCTCAGCTTCTTTTTCCTCTTAATTCTCAGATAGTGAGGATCCCGGTGGGCTGGTTTGAGCTCCATCATATAGGTCTTATTTCTCATAACAGTGGTATACCACATTTTGGGGGAGACACACATCTTCTATCTGGGGCTCTTATTGCTTCATATGTTTCAAAATCGAAGTCTGTAACAGAGTGAGTCATATTGAAAGATAAACCAGGTTTATTTTTCAGTGTTGCAGTGCTACAGATTGCAACAGCGATTGTTGTATGAGTGTTGAACCATTGTCTTATGAGGGAGCTAGAGGGTATTCTAGCAGTCTTTAACATTGATGTGGTACTTAACAGAGCACAGCAGTTGCATAACAGGGCTTTCATTCACACACTTAAGTAGAATGAATTACTAAAAGCCAGTTTCAGACACAGTATTACCACATTAGCAGTCTGGGCATGTTAGGACTCAGAACTAGCTTGTATAAAATCCTGTTTGAGATTCTGAGTTACTGAACAGTGAACTCTAATTGGTTAAATTTACTTCAGTTTGTAATGGAAGTCTGTTCTTCAGATTTGCTTAGAAGCAGTGTTAGTTTGATTGCGCTCTAGGAAGTGAGTGCACTTCAGTAGTATATGGGAAAAGTTTTCCATCAAGAGATGATTATTGAGATGTTTATTTCTTTACCTTCTCAGACCTTTTGGACAAGCTTTAAGGCCCCTCCTGGACTCCATCCAGATCCAGCCACCTGGAGGAAATACCTTCAGCAGACATAATGGACAGAGCTAACAGGAGTGACCCAGTGTGCCCAGCCTCACCAGGCCTCTTCCTTTTTAAACATCAATATATGAGATTTCTATTTTATAATTTCTCATCTGAATTAACTCTACCGAAGCTACAAGACAAGTTTTAAAATTTCCTAGGGAGAGGATTTATCAGGGTGCATGTAAGCCAATGCTACCAAAAAGATTGCCATAATTTCTAATAATATTATACTAATTTATAAAGGCTGTCTTGTCCAAGTAGGATGACACTTTCCAAGTAACTCCTGTGATGGTAAGTGGGAATTCATTCCATGAGCATTCAAGAGCCCATTACACAATTTGAAGTAAATAAGGGATGTCGTGGCTGTCCCTTGCAGGCTTGCATCTTTCTGCTGTCATTGCCTGTGTTATGGGGGTATTTGCTGAAGTCTTTAGCAAAAAGGCAAAGGAACTATTGGTAGCCTAAGAAGTAAAGGTATCCCAGGATTAGTCTTCTGCATGTTTCATTGATATTATGTTGTTTGCTCAAGGGAAAAGCTGAACTCATCTGATTTGAATGTTTGCAGTGGCAAAGCTGTGCGGGAAAGGTGATCAAGCTGAACTGTTGTGTCTGTGTCATGCTCAAGTTGAAACCTTCAGTGGGATGAGTTGTGTGAGGAAGGGAGTTACCAAGAGCCTTGTAACGCTAGATCCAAGAGTTGTGGGGTGGAACCAGTTGACAGAACAGAATATCATTATTTCAGGTGAAAGTAAAATGAAGTGAAAGGTTTCCTTTTCTGGTATTTAGGATTACTGGCAGATAGTTAACCTTTACGTTTGCGTAAGAGCTGTTCTGTTTGGCTTTGAGGTTTTTTTTTCTTACCAAGCCAGAGTTACAGTACAGCAAGGCAGGAACAGCATGACAACTGCATGATAATATAAGGTGGACCAATTCTGCCTTCAATATCTGGTTGCAGACACAATAGGAATTCAGTTTTCCTTGATATTGCTGTCCTTTCCGAAGCAAACACATAACTGAGAGGACTCTGCTTGAGTGTAAGAGGAATTAGGTGGTAGGTCTCCCCTGATGTAAAGAAAATGAGGAAGAGTAAAATCAAGCTCTTCTATGAAACAATTGAGTTCATTGGGATACATGCAGAAGCAGTCCTGTCCTTAGATTGGCATTAGATTGTATCAATACTGCTTCTTCTAGTTTAAGATTCTTACAGCTTTGCAGCTATTTGCAGTGGAAAACGATTGGGGGAATGAAAGAATAGGCACACTGATTTCTTTTCATGCATTGTGTATACACTACTTTCATGAGCAGTTTTATAGCAGTTGCATTTAGGAAGGAACAGAAGAAAGACATGAGAGAAACCCCAAAACATTGCTGATGCTCCAGAAATGGAGATTGCACGTCCCAGATGCCACTGAAAAAGCATCTATGCAAATGTATAGCTCTTTGTCCACTGCTTTGTTATGAGAAGTATCGCTGTAAGTTCAGTCCTGGATCTCAAATTTGCTGCACTGGAATCTTCCTGCATACCTGAAGGAGATGTCTTTCCTCTGCTGGGCTCTTTTCTCCCAGAATAATACAGTATAAGTTTCTCACACTGTTACTGAGTGTGGACTATAATGGTTCATATTTTTGAGGGGATGGAATGGAGGAAAACTGCAGTTTTAGTCACTCTGTCAAATACTTCTTGCCCTGCACCTTGTGCAGTTGCTACACAAGTGGGAGTGGGGTATTGTCAGTCCATTCTGCAGTTTTGTGTGTACCTGCTCTCAGTGCACCACAGTGGCCCCTGCAGCCACAGTGCTATAGCTCGTTAAAGGTCTTGGAGCTTCCTCAGTTGAACAGGTATACTCCACCTGATACGGTCCAGCCCAACGTCTAAGTATGTAGTGTGGTACCTGCAAGCAGCATAGCTGTTGTTGCTTGTCTTTCAGCAAACTATTGCTTCAGGTGCAGCTGCCTTCAGTGGAAGCACTGGTGCCACAGTTTCTGCTCCACACTCTTACACAGTGAGGATATCCCCTGTATGCTCACCACTGAAGAGGTCCTGAGCTTGGTTTCTGCTTTGGCTGCCTACTTGAGGACTTTTTACATCCCTTTGGAAGGCAGGAAAGAACAGTTCACCCCATGCATTTTGCCATCTGCCTTTTCCCCTCCTGAGCAGCCCCTTTGCAGAAGAGATGTTGCTGCTACTTTAAGGTCACTGGGTAAAATTTCCCTTGGCCATACACTGTTTGCAATAGCCAAGGAGCTCCTAGAGGGTCCCCTGGGCTGGGGACCTGCTCCGTGTTTCATGGCAAAAGAACTGTAGGAGGGAATCCTGTTTGCTTGATCTTGCTGGGTGACAAGACCCTTGTACCTGGTAGGCCTCTTTGGAAACCCATTTTCCTCAAAGATGGTTATGTGCAAATTGCAGGACTGTGGCCCCACCATTCCACCCATAGATATACGAACTAGACTGAGAGGCGTATGTAAGTGTATATAGGTGACAAACTTCAGCCAGCTGATTGACAGAGGGTGGGGGAAACTGAGCTCCTGAAAGGGAACAGAGCCTTTTTTTCCCCCACACACACTTACTCTTCTGTCTTGTATTGTTTGGGGTTCCCCTGTGCCATTTTAAAAATGTTAATAACGTCTTTAGACAGGAGGTGATGTTTTGGTTTATTTGTGGGTTTTTTCTATTACAATAAAAATAAATACAGCAGGTTTTCGTGTTTGAATATATGCGTCCATGCAGCTGCCCAGCAAATGCAGCAGAAGTCATCATTTTCTTCACTCTGGTCCCAGCTAGGAAGCACAGGATGAGAAACTGCCCAAGCCTTTTGTGCCAAGTGGATGTGGTTGCTACTGCCCTTGGCTAAAACTGGTTGCAGGGAATATTTTTCCTTCTGTAACCACTGTGGTATCTTATCAAGACCTCACGCCTGAGGCTTGACACAGCTTGGATGAGGTGAATGAAGGCAAGGCTGGACAGTAGGTGTTCCATCAGTGTAGGTTTTGTGCAGCCCTTGCTCATCTAAGCATGCAGGAATGAAACCTCTAGTATCTGCTGTTGAAGCCCAACAGAGTTTAAACACAGGAAAAGGCTCAAAGCTTTTCCTGATTGTCTTACGTTACTACTTTCAAGAAGAAGAAAACAGCTTTAAGAAGTAGACTTGTAAGGATTATGTAGCATTGCACTGTTAAGGAGCAGGGGAAATACCTGGCTCTGGGGAAGAACTTAGTTCTGTTTGATTCAGCCTTCTGAATGCTTATCAGTGGGATCCAAATGATAAACCACATAGTTCACTGTTTGTCTAACATTCTCTAGCAGTGTTGTACAGAAGAGGGCTTGTAGCAGGGGGCTTTAACAAAGATTCACCTCTATGGTTATTTTAGGCTGTGTTATTCGGCTGTGGTGCTGGTTTGCTATCAAGTACCAGTACTAGCCCCACATAAAATACGTGGGAACATGTATGAAGGAAAACCTTTACCTTAGTGGCAGCCCTAGACCGAGTGTAAGCCAGTGCTCGTAGCCACTTGCCTTCTAAACTTCCAACACAGTATTTGCCCTTGCTGCTAGTAACAGAGATCTTACTTGTGACAACAGCTGCTGCCTGTCATAGCAGCAAGCAAGGGAATGGCAAGAGCAGGCTAAGTGCAAAGTATTAAATAACCAAAACAGCCACAGCGCCCGTGTTCCCAGAGCTAACCCAAACGAAGACACAAGCGCATCTGTATGCAGCTGTGCTCTTCAAAAGGCAGGCTCACACTCTTGGGAAATGGAGGTGGAACAAGTGCTCGCTGGCTGATACCAAAAGGAAGTTGGGGTGCTAGGAGAGGTGTTTCAACTTGAATAGGAGTTCTAAAGTGGCGTGACAAATAAGCTGGAGAAAGCACAGCAGGTAGTTCACGTTTTGGGAAGCTCTCCTGCAGCATGAACCCATGGCACTGCGGGAATGTGCAAAAATGGGAACGCTGACCCGTGTTTTAGCACACTTCGCAATTCTGAGAAGTGCCCCGAGGTGGCACTGCTGCCTTGCGGTGCAGGGATGCACCTGAGCCGGGGAGAGCAGCTCCAGCTTTTGGGATGTCCAAAGTACCTAACGCAAAAGGCAAGGAGGAAGGTCTCTCCCAAACAAGAAGGCTGCAGGTAGGAGCAGCCTGGAGACAAGACCATAGGGCAGCTTGGTCTACAACAAGAAATGAGTGCTGCTACATCACCAGGGCTGCCACAGGAGTGAGCTGGCAGGTTTTCCTAACACCACACCTCTTCCACCCAGACATGGGAAGTCTCGTCCTTGTACCATGTCACGGATAAAGGCTGGCATTCCTGAACCCCCAGGAGTTCACTGTGTGCCTGAAACCATGGCTGTCTTTTGAGAGTCCTGGGCATTAGCATGAAGGCATCTCTATGTGCTCTTCAGCATGCCACAGCAGACACGCTTTGAAGTATTCACATTCTGGAGTAAGTGTCCACACATTGACTGATGAGGGATATATGTAATCACACCCAGACAAGCCATGAGCATAAAATGAGCATAACCCCAAGGTGAACTAAAATTTCAGCACCCAACTGCACACTAACAGCTGGGTGCTGAGAAACCACTGTGGGAGAAGAGTCCAGCTTTCCAGAGGGGGGAGCTTATAACCAGGGTCTGATCCAGAAGGCAACAGGCCTGTGATTTTGGAGGAACGCCAATGCCAGGGCAAATAATAACCATGCAAGACTGCCTGGCAACTCACTGGAACAGTGTGGAAATACATGAACACAGTCCATGCCTCCTTCAGCAAGCAGTTGAGGATGTGGAGGTAAACTTTGTCCAAGGCAATGGCACAGAGGTAAATTATTAACACTCTTTCTGTAGATCCCCCTTCCATGGAGTGGGGGCAGGAAAATCAAACCCATGAGTGAAAACCAGAACCTGTGAAGCCACCTGAATGCTTCGTTTTGAGAGGAATCTGGTGAAGAGCTGGGAAAAGGGGCTGCACCATGCCCTGGAACCAAGTAATACTGAGGGAAAGAAAACCAATCAGACCATAATAAAGTCTCCTCCCAGTTCCAGTGTAGCTCAGCACCATGAGCACCATGTGGGGACCGAAGGCAAAGCTAACTGCTGAGCAAAGCACACTGGATGTTCCATGTGGGTTGTTTCTGATGTTGGACTATAACTCAGGAGTTATTGCAGGAGACAGCAGCCGGGCAGGCTGTTCACCATTGCGTGTCAGGCCAGCGTAACACGGATCTCTGTGAATATGGCCTGGCCAGATGGTCTGATTAATCCTAAATGACTCGTGGGGTAATTGCTTAAGCAAGTCAAAGCAAAAAGTTACGGCTTTGTGCAGAGGCGTGGAGGCTGAAAACTGCACTTCCCCAGTGAACATACGAGCTACTGACAGCATCCTATTAGAAACACAGGGTGAGGCGTGGGCACTGACAGGGTGAATGCACACTGCTCCCGTCCCCTTCCTCAGGACATAGAAACCCCCGCGGGAGCCGAGCTTACCAGGCAGCTCAACCCCGACCCCAGCCCCTAAATACAGGGGCACTGCAGCAACAACAAATGTAAAGACACATTCCTACCCCCGCCAAACCGCCAGGCCCTTCGTTAGGGTTCTGAAGCAGAAAGAGCTGAAGAAGGGAAGACATTCAAGACCCACACGTTAAGGCAACACGGAGGGGCCCTTCGACCACAGTGGGTACGGACGATGGTCGGTGGAGGGGTCCTCCGTGCCCGCGCATTGACGCGGGGCTGCCCGGGCGGGCGGTGCGGCCGCCATCGCCGCCTCAGCGCGGTCCCGCCTCCAGCTGCCGGAGGCCGGGTGGGCGGCGGGATGGCGGCGGCGGCGAGGGGCCGGGTGCTGTGCCTCTTCGATGTGGATGGGACCCTGACACCGGCTCGGCAGGTAGCGGGGCACGGGGCTGGGCGGAAAGCGGGCTCCGAGGGCAGCGCGGCATGGCGGAGCGAGCCCCGCCGGAGGGGCCTCACCCCCTGCTTCCCCGCCAGAAAATCGACCCGGAGGTGGACGCGTTCCTGCGGGAGCTGCGGCAGAGGGTGCACATCGGCGTGGTGGGGGGCTCCGACTACGCCAAGATAGCCGAGCAGCTGGGGGACGGCGATGAAGGTGAGGCGCGCACCGTGGGCTCCCCCGTGTCCTCAGCCTGACCCAAGCCTGCCCTTGGGGCTGGGTGGCCATCCTAATCCTTCTCCCGCTGTGGAGAGCAGGCAGGAATGGGTGCTGGGTTTGTACAGCCGTCATCTGGGCTCTGACGGCTCCCCTCACCGCGGGCAGGAGACCCTTGCTACCTGCTGCGCCGTGGTGGGGTGTCCGGGGGTTCCTCATCGTGTTCAATGGGGACATGGGGTAAAGGAGGGAGCGGGAGGGCGAGGGGCAGCCGCTGCTCCCTCCGCCGTGATTTCCTCCTCTGTCACGGATGCCAGGCGCGGGTGGGCTCCGAGCTCTTCCCTGATAGCGGGGGAAGGCTGAGAAATTCCCTGCTGAGGCTGGCTGCTGAGTCGGCAGCGCTGCGCGGCCTGGGGCTGGAGTTAGATAACCGGTAACGGCATGGCCTGGCCCCGGCACGCCGGCAGCGGGGAGGGGAGGGGGGGACAGGCAGCAGAATGACACACACGTAGTTGAAACAAGGCCGGTATTTTGGAGCCCTTATCTTCATCCTGCCATTGATTCACCCCGTGACCTCGGTCAGGTCGTTTCCCCCCTGCATGCGTCAGCTCCCCACATGCGAGCAGAAGATAATCTCCATGCTTGCTTTGCGGCGAGCAGAGAGGGCTGGTGGCCCTTTGCCGAGCATGGGAGATGCGGGCAGTGTGGCACCAAGGCAGCAGGAGGATGGCGGGCTCAGTCCTCAGCCCAGTCCTTTTGACCCCTTTTCCCAGGCAGTGCCCATGTTTCATGGTTTTGTTTCCTTCCCCCACAGTCATTGATAAGTTTGACTACGTCTTTGCAGAGAATGGTACTGTGCAATACAAGAATGGGCAGCTGGTCTCCAAGCAGGTAGGTGCAGCCCCCTTGCAGCCACGCCGCTCCTTCCCCATGCCCTGCGTGCCATGGGGAGCATGCTTGGCCCCTCTTTTCTCCCCCCCTAAATGCCAGACATGAAAGTCTCACACCTCCAGTTCATGTTCTTGGGTGGGCTTCTTGGGAGATCAAGCATCTTCCTCACTCCTTCTCCTCTGTCAGGCCATCCAGGACCACTTGGGAGAAGAGCTGTTGCAGGATCTGATCAACTTCTGTCTCAACTACATGGCGCTGCTGAAGCTGCCCAAGAAACGGTAATGGCCCCAACCCATGCAAATGGAAGTTGTACCACTGATTGCTCTGGAGCTCTGAGTTCCAGAGCTGGCCTGAGAACAGCTGAGCTACTGAGTTCGCTTGCTCCAGGCTTTATCTTATTATCTAGAGGTCCCATGTAGGATCACTGACCCACCAAGCTGGGCACTGTGGGCAAATAATGGAGGAGGGTCTTTTTCTTCGGAAGAGTCTTCACTATTTTTTAGCATAATGCCTGCTTTTCTGTTTGGATTTTCTTCCCTGGGAAGCGGGGTACAGCCACTGCATCCACCAGGTTACAGCCACTGCATCTATATGGGTACAGCCACTACATCCATCAGGGTACAGCCACTGTGTGCATCTCATTTAGGACAATGGTACCAGGTCGTTACCAGTCAGTGCATCAGGCATCATTGGTCCTATGATATTCAAGCAGATGAACAATAGCTCTTCAGATGGGAGGCCCAGCGCCTGAGCACACAGCTTCACACTGGTTCTAACCCAGTGTTTCTGTCTGCTTCCCCCGTGGAATCCAGCAGCCACAGGGTGCATTGGACTGGTACACCTCATCTGAAGGAAGACTAGTCCACTGCCAGGAAAGAAAAGGGTAGTTTTCCACTGGATCAGCTCATCCTGTTATCACAGAAAGGAAAGGGAGAAGGAAGAGATGGCATGAAGGTAGAAGGGAGAGGAGGAGCCCCTCTTTCAGAGGCAGCCTATTGTTAAACCAGCCTGGGTGCAGTGTCAAACTACCCCTCAGACCATGGTTTCACAAACCATGAGCCATTAGGGCTGTTGCAAGCAGCAGCTCTGCCCTCCTCTCGCTCTGGCTGGTTTGTTCCTACTCTCCGTTTGTGTTTGTAAGCTGGTAAAAGTTGCTAAACTGTGAACCAGATCAGCTGCCTGATGTGAGTCACCATGTGGCAATACAGTGACCGGTGAGGGGGGCCAGAGTGGTTCTTTACAACAGGACTGACAGCAAAACATGCCCCAGAAGTGTGGGCTGGAACCCTCAAGGCTGTTTGGTTGCCTCACTGCTGTCTGGTTGCCCAACAGCCTGGCAGAGTTGCAGCTCCCAGGTGCCTCTGTGGATTTAGGCTTATGGGATTTCTAGCAGAGCATGGACTTTAAACCACATCTCCCAAGTCCTGGCTTAGAGCATGAGCCGCTGAACCCTTGGTGCTGCGGAGATGCTGCTCCCAGGCTGCAGGCATGGCTGCCCATGTGTCCATTCCCCATGTCCATTCTCCATGCCCATCTGTCCATTCCTTCACTGACTTACAAGACAGGAGGCTGAGAGTTTTTCCCCCAGCCTCAGAGTGGTAGCACTTTACCACAGAGAAACAGTGCCTGGGGTTGGGAGGGCCATCAGGGGGGTAATGAGCTCCTCTGCTGGACAGGGAAGGAGATCTCCCTGCTCCAGCTAGGTTTCCACAAGAGTTTCAGTCTGTTTTCCAATTGGCGGTGCTGCCATCCGTCCCCTGTTTTTGCTGCCCTACCAGCTTTGGTACCTGTCTGAACCCTCAGTGAGTTATTCCAAGGTGGTAAGTGGAGAGAACCGGGGATTTATAACAAAGTGAAAAGAAGGGAGCAGTTTTCTGCCAGCCTAGTGCTTTGAACCAGCACACCGAGTAGGTGGAAGAGTAGTAGTCCCAGTGCAAGGCGAGAATGGCAAGCAGGAACTGGGTCCTGTCTGCGCAAACTTAGGTAAGAGTTGCAGTAAAAGGTGCAGGGGGACAAACTGAGATACAAAGGCCCTGGTGGGTCCTACCTGATTTGTGTCCCACAGAGAAGTTGTGATTGCTCATCAGCCTGCTGCCAGACATCAGGAGCCAGTTACACCAACCTGTTCCATCTCACTGCCCCAAGGCACTGCCAGCTTTACCCAACACACCCAGCACTTCTTAAAAGCCCCCAGGGGTGGAGATGCTGCAGTCCCTTCAGGCGGTTGGTGCAGTCCAGGCAATAGAATCAGAACGGTTTGGGTTGGAAGGGACCTTAAATCTCATCCAGTTCCAAGCCCCTGCCATGGGCAGGGACAGCTTCCACTAGACCAGGTTGCTCCAAGCCCCGTCCAGCTTGGCCTTGAACACTGCCAGGGATGGGGCAGCCACAGCTTCTGTGCGCAACCTGTGCCAGGGCATCACCACCCTCACAGTAACTAATTCCTTATCTCTAACCTAAGTCTCCCCTCTGGCAGGTTAAAGCCATTCCCCCTTGTCCTGTCACTACAGGCCCCTGGAAAAAGTCCCTCTCCAGATTTCTTGGAGGATCCCTTCAGGCTCTGGAAGCTGCTCTAAGGTCTCCCCAGAGCTTTCTCTTCTCCAGGCTGAACAAGCCCAGCTCTCAGCCTGCCCCCAGAGCAGAGCTGCTCCAACCCTTGCAGCATCTTCGTGGCCTCCTCTGTCCTTGCAGTTATTCATAACATTAGAAAATGTTTCCTATCATCTCCCCTATGCTCGTTGCTTCCAGCATCCCCAGGGCACACAGGAACTGTTTACTCCTCTTCTCTTACAGTCTCCTTTACAAAACTATGAGCCCCTTGGAGACACTAATCAGGAGTGCTGATGCCTGGTCTTTACCTGGCATGAAGTACCTGTGAGTGGGCATGGCTCCTCTCCTATTGTCTGTCCCTGCAGGGACTGCATGTCTCACGGAGCAGCCATTCGCCTGGGAAGGTGTGTTTTAGTCTCCCTGTATAGTGACCCTGTGCCCTTGTCCACCCACAGAGGAACCTTTATTGAGTTTCGCAATGGGATGCTGAACATCTCCCCCATCGGACGCAGCTGCACCCCAGAGGAGCGAATCGAGTTCTCCGAGCTGGACAAGGTACACAGGCTCACCCTTTGCTGGTGTTGCACCACCACAGATCTCAGGTCTTACCTGCTTCCTGCCCTTCCCAAGGAGAAAGGAGCCCAGATCCAAACTGTGCACCAGGCCAGCACATGCAGCAAGGTGAAAACAGCACTGGGGAGGGTCAGAAAACCTAAGGAAGGACACAGATGGATGGAAGAATTTGACTTCATTGGGCACCACCAATGCAGTGGGGTGGCCAGCAGGATTCCTCGTGCTGTGGGAGAGCCCCAGGGAATAAGGCACTTATTTAATAGGGTGTTTCCTCATTTACAGTAACCAAAGGCTGCCCAGCATCTGCCTTCTGTCCCGCACTCTCCCAGCCCCAACAGAGCTGGAACTAATGGGCTTTCCAGACCGGGAGGTGCACGGCAGATCTGCTGGGCAGGTCTCTGGAGCACTTGGCCCCTGTTCGCAGCAGTGTCTGCCTGGGGGAGCTTCCTTGGGGTTGAGGGATCGGTTGGACTTGGCAAGACTTCTGCAGCAAAGCTGGAGACTGGGTTGGGAACTTGGCTTTGGGGTAACTGCAGCGAGGAAGGGCTGGGACCTGCTCTTCTTGGGAGCTGCTGGAGCTGCTGAGCTGGTGGCCTCTACATGACACGGGTCAGGGCTGGTGAAAGCTGGCTAAATGTGCTTGTACTGGGGCTCAGGGAAGTCAGGAAGGGAGAAGAGCAAGGGGCCATAGCTGCGCAACAGACAGCTTACGGTGGGTTCTGGTTGACTGTCAGTACCCAATTATTCCACCTGCTTTCCTCCCTTTTCCTCCTTGCTCCACAGAAAGAGCGGATTCGGGAGAAGTTTGTGGCAGCCTTGCAGAGGGAGTTTGCTGGCAAAGGTCTGCGTTTCTCTCGAGGTGAGTGAAGGGAGTTTCCCTGGCTTTGCCTGGCCTCTTCATTGTGCTTCCCCTGAAATGCTGGGAAGGGAAGCAGGAATCCTGGTTGTTCCCTCTGGGTGCCTGGAGACCAGGGAAGACACAGAGAGCTCATAGTCCTGGAGAGCTGCTGCAGGGACACCTCATTCACATCCAAAGCAGGGCGACAGCGGAGAATAAACTGTGCTGCAGATTCGCCTCCCCTGCAGTCAGGCAGATGGGAGGGATTTTGTCCTGCCACATTATCCCTGCCTTAATTCCAGTTAGCTCTGTGGAGCTTCCCCTCCCCAGAAGGTCTGTTCTGGCTCCAGCAGCAGCAGCGTGGCCAGCAGAGCTCGAGGCACATGTGCGTCTCTCTAGGACTGAGATGGGAGCCTCATGAGTGTCTCAGCTCTAGGGTTTACTTGGGAGGGTTGACTACAAAGAAAAACCTCTTTCTTCTTGGAGGAAGAGCTGTGAGGGGTGAGGAGCCTGCAGCTCCATGCCATGGGCCACTTCTTGGGGTGGCTTTTGCAAGTGAGAGCCACCCGTAGTGAAGATGAGGAACCAAAGGAGGGGCTTGAGTAATCCTGGGGGTCTGGCCAGCCTGGAGAGCAAAATGAGGGTGTGTAAGCAACGGGGCTGGTGGTGGACAAGACCCTCCACAGGGCACATGGGTATGTGTGAGGTAAGAAGGTGCCATGTGGTAGCCTGAGCTAAAGGGAAAGGGGGTGACAAGGCTGAAAGCCAGGAGGTGACACCCCACTCTTGACCCAGGGTGGATGAGTACTGCGGGTCTGGCCCCCTTATAGCCTCCGCTTAAAGCCCCTTCAGCATCCTTTCAGCAGCATCCTCTGTTGCCCACAGCACTGACACACCGTTTGTCACAGCAGAGAAAGACAAGGTCCCCGCAGGCACGGGGGACGAGAGCAGAACAATGGGCCTCTCTCCTCTGACTTTGGGAAACCACCATGAAGAGCCTGGGCCTGTTGTGTAGAAGCATCGAGACAAGGGGAGCTGCGGGCCCCCTGCTCCTCCACAAAGAAAACGCGGTGTGTCTCAGGTCAGGCATCCAACACCAGGAACATGTGGGAATGGGGCTCTTCTGCCATGCTGGCTCCATGTGCCTTGTCCCGGACTGTGGAGGACACAAGCCCCAGAGGTGATGGAGGATCCCCCTGCAGCCCCCCAGACCCATGCTCTGCCTAGGCAAGGGCCAGTGCTGGCTGTCCTCCACACCAGCTCTTCTCCCTTCAAGTTTCCTACCCTCTGCAACTGGCATCAAGAGCCCCTTCTTGCTGCCCCGTTGTGTTTAAAAGGCCAGGATGCAGCGAAACACAGTGTTTTTCACAGACAGATGGCTTTGGATACTAAACCAGGAAGGATTTTAATGAGGTCTGACAAGTTTGGCTCCCGCTCCCATGCTGACTCCTGCTTCAAGTCTGGGGGCATCCCCATCCCTGAGGTTGTAGGGCACTTGCTCCTATACATATCACAGTGTCCTGCCCAGGTAGTGAAACCTCTGCCCCAAGCTGAACACACAGACTCCATCTCCAGCTCCTCAGGCTCCAAGGAGGGCTCCAAGAGGGACACCTCAACCAGCCAGGGAGGAGAGGATCATGGCATCAGGAGCTGAGTGTTTGAATGGTCTGGGGAATCGGTGCCTCTCCTCCAGCAGGGGCCATCCCTGTGGGTACCTGTCTACTTTACTACTAGAAGTACCTGCTTCCTAAGAGAAGTAGGGTTGTGATTTATGGAGAAGGAGATGTGTGCAACTCCAGGACTGCTGTCAGCCTAGCAGACTGCCTGGAGATGCAGATGGTCCCCGTGGAGCCAAGAGGAGCAGAGACCTGAACTGGCAGGAGGATGCACATCCAAGTTGAAATCCCCGCTCCTCCTGGCTCCAAGCGAGATCCAAACATACATGTGCCCTAAGGCTTTGTTTTGGGAGGAACTTGTCACCCGTGTTGGTGCTGGGACAAGGTTCTGGCTCTGCAGCCTATGCATGCAGTGTGGTAGCTCACAAGGATGGGGAAGCTGCTGCCTCTGAGAACCCCCAAAAGGCAGCACAGTGCTGGGGTAAGCCTGGTCTGAGAGCAAGGGCTGGAAGTCTGCTAACCCTGGGTGGCCGTGGGTGTCCATGTGCACACACGTGTGCGTGCTCTGGGAAAGCTCCCTCACCTCTGTACATCTGCCACATCTGCCTTCGTGCCCCTCCAGATGTGAGCAATTCACACTTGACTGTTGTAGCAAGAGGCGACAGGCCAGGGTCGTGCCCCAGTTATGTTGATGGTACCTCCATGGACCACCCTTGATCAGTGTGCACAGCCTGCGTGGGGCCTGCAGCATGGCCAGCTGGGACCCCTGAGCTGTGTGGTGCATGGGGTTTGCTTTGAGTGTGCAGGGTGCTGGGAGGTCCCAGTCCCTGCAGGGTTAAGGAGCGCCAGAGTGCTCTAGGAGGGCCAGTGATGTTCACACAGGAGCCTTGGTTGCCCCCCGTTGTGACACAGAACATACTGATGCAAGGTGTGATCCAGTGTCTCCCAGCAGATGCATCTCTTGGGACCTCCCATCCCAGCATCCTCCCTGCAGTGCTGGTTCCTGCTTGCTGCCTGCCTGCAGTCAGGGGAGCTGTGCTGATGGTCACCACAGCCACACTGATGTCACTCCAGCTCGTTGTCATAGGAACAGCTACATGCTGCAGAGGCACACCAAGGCAAAGCTGGTGCCTGGCTGGTGTTTGGGCTGAGGACTGCACACAGACATCTGGACCTCTCCTATCCCAGCATGGGGGACACCCTGTCAGCTCCCACCAGTGTTGCCCTTCCTTGTGCTGGCAGGTGGCATGATCAGCTTCGACGTCTTCCCAGAGGGCTGGGACAAGCGCTACTGCCTCAACGTGCTCGATGATGAGAGATTTGACACCATCCACTTCTTTGGGAATGAGACAACCCCTGTGAGTATCCCCTGCTCACCCCTCTCGTGGCCGCTTTCTCTCCTGCATGGTGCTGCTCCATCACAGTTCCACAGCCTGGGTTCCACCCGTGGCACCTCGAGTGCTGCCAGGGGAAGAGACATTCTCGTGCCACAGAGGTTTGCAGAAGGCTCATGATGGTGGCAGGGTCACTGTGCTGGGGAGCAGGTCCACCTCAGCATTGCTTTCCTACCCCTGGCACTCTCGGGGGATGCAGCCACTCTTGTGGCCCATAGGACCCAAAATGCACCTAGGAGGGGGCTTTTCAATAGCAGGAACAGCTTCGCCTTCCCTTTAGAGCAGTGAAGGATGATGCTTCCTTGCTGCTGTAGACCAGCTCTCCCATCCACTCAGCCCTTTCCAGATGTGGGCAACCTCTGCTCCCCAGATGTGCCCACCACATCTTTTGCTAGTTCATCCATAGGCAGTGCAGGGAGCTCCTGGCTGCCTGGAAGAGCTTTGCTGGTCCTGGGCCTTCCCCATCCTTTATACACTCCTCCCATGGCACAGAGGAGGGGAGACAAGAGGGGGGAGCAGGGCTCCAACCCAGGCCCGTCTGCCTCCCTGGGACAGCAGAGCGCTGACATCCTCTGACAGAGCCAGATGTGGAAGCATGGATGAGGATGCTCTGGTGATGCCCTGCTAACACTTTCCCTGTTTCCTGTCTCCCTGCAGGGAGGGAACGACTATGAGATCTACGATGATCCCCGCACAGTGGGACACAGCGTCCAGAACCCGCAGGACACGGTCCAGCGATGCCGCGAGATCTTCTTTCCGGAGAGAGCAAACGAGTGCTGACTGCACAGGTCCTGCAGCCCTGCCCCATCCCTGCCCTCTCCCCTGCCAGGAAAAGCACCTTCACGTGAGGGATCTGCTCAGGGTGACAGGAAATCCCCACTGTGCAGAGCTGGTCGGGCTGTTAAGGCGTGAGCGCAGGTGGGTGCGCAGGAGGGGGCTTTGCTGAGCAGCCCTTTGGCACTCCCGATCTGTGGCTGGGGCTCCCAGGACCAGACCCTCCTCGCCTCCAGAAAAACTTCTCTCTTGACAGTTTGGGCTGGGTGGGCAGCAATGTAGATGCTTTCTTGGTCAGAAAGTGTTGAGAGGGCCAGTCACAAGACCATCCCCGTGCTCCCTCCCCCCTTCTCTTCTTTTCCCTCTGTTTCCCTTAACACTTCTGCATGAGGGAGCATGTGTCTCACCTTTCTCTCCCCTTTGCACCTTGGCTGGGGAGGTTGGGGCTGCTGAGGCCCCAGGCACTCTCCGTGAAGCTGCTCCGAGGCAGGAGGCCAGGAAGGCTGTTTGCTCCAAGTAGGAAGGGGTAGCTGCGACCCCAGCTGGTTGCAGCATTGGGCATCCTAACAGAGGGGTCACCATGTCCTTCCCCTCAATGCCACACCGTGCCAGTCGCTACAGGTGACCTGGGAATTACAGTTTTAAAATGACTGACTGGGCTTCTGCTCTGAGCTTTGCTCAGGCGCATGAAGAAACTAATTCTCTCTTTAGCTCTCAAAAAAAAAACACCCAGGATGTATTTTCTGCATTCTCAAATGAGACCTTCTCTGGTGTGGCTGGAGGACGCCAGGCACCCAATGTGTGCAGGGCACTCTGTGGAGCAGCTGTAGGCAGAAGGCTTCCTGGTCCCCTGCCCACTGCCATGTCCATTAGGTGTCACAAGTGTGTCAGTGTAAAACCACCCAGGGCATTCATAACGGACCACGTCACCTTCCTTCCCAGTGCTCAGCTTTCCATCCTGCTGCCAGAGGCATTCTCAGAGAGGGCCAAGACAGGCCAGACCTGGTTCGTACTGCCAATGGAGGTACCCTCTCAACAGTGCCCTCTTAAACCTGCTTTTCCACCTCATCTCATCCCACACGCACAGTTTACATGGTCACCTTTAGGGAGGCAGGATCTACAGTACTGTCATGTGTCCTGCTGCTCTCTTCTGCGTCTTCATGCGTTGCAAAACCACATCTGCTCTTCAGCCCTTCATCTCATGTTGCCCCTTTGTTCCTGGCAGCTGTGCTGGGACATGTGGCTGCACCGATGACACTAGTCACAACTTGGTACTCCAGAGAAGCTCAGGGATCCCCTCCAGGGAGATGTCCACTTACAGCTACCAGGGCACACGTACCTAGTGTTTGTGGTCCTGGAAGATAGTGAATGTTCCTGCAACCTGCCCCTTTGCTCCCCATGAGCCTTTCTCACCACGTCGCTGTTGCTGTGTCACTGTCCTGTCTCTTGGTCCTGTTTTCTCTCCCCTTTTTCTCCTGTTCCTGCTGTCCTTGCCATTGCTCTTCATCTCCCACCTGGACTGCAGAGAGAAGTTTCTCAGCTGGCTGCCACCACCGTAACCAAGGGACTGCATGCATCAGGTGAGATATGTCGGTACTTGTAGACCCAGGGCAGGGCTCTCGTGTGGCCATGGGCAGAGTCCTGCGTGGTTCTTGGTGCTGCTGCCTGGCTGCAGGAGCAGGGGTGCTGCTCCTCCTCCTGACTGCACCTCTTAACTCTACAACGCATCAGGTCTGTAATGCATCCCATCTGCATGAGCACAAGGGTCTGCCCAGCATCCAGAAATCCCCAACAAATGCACAAACTCCTCTTTCTACCCAGAGGTTGTTGCGTGGCAGAAGAGGACTTGTTGGAGAAACCTGAATGCAGGCTACTCTTTTCACAGGCCACTGGTTTCGGCACTGAAACCTTCATGGAGGAATCGTGTGTTTTGTGGTTCCTCCTCTGTTTCACTGTGGATCAGGTGATGTGTGCGGTTTGGGGCGGGGGGGGGGGGGGGGTAATTTTCCTGTAAGTCTATTCAAACCCAGCAGGAGCTCTAGTGAGTTCAGTGGTGAGTGAAGAGCAGCCCTGAAGTCACAAGACACTGTGGTGGCCTTGGGGGCTGAGATGACTTGCACATTTGAAGGGAAGGACAGGCTCTGTCCAAAGCTGCTCCTGGTGGCAGCGCATCCCTTGCTCAGGGTGGGGGGGTTGCAGGGCGAGCAGAGCAGAGGCAGGGTTGACCTCTGTGGCACCTACCATCGCTGTCTGCTCAAGAGCTCATATGTGCATGAGTGGGATCAAGCCCAGGAACCTTCCCTGTTCCTGTCTCTGGCTTACATCAAGCCTGGGCCAGCTGAGGGCACCTTGCAGCAGGAGACGCTGTCCTGCTGGAGGGGTGAGGATGACAACAGAAGTAGCTGGGGCAGCACCTCAGAGTCACAGCATGGCTGAGGTTGAAGGGGCCTCATCTGCTCCCACCCTGCTGCTCAAGCAGGGCCGCTGAGAGTCCCAGCTGCCTGCTTTGTGTCTTGCAGGCAGGGATGAGGCACAGAGCTGGGGTGGGAGCCCTGTGCCTGCCCCTGAGACCCCTTTGCCATGATGTTCCTCACCCGGTGGGTGCCTGTGGTGTGAGTTGGGGGTTCTCCTGTGTACGTGTGAGTGAGATGATGTGGTGGGCCTTGTGTTGGGGAGTGGCTCCGTATCTGTGCGAGATGGGCAGCTCCTGTCTGGCAAATACCAACTGTTAAATAAGAAATATATTTAAATACAGATATATGTATATTAAAAAAAATAAAACCAATCCTACTAAAGCTACAACACGCAGTGGTTGGAGGCAGCGTGTGCTTTGTGCTGGGCTCTGTTGGGCTGAGACACATCCAGATGGCAGGCACCCAAAATCCCTGCAGCAGTGGGGGACCAGCCCCAACCCCAGCCCCCATCCCAGTGGGCAGCAGCCTCCTGTCCCAGGCTCAGCGTCTGCTCCCCCTGAGCAAACCTGGAGCACCCCAGAATCCCCAGACCATGCTGTCTGGATAAATCCCTGAGTGATCCAGGTCCTTTACCTGGGACAGCCAGCAGCATCCCCACTGTGACACACACAGGACAAAGAGCCAGGATGGGCAGGGCTCATGGGAAAGTCACTTTTAATGGTTTATTGCCAATGTTACAAAGGTTGACACATGGTCAGACAGGCGGGAACCACACTGGAGTTGTAAAAACACCACAAGTCTGGGGTTGTAGTTTATTCCCCCAAAAAATAGGGAAAGGGAAAACAACCAAATCAATCAAGGTTTGCCTTGGCCAAGCTGACTCTGTGTCCCAGGGATCCTGGGGCCTGAGCCAGCATCACCACAGCCCCTCGGTAAGCTGGGCTTGGGGTTGGCAGTGAGATGGGCTGTGGGGTATGCCCCTGTCAGCCTGGGCTGGGGCAGTAGGCAGTGGGTCCTGAATGCACAGGGCCTGGCTGGCCTGTGTGGCACCAGCCTCGTCCCTTCTTCCTGCTTACAACAGACCCCTGTCCCCGCTGCAGCAGCAGCAGCAGCAAGATGTGGAAAATGCCACTCTCCAACAGTGCTGAGGGCCAGGAGCAGGGAGCAGGTCCCCAGGGAGCTGGCTGTCACCTCCCCAGGCCCGCTTGGAAATAAACCCTTTCAGATGCTGATGATTCCTGGAACATTGCCTGGGGTCACCTCCGGTCCAGCCCTGTGCAAGTTGTCCTTGTCCTGTTGACCTCTGCCTTGTCCCTCCTGAGCCCACCTGGCCAGGGCATGGCAGAGAAGACCAAAACCAAAGAAGTTTGTGCTTTGTATACGAGACCCTGCCTACACCGAGGGGCTGGGGAGAAGTGGCTGAGGCTACTTACATCCCTCAGCCCCTCACATCCCCCTGGCAAGCTATGGATATGCACACACACACACACACACACATACAGATGGGAAGCAGGGTCTCCAGAGGGCTGGGGGGACAAGGAGCTGCCATCTCACCCAAAACCACATCAGTATGGAGCCAAAATAAATGCGGTACCAGCCCAAGGGTGGTGGGGAGCACAGAGGTGCCAAGTTCACCCCTGCCCCTGCGGGCACAGGTCTCAGCACCTTGCCAGCAGCCATATGCCCCTTAGTGTTTTCTTTCTGTAAGCCACCCACCTCCCCGTGACACCGCTGACCTGAGAGCTGTTGATGGAGGGATGTGGCTCAGGCAGGTGCCGTCAACTACCAGCAATAGTGGTACGCTGCCCCACATTGCCCCACACTGCCCTGTTTCTCCCCAGCCCCACAGCATGCCCCGCTGATGGTGTGCTGTGGGCAATGAGACCAAATGGGGAGCCCATCTTGCCAAAGCTGGGTTTAGGAGGACGAGCCAAGCTCCCCCAGACTTCCCTCTCCCGCTCTCAGCACCGGTGGGCAGGGGTAGGGCTGGTTCCCCTGATCCCCATGGCCTCCGGGGCAAGAAAGGGGACATGGTGCTCGGCACTGCCCCCAGCGCTGGAGGGCGGCAGGGGAGGGCTCTGCTTTCCCCGTCCCCCTCGACAGACACTTACAAACACACACAAAGGAAACCGTAACCTTATAAAAGACACCGAACGCAAACGCCTGCATGTTTGGGGGCAGCCCCGGCCCCACCGCCGCCTCGGCTCCCCTTGTGAGCGGCCGGGCAGGTTTGCTCTGTGGGGCCGAGTGGCCGGTGGCCCTCCCGGGGGCCTAGGAGCCGATGATCTGGCCAGACCACGTCTCGTGCTTCGTGTGGGGTGCCAGGTTGGTGAGGACCACCTCCACCGCCTGGAACTTCTGGTTCTTGGGAGGGATGGGGCAGACCTTGTACGTCACCTCGTCCCCCTCCACCGGGACATACTCCCCCTCGATGCTGCAGGAGAGGAGAGGAGAAGTGGGGCTGGGGCCAAGAGCTGGACCACCCAGCACCAAGGAAGGAAGACACCCAATCCATCAGCTGCGCCTTAGGGGTAGAGGACAAGCAGAGCCTCATCTCCACATCACGGAGACCTCCTAACCCCAGCCCGCAGGTCTCCAGCCCCACACATCCCCAGACTTACTCAGACACGTGCACAAAGATGTCCTCTGTGCCATTCTCGGGGGTGATGAACCCATGGCCCTGGGAGCGAGAGAACTGCTTGCAGACACCCTTGAAGATGGGGCCAGCAGAGGCACGTGCTGTGCTGTAGGAGGAAAGGGATGGAGATGTCTCACTGGGGGGGACAGCACATGGAGAGGTTTGCTAGGAATAGACAGCATTCCATGGGGAGAGTATATGGATCCCACCTGCAGCACTGCCGGCAGACAGGTGCAGAGATGCTGCGTGCCACGATGACAACATGCATCAGCTGCAAAGAGTCCTACTGGCGACTGTGGTCCCTGCTTAGCTGAGCAGGACAGCCCCAAGCCCACTTGCTGTGCGCTGGGTACTCACGCTGAGTAGGTCCTGGTCCTCTTGGTGGGGAGCGGGCTGGGCAGGTCCCGCAGCAGCAGGTTGCCACGCTCCCAGATGCGGCTGCCCTCACGCTGGAAGGGGAAGGTGGGCCACACCGGCGACTTGGGCGAGTGCAGCGGGGGCACCGCTGGTGGGGCGCTGGGGTCTGATGACATGGTGGGGCTGGCGGGCTCCTCCGTTCTGGGGACAGATGGGCAGGCAGGCGGCGGGAGAAAGGGTGCCCCGGGTCTGCTGGGTACCTGCGGCCAGGGGAGCAAAGGGGGGTGTTACAGCCCCCCCCCCCCAGGGAGGGGGTTTGGCAGTAGGGGCAGTTTGCTGTCAGGAACAGCCCCCTCTGCTCCCAGCCCACATCTATGGGTGCAGGCAGCACACTGATGGCCTTGGTACTGGGCACCAACACCAGGTGCTAGGAATTGCCCTAGGAAGCCCATCCTAGCTTGGATCAACCCAGAATATTCCTAGATTCATAGAATGGTTTGGATCAGAAGGGACCTCAAAGCTCATCCAGTTCCAACCCCCTGCCACGGGCAGGGACACTTTCCACTAGACCAGGTTGCTCCAAGCCCCGTCCAGCCTGGCCTTAAACACTGCCAAGGATGGGGCAGCCACAGCTCCTGTGCGCAACCTGTGCCAGTGTCCCACTGGCGCAGTTAAACAATCCAAACAGTTCCCGCAGAACAATCCCGAGGGAAGGAAAGAACCTGGTTTGTGGCTTTGCCTTTCATTTGTTTCAGGATAACCCCACATATTAGAGATGAAGTCAATAAGAAGCATGTCCTGGGAGAAGGAGCAGCTGAGCGTAGGCTGCCATAGGAAGGGACCATTTTGGGAAGGATGCCCATGCAGTGCCAGCCCCCCAGGGCTCCCGGCCCCACCCTCTGAGATATTCCCACAGTCTGGGATTTCTGCTGAAAGGATGAAGGAAAAAGGTTGAGCCAACAGGTAGGTCGAGGTCAGGGTCTGAGGTCTCCCCACCACTGGAGGTTGCCTCTGTGCTATGGGATGTAGGACCCAAACCCAGCCCCGGTCAGCAGCTTGCTGCCCACTGGCCACATCCCTACAGGGAAGGGGCAGTGGGAGGCTATTGCAGGCTGCCAACACCACACGCACATCACTGGGACACCTCAGATGAGCCACAACAGCTCAATCACTGCCACTGTGGGCATTGGGCCCCAGGTTTTGGCTGGCATCATGTGGTTTGCAAGGAGGTAAAGCCCAAGGGGTAACCCTGTGCTGGGATGTGCGAGAGGTGGCCTGGCAGCTGAGTCACCCACCAAAGAGCAGGAGCCAGAGCAAGCGTGAGCATGGCTGAACCACCCTGAGCATGAAACCAGGGGCCTGTGCATTCTGAAGCAGGTTTCCCCCAACATCCCATGTTGTTACCATCCCCTTCCCTGCCAGCCCATGCAGCCCTTCCAACTCCGCTGTGGCATGCAGTATTCTTTGGGAGGACACCAGCACACACTGGGAAACCCGGGGAATAGTTAATTTGGTTTCTGACTCATCCGTGGCCCCTCGAGGCACAGTGGCTCTGGGGCAAAGCACAAAAGGGGGTCACCTCAGCTCTGAAATTAGCAGGCACCAAGGACATGGGAAGAGATTTCTAGAGCAGTGGAAGGGTTGGGAGGGACCTAGCAACTCCTGTTCCCCTTCCGGAGGGTCTACCCATCCACACCTCAGTTAGTGTCCTAGTGGTGTCTCCCTCTCAGCCCTGCAAAGCTTCACCCAGGTTTCAGCCAGCAGAGACCACGCTGGAGCCTCACGCCAAGGCAAAACCCAGCACTTTGCTCTTGCCCTTTAAGATGACTTCCAGCCATAACCGCAAACCCCTCTGAAACATCCTTCCTATCTCTGACTTCCCCTCCACCCCTGCACCAAACCCTTCATGCGCTTCAGTGGCTCCTCTGTGCCATGAAGCAACTGGAGCACAAGCACCTGCCTCCTGCTCCACGGCCCACCCACACCAGGGCTGCTCAGCTCCCCCCTTGGAGCCTCAGCATCTCCTTCTTCCATTCCCAGGCTCACCACCTCCATCCCCCATGCCCGAGGAGCTCAGAGGGGCTCATGGAGCCCTGCGAGTGAGACATCCAAAAGCCTGGGCAGCCACCACGCTGCTCCACTGCTCCCATCTGTGTCCCCCACCCGACCACCCTGCCTGTGCTGGCAAGCAGCCTGCCTGCTTCTGGGCAGTAAAAAGTGATGTGGTCCCCAAGCATCACTGCAGGATCTGGCATCTTCCCAGGAGGATCAGGGTTGAGCGATGTGGGGAAGTGACCCTCAGTTCTCTGCCACATCATGGAGCTGACACTATGAAAATGGCTTCACCACAGAGTACCTCCTCTGTGCTGCTTTCACTGAGGAGACCTTTTCGGTTTCCCCACCAGATTAGGGACAATGGAGGGTATTTAACCTGAATGCTTGGAGCAAAACTATTAGTATGCTGAGGGTGTTGGCTGGCACCAGGAGAATGAGCTTCCTCCAGCGGATCCATGTGAGGCTGGAAAAATGGAAGTTTCCCAGAGGGAAAAGAAAAACAGGAGGTGAAGGGGAAGGGGTATGCAAGAGGGGGAGCCTTGCAGGGAGAAAATGGCTTGGGCAGATGAAGTGACAGCCGAGAGTGGGTCTGTGCCAGGTTCACCTGTGGGACCAGCACAGGCCTGGGTGCCCTGAGGGCCTCCTGGTTTGGGTTGAGTGGTGATGGGGAGCAGGAGCCTGCTGCGCATCACCGAGGCAGAGGAAACAGAGAACACACTCCTGAGGCCTGAGGATGGCAACTGCTGTGTGCCCCCATTAGCTGAGCTTGCCCCACATGGGAAAACAAGCTGAGTGCAACAGCCCTCAGGTGCTTTGGGGAGCTCTGGCTGGTCCGTAGGGATGTGGGGAAAGCCCTAGCAAAGCACAGCAGCTCACTGGGACTACAGTGACAGGGCACAGCAAGGCTGTGAGGTCCCCATCCTTGGGGGTGTGCAGCCTCCTGGACACATCCTGCTCAGAGGCATTGCACCTAAGTCCTGCTTGGAGTGGGGGCTAGAGCAGAGACCCCTGTCCTGTGGCCATGCCAAGGTTGGCTCCCAAGGCCAGACACTCTCTGCTCCTCTCCCTTTGTTTGGGGGTCATCCTTGGGGCCCCGTGACTGAACACCCAGCTTTGCTGCTGCTGGTGAAGCTGAGGCTGAGCGGGAGCTTTGGCACCATGGGGCTCCAGGGCAGTATCCTGCCTTCCACATCATTTAAATCCCCGCAGCAAACAAAGGGACTGAGGAAATTAAACTCAGCAAAAGTGGGCTGAGAGAAGAGGGGAGACATGAGCATGTCCTTGCTGGTGTCCCCTCTACCCAGCCCAGCTGGAGACCAGGGAAAGCTTCTCCTGCCCTTCTTCCTCCTCTGTTCTCTATCCCACCACCCTCTGCCAGTCCTTTCGCCATGCTGCAGCCCCAGCAGGTGACAAGGAGGAGGCACTTGGAGGCATTTTCACTTCTCCTCCATCACCAGTGTCATGTTCCCCTTCACTGGGACCATAAGCACCTGTCCCCACCACAGGTCTCTGCCAGCCAGGCAGACACCACCCTCAGCAGCGTGCCCATTGCACGTATGTATACAGTGCAGGGATGAAATCCGGGTCACTCGAGGAGGCGAGGGGAGGCCGCAGCAGCCCAGCTCTGGCGTGGGGATCGGGAAGCCTTTTTCCAGTGTAGCCCCATCCCCACAGCCACTGCCAGACCTGCACCTCGCTCCTCGCTGTCTCCCCTGGGTGGCTTTGTTCTGCAGGTCCCCTGGGGTGACAGTCCTCTGAGGAAGGTGTGCAAGCGGCACTGAGATCAGCACTCCCTGGAAGAATGCTTCTCATAAAAACACCCCCAGCTCCCAGCTCCTCACAGAGAACATCTCAGAATGAACCCCAAAGTGCTCTGGTGACAGGGTTTCCTTCCGCAGCAGCAGCCAGCTTTGCTTTTATGTTTTTCAGAGGGCAGGCTCCCAAGCCAAGCTGACAGTCGGGAATGCTCACAGGCAGAATGCAGGAAACCCAGGCCAATTAAGGCAGACAGGCAGTAGACACATCAGCTTTTATCTTGAGATCCAAGTACCCTATTCATCATCAGCGACTGAAAGGTCTGTGCTTTATCAAATAAAATCACTGTCTTTCTCTGTCTCTTTAAAGCCAAGCACATTGACTTAGGTGCTGTCTGTGACCTTGTTTAACTAAACAGCCCTTCAAGGTCCCCCAGAACGGGGGAAGGAGCCTTTTGAAGAGGCACCAGCCCCTCTCTGCCACTCCCCGTTCATTAGTGGCAGCGGAAAAAAAAAAACCCTCACACGTCCCTCAGCCAGGCAGGGGAATGCATATTTAATTGGCTTAATGGCCCCCGGTGAGCTGGCCCTCCCACACGGCACTTCTTTGTGCTCCTTCCCATCTGCTGGAACCTCAAGGCTGCCCAGAACGGATGGACGAATGGATGGGTGGCTGCTCCACCAGCGGCTGTCATGCTCCGGCTCTGGTCATGACCCACCATCCCCTTTATGGACTGTTTCCCTTCACGCCGCCGCATTCCTTTGCAAATCCCTGGCTCAGATGCTGTCTGTCACCACGCTTGGGTCTGCTGAGTGCCGCTGCTCCCCCTGCCCCAGCCAAGGAGGTGGAAGTTATTTTCTCCCTGCTGCCTTTTCCAGCAAGATCCTACATGGGCTCTTCCCTGCCACTCGCCATCATGTTCTCTCTTGTCTCTCATGACTGCCAGTGGTCCCTGTTCAGAAGCCAGATTTACCTCCCTACTTTGTCCACCCCAGTAGCAGAAAGGTGTCTGTATGTCAAACAGACCCCCCATCTCCGCAGCTGGCTGCCGGCAGCCATCTCCTCACCCCACGGAGCAGGGAAAGCGATGTTCTGGCCCACTGCCATCCTCAGTGGAAGATGATGCCCCCCCAGACCCAGCCTGTCTAGACACGGGCTGAAACAGAAGAGCTACACCCCTCCAGACGCAGAAACGTGCCCCCAGAGCTCAGTGCAACAATAAGAATCCCACATTTCAGCTGCTTGGCATATTCATATGCCAAGGGACCCAGCAGCAACGTGGTAGCCAGCAGAGAGCCTGAATCAGCACCTCCCAGGGACTGCTGTCAAGGGCTGGAACCAGCTGGGGAACCTGGATGGCTCCAGGCAGGGGGTGGCACAAGCAGGTTACCCCTCGCTGGGCTGCGTTTCTCCATCCTCCCTTGGAGGAGGCTCACAGCCTTGGCGTCTGGCAGGATTTTATAAATGCTGTCTCTATCCAATGCTAATGAAAGCCCCTCAGCCCTCCCACCCCCCTTTCTGGTCATGCTGTTAAGAGTTAATACCAAGCAAAGCAATTTCCTTGCCCACCCTGCATGTTAAAAAACCCTTTGCTGAGACAAATTACTATAGGAAAAATAAACTAGGCGGTTTTTGGGGAATACAGACTGACAGCATCCTCTCCCTAGCTAAGCCAATCACGCTCACAACTCCAGGGATCTTTGCTGAGATAGTCTCGCCTACGATACAGCCTGCTTAGCGCTAAAATATGAATGTCACCTTTATGGATCGATTATAAAAAGCTCCCTTAGTGCTGGGGTGCCCAGATCTCCAGGAGGCCACGGGGGAGAGAAAGAAGGCTGCCAGATGCAAAGGAGAAGCAAAGGGAGAAGCCATCATGGAGGCTTGATTTACCTTTTAAGCATATATGCATAATCCTCACTCCCAAATACCAAATTTATGGAATTAGGTTGTTTTGTTGCATTTGGTTTGGGTGCATTTTTTTAATGAGAACAGTGTCTATTCAAAGACCTGGTGCAAATGTCCTCATCTGTGCGTCCTTCCTTCCTCCTTTGTGGATCTAACTTGCCATCAGCAGGAATGAACAGTGCAGCCAGTCCTAAAGAAACCTCAATTCAAGCCCACATCATTATCATGGTTTAATTAGAAGGATTTTTTACAGACTGCCTCCCCTTCACCCGGCAATCAGAGAGCTGGGTCCAGCTGATCTCAGCCCCTCTTGGCAAAGCCCTGGCTATTTGCCCCCCAGCCACAGCAGACATACAGTACTACACTGCCGCCGCCGCCACCTCCAGAGGAGTTATTGTTCCCGAGGCTGGTGGGGAATAACCGAACCGGAGGAGAGAAGTCGTACCTCAGCCTCGCACCTCTCCACCGTCAAAAGGAAAAAGCAGGTTTAAAAGAAGGTGGCGGTGCACGAAGTTTAACCTCCAGCCACAATAGCCCCAGATGGCCATTGTGCCTCCCCTCACTCACCTCCTTAGCACTGACGGGCTCCCTGGAGTTGCGCTCTGCAAAGCATCGGTGCTCGGCGGGGCCGAACTCTCCTCCGCTGCCGTGCGAGGAGCAGTGGTCTCTCCTGCAGCCTGGCTGCGGGGGGCTTTCTCCGGCTGCCTGCCTGCCTGCCTGCCTGCCGGCTGCCTGCTGATGGACCTGCGGGATCTGATGTGTGGATGATGCGCGCCTCGCACACACACACACGCATCCGCACGCCTTCCCTGACGTCAGGGCCAGGCCAGGGGGAGCGGGCAGGTGGGAGGGATCAGGCTGGTCATTTCTGAGCTAGGCTTAAAGAAGCAAGGCTGTATGGGAGGCTGGAGGCTACGAGGGTCAGCCCAGGGGGGCTGCATCACTCCAGTTATGCAAAGTGACGTGCTTCGGTGCATCACTGGCATGGCCGGACGCAACAGGGCAGCCCCACAGGCACTGGAGGGGGAGAACGGGCCAGAAAGCCAGGGGGGTCCCCTGCAATGGGTCAAGCCTCTCCCACATCACCCCAAGACCTACTAGTGGTGCTGCAGCCACTCTCCCCATATGCCCAAGCCTGCAGCCCCCAAGCATGCATGGGTGTTGCAGTCACCCCCAGCACAGCCAGGAGAGCACACACCACAAATCCACCCCATTGCCCTGTGCCCCTGCTCTGGCCTCATTTCTAGCAGCACACTATGCCAACTCCCTGAGCCTAGAAGATCTTCCCTTTCTGGTTTCCCCTCTGCCAAGAGCCATCTCCATGGGCAAAAGCAACGTCATAAGTTGGCCAGAGACTTTCTCTCTTGGGGGCGTAGGGTGATGTGATGAGGACAGGAATCAGTTGTATCCACTGGGAAACAGGGCGAGGAGTAGTGGGGTTTAAATTTCAAGGAGTGAGACTGATGCTAGACATTAGGAAAGGCTTTCTAACAGAACAGGCAGTTAATTACTCAAGTAGATTGCCTGGGGAAGCACCAGAGTCTCCATCACTGGAGGTTTTTAAGAACAGGCTGGGTAGGCATCCTTTGGGAGGAATTTAGGTGGTATCAGCCTCATTTTGGAGCAGAAGGGTGGACCACACCAGTACCTTAAAACGCAGGGATCTGTGATCCTGGAATAAAGTTTGCAAGAACCCCAAACAGCCATGGCACAGTGTCAGTGCTGCAGGGAGCTGTCATGGGCATCTTGTGACATGGGGTGGTGGTGGGTTGCTTTTGGTTTCTTACACAACTCTTTCCTTGAGTCATTCTACATAGATGAATGCGATGGTAGTAACCAGAGCTTTTCCACCAATGACCCCTGGGGCTGCAGGGTGGCATACCAGTAGTGTGGGAAGCTGGCATGGTGTGTGAGTCATGGTGCAGTCAGGAGACAAGGTAACAATTGCTCCACTTGGCTGTATCTATCCATCCATCCATCCATCCATCCACCCATCCATCCATCCATCCATCCATCCAGGTAGTGGGGTGTTGATCTGTGGCCATCCCAGGGGCTTTGACAGAGGGACCAGAGCACAAAGTGGTTGTGTCCCTCCTTGTCAATGAACAATAGTGCAGAAAAAGGCTCTGCACACAGACCAGACCAGATCATGGCAAGAAGCACTGAAACCCCCCCAAGTGCCGGTGGGTTCTGCTATTGCCCATCATGCTCTGCTCAAGCCTTTTCAAGCAGTTTTCCATGGCAAAACAGGAGCCCCATTCCCCCCTACAGACACCAAAGGCTCATCTCCCCACTCTACCCTTCAAAACCTTGCAAAAGAAGGGGAGAAGAAACACAGCTAGCTCTCAGTCTTCATCCTGAATTTCTCCTGAGATTGCCCATCCTCTCCTGGGGGACAGCTCTACACATCCACATGAGGAGGGTCCTGAGCTGGAAACAGCTGGAGGTCAGAAGAGTGACTGTACATTGTATATTGATGATCATAAATACCTGTACTTCCCTGCCTGGTTTGTGGTACACCAGGGTTAACGATGTGTCCAGTCAAAGAGTATCAACTGAACAGAGGGGACGAGTGTCAGAACACGACTCTGACACAAAATGACTAAAGGCTCTTGACAGGAGAGGCACAGGGAACTCGAAGGATGTTTGACTGGAAGGTGGCTCTGGGCATGTGCTGCAGCAGAGTCTGAAGTATGCAAAACTTATAAAAGGAGAAGAGGGGAAGCTTTGATCAGACAGTGGGGGTGCTGGAGATGCCTGCAGAGGTGGAAGCAATGGCAGAAGTATGCAGGACTTTGTAAGTGAGAAGATACATAATTCCGTTGGAGTCAATCAAAGGAGGGCCAGTACAGTCTAGATGCAAATCACCTCTCACCTCCTCCAACATCTCTTACCCAGTTTTCTCAACAGGAATGGGGATGTGGGGCAGAGGAGATCTTAAAGCAAAATAATTTGGGGGTTCTTTATATTTTCCTCCCTTTTCTGAGCCTTCAGGTAACGTCAAATAGTATTTTCCAGTTTTCCTCTCAATTGTGAGAATGAGAAATGTCAGGGATTTTCTCTGAGTGACAGGAAGACCCTTGTGCAATCCCTGCATTCCAGCAGTTTAAGTGTCAAAAAACAAAACAAAACAATCCCAGCAACTGAGAGCCAGTCTCAGCCATCCTCCCAAATGCTGGAAAAGGCCCAATACTGCTGAGAGAGACTTCACAAACTTTGTGGTTATGTATGAAAAGGTGCATACAGGCCCTGCAGATTTGTGGATATTCATCGTGTCAGTACTACTGGGACAGAAAGAGACCACTCAACACAATGAGGCTGCTCTCCGACATCAAGATACCTTAGCTGCTGACTTAAACATAGTATAACTCCTAGTGCTATCATAACTCAGCTGAGACAACACCCAGGTTTTACAGGGCAAAGCTTGGCTTCTGTTTATATTTGTACATTAGAGATGGTGTTTATGAAATACAGAATTCCTCCAGGGAGAAAACCTAGGTGGTAGCAGAGCAACATCCCATCATGTGCACAAAGGGCCAGGCACATACTGCTTGGGATTTGGGGGGGTTACCTGCAGAGGGTGAGACTGAAAACCATTTCCCACAGCCTGAGATGTTACTGGTAGAGGATGAGAAATGGCCAGCCTGACTCAGCTCTGGTGGTGTTTGTAGCCCAGTATCTAAGGCAATGAAGCTCATTCGATGCTGCCTTTGCCAGCTTATTCTCCACACATTTCAACTCATTTTCCCCAGAGTAGTATCAAAGTACCTGCAAGTGTTCCCAAAACACGTAGCTATGCAGAGAAGAGGAATCTGTTGCCCTACTGAAGAACAACCTGCGGTGTTCAGCCCTTGTTGGCTGATACATGAGAGAGAATCTGCACACCCCCAACGCAGAAGACCTTGTTTGGTGCTTGCACTTTATGAGACACCAAAGACCCAACCATAAGACACAAACAAGTATGAAGCAAGGCCTCACAGACCCACTGCTCACAGGGCTGTGGATCAGGATGATGGGAGATGCATCTGCTTTGTATTAGGTACCCAAAAGCCCCCTTGCTGGGGCATGGCTATTGGAAGCACAAGAAATGTTAGCTCAAGGACAGGCTAGAAATGGAAGTGTGATTATGACTCTGTCCAAATCCACTTCTCTCCATCTCTCATGCTCTCCCAGTTATTCAGCCTGCTCTTCCGCTCAACCCTTGCCCCTGTTTAACCTTACAGTTCTTATACACAAAAGTATCCTTGCCAGTATCAAGTGTCTAACTTATACCTCCTTGTGTGATAGAAAGGCTATTTCTTCCCCTGCCAGCAGAATAGGACCCTGACCCAGAAAAAGGTCAGAACTCTTCTCTCTTCTAAAAACATAGCTCCAGATACCCACAAAACCTGTGCTCCAGCTAAAGGTCAAACCTCGCACTGCCAGAGCTGCGTGAGGCCAGGACAGAACAGCAAGGGATGCGGCACGCGTGCCAGCAAAACTGTGCCATGCTGAGATTAGCGCAGCCGCGACTGCAGCGCAGGAGGAAGGAGCTGCTGCACAGCTCCCTGAAGTAGGACGAGAAGAGTGAGAAGCACTGGGGATTTGGGTTGAGGTGTTCTGAGAGAGCAGTGTCTGCGGGGCCAGCAGCAGGCTCCCTGCTCAGCTGGCGGATGCTGCTTGAAGGAAAATGCTGCTCTTCTCAGGTTGTCAACAGGGGAAAAGTTGTTCCAGGGCCCATTTAATACAAACATGCCCAACATGCGCAGACCAGCCATTAACAAAGGACAAACCCACAACCCAACCGTATCTTGTTAATGAGGCCAAGCTGTGGTGTTTCCAACCTTGTTCTCCCCTTCCTGTCCCAACGCAGCTCAACGTTTAATGATTCCTCACCTAAACCACTCATTACCGTCCCGCTATGCGCTGCTGGGGGCGGTTGGGGATGACACACTCAGCCTTGGCATCAAAGCTGCTGTGCTGACAGTGCAGTTTTGACTGTCAGCCAGGGATGTTTGGTTTTCCTGGTGGATCCTTTTTTAAGCACACTTCAAACGGCCTCCTTTCATTTCTCACAGACATGAGCACACCCCCTTGTTTTCTCCCATCCCTCACGCTGCTTGACTCGCTGCAGAATGCCTGTTCGTAATACATGCACAGAATAAACTATGCCAGCTCTACGTGATGTCTATTTGTCCTTGGCAATAACCTTGACCTAAGTATTGGGCAGTCACTGCTCTGAAGCAGGCTTCTAGGTGGAAGTGGGCTATAAACCCACCCCAAGTTGCTCTTTAGGTAGGCAAACAGCTCAAGTGTTGGTTCTTGGAGAGGTGCAGACTTCGACCTCTGCTGCCCTGTAGGATAAGCAGATGAAAACGATAAATGAAGTGACTACAACTGCAACTGGGGATTGCTTCAGGTGAAACATCAGCCCAGACCCAGGAGCCACTGCTTGAGGAAAAAAACCTGGGGTGGGGGACAGGTAAAGCGCAGCCTGGCGCCGATTGCCAGGCTGCTGCGGGGCTCTCCGTGTCCACACTGAACGACCCCAGCCCCGCACCCATCACGGCAGGTACCGGGCCGGGCCGGTCACCCCGTCACCCCGCCCTGAGGAGGGACAAAATGGCGGCCGCGGGGCGGGGTCGCTGCAAGGCTCCTCCCCCACGTCCCGTGAGGGTTTCTTTCCTCGTCAATCAGCGCGGGCCCGCCCGCCCGCCGCGGGAGGCGATTGGCTGAGGCGCCGGAAGTGCTGTGGGGTCGGGTAGGGCGCGGCGGTGTTCCGCGTGTGGGAGGTGGGTGAGGGAGCGGCTGAGGTGCGGCCCGGTTCGGTGCCGTCCGCTCCCCGTGCTCCGTACAACGGCGGCTCTCTGGCCGCCCACCCCGTTGCGTGGCAGCCCTCAACCCCCTCCCCCGGTTTCAGGCTCCCATGTCCTGTTTCATTTCGGGACAGGCAGGGTGCTGCCCCGCTGAGCTCCGTGCAAGGCATTGGGGATTCCCCGGTTGTCGGTGTGTCGGCTGCCCTCGCAGTGCTCCGGCGCCTGAGGCGGTTGGTGTTTGTCGCTCTCCTCAGAGGTGCTGCCCGCCACCATGTTTGTCCTGGTAGAGATGACGGACACAGTGAGGATTGCTCCCTGGCAGTTTGAGAGGAAACTGAATGATTCCATTGCGGAAGAGCTAAACAAGAAATTGGCCAATAAGGTAAAGCGTGGGTCATGTATAGGTTGGTGGAGGCATTGTAACATCCCCGAGTGTTTCTTGTTCCTAACGAGATGTGTGGGTGAGGTGTCAGAATAGATGAGAAGGCCACCCCAGTAACTGAAATACACTAGAGTGTAAACAGATAGCCATGTATCATCTCAAAGGGGACTTTTTTCTAATGGCTAATGCTGTAATTGCAATATAATGAGATACCAGATGGGGCCGAGAAGTATGGGAGAGAAGAGTAACTGCTGTTTATGTGTAGACTAGCAATCCAAAACTCAGTTTGAAAAGCTGATACAAACTAATCCATCCAGAGGGGAGAATTTAAGAGAAGGTAGAATCAGAGAATGGTTTGCATTAGAAGGGACCTTAAAGCTCATCCAGTTCCAACCCCCTGCCACGAGCAGGGACACCTTCCACTAGAGCAGGTTGCTCCAAGCCCCGTCCAACCTGGCCTTGAACACTGCAAGGGCTGGGGCAGCCACAGCTTCTGTGCGCAGCCTGTGCCAGGGCCTCAGCATAGTGAACAGTTTTGTCTTATGTCTGAAGTGTAGAACAGCAATACTGGAAGAAAAATTAAGGTATTAATAGCTGGCTAGGTCTGCGCTTAGTACTCAAAATACAGTGTGTCAGTAAAAAGTTGGTCTTTGGTACAGGATAGAAACAAGTGTTCTGTCTCTGCAGCCCTGGGACTGCGATTAGCCTGAGGCTTTCAGTGCAAGGCAGGGAACGTGAGGGGTGCTCAAAAGAGCAACCTCAAGTGATGTAGGGTTGTGAATAGCAGGTTATAGGGCCAAGTGATAAAAAGCGAAGGGCTTCCCCTGATGACTGGTAGGGGTCTCAGATTGTGTGTGCTGGGAAGCCCTCTCAGAAGTAGCAGAGGAACCAAGAGCTGTCCTTGGCTCTCCCCAGCGCTAATTCAGTTTAAGACAAAGGCAAGCCTAGAGGCTTCTGAGAGTGTAACTCTAGCAAAAAGTATGTTTAGCTTTTGGACAAGCTGTAGGGCTGGTGAATGTTGTCTGTGAGCAACTGTTTGCTATCTTGGCAACTGTCAGGTTTTCTCACCACCGACAGTTGCCCCAAGGGTTTCTGTTTGTAGCTGTGCTCTTTGCAGTGCCAGTGAAAACACTGCTCCCGTAACACTTGGGTAGGTTTGGGGTTCCCCTGCAGTGCAGTGAGGTTTTGGCTGGGGCTGTTGAAGAGAGCGTACCAAAGCAGCCACCCTTCTGTGGCCTTGTTTTGAACTGATGTGTGTGGTGTGTAAATTTCATGGTTTACTTGGTTTAACCTGGTGGGTTGCTTGACTTACTGCTTTTTAATTATTTTCTTTGAGCAGGTTGTGTACAACGTCGGCCTCTGCATCTGTTTATATGATATCACAAAGCTGGAAGATTCATACATTTTCCCTGGAGATGGTGCATCTCATACCAAAGGTATGTGCTTGTCCTTAGTTACATGGTTTTGCAGAGGGTTAGTGATCTGGAAATGTAAACTGGGTTCAATTGTTAAGGAAATTTAAAGGAGCTTCTGAAGTTTGTCACCTTAACTCCATTCGTGTACGGAGGGCAAGAGAAACATGGCTAAAGTCCCTTCTTTGCACTTTTTGGGTACAAACATAGCTTTAAATAGCCAGTCCTGTTAGCTTTCTCCAACAGTCCATCTCTGTTTTACTACTAGAGATGTAGGTGTGGAGTGAGGAAGAAGTTTAGTTTAAAATGATTGGAAATATGCATGTAGAAAATCAGTTGTATTAATTATTTTGTGTTTTTTTAGTATTTGTTTCTTTTTGAAGCTTATTTTCTCTAGCTAGGATGTTGAAACACTTTTCTACATAAAGCATTTGCACAGCATTTGATGCTGTTTTCCTAGCTGGAAGTTTTGCTACATCTTTGAGACTTAGACAGATCTGGTTCAGCATACGCTTCTAGTGACTTTCTGTTTTAAATAAGGAATGACTAATTTCTTTGCTTTGACTTCTGGCAAATCTGTCTGAGTGAAAACTGGAAGTAAATGCATAAAACCAAATTTTGTCATATCTTTAAAATAAGTTTATTTAAACTGGAAAGAGATGCATTTTTTTTCAGTTTCAGTTTTCACTGTGGAAGTGCAGCTTGAGCAAATGAAGTATTTCCTGTTAGAAGCAAACTTGACAGACTGAATGTGGCTCCCCTTGTCCAAGTTTTAACTCCCAGGAGAACTTGCTCCCTTCAAATAAAAGTTTTCTGTAATATTTAAGGAGGATGGCAGGCTTTCCTCCTTGCTTTAATCTCTGTTCAGCTTCTTAACTTTGAACTACTCCTTGAATTGAAAGTGAGAGGATGTATTCTCTCTGAGCTTGGGAAAAAGTCTGCTTTCAGAATCTGGGATAGCACTTCAATAAATCCTAGTAATAACTCTTTCTTTAAGGTACTGTAACTGATTTTATGTAAAAGAGGAGCATTGAGTACAGACAGCTAAAATTATGTTAAATTGCTCATAGCGTTGTTCAGGTAAATTTGGTTTAGTATAGCATTTTAATAATTACAAATGCAAAATGCTTAGTTAGAAACATGTTACTTAAACTGGATGAAAAATCCAGTTATGTTAGAGTACCTTACTCTGATAATATGTGATACCAGTTATTTTATCTGAAGAAAATGCAGCATTGCTGACAAAGGTAAAAGGCACAGAAGTATTAGGAGAAAGTGTAATTTCAACTGGTACTCTTGGCCTTGGAGCATTGTGCAGGAATGCTCACATCATAACTTTAGCACAGGCCCCGCTCCATATTGTTCATCTTGCAGCTTAATTCTGTGATCTTAAACTCTAGCAAGACTGAGGAGCAGGGAACAGGGCACTGCTGGGCAACAGCTTGCACAAACTAGTTAGGAATCTTAACTCCTGTTCTCGTTTTTCTATCTAATCAATGCCTGTAAGGAAATTGTCAAAGGGGAGGCATTTTAGAGGGCATACAGGATGTGGGATTTTGTTTTAATGGCTGCCAACCCGTGGAAGGAGTCTAATTCACTAACATGGGCATATTATTAATGATCTGTTTTCTTTTTAAGTGCATTTCCGCTATGTGGTCTTCCATCCCTTCTTGGATGAAATCCTCATTGGACAGATTAAAAGCTGCAGTCAGGATGGTGTTCACGGTAAGCTGCAACTTCTAATACTGGGGGCACACAAGCTGCAGAGCTCCTGGGGCTGTTGAGATACTGTGACTTCAGGTGGTATTGCACTGTCTGTACCCTGGTTAAAGACTATTACTGGCCTGTAGCACTGCTGTTATCTGAGGTAGTTTGAGCATGGCAGCTTCCCCTGCCCTGAATGGTTTTGTCTGCACTCCCCTCTCCTTTTGTCATTCATGTGCATGCCCAAGAAGAACAGGCAGCCCCATTTGGAGCATAGACTGGATTTGTTTTCTTGCTTCAGTTAACTTGTTTTTTTTCAAAGTGGTAGTATCTGCTTGATCTGATTGATCTTCTTTACAGTTCTCTGCAAATCCGTAGTTGTTTCCTGTACCTAAAAACATGGCAAGAAAATGTCTTTGTGAGCACAAAGTGCTGTCAGATTCAAGGAATACATAATTGATGAGTTGCTTTCCTTTCTTGGAGGAGTGTTCCACAGAGGCGAGCTCCTCTGCTCTGTTGCTAAGCTAAGACAATAAGATTATCCTGGCTGCTTGTGTTGCTGAATTTGGGCATGTCCACTTTCTGATAAAATTCAGCATTGTGAAATCTCAGTGGGGAGGTGGGGGCTGTTTTAACTATATTGGTCTGCATTTAATATGTTACATCTGTGATTTCTAAGCAACTTTCTGTTGCAGACCTCTATAGCATCTGACTCATTTCTTGGAACGCTTTCATTTCCAATCCTGCTCCAAACAGCCTTTTCCTTTCCCAGTGGGCACACAGACTGTGCCCTCTGTTGCTGTATGGACTTTCAGCTGGGTGGTTGCTTTGCTGCCAACTAAAATCGAGTGTTGTGGCTCAAAGAGTAATTCCTGCGCCACCTTCTTGAAAGAGGAAGGAGAATGAGTCTAGAAGTGCACTATAGGAATCACTGGGGAACGTCATTTGCAAAGAATTGTTTCAGTCTTCATCAGCTTCTTTTCTCCACAGTTTCTGTTGGATTCTTTGATGATATTGTCATCCCACCAGAATCGCTGCAGCAGCCAGCGAAGTTGTATCCCTTGATCACCTTTGATAACTTTACTACTTCATTTCAAAGGATTGTGCAGTGCTGGCCCAACAGCATTCACTGCTGCAACAATGGAGGTGCTCAGTGGCAGAAACTAAGCCGTTGTGTCAGGCAAGTCCTGCAGACTGTTATCACAGCCAGACACGGGTTTGCAGGATCATTGTGCCTGCTAATGGAAATAAATGGCAGCAGCCCCTGAACAACCACATTTTAATCCCTGCCTCTAGTCTTGGCTGCTGTGGAAGGCAGGATACAGGTTTTACCACATAGTGTGATGTCGAGATAGACATTGTGTGTGTAATACACTTAAGGTGAGGTCTTCTTGGGTTTCAGGGGGTTTGTTTGGGAGTCGTCTTTGTTGCTGTTGTTTTTTATGGGGGGTGGGGGTAACCCAGACTCTGCCCTGCAGCATACACCTCAAAGCAGGAAAATCAGAAACCAGACGGGGGTTCTGTGCAGATGATCACTGAGGAGAATGCACTGCCCTTGGAGAAAGAATAGTGAAAAGGCTTTGAATCGAGTCTGCTCTCAAAGCTGTCAGGAAGTGATGTGTCAGGCAGAACACTGATAGTTTCCCTCCTTAACCCTTGGCATGGCCAGCGATGAAGCAGAGCAGGTGTGGGTATGGGAATATGAGACAGAAGAAGGGGCCCACGACCTTTACATGGACATTGGGGAGGAGATCCGTTTCCGAGTTGTGGATGAGACATTTGTTGATACATCCCCGACGGGTCCAAGCTCTGCAGAGGCTTCCGCTTCCAATGCCACGGAAGAAGTCCAGAAGAAAGAGGCACCCTACACTCTTGTGGTAACTATGTGCATTATTCATACAGCTTTGGAATGCTCTGGGTTTATTCTATGGCTAAACTAGTATCCCTTCCCTGAGGAACGGGTTGCTTTAAGCTGATAGTGAAGCAGAGTCATAAAAGGAAAGGAGTGGAAAAGGGGAGAAACGAGATGATTGTTCTTGTGGCTGCTGTGTGTTTGCTGTCTGTTTTTACTGGAACACTTTGTGGTTGTTGGTAGAGTTCCTCCTGGGGGGCTGATTTAAAGAAGACTGGGTGCAGGCTCTGCACGTAGGAGTGAGCGGAGGAGAAGTACAGCACTGGGAGAACCACATCAAGGTTTACCCAGCAGCTAAACTGTCTTTCCCATTCCATGTTTTGGCATAAGACCCACCTGAGTACAGTGTGAGAGGAAGATGGATCTAAACCATTGAACAGTGCAGGGACAGTCAGGAGGTGGAATGGGTGCTTGAATTTTAAGTGTTGAACATTGCGGGTAGTGTTGACGAGGCTTCAAGGAGCCTGGGCAAGTGCTATGAAGGCTCTGATTGAGGGGGGAAAGTGAGTAGCTCATCCATAACTTGGGGGGGGGGGGGTGAGCTAGTAAATTCTGATGTGTTTCCTCCTGCATTCTTTATGCACGGTCTCTTCTTCTCTCTGTGAACAGGGATCCATCAGTGAGCCAGGCTTGGGCCTCCTGTCATGGTGGACAAACAGCTAGCTGCCATCAGAGCCTGCTCCACAGAAAGTCTTTCCGGTGGATGTTTGGGGGATAATGGGGTCCTGCTGGTGCTCATTGCTCCTCTGAAGCTGAATGAGAAATTAGACCTGCCATTCTGTGTTTTCCCCTTCAGCTTCCAGCCTGCCAGATAGAGACAAGTTGCTTTCAAGAAATGTCTTCACTGATCTGTACAAGTGATTTTAAAGGCACAAAAAGCCCTGAGTGCAGCAGCAACAAACTCAGCTGGAGCTTTGGTCTCCTGCCCTGCAGGAAAAACAGGGGAGGTCTTTGCTTGTCTGAATTAAGAAGGGAGTTGCCTTCAGTGAGTGAAAGCAGGAGAGAATGCCTGTCAAAGAGGATTGCTTCCTTGGGCTGAGAGCTTGATCTCAGAGGGGTAGAAATCTGCCCTTCTTTTGACAGGAAATGAAACAGCAAAACACTGGAGTTAAAGGAGGTACGGTACTCTTGAGATCTGGAAAATGCTGCTGCCAGGAGAGGTGGTGGTGGTGATAATGTTCTGCTGGGAATAGGAAGTTCATCCATGGATGAAGTCTGCCAAAAAGAACTGTAATGATAGTAGTTTACCTAAAAGTAACTTGGGCTCTGAGAAGGTGACCACTGTGGAATGCTAGAGGCTGCTTATTGTGCTGAATCTAAATACTTTATTGTACAAGCTGTATTTATGTAGAATGAGCTAAACTTTGCAGGAGTTCAACTGGAAATACGTAATTATGAACTGCAATGGACCAAGGCTGCTATGAACAAGCCAAATACTTGTTTATGGAGGTGTGTTAATACAAGAAATGGAATAAATAGTAAAAACCACACAGCCTGCCTTCCTTTTCAGTTTGTGGGGGGAAACTATTAGCTTCCTGACTAGCAGGAAGGGAAGAGTTGCCTCCTGCAGTTCAGCTACTTGGATTTCAAGGCAGGCAGTGTTGCAACCAACACTTTTCTCTGACAGCCAATAACAAACAATTGCCATCACCCTCCCTGACAGCAGTAAAAGGGAAGGGGGGCAACAGAACAGTAAAATCTATGCAGGGCCCATTGCCAAGAGAGTGATGCTACACATAATTACAAAGCCAGGCACATTTGGCAGGAAGGGGCTGTAATTCCCTGGGATAGTGGGCCTGCTTAACCTCCAACTGGGAAAACAAAGCCTGAGTCACCAGCACCCTCCCTGCAGTGGTGTTAGAACCCCTTAATTCTGAACTGTTATTCCTGGTGCATTGCCCTAATTAAAAGGGAGCCTGGAATTCTTCAGGTTCACATAGGAACTGAGGTCCATCTGCTCAGACAATAAGCTTAGAGAGAGCGCAGTGGTGCTCAGACATCCAGCCATGGAAGAAACTGCTTGCAGAAACCCCAGCTGGCTGTAGCAGTGGAGATTTGGGTGAAGCAAGTTAGAGCCTCAGCAGCATAAGGGGCTGTTGTGGGGTAGCAAAAAGTCCAGGTACCTTCAAACATCTCAGCTCTCATTCCACAGGGTCAGAGCTCCCAGAAGTGGAGGGAGCTGGTAGCTGCATGGATTTAGATGCTGTTCTAACAGGATACTCCTCAACCTCAGGCTCCTGTTGTGGAGAAGGCAGGTACCATCCTATATCTCCAAGCAATTCTTTCCCACTCTTCCAGCAAGTGACAGGGGAAGCAGGGGCTGAAGAGCAGGATTATGAATATAATAATAACACAAGGCAGAAGAGATGGTCACATTCTTTATTTTCATTTTTAATCTTTAGCCATCAGTAAAATGAATGGGCAGAAAACAACCAACCGAACAGACAAAACCCACCTTAGCCGGTCATTTTCAAATATAAATAACTGTGGGACAACTGAAACTGAGCCAAAATAGAAAAAGGGAGTTTAAAAGACAAAAGTAAGCCTAGCTGCACTCCCTTTTCATAGTGTCAGTGAAGAGGAAGTACCATAACAAAAGGAAGCTATGGTTACATTTGATCAGACATTTATTCCAACAGGAGGCATGGAATTGCACTTTGATGAAAATGCCGAAGCGGAATCGAGTCCAGTGCACAGGGCACGTTGTGCACATTTAGCTGGATTTCTGCTGCAGCTCCTTCATTCTGTTCAGGGCACTGCCAGCTTGAAACCACTCTATCTGCGACTCGTTGAAGGTGTGGTTCAGCATGATTGTTTCTTGGCTCCCATTGGGATGCTTGATGATGCATTTCAGAGGCTAAAGGAAGAAGACAGATTTTATTCCCCCCCCCCTTCTCTTTCAAAAGGGAGCAAATTATTTGAATTCTCACAGGAAAATTCCTACATGTTTCCAAAGAGTTGAAAATGGAAAATTGTAGCTCAGGGTGGGTCTTGACATAGATCAGATACTGGGAAGAAATTCTGGGAAGAAATTTTTCCCTGTTTGGGTGGTGAGGCCCTGGCAGAGGTTGTCCAGAGAAACTGTGGCTGCCCCATCCCTGGCAGTGTTCAAGGTCAGGTTGGAGAGGGCTTGGAGCAACCTGGTCTAGTGGAAGGTGTCCTTGCCCATGGGAGGGGGCTGGGACTGGATGAGCTTTGAGGTCCCTTTCAGCCCAAACTGTGGTCCCAGTTCCTTGCAGGGAACACGGGTGCTTAAGGCAGCAAGTCCAGGAATTCACACCACCATACCAGGGTTTCTCATACCTGTTCAGAATAATGCACTCTGAGTCTGACTTGCTCTCCGGCCCCCTGCACCGTTAGAGTCAAGCTCCTCACATGGCTGCCTGGCCACACTGCCCAGCAGCACCTGTGCTGCCTCTGGCCCCTCCTGACATCCTTCCCCAGTACTGGCACATCCCTGCCCATGGAGTGCAGTGAGAAGTTACCTTCCCAGGTGCAAAGTCTGCCAGCCCCACGATGCTGAGCTTGTCCACAGGATGAATCTTGTTGTAGTCCGCTGGGTCAGCAAAAGTGAGAGGCAGTAGACCCTGCTTCTTCAGATTGGTTTCTGCAGAGAACAAACCACCAAGCACACTTGTAACAACACACTGCAGCAGATCAGAATTACTTTCTGGCACTCAGAGTAGCGTTCCAGCAACAGTTACTATCTTTGTAGTAAAATCAGGATCTCCGCTGTTTGTGTCACATCTAACTAGATCCACAAGAGGATTCCTGACCAGAGGGACCTCACCATTTATCAGGAGGTAGAGTCTGTGCCCAGAGGTGTTGACAGTGGGGCAAGGTAAACACCACTTCCACGCAAACCAAATACATCCTGTTTACACAGATCACAGGGGAAATGTGACTCACCATGGATCCTGGCAAAGCTCTTGGTGATGATGACCCTGCCCCCCAAGTGACGTGGCTCCAAGGCTGCGTGCTCTCGGCTTGATCCCTCACCATAGTTTTCATCCCCAACAACTGCCCATTTGACACCCATTTTCTGTGACAAACGAAAGAGATTTGCATTTCTGCAGTCACTCAAGTGAGGAATTAACAATAAATATCCACCCACACATCTAATTCCAGTGCTGCACTAGTGATGTAGCTGTGCTATGACACCTTCTCCCAGAAGGTTCCCTTTGGGATTAACTCAGCCTTCTTTAAAATTAGCTTTTAAAATGGAAGGGGGGGGGGAGTGTATGGGTATTCAGGCACTTGCACATCTTCTTGAAACTGGGGGCATCACTCCAAGTTTGAAAGCAAGTGACAACCAAATATTTCCCAACAGCCACTTTAACGCTTCCAACAGACCAAAGCAAATCTTTGCTGCCACCTTTCTTTCCATGGTCCTATGTCAGAGCTGCACTCACACCAGCCATGATCCCTGCTCTACTTCTGGAAGCAATGAAGAAAATTTTAACTTCTGTCTACTGGAAGAAGCAATCTGAGACTCCTACCAAGCTGTCCAGAGGGTAAAAGGACAACTTCAGATTCTAAGCCAAGCGTTAAAGAATGAAGAGGACAAGATTAGAACATATTTAAACATTAGACTAGTCACAGGTTAAATGCTCCAAGAGGCAAGATTTAGTCCCACTCTGATGACACCCACGCCTTCTGAGGCGTGCACATGCCTAGAAGAGTTCCTCCCCTTCTGTCTATTATTATATGTGACCCTCTGGGTCACAAGACCCTCTTCCCTATAGCAGGCAGGGACAGAACCACCTACAGGAACTGCGATCATCAGAGGAAGAAGACCCAAGAAAAAGCCTCAAAGCTGAGTGAATCACAGCTGCTGTTACTTCAGAGCTGGAGGCTGAGATCCTCAGTCTTGGCACAGGCTGCCCAACATGTAAACATCCTCGTAAAACAGGATGCATCAGGAGAAAGCCTCACCTTGTAGTAACGGGCTGTGTCTGGGACTGGGCCAAACTCCTGGGTTAAGGCGTTCCTCACAGAGTTGGCTTTGCCATTTTCAATGTTGATGGCGCCGATGAGTAGGTTGTTGGAGATGTTGTCCAGATGGCCACGGAATTTGAGCCACGGTCCGGCTGCAGAAATGTGGTCAGTGGTGCACTTGCCTTTTACCTAAAGGGCAGTAAGAGAGAAGAATGTCTTAGGATGCATCAGTGACTTGACCCTTCCTCAGTACTTTCATTGTGAAGAATCCTCACTTCTCCTTTAAAGGCACAAACCCAAGACAACTGCATCTGTTACAGAATGATGGCACTCTTAAGGCAGAACACAATGGTCATTCTGCATGCGCTGGGTAGGGAGAACATCCTTTGTTCCAAAGGGTAAATCACAAAAACAAGCTTAGCCATGACACCTCCCTGCCATGTCCTCTCCTCTCTCAGCAGCGGGTTCTGCAGGTACAAAATGCAATTAAACCCTTCTTGCTACAGCTCAGCGTCCCTGCTGGGGGAGTCCAGCAAGATGCCAAGTGTTTCCTCTAAGTTTCCAAACTGCACATAAGCCTCCTCAGCTTGTAAGAACAGAATTCCCAACCAGAGATAATGGTCTTCCAACTGGTAAGTGCCAGGGTGCTTGCAAAGGAATTGCTTGTGTCAAGCACAGCTCAGTATGGCCCTTTAGAGTACCTGTGGCTCTGTGTACTGAGAATCAGCAATGTCCCTGAAGGCCAGTTCCTAAGGGACTGCATTTCAGAACCAATCACTGTATTCACTGAAGCTTTCATTCTGGTAACTCACCACAGGCAATGAAGAGAAACCCTTGTCTTCATTAAGAGACTGAAATGCAATGTTTAACTATTGTGAAGTAATTTTATATAAAATGGGAGGAGAACACACATACTGATGGATGAGAAGTTCTTAACTACCTCATTTCAGATAAAACACATCGTACAACAGTCAGGTATTTATTAGAGATGCCAGTTAAAGGACCCACCCACCTTTCTACTGCAGATTGTAACTGGGGCAAATTCCACAGCCTGCATGGTATGGGTAGGATCCTATGACATCGTATAACAAGCTTCATTTTTCACAGCACTAGCTAACCACTAGCCCAAAGGAGAAAAGTCTCTTAGTTATAACAAAAAGAAGCATCAGAAGGAAACACCTGGGAGGAAAATCCTTGATTCACTTCCCACAGAAATGTGGTTGTAGGGGAGGGAATCGCAGATAGCTCAAAGGCACATCCAAAGCTTCTTGCAATTGATGTGCAACCCCCTGTCTGAGCAGTCCTGTCATAGCTGGTGTTCCACCACTACACTACTGACCTTGATGAGGATCAGCATGTCTTCAAGATCCTTGCCATCCCACTTATCAAAGGGCTCAAGGAGCTGGAGACGCTGGCTGGTGGGGCTCACATCCACACGCTGCCCACTGCCATCCTTGGGAGGGTACTGATAGGTGTCCTGGCCTGGATCAAATGCCTTTAAAAACAAGAAAGGAAAATCATCAGACTCAGCCATTCCCAACAGCACATGAAGAGAACCAGCCAACACAGACAACTGCATCTGTTCTAGCTTTAACCCTAAGAAGGAGGTCACTCCATGAAGTTCCCTTACTACATATAAAACACTAATAGTGAAAGGCCTTCCCCCTGCCCCGCTCCGCTCCACCTCCAGACCCAGCAGTTACCATCTTGGGCAGCTCATCTGCATCAGGTGCTTCTAGTTTAAACTTCTTCCCATCTGTTCCTGTCAGGTAATCTGTCTCAGGGTTAAATTTTAGAGTGCCAGCAATGGACAGGGCTGTAACAATCTGAAAGAACAAAAAGACACATTTAAAGACATATTTTACTCCTCATCTCTTAATTTGAAAGTCCTATACCCAACAGTCCCAAAGCCAGCAGCCAAGCTACAAACCAAGCTAAACTGGGTCTCTTTTACAGGCAGGGGAATTAGCTCCCTGACACCCTAAACTATTCCATGACCCCTACTTTGCCTATTTCTTACCTCTGGAGAGGTCACAAATGCGTGAGTCTCTGGGTTGGCATCATTGCGACCTGTGAAATTCCGGTTGTAGGATGTAACTATTGTGTTTTTCTCTCCTTTCTTGATGTCCTTCCTGTGAAAGAAAGGACCATGCTCACAAATCCAAAGGGAATACTGCTTCTAGACGTCTCACTTGCTAAAATCCCCCAGCTTAGTTTTGGTAGCAATCCCTGTCTTTTGGAGACATGAATCAGTGCCTGGACATGTTTTCCTCCCTTAAGCAGAGGCTCAAAACCAAGTCAGACACTGACTCCTGGAGTAGGTTTCATAGCCCATATTGTGCACTGTTGAACTATTTAAACAACAGCCAATGAAGTACATTCATTGCCTTTGGACATCCCACCACTAGCAATGACAAAGCCACTTGAGTATATGTCTCCCATCCCTTCTATTGGGAATTTTCCTCCCTGCCACTCCAATGACTGAAATTGGACCAATTTACTTTTCCTATTTTAAAAGGACCATAAAAACTCCAGTCCACCCTCTCACAGATAACAAATCTCACCCCATTTTTTGCCTATGTAAGAAGTCTCCAGGTGTAGCCATTGTGCAGCTTCACTCATCTAAAGGCTCAGGGTAGACCTGCAGTGTTTGATTCCTCCTCCTCCAGTGTGTAGCAGACAGCTATGGCAAATGGGGTTTTGAGCATTTAATTTTTAATTCCTAGTGTGTTATTTTTACAACGGGATTTCACTCCACAGAGCACTTCAGGAGCTAAAAGATACACAGCTAGAGTGAGGTCTTGCACTTTACCTGTCCCACTGGCCAATGCATGGCCCACAAGCGTTGGCAAGAACCAGTCCTCCAACATCGCGCAGGATTTTTGCCTGAGGGCAAAGAACAATTTTGTTACTGGTAGAAAGCCTGGAATAAGTTCCTGGGGTTGCTCTTTCAGGGGAAGAGGAGGCCAGTCTTGAAAGTGTCACCTGCTTGCACTTTGGTTAAGCAAATCACCACAGAGAAGTATTGTTCCTTTTTCCTTGAAACAGAGAAAATTCACCTCCTTGTTTCACTTGCACGTTTTGAGTCACTTTTGTAAATACATGGGGGCTGATCCCAGTGAAGCTGTAAGTTAACGCTGGGGATGAGCACAGGATGACTTGCCAGGATGATCCCATTCACTACCTACTTCAGATTGAGCAATGCAGCTACCCACAGACACTTGACTGAAGGGCAGCATCTGGTCTGATTGGTATCGCACACACTTCCTGTCTGCATAAGGAGAGGACTGGTGACCATGCAGGAGGTGTGTGTTCCTGCTCAGTCTGTTAAGCAAACAACTCTATTGAGAGAGCAGCTGTTAAAGAAAGGTATGACTGTAGACTTGGTTGGAGGAGGCACTAAGCATTGGATGGACGCGTCCACATACAAAGACTTGGTCCCCACGCTGTGACAAGCATCTTAACATTTACTAAGTATCAGAACTAATTAAAACATGATTTCCTGCACAGGATAGGGAAGAAAGCAGGTGAAGGTTCCTTTACAGAAACATTCATTTTAAATCAAATACGAGTTTTGCCATAAGTTTAGTCTAAAATGGGAACCACCTTCCAATAAAAGGGCATGCTCACATCCTAAACTGTTCTTAAAGGAGAAGACTGGATTGCAGGTGGGTACTAGCCCATCATCAACCATGGCCACCCACAGAGCCCCAGGAGCATGAGGCATCCCTTGCTATACATACTGTTATCTCCTCAGGGGCCCAGCTCCTGGTAACTGTCTCAGCTTTGCCCAGTTCCAACCCCATTTGTATACGCCCAGGTAGTAAAGTTAGCAGGTCAAAACACCGTCAAGGTGACAACAGGACCCACAGACATCATAACACACCAGTAATGGCACTTATCTAGTGATAAGTGAGGACAAGGTTTTTAACTTTGGTTTGCATTAGTTACTTCTGGACTCATGAGTACTGTTTTGGAAGAGAGTTTAACACCTAAGTGTAAAGAGCAGCCATACTCACATAACCATCTCTTTCAATGGTGGCACGGATCTGCTCTGAGCCTGGAGTGATTGTGAACTTAGATTTACACTTCAATCCATGTGCTAGTGCCTGTTTTGCCACTGCTGCAGAGCGCCCCATGTCCTCATAGCTGGAGTTGGTGCAGCTGCCAATCAAGCCTGTGGTGTTTGACAGAAACAAGGAAGTGGTTACTGCAGGCCAGGTTCTAGGAAGTTTCTGCCTGACCCATTCCTCAGCAGAAAAAACAAGGGACAACTGCCTTTTCTGCTGACAAGTAATCTGAAGCTGTTTCAGGACTAACATTGCCAAGCCTCCCAGCAACATACTGTGGTCACAAGCAATCCCTTGGCCAGCTTTGGAGGTTGCACAGTCAGAACACACTATCCGGTCACTAGTCTGGTTATTGTTTTACAAGATCCAAGTGTCATCTGCTTGCACTTTGGTTAAGCAAATTAACACAGAGAAGTATTGTTCCAAAGACGGAAAAGGCTTCAATCAAGAAATGGAAGAAATGATGAAAGGAAAGCATCCTTTGTCACAGTATGAAGACCACATGAGGGCATACTGTGCCATCCTGACAGCATTTTTGTGCTGACCAGCAAAATAATAAATTCCCTTTCAGTTACCTCAAATCCATGCAACAGACTTTCAACAAAGGTGCTCTTCAACCAGTAATGTTCAACCCAATCATTCAAAAGTTTCCAAGAAGGAAAATACACTTGTCTGCCTCTTGAGATTCAAATCCCTCCAGCTATCCCACATCTCATCCCACACACATGGCCCAGGGGGTCACTGCTCTTCCCAGCAAATTCATACAGCTGTGAAGAGATGACACTGCGGCAAAGTCAAAGGACATACAGCAGTAATTAAAGGGTTAGATCCCAAGCTATGTGACCAACAGCTTATCCCAAGACAGCAACATTTATGCCACAAGGATGAAGGCAGAGGAAAGAGCAAATGCTACCCACCAACTCTGATATCAACAGGCCAGCCCTCCTTTTCTGCCACAGCACCAATATCTGACACAGGGTGCGCCAGGTCTGGTGTGAAAGGTCCATTGATATGTGGTTTCAGCTTTAAGAAACAAAGTCAGAAATTACAGGAGCCAAGAAAAACCCCAAAACACAGCAGCAAATAAATTCCTTTCATAGCTCTACCTAGAAGCTGTTTAAATAGGATTCTCAGACACCAACACCAGCAGCTGTCAGTGAAGCAGACCTAAACATTTTTCCTATGTTCTAGCACAGCACCAGCAGTGTCATGTCAAACTCCCAGTTTGGTCCTCATTCACACAAAGCAGAGTCACACTACAACATGCAAGACAGGCAAGCAGGAAGGAAGCCTTACCTCACTGAGGTTGATTTCTATCACCTGGTCATAATGACAACCAGAATCTGGTACCAAGTGTTGCTTGAATTCATCTGCTAGTGCAGCTATGTCTGGAATAAGAAAGAAGGGAGATCTGAAAAGCGTAGTAAATACGAGGGAAAAGAAAAAGCTTGGAACAACTAAACACAGGAACTCTACCATATAACTTCCCCAGCCACTTCATCTACAAACTCCCTGCTTGTATCAGATGACCTACAGGATCCTGCACGGCCAGAAGTCACCATGAACACCGTTGTAGGAGGATGCTGCTCCCAGAACACACCTTCACTTGAACCTGTGCTTCTACCCACTTCAACCCCCAAACCCTCTTACCAGCTCTCCCAGTCTTGCCCAAGTATTTCTTCATCCGGTCATTGTAAGGGAAGATGGATGTGGTAGCTCCAATTTCAGCCCCCATGTTACAGATTGTTGCCATTCCTAGAGTAGGAGTGGGAGAAGAGACCACAGGGTCAATGAGGAAGTCCAAGGGCACACAATCCTCCAGAAGTCAGTCCATGGAAAAGACAGAGAAGCCAAGAGAGATGAGGGCATTAGCAACAGAAACCTAAATCCACAGCAGAGGAAACGCTGACTACCTAACGGCTGGCTCAGCCTGTCACATTTCTGTGCCTGCAATCAGACTTTTCTGCATGCAAGGAGCTGAAAGCTACACTGATTCTTGCAGATACTGGAAGTGATGACAGGGACCCAAACCCCTGTCTGCACTGAGCACCAAATATGTTTACAGCAGTGAGCAGCATCTCTGCTACCTGCAGTGAGTGTCCCATCCCTCCCTACCATGTCCCTTTACTGGAAGAGCCAGAAATCTGTGAGAAATTTAATGGGTTGAATAAAAAGTGTCCAGTGACAGAACACAACAAAAATACTCAAACCATCTTCTCATGCCAGTGGGATCACCCATGCATTTCAAGGACACAGCAATGAAGCTCTTGTTTTACATTTAATGACCTAGCAGCAGGTATCACAGGTCAAGTTCTTCTGATTTCAAAGAGAAATCCCAAATTACTCTCAGTTTTTTCAAAGTTGTAGCCAAGCCATGCAAATGGAGAAAAGCCCAGCTTGAAGGCTGCACTCCAAGCCAAAGGAAGGGACACTTCTCATAATCCAGTCCTAACTAACATCATTACAGACCACAGGTTCAAATTCAGCACCCAAGACCCACAGTTAGCTCATGTAAGACTCCATGTTACAAACTGCTGCTTTCTGGTCATCCCTCTGCCCTGCTTTTCTAAAACTGATCTTCTCTAGCAGCTGTCACACATGTATTCCCTTCAACATGTTTCTTCCCTCTACTGATGACCTTTTTTAGGCTGAAATGAAAATGTCATCTTCATCTCTGACTCTCCACTCTCCAAGCATATGTGGGAATACTTCCACCTTACTCTCACCCTGATGCACGATCTTACAGGACTCTTAATGATTAACCATTCGGTGTTCTCAAAGTCACAAGAAGATTTAATGGAGAGAGGTCACTTTCTCACCAAAAAGGAGTGGTATTTTGTTATTCTACTCTCACCCACTCTCCCAGTTTGACGTGTACTAATTGTCTGGCCAGGCTAAGGGAGGACATTTAGTACTTCTTGCCTCATTCCGTTCCCAGCCTCCACAGACAACTCAACACTCACATCCAACACCATTCCACTCAGATAAGAGATTTGCATTGCCTCACCAGTGCAAGAGATTGAATCCACACCAGGCCCGTGGTATTCAATGATGGCGCCTGTTCCACCCTTGACAGTGAGGATGCCAGCCACTTTCAGGATCACATCTTTAGGAGAACTCCAGCCTGAAAGCTTGCCAGTCAGTTTTACACCGATAACCTGAACAACAACAATGGAAAAACATAAAATACTGACACCATTTCCTTTCAGCAGTCAAAACAACGCATCAGAATTTTTCCAAAGAATGTGGGTGGTCACAATAGCAAAGAACAGAAAGTCCTGAAGTAGCAGAACGCATGCACAAGGGCTGAAATCACTGACGGGGCCAACTCAGGGGAGATCCCCACTCACCTGTCTCTCTCAGTCCCTGAATAAAAAGGCTGGAAATGGAAACTCAGAACTACCAATGAATCACAGACCAGCTGTCTGAGCCAGTGTGGGGTTACAAACAAGACTAGAATGGTATATAAATATAGTGCCTGAAAATTCATGTTTCTTATACATCTTATATCTCACCCTTCACGTTGAAGATTAGTATTCCTTCTACTCCTACCTTTGGGCACTTCAGTTCCCAAGGGATTCCTGCCATGACATCTACGGCATCAGCTCCACCCACACCAATGCAGATTCCTCCCAGGCCACCTCCATTGGGGGTGTGTGAATCTGTGCCGATCAGCATAACCCCAGGGTAGGAGTAGTTCTCCAGGATGATCTGAAAATAAACATGGATTGTTTGCTTGCTTGCTTGTTTGTTGGGAAAAAAGGGAGAAGACAGCAAGAAAGAAGACAGGAATAATAATCTAGATCAGTTTGCATTTGCGGATTTCAGGAGCAGCGAAGTATTTCACAGAATCATAGAATAGTTAGGATTGGAAAGGACCTTAAGATCATCAAGTTCCAAACCCCCTGCCATGGCCAGGGACACCTCACACTAAACCATATCACCCAAGGCCTCGTCCAACCTGGTCTTGAACACTGCCAGGGATGGAGCATTCACAACCTCCGTGGGCAACCTCTTCCTTTGCCTCACCACCCTAACAGGAAAGAATTTCCTCTTTGTATCAAATCTAAACTTCCCCTGTTTAAGTTTTAACCCGTTACCCTTTGTCCTATCACTACAGTCCCTAATGAAGAGTCCCTCCCCAGCATTTCTATAGGCCCCCTTCAGATACTGGAAGGCTACTATGAGGTCTCCACGCAGCCTTCTCCAGGCTAAACAGCCCCAACTTTCTCAGCCTATCTTCACATGGGAGGTGCTCCAGTACCAATTTCCAGAACCAACTAAAACCAGTTTCTATTTGGTTTAGACTGGAAATTCACTTCTGTTTCAAGCTCCTTGTGGAGGATGTAATGACACAATGAGGTACCAAGTCTCAGTCCCAGAACAGTAAGAAAACTTAGAAAGCTATCTCCATTTTTTCACTGGAAGACTCTTTTCCTCCAGTTTAGGCTTTTGCCAAGATGTCACCTTTGTTAGGGCTCAAGAGTCTTGTTCCTTAGTCTCCACACCCTTAATCAACTTGCTGAGCAAGCCAGTTCACCTATCCAATGCTAGTGAGACCTTTCATAGTCTTCATGCTCACATACCAGTAGAATACCAACAGGCTCCTCCAAACTGTGCTGCCAGCCAAAATCTAATCACCCAGAAGAATCCCTCACAAATACACCAAGAGGCCAGCCTTCCCTTATTGCTGCTATTGATTCCACACAAGACTCTTCAACTATTAACAAAACCACAAAACAGTTCTTTCATTTAAAATGGTGATTTTTCTATGGTAGCAACACAGTATAAAACTCAAGCTAATGAAGTTCTCACTCCATATGTGCCATACCAACATTATGGACTGCCCTTCTGGGAAGCACAGAACTTGGAGCATATGCATCACACAACAGCTTGGGCAGAACTAAGGTGGCCCTCTATTGAGAAGACCCAAGGGTTTGCTTCTAGTACTTCCAGCTTCATTTGCTTGTAGCTCACATTTGCATACTTGTGCCAAGAAAGGTCACTTTCAAGGTCTCACTTTGCCAGAGCTGGACTCTGAAGGTGTACAACACAACCAGTTTTCTCCAGCCAGAGAAAGTCTGCCCCAGGAAAGCTGGTAACCACAGCACAGAGCTATGTTGCCACGTGACAGATGTTACAAGTGGTTTCAGAGCACAGACGACCTGAGGTGTTCCCACAGTCTTTTGGAGAGTTCACCTCTTCTGTTTCCTTTCTCTGTTGTATCACACCAAAGTAAGGTAACCTTGTTTTTTATCTCAGAAAACGTAGCAGAAAGCTCTTAATTGTACTTAGTCACAATTTGTCTGCTGAAAAGATGTTTACCAATTATCCATTCTCTTCTCCACTCCTTTTGCTTCATGGTACACCTCAGATTTGACTGCCTGCACTCAGAGGAACCACTTAAAATGCCTACTAGACCCACAAAGCAAGTCAACCAAGAGCAAGTTATGGAAATCCTGTCAGAGGTGTTGGTTTTAAAGAACAAAAAGCCTCATTAAGTGGTATGTTATCCTGGACAGTCCTGTTCTTTTATGATGCAAGCGCTGTAATAACAGAACCTCAGATCTGGAAACCACTCTGCATTTTATTCAAATTCACGTAGCAACTCCTTACGTGTTGCCATTCTTGAGTACCTAAAGTAACCTGCTCTGTTTGGTGCCCTCACATACCCTCCTGGTTTATATGGAAAAAAGTGCATACAAAATAACCCTAAAAACCCCTATGTTCCCAAAGCTGCTTTCCTTACCACATTAGCCCTGTGCAGCCAGCTTCATGGCATCACCTTACTGTCCCAATCATACCAAGAGGAGGCAGCCCACAAGCAGTTATGATATTTCAAGCATCTATGATTCACATGACACGCTGTTGGCACTACCTAATCACGCATCAGGTTACAGGTTGACCAAAATAACCTTTCAGAAAACCACTGATGTCAAGATAACCAAGAGAGGGCAAGCAAGAAAACTCGCCCACCTCAAGGAAAGAAAGTTGTTTCCCCAAACTGGTGACATTCTCTAAGGGTGTGCACCTCAGGTCTTCTCTTCACCATAAAGTAAAGGAGCCACTGCATGTTCAGAGATTGTAAACATATACACACACACTTTACCTGGTGAATGATTCCTGACCCAGGTTTCCAGAATCCCACTCCATACTTGGCACCAGCCGTTGCTAGGAAGTTGTACACCTCCTTGTTTATGTCCTGTTCACACAGGGAAATGCAGAGCATTAGTAGCACATTTTCTTCCTCCATACATCAAGAGCTCATTCAAACACATTCCCTTCTCTCTCATGCCTGTCTTTAGTTTGCTCACAGTTCTGTAGCAGCTAGAGGGACTCCTAAACCCAAAAAGGATCAAGACTGCTTGCCAGTCAGTTGTAACAGCCCATTTAATGTCATCCAACTTGTAGCTCTACTAAAGCATTTTTAGTTTCCAGTTCCAAACAGCACAAGGAAAATCCTGCCAATAATGCATTAAAAAATGCTCTGCTCATTTCTTGTCTTCTCAGGGTGCTGGGTATTTTAAAAACTTGTTTTCCTCTCTTCTTCTACCCCCTGCTTCCTTCTCTATCAGCTGTTCCTTTTGCTTTACAGATGCTTTGCAGACATTTCAAAGCACTGAGAGAAGCATTTTGGCTTTATTTTCACAGATTAAGAAATGGAACTGAAAGCTGCTCTCTGCTAGGGGAGTCAGTGGGTGTCATTTCTCATTCCACCAAGGCTGCTGTCTAAGACTCACACAATGCTGCCTTTCTTGCTGCACTATCACCATTACTGGTGGAGGTCACACCGTGAAAATTGCTTGTGAGAATAACCAGGGTTGCCAAGGAAGTATGACACTATTATATCCTGATAGCTCTTGGCAGAGGAGTGGCAGAATAGATAAGATAAGCACTAGGAGAGAGTTTCTTAACAGACTGTTCTCATGCAGCTACCCTTTGGAATAAAGAGAAAGGGAAAACTGGAGATAATGGAAGAATTGTCTTAGCACACATTTGCTGAAGTTTCCCATGAGGCAGCAGCAGTTCTTTAAGCCTCCTTTTCCACTGGGAGTCGGGTCACTTCACTCTGTTTGTGCATCCCTCCCCCAGTAAAGCACGTTGATGTGCCAGGAGCAGATCCAAACCACCCTCTGGCCTGCCAGCATTCATTGTGTGCCAACTGGCAGCAGCAGAACTGAGTCAGAAGGCGGCAGGACCTTTACTTGTTCTGCTCAGAGTGGATGGCAAAGGAGGGGCTCAGCCCAGCTCAGGGCTGCAGCGAATATAATTGCACTACAGAGAACAAATAAATGCAGAAACAGGGGGAAGGGGAGGACAGGAGGTGAAGGGAAGACAAGAAACTGTTTTATTTGCCAAGTCCAAATTCTTAATTGCACAACTTGGGCACAACTTAGGGTTGAGACAAGTGGAGTGAGAACTCCCCAAATTCACTCCTCAGCGGTACAGTGGCTTTACTATGGCCTGAAGGAGGAAGCCAGAAGCAGTTACTTCAACATCAGGAGTACCTAGAAATAGGTATGAACTGAAATCTTAAAATGCAACTGAGCCCCCCCAAACTGTTTACTGTTTGTAAATGTTGGTATCAACACCCAAGGCACAATTCCTCCTGGCTCTAACAGTGGACTTTAGCTTGGTCTACCTGGAGTAACAAGATTTCCCCACCTCCCTACTATGCTCAGAGCATGCTGCTCCTCAGCCAATGCATTTTGGTATGTAGGACAGAGGTGAATGTGTCTATATTTAACAGAAGCCCCTATGGAGGAATAAGCAGTAAAACAGTAAGTGGGAACTTTAAAAAGGCAGTGAATCAGCAGTTTCGCAACCACCACATTGAAACTCCCAAGTAGAAAACATCCTCCATGCTTCCATACACATTTATACCTACCCTCACTAGCCCTGAAAGCTGCACGTGCTTCAGTTAGCATTCTTCAGCTAATCTCTAGCAAAAAGTTTGGGAAACAAAAGTAGCTATTTGCTCCCTCCTCACATAAGACACCAGTGCAATGCAGATGCATGTTCAGGATTTTTTTCACACTCCCATACTGTGGCATGAAGAGCATAACTATATAGAGAAATCTGTCTTCCTTTTGTCTCCCTCTGAAATAAGATTTTTCCTCTCCCTTAGCTAAAATATCTTCTCACACTTCAGAACACACATATGATGCAGACTTCCATCATTAAATCCACCTTTTCCTACATTCATGGTCCATTAAACCATGTGATGATGACTCTCAGCTGAAAAATTCCCAAACATCCATTTACTCTGTTTCTTTGCTGCATCTGACCTGGCTACAGAACTGACCAACACAGGCAATGTTACCATATCTGATTCATGGCTGTCCTTCTGGGGGGAAAAAACTCAAAATGAAAACTCTTCCTTCGACTGGAAGGAGGCTTTCAAACAGAGAGAATTTACACTTCTGCAATAGTAACCTTGGCTCTTCGAAGATCATTTTCACCACCTGACTGGGCTTCAATGAGGTGATCACAGTGGATGGTGGAAGGCACAGCCACTTTTGGCAGCCCGCTGCTGATGAACTGTAGCATTGCCATCTGAGCAGTGGCATCCTGCATGGCCACACGGTCTGGCCGTAAGCGCAGGTAGGTCTTGCCCCGCTCGATCTCCTGCTTGGCTGGGTCATCCAGGTGTCCATATACAATCTTCTCAGACAAGGTCAGGGGACGGTCAAGCCTGGGGAGAAGAATTTTAGTATCTGTATTTTGTTTACTTCAACATTTGTCCTTCTAAGCATGTAACAGAATGCTTCTCTATATAACTGAGACTGTTAAGAACTAATAACACAGAAACCTGCATGTTCTTCTTGCAGCATTAACACTGGCTAAAACAAGGGCTCAGAAGAGAAAGTTCAGAAGTATATGGATTGATGTCACTTTATTGCTTTCTTTTATAACCTTCCTGTAGAGAAAAAGAAACGTTGACTCTGCTTGTTACTTGAGTCATACCTCAGGACAGCAAATGTGGAGGGGAAAGAGAGGTCAGACTTGATTTGCAAATACCAAATCCCACAGCAAGCAAGTACAGCTAAGCTGTTTCATGACCTCAGACCTTTCATCCTGCAACTGTATCAGTTGAGGGACCTATTTATGTCAGTGGTGAGACCTTCTGAGAAGTAATTAAGTAGAGACAATGGCGAGAAATGAGAGCTACCACATTTAACAACGGATGCAAAGACTGAAGGACATGTTATACAAATCACTGCTGAGGTAAATGGAGCAGGAACGACAACTTAGCAGGCACACAAGCCTCTATCAGCAGATTAAGGTCACTATGTTTACATACGCTACAAATTCCCACCCCTCCTTTCCGTGCCTAAGCCTACAGTAGAACACAGGAGAACATTGACTGTCAAAACAGTGCAGAGGAGTATTAGCCTATAATGACCACTGCCCACACACTGCTTCCCCAAGAAAGGAGCAAGGGCCAATGTGAAGGCTCCTCAAAGAGGGCATTAAACTAAGAGGACAGAGACATCTCTAACTCCTCCTCTGCACTGCCCTGTTTCTCTTCATGTTGCAGTGATTCATTGTAACCTTCAACCTCCCCACAGTGCCCACCACTATATGGGGACACTGTAACTCACGCTTCACTACATTTGCAACTGCCACTGCTCAAAGCTTCCCTCCCTACTAAATATTTCCTATGCCAGAACCCTGTGACATTTTTTTCCTTCTCTCCTGTCACTGCAGAGCTAAATTCTGCACACTGAGCCCTCCCCTGTTTCCTCCTCCACTCTTACCTCTTACGGACAATGTTGATGTTCTTCTCCAGCTTTTCATAATTTATGTGGTCATTAGGCTCAAAGTGGCTCATGGCCACCTTGGCCCGCTGGCAGAGGACAGGAGCAACATGGTAGCGTCGTATCCCGCTATTCAAGGCATGCTGGAAAAAGAAGAGTGTTAGTGCTGAAACCTGGCAGAATGAATTCCTATAATGTATCAATAAACCAATTGTTTTTCAATTGTTACTCCTGGGATTCTACAGCCTGAGACACAGGGAAATTGCAAAGGTTTCTAAAGGTACCCGATAAACATTTGATAGCACAATACTGCATATGATGTTAAAAAGTGAGGCACCAGGTTATATAGAATGGGTAGTACTTACTAAATTATTTTACATCTCTATCTATAGCACCAGATGCTTCATGCTTTCACTGAGAAATCTGCTTTCAGGCAACGATGAAATAACTCTTAAGCAAACACCAGTTTGCTATACTCCTGACACATTACAGCCATGGTGGAGAAAAACACATGGAGTTTCCAAAGCAAGCTGACATAGGTTTGTATTTCCTCACTGGCGTTGTGTTCATATAGAAGGTCTGGCAGGTGACACAATATGGGACCGAGTAGATACCAGTCTGTTCCAACACCATACACCAAGTTCTTTGTGCAGGGTCCGTGCATACTGTTACAAACCTGACTGTATTTCCACATAAGGTGAGCTGCATTTCAGTGCCAGGCAGTGACACGGATGTACATGCCTGGTCTATGGCACAATGCAGAGCAGGAGAAAGACAAGACACGGAACAAACATCAGCTTCACCAATCTGGCTGTGCAGATCTTACATGCTATTTACCTTCTCTCTCACAAAGGCATCCTCACCCTTCCTTTAAGAAAAGCCTTGCACTTGCCCTACAGGTGACAGCAAGACAGATGAACTATACTGTGAGCTAAACACAGCAGCAGCACACGATGAAAGAAAGCAAGTCCAAATTTCACTTGGCAGCCCTCACAGTGAAACAGTCCTGGAACATGGGAGAAGGGCAGGGTACAAGGAGGCACCTTTACAGTGCCCACGGTTAAAAGGCTCTCACGCAACTTTGAAAAATGAGACAGAGGGCAGCCTCCATAAAAACTTACAAGGATTTGGCACATGCATTTCTTACATCCTTTCAAAGTCTCGGTCATTAGCACTGGAAATCTGGAAACAGACTGAAGACAAGAGTTCAGGGTTCCTCCTCCTCCAGTATTACACTTAATCTTAATCCTGTTTTTTTTTATATTCATCCTTTACTTCAGCATTATGAGGTTTTCAAAAGTACAGGCTAATAAACACATCAGCACTGCCCTAAATATTCCTTTTGTATGTATGGTTGTAAATCAGCAAATATTCCTTATGCAGAACACAACTGCAGCACCTACCACTGCTTTTTGCATTGTCAAAAATGCTAGCCAAGTCTTTAAATCTGCTCATGCATTTTTAATTTTTCCTTGTAAATATTTTCCCAGTCTTCTTGTTGCCACCATTGAAAGCACTGCGTGAAATAATCCTGACCAATAAGACGTTACTGATTTTTATCCAAAACTTTTATTGTCCTTGTGATGACATTCGTTAGCATCTTACACGATAAAAAGTTGAGGAAACCCAGGCAAGATCACAATAGTCAGCAAACCAGCAATAAAGGTGCAGTTTACTTTTCCCCCCAACCAATCCTAAACTATTAGATATGCACCTTTTGGTAGGAGCAATACAGACCTGTAACAACTGCACGCCACTTGCGCTAAAGCATATCTGAAGTAAGTGAACATGGCAGTACAAGAGAGGGCACTGCTCCTCCAGGAATGCAAATCAAACCCAGTCATCAAATTTCACTGTGCTGCTCTTGAAGCTTAGAACTTCCAGAACGTATTCACACGTGTCAGAGCTGAGACTTTTCCTTCTTCCATCAGGAAAAACATTCCCAACAAACCAAACACTACCAGGCTTCTCATTGCTAAATGCTCTTTACCCAGTAGTCACATAACTCCTATGTTTGTTTTCTTCTGCTTCCCCCTTTTTCAACTTAAGCATTTACCCAGTACAATTAATGCTGTGGGAACGTCTTTATGTATCCACTCTCTTGTGATAATCTCCAACAGCTGGAGTGGCTGGAAAAAAACACTGAGGGATTTCATCACTGTTCATGGAAAAATAATCTCTTCACTAGACCAAGAAAGGCATTCTGATTTATTGCAGTAATTCCTTCTTCCCCTGCCCCAAAAGAACCCTGTAACACAACTGACCAATGGAGTTCCTCCTTGTCACCCAGTAAACTGAGAGCTAAATTTCACTGTAATTCAGTGTACGGAAGAACAGATTTGCAAATTAAAGTCATGGCAGAGGCTTCACAGCATTCTAGTCTTTCTTGGGACCAATGCCGATTATGATAAAAATCTGAAGCAGGGCTCTCCAAAGAGAGGTACAAAGAAGCTTTTCAGCTAAAATATTGCCAGTCTGATCATACACATCTTTATCCTTTTACTTCATGGGACGGCTCAATAAAACACAGTATTTATTCAAATACTATATAACTATTCAAACAGTAATCACAGATGTAGCAATGCAAAGTAGTCGATTTCTGCTTGACCACACCTTCAGGCTACCCAAGACAGGAAGGTGAGGGGAAGGATCCTGCCTGGACATGGAGACTGGCAAGAGAAATCTAGAAAACTGAAGGTCTGTTTCTGTGATGGCCAATAAGACTGGGGAAAAATAACCACCTAGGCCAATCGACTTCAGAAAATAAGAGAATATTTTTGTCTACAAAAGACTTTTAATAGATGCCCATTAAAAAGTGCTATCTTCAGTTTACTGGGAGCTGAATCTCACCCCACATCTCTACTCTGTCGGGAATTAATTTGATTCAGTATGGCTGTTGGCATGTTGGTGTCCAGCAAGCCTAAGGATCCATCACCAACAGTGAGCAACAGCATACACTGCCTGGTTCAAAAGTCTAATCTCTCCTCATAAAGAATCTACAACATATCACTCATTATGCTTGTTGATTCTGACTGTCCTTTTTCCTCTGCATCCTTAGATATGGGGGGGGGGGGGGGGGGGGGGAAGGGGCAGAACTATAAGATTAAGGAAAAGCCACAAGACTAAGTTTCCATTCTGTTCTGCCTCACTCTTTGCTGAAATAGTAGGTGGTTAGGGGGGCTTCTGTGGTGTTTTTTTACTGAGTAGTGAGAAGTGCCTTGAGATCAACAGCCGAGAAACAGAGCCAACAATCTATACATTTCCGCTTTTATCCAGGAACTGGCAATTTCCTGGGACTGATCATCCAGCAAACAACTGCCAAGTAATCTCCTCTCATCTGGCATTGAATCCGTTATCCCAGCTCCTGAGTGTCTTTAGTCAGATTGCAGCAGAAGAAATGGCAGTAATCATTACAGAGCTCCTAACTCTATCAGTATTCTGGCAGGTCCTTAAGAGACACAAAAACTCCAGCCTATTAAATGGGTGTAGTACTTCAACCCCAGCTGGCAACTAAGCACTCCACAGCAGCTCACTCACTGCCCCAGGTGAGATGGGGAGAGAACTGCAAGAGTAAAAGTGAGAAAACTTTATCTCACAGGTTGAGATAAGACAATTTAATAAGTAAACCAAAACAAGGAAATCATTCACCACTTCCTATCGGCAGGCAGGTGTTCACCCATCTCCAGGAAAGCGGAGCACAGTCATACATAGTGGTTACTTGGGAAGACAAACACCATCACTCCGAACATCCCCACCTTCCTCCTTCTTCACTCAGCTTTATATGCTGAGTATGATGTTATATGGTATAGAATATCTCTTTGGTCAGTTGGGGTCAGCTGTCCCAGCTGTATCCCACTCCCAAATACCTGTGCACCCCCAGCCTGCTTGCTGGTGGGGTGGGCTGAGAGGCAGAAGAGGCCTTGACTCTGGGAGCATTACTCGTCAGTAACTATAAAACCCCCGTGTTATCGACACTGTTCTCAGCACAGCTCCAGAACATCACCCCATACCAGCTACTGTGAAGAAAATTAACTCTAACCCAGCCAAAGTCAGCACAATGGATCATTATTTTTTAAATCTCTAAGAAAACCAATACTTATCTTTATGGACTTTAAAAGCTCATCTTGAAAAGCTAGCTACCTTGCATTTAGCTCACTACAGTAAATAGTCTAGATGCAACAGGAGTCTGAATTCAGAAACTAACTTACATTTCAGCAGCAAATATGACAGATAAGTCCGGTAAGCAAAAGCTCATGTTCAAAACAGTAGCAACTGTGCAACATGAACTCCTACCTGGGAAATCAGACCTAGATACACCAGCTGAAACGCAGAATGCCATTTTTCCTCATCCTCCCTGGCCTAAGAACACTGGCTAAGTTTTCAACATTCACTATGATTCAGCTTAAAAAAATAAAATCAACCCAGTGCAGTATAATCAAACTGTAAAAAAAAAAAAAAGCAGTGTGGTCAAATCAAATTGTAAATGCAGCCTGATTTTCTAGACCCACCTCTAAAGAGCAACCAAAATTAGGGTTCTGAAGACCAGTTTAGCTCTAGCCAGCACTGCTTTTTGCCAGCATGCACAAAGCCTCCCATACATCATTTCAGTACTTGCCTTCAATAACCCCTGATGCTTCAGATAGTTTATACAGTTTTACAGTGCTGCTGCCAACATGGCTCAAGAAATGGGATGCTACTAAAAGCATCTCTTATGCTTGACATGAAAAAGATCATGACCCTTTGAGGCTGAAATACTTTAAATAGGACAGTCATCCCAAACCAGGCTAATTCCGATTTATTTGCCTCAGAGGTAAGCTTCCTATGTAGCTCCAATTCCAAACCACTTCAGGAGATGAGTAGAACCAATGTTGATAACATATGCCATGGTCAATGCTGGCTCTATCACAGTGACTGGCAAGGTGAGTTTCATATTGATTCTTCTCTAGGCTGATACACACAGGCAAAAAAAAATGCGCCTCCTAAAGAGATCGCCTAGGATCATGTCTGACCATCACAGATTTAGTCTTACATGGGGGGACGGGAGGTGGGAACCCATATACTCTGAGCCCGATAATAGAAGACAGTCTCCTAGAATACTAAATTCCCCATGTTCCCTGTGCTAGCACAGCTTTTGTTTTCCATTATAAGATATTAACCTTAGCAAATGACTGCTTGTTCTCATGCCATGACACACAATGAGAACCAATTCATTATCCTGATAAAGGATTTGCCTTCATTTTATGAGTAGTCATTTCTGTTCCAAGGACAAATTAGAAGCTATTTAACAATTAAGAGTGAATATATCAAGTTAATTAAAATGGTGCTATTCTGAAACTTTTGCTTAAATTTAGAAAGCTATACTTTACTAAAACACCAACCTCTAAAGTAAGGAAGTAATATAAAACATGAAATAAGCTTTGCAAAAATACTCTGGAATACCAGAAGCCAAGTTCTTACTTCGGCTCCCTAAGAAAAGGGAAGATGTTGGCCAAGGTCACAAATGGCAAGGTGAGAAGCTAAACTGCCTGACTTCATCACACACTTTACTAAGGGGAGGACAGGCTTCATTATTGCTGCTTGCAGCCCTAGAAAAGAAAACCGTGTCCTGATATTTGCCTTCCAGGCTTTAAAGTATCACAACATCTTTATAATTCAGTACACATTAAGCACAATAATGTCCTGAGTAAGAGAACCTCTGTGGTGAGCTCATGTTGCAGGCAGATTTTTAGAGGTCATGATAGACAAGACTATGGGAATCACTGTCACTGTCTTGATAAAGAAAAAAAAAGGCAGTTTAAGTGCTTGTCCAGGCTGCTTTTTCAGTCCTCCTAGGTCCCGTTCATATAGAGACGCTGGCATCTTTTCCACCCGGGCCTCTGTCCGTATTAAAAGTATGGATTTTGAAGCAAAGTAGCCAAAGGAGAGCTTTCATGCTCATGCACACAACGGAAAGTCACCTTGTGCTGCTGCACGCTGATAACGGGCAGAAACAGCACACGAGAGGAAGAAAACGGCACGCCCTCGGGAAAGGCTTTTTATTCCCCCGTTAGGACCCCTGCCCTCACGCTCACCGCCCTGCCGGGCCCAGGGCTTGACACCAATCCCTCCCCGCCGGGGCGGGGGAGGTTGCGGGGACGCGGCCTGGCCCTGCCGCCGCGTTCACCTTGCGCTCACCTTGAAGGCCGGCAGGGCTAGGCGGCAAGGCGCGCCCTACCCCGGGGCTCGGGAGGCGGCCGAACTACCGCCACGGCCTCCCCGCCATTGTCATAGAAACGGAGCGCTGGTCCGCGCCGGGGACACGCTGACCTACCCGAGGAGGCGGGCATAGGCGGGGACAGGACGGATGGGAGGCTGCGGCCGCCCGGCGGCTCCCGGCGCTGCACCCGCCGCGGATCCCCGGCTGTGTCCGTCCATCCCTCCTCCCTCCCTCCCGCTGCCCTCCCGCCTCCGCCGCGCCGCTCACCCGGAGCCGAGCCGCCAGGACACAGTACGGCGCCATTTTGTTCACTGACAAAGATAAGGTCGCACCCCGATGGCGTCACGCGGCCATTTTGACACCTCCGGCGCGCAGGCGGGGTCGCCGCGGGGGCGGGGTCGCAAAGGTCCTGGCAGGGAAGTATCCGCGCCGAGAAATGGGTTAACGACCGCTACGCGGACGCTCCCGGGGCGGAGGGAGGTTAACAATGAAAAGAGTTTTTCCAACATCCCTCCGCCCACCGCGCTCCGGCTTTCCCTCTCGGGGCCGCGCCTTTTCAGTCGCTGTGATCACCCCAGCCAGGACCGGGGGCGGGGCGGTGGGGGTTGAACGCGGGTCGAAGGTGATCGCGCGCGGCGGTGGCAGGCGGGTGACGGCTCGCCATGGCCAAGCACCACCCGGACCTGATCTTCTGCCGCAAGCAGGCCGGCGTCGGTGAGTCCCGGCGGGCTCACACCGCACCGCACCTCACCTCACACCCGCTACTCCTGCGGGGCCCAGGGAGGCGCGGGCCCGTGTGTGTGCGTGCCGTTAGCGGCCGTTAGGCCTGGCGGGGAGGGCGCCCCGCCCCTTCCGCTGTTTTATTTCACTTTTATGTTGGTGTTTTGTGGGGGTTTCCGCCGCAGTGGGATTGGGGGTGCTGCAAGGAGGCTGCTGCTCTCGGAGTCCACTGCTCTGGGGTCCCGCGCCTCCCTCAGTGGAGCTGAGTGGCTTCAGGGCCTGGGGAACTGCAGGGTTCTGTTCCTCGGATAGGGTAAAGGCAAGTGAGGTGGGTGTTGAACCCAAAAAGACGTGGTTTTGATGTATTTCACGCCCGTTGTGTTGGCCATACCAGTGGAGCCAGGGGAAGGAGCTGAAGGCTTTAACTCTGGGAGCATCTTTCTGTCTGCAAGATAACATTGTATTCCAGGTTATAGAATCGCAGAATAGTTTGCTTTGGAAGGGACCTTAAAGCTCACCCAGTTCCAACCCCCTGCCATGAGCAGGGACACCTTCCACTAGACCAGGTTGCCCCAAACCCCATCCAACCTGGCCTTGAACACTGCCAGGGATGGGGCAGCCACAGCTTCTCTGGGCAACCTGTGCCAGTGCCTCACCACCTTCACAGGGAAGAACTTCTGCCTAACATCAAATCTAAATCTCCCCTGTGTCAGTTTAAAGCCATTATCCCTGTCCCTACATGCTCTTGTCAAAAGTCCCTCTCCAGGTTTCTTGCAGCCCGTTTAGGCACTGGAAGCTGCTCTAAGGTCTCCCCTGAACTTTGTTTGCATTTGTTATACCTCTTTACAGATAATGAACTTTTTTTCTTGTCAGAATTTGCTCTGATGAATCTCTTGACCCTCAAACTTAACTGAATCACTATTTATTATTTGTGAATGTGTAGATCTGGTTGTTAGAACTTGATATTTATGACATTAAAATAGCTAACGTTGTTGTCAGTTTCCTATACAAGTGGTAAGACATCTGAGATAAATGTAACTACCTTCCTGTTCTGAAGAGAGGAAGGTATTTGGGCTGCCTTAAACCAAATAAACACTTGGTTAATTTCTTTTTTCATCATTAAAAGCAGTGTAAAGGCTATGCCAAGATTCATGTATAGGATTTCCTTGAGTCAAGTACATTGGCTGTGTTTGAAATGGAATAATGAATGTAGATTCTCCTACTGTCAATGGGTGTTATAATGCATTTGCAATGCATCTAAACTTTGATCTTGGTGAATGTCTTCAGGAGGATACATATTGTTTTATCATAAAAATATTTGTATTTATGCTCAAACTGTTTCCGTGGTTTACTTTTTTCTTTTAAAGACTGCTCACTGCAGAAGATAATTATTTGACATTCAGGCTTGCAGTTACTTACGTTTTTTCCTGCTTCTGCCTCAAATAATTCTTTTTTGTTCTTTTTTCTTAAAGCAATTGGAAGACTTTGTGAAAAATGTAAGTATAGCTTCTACATAGAGTTGTTTGAGAACATGGTGGTGTGGTTAGAGCATCCAGTTTAGAATTGGAGATTTGGTTCCATTTTTGCTTTAACCACAAACTTGAGGTCACTCTTTGAGATGGGAACAGTTACTTGTGAATTGCAAGTGTAAATAAATGAATAATTACAAAGTTACCCTCTCAAATAGGTTGTCAGGCAAATGCATACTCTTCTAGAGAATATGCTGACAGGGTTTGCAGTAGCTGTGGCTACAGTGACTTCTTGATTGGTTGCTTGTAATCTGTAATATAAAATGATCAGCCTCATCATTTCAAAGCAGGGGGGAAAATTGCATTTTTGGAATCTGACACCTGGGGAAAGGTTCCCTTCAGCATCTAGCATAAAAAGGGGCAGGGGAGGGAGGGCACACAACATCTGGAGTTAGAGCAGGAACCCCCTACCGAATAGAGTATGATCTGTCATTAGATCCTTGTAGGGAAACAGAGGAAATAAGATGAATAGTTTGTGATTCAAAAATAGTATGGAAAGAAGCACAGTCTGAAGCAACAAGACTGTTTACAAGAGCCCTTGGCAGTGTAACAGGTTCCCATTGGTAGCAGTTGAGGGCTGTCGTGCTGGAGATTTAGGAGCAGGTTAGATGAGCTGTTTGTGGGAGTCAGGATTAGATGCCTTGGGAACTGGTAATAGGATATGAAGCCTTTCATCCCTAGGTCAGTGTTTTGGATAAGGTCCAGCACAGCAGAGACTGTCAAAGGCATCTGTATGATATGAGTACTTGAATTTCAGTTGATTCCTTGTGAGAAAGCAAGAGCTACTTTTGTGAAGTGGCTGTTTATGCCAGTTTGCCCTTTCTTTGGCCTTCTCACAGATGAAGGATTAAAGGGACTATAAGTACAATCTCTTACCTCATTGAGGATAGTAACCCCAGGCTTTTGTTGATGTGGCACTGTAAGAGAAACTTACACTGCTGCTGCTGTGTAGGTAAGGACATTAGTCCTGTCAGTCCAGCTTTTAGTTTTCTTCACAAGTGAAAAACTCAGGAAAAGTTCTAGAGTAAAAATAATCTAAGCAGGTTTTGGCTAATCACAGAAGTGACTTTGAGTTTCTTCTCTGATTGTGAATGCATGAATGCATAAATGAAACCCTCACATATTACAGGCTACTGGCCCTTGTTCCTCCTAACTCTGGGTGCAAATACAAAGTTGCACCCTGTGCAGGATAAACTCATACATTCAATTACATTGTCTTTGAGTGTAGAGGCAAATTCTTTGATTCGGAAGCTTTTCCTCTTTGATGAGAGTGTGGAGAAAAGGCCAGATTGTTCTATAACCAGCGGCTCTGCTGTATTTGCAGGTGATGGCAAATGTGTTATCTGTGACTCCTACGTGCGGCCCTGCACCCTGGTGCGCATCTGTGACGAGTGTAACTATGGCTCCTACCAAGGGCGCTGTGTGATCTGCGGAGGACCAGGAGTGTCTGATGCCTACTACTGCAAGGAGTGCACCATCCAGGAAAAAGACGTACGTTGGCATCCTGTCTCCTGTTGAATCGGTTATGTCTTTATTTAGTAGCCATGCTTTCCTTAAGGGTCTTGGAGATACTGAAATTAGTGTTGGACTAGGGGTGCTTGGATTCCACTACCAAAATTGGCACTGGTTTTCATTACTTCCTACCTTTCTTCCCCTGATGGTAGTTTGCCCTGTTTACAAAGCATTTTGAGGTATTGGAATTCTCTTCATCCCAAAGGGTCTTTGACTGCTTTGCACTCACACTCAAGGCTCGCTTCCTCCACGCACTGCTTGTTACCACTTTAAGTTGTTGTGTTACCGGATCTCTCAGCTTAGGTTTTACCAGGGTCAGAGACATTCCAGACACTGCAAACACACTGCTAGGAGCAGCTCCTCACTGGAAGTCCATTATCAGCCACTGACCAAGGGCACGTACAGTATCATAAGGCCTATGGAATTGCCACCTGTGTTTCCTTTTGGATAACAGCATAAAGATAGACCTTAGTATCTAGTGTCTGCATTTTATTCCTTTTTTTGTTTGGCCTGTATTGAAGACACCTTTTTTTTTGCTAACATTTTTTGGTGTGATGATCCCTTATTTCTATTGTCAGTGCTGTAATCTTTTTATGATCTTGTGCTGAGACATTTAACATGCATTACTCTGCATGTTAAATGAGGCAGCTGTTTACCCACTTTAAAGTATTTGTTAATATCCAACACAAGTGCAGGACGTGAAGAACTACAAATGAAGTGGTAGAAAGACTTTTGGGAAGAGCAAGAACATTTGCAGTATCCCCAGAATACGGGCCTGATAGCTGTGAGAGTATCTGTTAAAGGTTGTTTGGCTTTTGGTTCTTCGCAAATGCCATTTCCAGCATACCTTAATGACTGGAGGACATGCTGAGAGAATGGTTCAGATTGTTACAGGAACATGCTCAGCTGAGTGAGTTGCTGATTTAATTCTCTGTGGTACCTACCTTTTCTCTAGAGGCCTGCAGCTAAATTCAGGACAGGGGTAGGTGCTCATTTGAGTTTAGTCATTGCATCCGACAGGACCATAATATTTCTTAGTATCAAGATAAGGATATGAAGACTGTGATAGTGGTGCTGCCTCCTACTTCAGAAATGCTGTGAGAAAGAGTAGTCTTGTTCACGTGCCTTTGGAACCAAGGCATCTAGCTTGATAAGTCACGAGTAAAATAAGCTTGATTTTATTCCTACCAATTCATATTAATTCCAAACAAGTATTTTTCATAACCTAAGCTCACTTGTAGCTTACTGTGTCTGGTTCAGGTGTGAAATAGCCAGCTGCTCTGCAAGGGAGGATTATAGAAAATGTAGAGGTGGAGGAGCAAGAGAATGATGTCAGAACTGAAGAATTTGTAACAGCTGGGTGAAGGCTGCTGTGGGTGAAGGCGGTTGCTCTGTACCAGCAAACTCAAATGTTGGGGATTATTACAGATGTGAAGTTGCAGATCTGAAGCTGGTCGGACATGATTGGCTTGCAGGATTGAAAAGTGCTGGCACAGGTGTAGGGTGCCCAGAATGAGTAAAGTTAAGTATGCTGCTGTCAGTTATGGTAGCTGGTGCTGATGTGAATAAGAAAAGCAGATGGACAGAACCGTATACCTGAAGCTCTAACACTCCAAGGTTTCAGTCACAACACTTCCATCATCCTCAGAGAAAGACTGGAAAAGATAGTGAAGCAAGAAAGCAAATATTAAAATGGAGGGAGGAGGTGGAATTCTGTTACGCACCAGGCAAAGGGCACTTGGTTCATTTGTTCTGGTGGAGGGAGGAATGGGGTATTGTTTCACCCCACTTCCGTCTGTGGGTAAGGACTGAAATCCTGCCTTGTTACCAAGGACAGCTGTGAGTTGTTTTCTTGGGGACAGAAGCATGTTCATGTGCTGCCTCCTTAGGAGGAGGTGGAGGAATGAACAGAGCCCTGCAATAATACTGTCAAGATTGTCACAGACTCCCTGGGTCGTGGGAGGTAAGGCTTGGAAGAGTCCTACTCTTGAGGTTCAAAATCACATAAGCAGACAGTAGCTGGAGATGGTTTGTGGCAAGTGTATGGGGGAGGGATGATTTTCCCCCTTCTGTTATTTCTACCGTGCAGACCCTTCCCACTGGGTTGCATCTCCTGCACAGGAGCAGGAATTGGTGGGGCAGCTTGGATGCAGTTTCTGTAGCATCTGATATCTGCCCAGAGGCTTTCTAAATTTAATGCACTCAGGCTTACACAATGGTCAAGGACACATGTTCCTCTGCCTGCTGCCCCCACCACCACCACAGCTGCTGTTGCCAGCCAGAGCATTTTGCTCCCAAGTGTTAAGCAGATGCTGGGTTCACGTGGCCCATGGGCAAATGTTCCCTGGTACACCAAGAGGTGCATCTGTGATTTGTTTTTGCAGACACATCTCTGAGGCGCGTATCTCCCACTTTCCTTCTTGCTTTTCGTGTGCCTTTTCTCCCATAGTCCACTGAGATATAGGTACAAAAACTTAATTCCATGTAGCTGCTATGAATAGTTGTCCTCTCTCAAGATGACCATATAGCCTCTGCAGAAATCAATCCAGGATGCAGGAAAGCCGAGATTCATCTCTCCTGTCACAGCTTAGAGGGATCCCTAATCACAAGAATGGTTTCGTGACATCTAAAGCAACAAGATTCTTTTTGCCTAAGGAGGAGAAAGGTTATTCCTCTGGGCACTATGAAGCCTGCATATTCTCATTTAGAAAGAATACAGTCTTGAGGCACTGAGCATTAAACTGCTGATGTTACAAGAGCTGTTCGCCATCGTCGCCCTGGAGATAGAGAAATATAATGTCCTAGACTAATGTTAAAAAGGTGTCCATCCTCTTCTCTGTTCCACTACTCTCTTGCTGGTAGTAACCAGATTTGAAGGGCAGTTTGTCTGCACAGGTATTCAAAATGTGTGTTGCGGATAGAGTGAGGAGTATGGGAACTGAGAACCTACTAGAACTATGTAAGTGACAACGTTGTGTTTATGAATCTCCTAACGTGCATCCCCTTTTCTTCTTACAGAGAGATGGTTGCCCTAAGATTGTCAACCTGGGCAGTTCCAAGACAGATCTCTTCTATGAAAGGAAAAAGTATGGCTTCAAGAAGAGGTGATCCTATCTGTACATGGCTACACCTCATGTCAGGTTGGCAAGAGGGTCTTGGAACATCTCTGGACTTTACAAGTATTGAAAACTGGTTGATTATTTTTCTATAAAGCAGTACAAATTCAATGGTATACTTGGGGTTGGAGAAATAACAGACTGAGTGGGGACTGAAATCTGATCAGAACTATCAGAAAGAACAAATGAGGATTACTATCTCTTGCCTTTCCAGAAGTTCTGCTATAAAAATCTTGGTGGGCAGCTATTTACACATGAAGACCAGCTCAGTAAAAAGCAAGTGCCATTTGTGGCATGGGGAAACATCTTGGGGTTGTTCTTACCAGGCCTCCTCTCAATTGTTTGAAATTGCCCCATGCATCAGTTCTGAACAAGAGGGCATCAAGCCCGTGTGTCTGCTCCCCCTCCTCCAGTATATTTCCATGCCGCCCTGTTTTGAAAGGAACTTGCTTGTGGCTGGTGTTTTCCTAGGGAGAGCACAGCTGTTCCATGTTTGCTTTGACAGATTAATCCAAGGCTCTTTCTTGTAACCAATTTTGTAGGATGCATATCAATAAAGCGTCTTCTTTTTGGTTTTATTTTTTGTATAACAAGGATTTCTCTCCAGTTCATTCTGTGCTTAGCCTCTCTGGAGCTTTCGGGGACACACAGGATTAACCCAGCTAGAACTGCACAATGGGTTATCTGGTTTCTGACAGTGTCTGCTTATGGCCACGTGATGTTGCTGCAAGGAGCTTCAGGGAATGGCTATTGCTTTTGTCTGCCTGTGATCCTGACCACTGATCATTTTGTCGTGTAGCGTGAGGATCGCTGAGCTTGTAACCCTTATCCAAGCTAATACGGCTGTGGTTGTTGTTTCACCATGCAAACATCCAATCCCTTTCTAAAACCTAACTAAGCTATTTGACTCGCTATACTGTTCTTGTGAATAAGTTAAAGCCTTCCCTGCTGTAACTGGAAACCAACTATTGTGTTCTAGGCTATGTGTGCTGGAAACCAGAGGCTGCTTGTTTGTCAAATACCAGTACAGGCTAAAAGCAGTCTGTTGGCTCAGCAGAGACCTGGGAACTGGTGCTTTTATGCAGAGGAGGAGCTGAGTTCCCTACTAGTGTGCGCACTCCTCAGATGTTTAAATCAAGGCTCAAGCTCAGCATGCTCTGTAGCTGTTAAAGCCTTTACAGTCTAAGCACAGCCTGTGGTACAGTAACGGGATTCTCTTTGTGCAGCCTTGGGGGGCAGAGCCTGTTTTGTACTCCCTCCACGATTTCGGTTGTTCCCGAGGCTAGTACCAATTCCTCTAACTCCTTGTGGTTTAAATGCCTCTTCTACCTGCTCCAGCCATTTGGGTGGTTTGGGTAGGAGTGAAAACAAGGAGATAGGTTGTGATCATCCTTCCTTTAAAAGTCATTTCTTCCTGTTGCAGTTAGCTCTAGCTATGACTGGTCCTGCAGCTATCACAGCTGCTCCTCCCTGTCCCCTCTGCCGCAGCTATTAATTCTCTCAGGTTTCCCTTCAAAGGTTTTTGCAGTGCTGAGAGTATCTCTGTGTACTCATCCCTGCACCATGGTTCCCTTACACAACCTCTGGTTAATTTTTACCAACACAGATGCCATTTGCCAAGATGTTCAGAGCACACTGGTTCTTTGGTTCCAGAAAACCCTCTCTCTCAAAGCAGTTCAACCTGACTAAGCAGCTGCCTCTTGTTCCTGACTGGGGCTCCCGTGTCAGGGCCATTATCAGCCGTGTTAAATTCTATATTTCTTTAAAAGCAAGGCATGATGTGCAGATTTTTTTTGTACCTGGAACATTATCACTTCAACCAGAGTTTAGCACTTGCTCTCACTCAGGCCACCCAAGTTATCACTCTATGAATGCAGAAGGTTTTACATAGTTTTTTTTTTTCCCCCTGAAGTTTCTAAGGTAACAAAAGTTGTTCAGTGAAAGTAGAGAAGAGAAGAAAAGAAGGTTGAATTATTTCTTTTGTCTTGGAATTACTGCCCCTGGGGCAGGGACCCCTAGAAGATCCAATTTTAGAGCAGCCCTTGTTCCCAGTCATTCAGCAGGATCAGTCTGGCAGGGGTTACTATAGAGATACAAGTGTCCCCATCCCTTCCCCCACCCCCAAAAATGGCTGAGCTGTACTTACTTTCTTGGCACTTCGGGTGCCCTCACTCTGGCTGCTGGGTATATTGGGCTGCATTCTGGCAGCTGTGAGAGTTAAGCTGCCATTTCTAGTTGTTCTGAGTCACTGGGCAGGTGGAGAAAGGGAGGGATAGGCTTTTTCCCCTTTGCCTTGTTTGCTCAGACAGCTCTGGGGAGAACGCCAAATGCTACTGGGGCTGGATCAGGTCAGTGCTGCTGCCTTTCTGGTACTTTCAAGAGCATGGACGGGACATTGCCCTGAAGCTGCTAATTCAGACAAGGGTAATGGATACAGTTGGGTAACACAGAAGAACTCAGACTTGCTTGCATGGTAATGATTTCTGTTCACCAGCAAATAAAACCCAGGCAGGGCCCCTAGGAAAGTGTGGTATTTTTTTACCTAAACAGATTTTAAAGTACTTGTTCAGTAGAAGGAGATTTCCTGGCAGTAATGGTGACCAGAGCACATGCTTAAAGGGCAAGTTTCCTTGCACGGTTTGGAAATGAGGTGGGAGGTGTCCTGCTACTGTGTGCCTGCCAAGCTACATCAGCCTTTGGAGTCGTAAGCCACCCAATTCAGGGGCTCCCTGGCTGCCATGGGCAGGGGAGGGTGGAAGGGACACAGGACTGTGTCCCTGCGGCAGCTGAACACCCGTGGTGCTGCTTGCAGATCCTAACTGCACGGAGCTAAAGGTCTCTTCCTGCTGTTAACTTTTCTAGGTAGGGTTAATGGCTGCTTTTTTTTTTTTTTTTTAAATCAAAAGTTTGCTATGTAATAAGTAAAAAAATCCCTTTATTTTGCATGTTTACACTGGGGGAACGATGACATGAAGCCTCTTGGCCTATTAAGTAATTGGCCTCTCTGTTACCAGTACTAACAGAGCATCACTGCATTCTGAAACGTAGATGTTCCCTGTTAGATGCCTCTTCAGGACACCTATCAGATGCAGCTACAACTGAGCTCAGCAAATAGCTCTGTAACACACCTTTCAATCACCTAGACCTTGTCTTGACAAAGCCTTTGAGCCCCAGGTGTCACCCTGGGGTAGGCAAAGACCTGGAGTCTGCCTGTGAGCAGAACAAAATCCTCCTGAAGCCTTACCTGCATGGGAGCTGTTATTTTCTCATTAGAGGCTTCAGCTGGAGATGTTGTTTGCCTGGTTCAGTAGCAGGAAAGAATTTTTCATTTCCTTGAGGTCGTCACGTGAATTGACTGTAAAGAGGATTTAGGGTACAACAGCACTTAATTACACCCGACAATAACCCGACTGCCCTTCCTGGGCATTAAAGAGCTCCATCCCGGTGGTTCCCTCCCTCCCTCCCCACACAACACACATGATCCAGGAGCTTTGTGTTGACCTAACAGCCAAATGGCCAGGAATGCGTGAGTTGGTCGGGTGACAGAATTCCTCTGCCTGCATGTGTACCGGGTAATGACAGGAGCCCAGTCAAGGCACAAGCATTTTAAAGAGCCCTAATGTGTACCACCCTCTTAGTAACACCTTATTAAAACGACAATAGAATTTTAGAAATGTAATTGCCCTTTTTTTTTTTTTCCCTTAATGATGCTAAAAATAGTGCAGTCATTTTAATTTCCCCATCTCTGGCTGACAGCTTAATTTTGTTTCCAGCAAAGCAAGGGAGAATTAAGAACAAAAAAATAGTGTTCTTTTGTAACTATATTCCTTTTGAAACTAGGAGTGATGATGGAAACAAGGCTGCTCCTAGTAACTCTCATAAATTTTCCTCTTCTCTTTCTCCCTCTTCTTTTGCAGAAAAAAAACCAACCCTGAATTTCAAAAGGTTTTGAAATTCTTTTTTTTTTTCTTGACTCAGTTTTTTTTTCTTGACTTACCGGGAAAATGAGCAAGGACAGCTCCTGCAGCACTGGGAAGGAGAGTGTTAACTGATTTCTTGGAGACGGACTTGGGGCGTGAAGGACATGTAGTGAGTGGACAAGGGGGAATGGCTTTAACCTGCCAGAGGGGGGATTTAGATAGGATATTAGGGAGAAGTTCTTCCCTGTGAGGGTGGTGAGGCACTGGCACAGGGTGTCCAGAGAAGCTGTGGCTGCCCCGTCCCTGGCAGTGTTCAAGGCCAGGTTGGACAGGGCTTGGAGCAACCTGGTCTAGCGGAAGGTGTCCCTGCCTGTGGCAGGGGGTTGGAACTGGTTGAGCTTTGAGGTCCCTTCCAACCCAGACTAGTCTGGGATTCTTAATGCAAGATGTTGATCAGCTTCAAAACCAGTCCTTGAGGTAAATGGTTCCTGAGAGAGGGAAGGAAGAAGAAAGGACGGACAAACCAAACCTGGAAAGATGTAGAGGATCTGCGTGGAAATGGGGCAAGAGAGGAACTTTGTATTCTTGCACTTGGAGGGGCGGTTGCTGTGTAGAATTACTTAACCAGAGGGTCACAGAGCAACTCAGGAGGCAGCTGTGATCTTTGTCCCTTTTGAAAATGGGCAAAAAATTAAACACTCAAATGTAACTATTATTGAGAAGATACAATTCCAAGCTGCAATGGGACTCGTGATAGGATTTTTCTCGAGAATTCTTCAGAACCAAAACAACCAGAACACTTCATTGCTGCTCCTGGGACTGTTGTAGCTCTCTAGTCATTAAGGCTGACTCTCCATCCTTGGTCTGCCTGTGTCAGCTCCAAGGACGATGCCAAACGTGTGGCAGGAGAGCCTGGAAGCACTGTCCCTGGTGTACCTCCGGCTTGTTTGGAGCCTCAGTCGGATCAAAAGCCACCTCGCATGTGGACAGCCAGAGGGTCCTTTGCAAGTAGCCTCTGCCCAACCCGGTGGCCTTGGGCCCTAAAATAGCGAGCCAGGCGAGAGACCCGCTTGCCAGCGGGGAGGCCGGTGCTCAGCCGCGGGGTGCAGGTGCTCTTCATCCGCCCTGACCCGGGCAGCCCCGACGGTAGTTGTCCCCGTGGCCGTCCTTCCACAGAGCAGCACGCAGCTCCCGCCGTGCACCAGCCGCAGCGGCTCTGCTGGCCGCGGCACGGCGGAGCCCCGAGCACCCCGCGGTGCGGGACGCGGACAAGGGAGTCCGGTCAGGCCACGGCGTCCCCGGCGACTACAGTTCCCAGCAGACCCCGCGCCGCCCCTGGCACCGCCTGCCCCACGCACACCCCCTTTGGCTCACTGGCTGAGGCAGTGCACCAATCCGAAGGCGCCGCCGGGTCCGGCCAGCCAATGGGAAGGCTGTTGCTAACACGCCGCAGTTATTTTTAGTACGGCAGCCGCTTGCGCACCTTGCGGGTCCCCCGGCTCCGCTACGGACGGGGCGGCTCGGCTCGGCTCGGCTCGGCTCGGCTCGGCCCGGCCCTCCTCTCCTCTCCTCTCCTCTCCTCCGCTGAAGGCGGAAGCGCACGGGTGTGCGGCGAGAAGTAGTGCGCGGGTTGTGTGCCGAGGGTGGGGAGCGCGGGGCCGTGGGGGCGACTGTGCCTGCTGCTGCCCTCTCTGCGGTGACTTGGGCGGCCCCTGCTGCGCCTTGCCCCGTTGTACCCCGAGGAGGTGGGCCGGCAGCACCTCCCTCCTTCCGTGTCACGGGGCCGGGGGTCCCGAGGGGGCGGCCGTAGGGAAAGAAGCTGGAGTTGCCGGTTCTCCTCGCCTCGGCGCTCTGCCGCCTGCACCGCTAGCGGGGCTGGGGGGTTCCAGCGCAGGGGTGCTTGAACTCTTGGCTAGAGCTGTTCAGCGAGCGAGCTTGTCCCTTTGGGAGCCGCACTTCCTCAGGGCCCCCCACTCATCCGGGCGGTTTGTCAGCACCACTGTGTCCGACCTCGCTGCCAAGCTACCCGAGAAAAACAAGGGCCGGTCCCTTCCCTCCCCACTCCTGCTCCATCACCTCGCCGTGTCCCCCCACACCCCCACCGCCTCGGGCTAGGCCGCTTGGGGAAGTCCTGAGATTAACCCTCATCCCCACTAAAGCCCTTGCCCCCTCCTTCCCCCTGTGCCGGCAGCGCTGAGCGAACAGGGGCACGCACACCCCTCGCGTCCCCATGCCGTCCCCGGGCCTCTGAGTGGGGCGAGGGGAGGGGGAAGTAGTCCCGGCCCGCCCTTCGCGACCGCATCACGCTGGGCGGGAGCGCGGATCCCTGCGCGGGGTTGCTAAGGGTGAAAGTTTGCCGTGAGTTGGCTCACTTGAGGATAGGGTGCGGGCGGCTGCGGGCCGGCTGGCGGCGACGGGAGGAGCGACCGACCGACGAGGAGCGGCGGCAACACCGGCACCCGCACCCCACCCCGGGCGTTTCGCACTACCGCCGGCCCCACCGCAGCCCCCGGTCCCGCCCCGCGGAGGAACCGTACCGCCGGGGAGAAGGCGAGGGAGGGGACGGGACGGGGCAGAGACCCGCACACACCGCCCGGGCTCCGCCGGCAGCTCCCACGGCCCCGACAGCCGCCGGCCCTGGAGCCGAGGACGAAGTAAGTGGAGCCAGCGGAGCTTCCTTGCCTCTCTCCCCACCCCCTTCTCGGGACGGGTCTCCCCTAGCCCCTGTCCTCTTTGTGGGCTCGGTCTGAGGGGACGACGAGCCTGGCATTGGGGGTGGGTGTAATTTATCCGGCCGTGGAGCGACCGTGCGGGTGCCGGTACCTGGGGGGATTAATGGGGCTTCAAGGGTGGGGTGGGGGGTGAAAGTCATCGGGTCGGCGGCTCTTTGCGATGCCCTAGTTCACCATTTTGTTCTGTCTGATGAGGGGACAGGGCGGGCGACTTAGCACCGAGAAGGACAGGCTGGGCCCGAGGGCGGCGGCGGACACCCTGGGCTGCCGGGGTAAAGGGGGATGTCGCCGGGCTGTCTGCCTTCCCGCATGGCGGATCCAGCCCCCGCGGGCTCTTCTAGGGGGGATAGTGAAGGGGAAGCCCAGAGACAACAAAAGACACTGCTGGGGCTGGGCTGGGCTGCACCCCCTGGTCCCGCCGGCCTCGGAGGCCGCAGTGGTGCCCCGCCGGGTGCGTGGGGCCAGGCGCTCTACCTCCCGGGGGGCGGGCATTCCCCATTCCGTCGAAGGGCTCTTATGGGGGAGCGCGTTTGCGACCCATCGGGGGGACGGGGACACGCACCCGGGTGGGGGGGGGGACGCGGGACTTGTGGCCTCCTGGTCTCTGTCCCGCAGCCTTGGGGCGGGGACGCGCGCCCCCCCCCCCCCCTTCCCCCCATCCCTCCTATCCCTGCCGAGAGGGAGGGGAGGGGAAGGGAAGGGAGGAGAGGAGAGGGCGGTTGCCCGGCGGTGCCGGGCCGCGGGGCGTGTACCTCGCCGTGGGCAGCGCCGGGGCCGGCCGCCAGCGCGCATGTGCCGTGGAAAATTTTGTGTGCTGCCCCGGCGAGAAGAGCGCCGGGCCGGGCTGGCCGCGGGGTGCCACGGGAGCTGTAGTCCGGAGAGAAGTAGGTCGCGGGGAGGGGAGGGGGGCGAGGACTACAAGTCCCAGCGTGCACCGCGGGGGGGTGGGGGTGTGTGTGATGGGGTGGTTGGTGAGGATGGGGACGAGCTCTGTGTGGCCGGGTCACCAGGAATGCCCAGTGTGCCGGGCAGGGCTCGGCCGGCTGCGGGCCGCTCGCCTCGAGTGTGGGGAGCCCCTCTGCCGCCCGTGAGGGTGTATGGGGGAGGAGGGGCACCGAGGGTGAGGTTGGGAAGGGGTCCCTTGTTCCGGCCGGCTGGCTGTGGGAGCACAGGTCGTGGTGGCAGCCGCCTTGTACAGTCACTGGAGCAGGGCTGGTGGGGTGAGGCGGCAGCAGGAGCCGGTTCCCGAGGGCCAGGCGTGCTCAGGAGCTTGGAGGGATACTCGCAAGGTCACCCGCCGTGTTTGCGTAGAGAGTAGGAGAGGGCATGGTGCCCGTGTTTGTTGTCCTCTGATGCAAGTGGTCATCGGGCCTCTGGCCTCCAGCACGTCGGTGTGCTGAAAAACAGGGGCTCCGAGCGTGTTCCCTGTGCAGAACAGAGGAGCGGCCCTTTGTTCCCTGCCTGCACCTCGGTATTCTGCCCATGGCACCATCAGCCTTTGCTTTGGCAATGCTGGCAGCGTGGGCAAGCCTCTCCTTATGGGAGACTTGTCATATTACCTTCAACAATTGATGTTGAGTTGTTCATATCTTGGCGCCGTGCAGTATCATCTAGTTTTAATTATTTTATTACTATGCTATCACATTTTAGTGCAGTAGCAAGAGATGGTGGGGGGGGCTGCTGGAGCACATCTGACTGTCAGCAACCTGAAGAGTCAGTGCAATCTCTGAATCTTAAAGCCTTCTGCTGCGAGTATCAGCTATATGCAGCTACCTTGGCAGCTGTTGGTATTATTAGGCTGATCAACTCATGGTTTTTGTAGTCAAAGTACAGAGCATTCCCCTTTTAGGAAGGGGGAGTACCTCTTAAAGAGAAGAGAAAAGGGAGGCAGTGATTTATAATTGTGTCTCCTCGCTGTCTTCTGAAGAACGTTGATGGGAATGTGGGCAACATGAATGCCTCAGAGTATATTGAGGCATTCGTGTTGCAAATAGGGTGGTAGTAAATTTTGGCCTTTGCTCCTTTGCCAATCCGTAATTTCTGATTTCTTAATAGATTTTTTGATCTGGATTAGAATTTACCACATGAGATTAAAAGATTTACAAACTGGCTGTTCTCTTCCTGCTTACTTTGCTGAGATTTCAAAGTGTCCTCTCCCTCGGATGCCTGAAAGCCAAAGGGTTGAGAAGGCTCCATGTAATCCCCTCTTGAGGTAGTGTGGGCTGTATAAGCTCTTGTTATAACATTTACTTGTGCTCTGCCAGGGGTTTGCTTTGTGCTATTTTCTCTGGAAGAGGCTCTGTCTCTGCACTGAGACTTTCTGAAAATGGCTTCTCCTTGCTCTTCTCTGAAACACTGGTTGCTTACTTCTTTGGTGTGCATCTGTTCTTAGTAGAAATTGGTTAGGTCTCGGTGACCTACCAAAAGTTGACACACTACAGTAATTCCTTGAAGCGGGTTTTAAAGGCAAGACTTCTTTCCGTCTTTTTCATCCCTTCATTCCTGTGTTTTTTCGTGTTGCTGAGTCAAACCCAGAGGGGATTCCTTCCAGAACTGACCTCCTTGCTGGCAGACTTGAGGTGCAGTGTCTGTTTCTGGTCACCATCATCCTAAAGCCAAAGTTCTCTGACCTCGGACTAGTATAGAAAAAGCACAGAATCCACACCCCTTGTTTTTTTGTAGTAAAGCCTCAAAATACTTGAAGGTTGTTTTCAAATCCATCGAATGCTTCTTGTCCACTAAACTAGACCAAGCAAACGAGTCTGGTCAGTTTGTTCTTACTCCTGACTTAGGCGAGCGTGAATACCTTGTTGTGCTGCTGGGATTCCCAGCTTCTCCGAGGAATGCTGACACTGTATGTTTGTACTCCATCCCCACCCCCAAATAATTGGCACATTGTGTAAACATTGGCTTGAGAGCTTCGTAAGAGCATCCCCAAAGCCCATTTTAGGAAGATGGTTGAATACGACATGACTGTCTGAGCAAGGTGAGGGCAGCTGAAGAGACAGCGCGGCCTCTGACTAAGCTGCCAATTAAAAACTGGATATTCTGCTTCCCTCTGGAGAGGCGTGGAGGCTACTGGAAGTGTGCTTCCTCTTAAAATATCTGTGGGTTTTGTTTTCTTGGGATGGATGACAGCGTATGGTGCTGACCTACCCGGGGCTTTTATTTTGTACCCAGGCAGACATTGTTTGCAAATCTGTGTATAATGGGAGAGTTGAGTGTTGTGGTTTTGCACTGGGCTTTTGTGGGCTCTCTCCATTTCAGAGACTTCCTCACAAGGAGGGAAGGAGGATTACTTCAGTCTTTGGCAAGCAATTTCAATTTTTGTTAAGTAGGTACCTGATCCTGGCAGAGCTTAGCTTCCCTCTGCGCAGGGATAAGCAATGTGAACTGTGTCAGACAGGCTGTTGGTATGCGTGTTTTGTGACACCAGGCGTGTTTCCTGTGCCGCTCTTCTCCCCCCCCCCCCCCCCCCCCCCCCGAATTAAGTTGGGATTTTAGGCTTGTATCTAGGCAGAGAGCCTCCACTGGGTACACTTCATAAGATCTGTGCCTGCCAGTCAAGGGGATGGTAAACACGGGCTGGCAGCTGGTGCCTCAGCACCCTCTCTAGCTCCTTCTCATATCTTCTGTGCCAGCACCCGGCATGACCACCCGGCCTTCAGGAGGAGAGGCTGGTTCTGCTGCCCTGAGCGCAAGTGGGGGTCTCTGCACAAACCACTGAGTGAGGCACAATACTGCTGGAGTGGTGTGCTTGTGTTCTGGAGAGTCTAGTGCAGGGGAGCTGTGCTGGAAACAGCTGGGTGCCAGGGCAGGGAGAGGTGCGTTAGATGTGCTGAAATAGCTCTGCCAGGGTAGGCAGTTGGCCTGCTGGGTTTCAGCAGTGGGATGTGGCAGTGAGGTGAGTATGATGTGTGTACCTGTGTAGCTACCCCCTTATTTCTCCTGTAGAGGAGCAGGAAGACTCCTCCCTAGCAGCATCTCTCTGGAGGGCCAGTAGATTTGGAGTGAATCTCCTGGAGAGCATCACTGCTCTTCAGCATGACTGTGAACTGCTCATTCTGCTTCTGTTAATGACAAAGTGCAGCTGTTCATCTCGACAGGTGATGAGTTGTTGTGTTCTCCCATCTTCATCTGTCCTTTTCTCTCTTTCCCTAGGTCTGTTTGGAGCCACATCTTGTCTATGTGTGTGTCACTTTGTCTCTTTTAATACACTGCCCTGACTTGCTTGCTGCAAGGGGAGTATGCATCTGGAGATCAAAGTTGCTCTTAACTTCATCATCTCATACCTGTACAACAAGCTTCCTCGGAGGCGGGCAGACCTGTTTGGCGAGGAGCTAGAGCGCCTGCTGAAGAAGAAATATGAGGGTCACTGGTACCCAGAGAAGCCTCTGAAGGGATCTGGCTATCGCTGCATTCACATCGGGGAGACAGTGGATCCGGTGGTGGAGCTGGCAGCCAAGCGGAGCGGGCTGGCTGTGGAGGATGTACGTGCCAATGTGCCAGAAGAGCTGAGCGTCTGGATCGATCCTTTTGAAGTTTCCTACCAGATAGGTGAGAAGGGCTCTGTTAAGGTCCTTTACCTGGATGACAGTGAGGGCTGCAGCGCCATGGAGCTAGACAAGGAAATCAAGAGCAGCTTCAACCCCGACGCCCAGGTATTTGTCCCGATCGGCAGCCAGGACAACTCTCTGTCCAGCTCTCCATCCCCCTCCTTCGGTCAGTCACCCAGCCCCACCTTCATCCCTCGCTCTGCCCAACCCATCACTTTCACCACTGCCACCTTTGCTGCCACAAAGTTCGGCTCCACCAAGATGAAGAAGGGCGGAGGAGCCGGAGGAGGTGGTGGCGGAGCAGGGGCTGGGCAGCAGCTGAGGATGGTCAGGTCTCCCACTACCAACCTGCTGAAGCACAAGGGTCTCTCCCTGTCTATGCACTCTCTGAACTTCGTCGGCAGCGCCGGGAGCCAAGCCCCACAGTCACAGCTCTCCCCCAACGCCAAGGAGTTCGTGTACAGTGGCGGGTCACCGGCAGCCAGCAGCCTCTTCTTCGATGGCGTTGCCAGTGAGAGCCAGGCCAGCAGCATCCCGCCAGCATCGCAGTTCAACACTGGCACGGGTGGTACCTTTGATATGGCTCAGGTCTTTGGTGGCAGCACCAACAGCCTCTTCTTGGAGAAGTCTCCCTTCGTGGAAGGACTCAGCTACAACCTGAATGCCATGCAGTATCCCAGCCAGTCATTCCAGCCTGTCGTCTTGGCCAACTGAACACAAGGAAAGAGAGTATTTTGGGGCAGGGAGGGAGGGGGGAGAAACGAGAACAAAACAAACAAGAGGGAGAGAAAAAGAAAACTAGAAATATACAGAAAATATTCAAATCTTATAAATATAGCTTCTTGGGAAAAGAGAGAGCCCAGTGTTGTTGCGCTGTGCTGGTAATGCTCCTGAAGCACTGATTTGTTTTTTAACTCAGTCCCTATGCTTTTTTCCTACTCATTTTTTTACTCCTTAAATGAGCCTTGGGATTTTTTTGGTTCATGTTTCCCCTTCTCCCAGCCCAGGGCTGGTGCAACCATAGGTCACGATACTGCTGATTCCCTGCACCATCCCCCAGCGCTGGACACAGGGTCCTTCCACCTGGGTGTAGGGATGTCTTCCTTGTACCAACTTGCTGGAAGCTGGAGGAGGGACGGAGAGAGGATGAGTCAGTGGAGATACACACGCTCCTGTTGCGTGCTAGCCAGAAATGGGTGGGTGAGCTTGCTTGTTCTGTTACGGGTCTGCATGTAGACTGGAGAGCATCTACTGTGCCCATGGGCGTAGACCATTGTGCTGTTTGTTGCTCAGCCCAGGCTGGTGTCAGCTGCTCTGTGTGCTGCAAAGCACTAACTCTTCTTGACCACTTCCCGGCACGAAGCAGGGAGGGCAGAGCATTACTGTGAAATGGCTTCTTCCTGCTCCCTTCCTCACCTGCACTTCCAGCTGCAGCTGCAGGAGGACAGCCTTGAACTGAGTGGCTGTTATTGCCCCCTTCTGAGTGAGGGGGCCTTGCTATGCCCCCCAGGGCTGGCCAGGCAGTCTGGGCTGGGTCTGAGTTCTCATTCCCTGCTGTGAATTCATCATCTTGTCTCAAAGAGGGGATTCCTTCCTTTTTCCTTAGCAAGGCAGCACAACTTTAGAGGAAGAAGGGCTGTGTTGTCGAAGCTGCTCTCTTGAGTGGTGGCATAAGGGTTTATGCTTTCAGTGAGATACCCACCTGACTAAATCCCCTCCCCTCCTCCTCTAGAGAAGTGGGAAGAGGCAGCTGATCCAGCATGGAGGGGAAGCACCTAGCCCAAACTCATCATTGCAGCCAGATCTCATCAGTGCAGATGGCAGCAGGCTTAGAGCGGAGCCAGGCACTTCGAAGGTGAGCAGTCATCCTGCTGGGTCAATGTACGGTGCCTCCCTGCCACAGGGCCAGGATCCAGGAATGCTCCTGCAGCTTTCCCCAGGGTGATGTGCTGCAATTGAGCCACAGTGGCTTTACAGCTAGGTTGGGTCTGTGTCAGGGACTCCAAAAGCCACCTTCACAGGAAGCCGAAGGAGGGCTGCTGCTTTCGCTGGCAGGGTGGAGGCTCTCTAGGTGGGAAGAAGACTGCCTTGGAGGCTGTTGTGTGAGTATGGAAGTGTGCAGAGAGGAGAGAGATGGAGATGATGAGACTCCAGTTTTTGAAGTTCTCACTTAAGAAGAAAAATAAGCTGCTTTTTTTTTTTTGCTGCCTCCCAAACTTGAGGTTTGGTTTTCTTTCAGTGGTGTCTCTGGAGCACGCACTAAAGCCCACTTCTCCTGTATCTGTCAAACCCATGTGCTCTTTCAAGACATCCCTGTTTCAGGGGACGTGGGCTTGAACCCAGGCTGCAGCTCCCTCCCCTCGAGCTGAGACAAAGGCGCTCCCGCCCTCTTATAGTTAATGCTGCCAGTGAGCCCCAGGGAGGCTTCCACTGCCCAGAGCTCTGCAGGGACAGTTCCTAGCACCCTGCCCCTCGCTGGGTACTGGGGGGCGGCACAGTCCCTCCCTCTCTTCCCGAGCAGACCGCTTGCCATTGAGCTATGACCAACATGTGGGTGGGCAGGGAGGGTGGCTTCCCCAGAACCAGCCTCTGCGGGCTTCCACACCAGGACACGTTGCCGAGGAATGGCCGAGCAGTTGGGTTTCCCTTTTGTTTCCGTGTGTTTTTTGACACACTATACCCCCCCCCCCCCCCCCCCCCCCCGACGAACATCACCACTGCTACCGCATCCTCCTCCCGCTGTCCCTGCATCCGGACAGCGTGCTCTCCTCCAGCACAGGAGGAGAAAGGAAAGGAGGAAGGAAAGGTTGGGATAACCCCCCCTGCTCTGTCCACCTGCTTATGTGTGTGAAGCTTTGATGCTGCTTTGCCCTGCCACACGTATTCTACCTGCTTGAAAACACAGTGGTGTGAGTGAGTGGAAGGAGGAAGAAGAGGAGGGACCAACCTCTTTGTATCTTAAAAGGAAAAAAGCGTGCTTCAGAAGTGTTCCTCCAGCGTCAGGCAGCGATGGAAACTTAACGGCCTTTTCGGGTCTTTTCTAGTCTTGGATGTAGGCGTTCAGCTTCGAGTTTATTTTTTAAAAACCTGCACTAATTTCCCTGGTTTCTTAGGAAGAGAAGAGAGGAAAAACATTTTTTTTTTTTTAACTTTTATTTTTTATGGGTTTGTGTTTTGTTTTTTTTTTGTTGCTGTCTGTTTGTATTGAATAATTTGCTACATTTGTAAAATGTCAGAGGTATATATAATATATGTATATTTCTAACGTAAGAGAAAAAAACTGTAATTTTTTTCTTTTCAAGATTTTTTCTTAAAAAGAGGAGAGAAAAAAATATTTTTTCAGGAAAAAAACTTTAAAAAAAAAAAGAAGTGGTGAAGATTCCTTTCTCCCCACTCCCGCAGCCTCCCTCCTCTCCCTCCCGCCCCTCTCCGAGGAGTGAATCCAGAGTTGCCTTGTGGGAGAGGCCAGAAGTCTCTCTGTGTCTGAGCAGAGGGTTTCTGTGTGTGCTCTGCTTTTGGGGTTCTGTTCCCCGAAGGGGGCTGCTGCGAGGGGGCACCCAGGGGGTTGCTGTCTTTTGGGTTTTATTTTTCTCTTTATTTTATTTTTATTCTTTTCTTTAGAAGGAGGAATACAATCAGAGTTTTGTATTCAGAATGTTGTGCAATATTTTGGAAGGGGACATTGGTGTGTCTAGAGATTTAGTTAAAAACAACAAAACAGGAAAAAAAAAAAGGTTGATCAAATCTGTACAGTTTCTATTGTTCCAGATTTTTTTAAGTTTGTATTAAAAGCATGGTATAATAAATGCTTGTTTCGTGGTGTGTGTGATTGGCAGGCAGGGAACACTTCTGCTCCATGCTGCGCTTGGGTGGAGTGGTGCTTGGTTGTGTCCTGCCGCAGGCAGGGTGAGTGATGGAGGTCAGGAATAGCCTGGTGATGGCCAGGCTTGTGCAAGACCTCGAGGGCAGCTGCCTCCCTGACCTTGTGCTGCCAGGAATAGCGGCGACATAGGAAAAAGTGTCTGTGTGCCTGGTCCTGCCATGATTCAGCTCCTTGAGCAGGGGAGGCCAGGGCTGAGCTGGGGTTCCGCTGGTCGCTGTACAGGGTAGCTGAAGCCTTTCTCAGCAGTGGTTTCTGCAGAGGGCCTGCTGGTTGTGGCATCTCTCTCCTCTGCAAAACAGTTTGGGGTTTATCTGGGGAGACTCAGGAAGCGGAGAAAGCCTGAAGGTGTGTGTGCAGGCCCTATCCTCCCTGCTGTGTATGCCTGTCACCGGAGGTACAGTGACTCCTCGTAGCAGAGCGGGCTTGAGGTTGGACAGAATAGGCAATGATGCAGGTCTGATCTTGTTCCTTTTTCTCACCTCATTGCTTACCTTTAGTTGTAATTTCTGGCAAAGGGCACTTCTCCATGGTGACAGGAGGTGAGATGGCCCCTCTGTGCTGAGGAGGATGCCGAGGTGCCTGTCCCAACCCAAGGGTGCCCCATGGCTGTGGAACCCAACTGCTCCTGCTCCAGGGGGACCTTGCAGCTCTGGATGTACTTGAGGCAACCAAGCGTGGAGCCAGTACCCGTGGGCAGCTCACACCAGCATCCTCACCTGTGCCCCCTCAGCCCCCTGAGCTGGAATGTGTTCCTGGAAGAGCTCATGTTGCTCTGCCCTTGGCTTTGCAAGCCGCTGTTCGCGCTTGCTGCGTGCCACGTGACTGTCACCCTCTGCTAAGCAACAAAACTATTTTTTCCCCTTTGTGCCTCAAACCCCTTGCAATCATTTATCTCGAGTGTGCACCAGCGCTTGCCCTTACACATGCTTCTGGGAATGGAAAACCGAGGGCGCGTATGTGCCTTCCTGATCCTTGCCCTGCATTTGCTCAGCTGTGACGCAGGGAGGCACGGAGCCTTTCCCTTTTTGGACACAGGTACGGCCGGGTGATAGGGCCTGGAGTTGGTTTACAACTGATAGCTGTGCAGCCTGGGCAGGGTTTAGGGCAAAGCCTTAGTGTAGCCTCAATCCTGTCCAAGCTATTTGCCCCTGGAGCCTGAAGGGTGTGGGGAGGTGAAACACCCGCCTGGAAGCAGTGTGTTGGGATGGGGATCTGCCCTCCATCAGCCTCCAGGGAGGGAAGGAGATGCTGGAGCCCCGTGTCGGGTGGTGCCTGGGTGTGGGAGTATTTGCTGGGTGCTTGTCAGTGGCTGAGTCGGTCCCCAGGTTGGGTGCTGCAGCAAAGCACAGTGACAAGATGGGGCTTGTCTCCTGGAACCTCCAAAGCGAGGGGCGTGCGGGTGGTGTTTAGACACTCGTCACAGGGGACTCCGTTGTTAGAAGGAAACGTGCTGCTTGAGTCACCGAGCGGGCGGGCTCCCATCTGAAAGGAGACAGCTCTGCTAGAAAACGCCATGCTTCAGCCTTGGGCTTTTCAGCCTGTGACAGCAGCAATTTCTGACATGCTTCGGGCTGTTCTGGGAGAGGGAGGGGGCTGGCACCCCGGGGGAAAGCCTTATGCAAGCAGGAGAAGCTGGCTGTAAGGCAGCCGTGCCCTGCACTGCGTTTTCAATACGGGCCCAGCCAAACAGCCCAAGATTGTTCCGGCAGGAGAGCATCTCCCACCGCCTCAGAGCCCACTGCAGGCTTGGGGTTGTTGGGATTGAACAACACACGGCACAGGCACCGCTGACAGCGGGTGCCTCCCCTGTGCCGGCACTTGCCGACGTGCCAGCACCGAGAGGTGCAAGAACATGGCTGGGACCTGCTGAGTCCTTGGCGTCCCCGAGGAGTGTTCCTGCCAGTGCCACCTGCTCCCGCTCACGTGGCTGCGGCCCCTGTGCTCCCCACGGCCCCGGTGGGTGCGAGGGTCGAGGCTGGTGCCACGGTCACACCGTGTGTGTGGTTCCACCCCATGTATGTCCCCAGCCAGGGTGCAGGCAGCAGCGCAGAGGCCAAGGTTGGTTTGCTGCCTCCCAAACCTGGTGCTTTTCCCTTCAGTTTCTATGGCTGGGCTCCAATTCCAGCACAGCCGGGAACATGCTTGTAAGAGCTGTTCTTCCACTGTCCCCCCTGCTGCCGCCTGCATCCTCACCTCCAGAAACCTGGTCTGCTTTTAACAAAGCTGCTGAAGAACAGAGCTCTCGCCCCCAGCCCTAGGTGAAGGACAAGCCCTGGCCGGCATGCAGGGTGCTTTTGAAGCCATGAAGGACCAGTTTGTGTGTGGCCATTGCTAGTGGCAAAAGTGACTCTAGCACGGCAAGCGCATGCGCCGGGGAGGGATACATGTTCACCACTGCCAAGAAGCCCTCAGAGGCAGGTCAGCGGGTTAGGAAGAGATCTCTGCCAAGAAGATTCAAGGTTCTTTGCTTGAGGAGGGATGGTGCAGGTGTAGCAAGGGGGACCAGACTCTCTTCCCCAGATGCCAAGGAGGCAAGTGTGGTCCCCGTGTTATCCCACAGTTACCATGACCTGGTTGAGGAGGGGTTTTTGCTTACTTCTGTTTGCCTGGGGCAGGCTGAGTGCTGAAGGAAGCAGATCCGCAGGAGGGAGCGTGTCCCTCCCCCTTGGCAGGGTGTTTCCACCAAGGACAAAGTTTTCCTTCAAGTGAATCAGCCAGAAGCTGCTCGCAAAAGGTGCAGCTGGAGCTCGCATCAGGGAAAAACAGGAACACCAAGCTCAAAATGACCCACATAAGGTGATGTGCATGGAGGGCAATGGGTGACATGGCTGCAGCAGGAAATGCTTCTTTCATGGGCGTCAGTTGCAGAGCTTGGCAAACTCATGCAAGGACCAAGTAATGCTTTCCTCAGCAACAGGCACTTTGTGCTTCCTGATGTTCCTGTGGGTAGGTTCAGTGTCAACACATGCTGCCCCGGGCTCCCACAGAGGTCTGAGCAATGTCTCAGCAGGCCTCAGGCGCCTTTACAAAATTACCCAGGTCACGTCCTGTCCCTGCATAACATGAAAGGGGGGAGATTGAGATGAGCTCTGAGGTAGAAGCTCTTCCCTGTTTGGGTGCTGAGGCCCTGGCACAGGTTGCCCAGAGAAGCTGTGGCTGCCCCATCCCTGGCAGTGTTCAAGGCCAGGTTGGACGGGGCTTGAAGCAACCTGCTCTAGTGAAAGGTGTCCCTGCCCATGGCAGGGGCTGGAACTGGGTGAGCTTTAAGGTCCCTTCCAACACAAACCGTTCTGTGGCTCTATGAAAGGAGTAGCAGAGGTGCCTGGAAGACACGAACACAAGCCAGAGAAGGACTGAGGAGCAGAGGGAAGTAGGCCAGCACCCTGGGGACATCGAGGTGTTTACACTCCTTGGGGAGGCGAGGGCGGGTGGAACTCCTGCCTTCACCACCGGTGGGACAGTGTGTGTTCCTGGTGACCCAGCATGGGCAGCAGCCTCACCGGCTCCCTCCTAACCCGCCTGCCTCCCTGCTGGCCACCCTCGCACGTGGGATCGTCCTCATGCTGCTTCTGGGCTGCTCCCAACGAGGTGGTTCCCCTCTGGGGATATTGCCAGCTCCCGCAGGGTGCCCATGAGTCACCGAGCTGTCATTGCCGACAGCACAGACGTGGAGGCGCCGAGCCTTGGGGAGGTGCCGCAGCTCCTCCTGCTCATGGGGAGCACGAGTGCCGGGCTGGCACCCATGGCGCTCCCCTGCTGCCTCCACTGATCCCACCAGCACCAGCAGCTGCTCCCAGTGGGGCAGGAGATGGTGCAGAGGGATGGGATGGAGACACACCAGGGAGGACGGCTTATCCCTTGCAGCCACGCCATTGCCGGCCTCCACCAAGGAAGGGAAAGAGCTTGACAGACTCGGACAAAAATAGGATCCAACAAAATAAACCCAGAAAGGGCGCAGGTGGGCTGTGACACTCTGAGGCAGAGCTGAAGGTAGCCAGTGCTGCCAAGGGGAGCAGTCTCACTGCGTAAACAGTTGCTGTTGGACAGGATGTTGAACTCTACAATCCACCACCTAACACATCAGCACAGGGAAGGAACCACGAATGGCTGATTTCAGAAGGAAAACTGAAGAAACCATCCTATATTGCAGATTATAAATCACAGCACAGATCAAGTGTATAAAACCTTGCAAAAGAGACCTTACTTGGTTCTTCAAACTACAAACTTGTCCATTGAGACTAAACAGTTGATACCAAGCCAGCTAAGAATGCTTATTTTATTCTGATGAGCTTTTATTTTTAATCTTGGAGATACTCTTTTCTGCAAGACACAGTGCTCTTTGAAATACATCATTTTCCTCCGTGGAGATACTTGTTCTAGGAACTTTTTGACCAGCCAGTGCACATTAGTAGGGAATAATACAGTATCTAAGCAGCATGTACTCCATCAAAGTTATATTAGACCATTATCTACCGCAGGAGGAAGCCAGTGACCACATCTCTTTGTCATTCAGACATTCAGCACACAGACAAGATCACAGCTGAGGTTTTCTGACTTCGTATTTTTAAGAGAAAACTGCAGCTTTCCCAATGTGCACCACAAAATGCTCCAAAATGACTCAAGTCCGTCCAACCCTGGCCCCAGTGTTTTACATCATAGGGTGCCTGAGACTGAAGCGTTGACTCCTCTGAGCGCATGACTCCTCTGAGATGCTAAGTGCTGCTGTGGGGACCCATCGGTCTTTGAGCAGCACAGGCCTGATCTCTGCCCCCTGTGAGGAAGTGTTCCTGGGAGCGGGATGAACTGGTTGAACAGGTTGCCTGGGGACCGCAAGAGTAATCCAAAAAGCATCACTAGGAAGTGGAGGTCTGTGTCAGTAACTGTGCGCTGACCCTTCCCTTGCCTGGCCAGTAGAGCTTCATAGTCCAGAACTGGTTGGGGCTGGACATCTGCCTTTAACATACCTGGAGCATCCTGCAAAGTTGTGCAAGTGCCTTCCCCAGAGCTGCTCTGCCCAAGTAGGGCTGCAGGAGCTGCTGGGAGCTGCCCATGGCCATGAGGAGCCACAAAAGTAAGACCATGGCACCCCACTGGAGAAGCCCGTGTGGCCTCAATGGTGTGGAAAAGCTTCCTGCAAATGGCTGGAGGTGTCTTCTGGCTTCCACAGCCAGGGAGGTAAATGCGGGTAGGTCACTGTGTTGGCCTGGTTGAAAAACCCCATCAATTACATCCAGTCTCATTGACCGCAACAGAATTGGGTACGGGGAGCTGGCTATGATTTCACCAAAATACCAACCCCTCCCCAGGTATTTTTTGGTGCTACAGCTCTGTTGAGGAAGGTACAATTACCAAGAGACCCCATTTACTTCACTGCCTTTGAATTTACCCCCTCTCCCTAGGAGGTCTGCAGGTAGAAAAGGGAGGCTGTGCCAAATGCACAGAACTCTTCTCCTCCTATGCATGGCAAGGCTATTGGCTGCCCTCTTCTTCACCTGAAGATATTGGTGGGGGAATTAGGAGCTGCTGCTCCTGGAGGGAGCCACGTTTCCTCCAGAAGGTAATTGTCACTTGGCAGGATGTTACTCACCTTGTGGTGGCAGTGGCTGGCTCTCCAGGCTCTGCTGCTGGCAGAGCAGGCTGCGGGGACATGGTTCTCCGCTTCCCGCCCAGGGGCACAGCTGGATTTGCTGCTGTGCAGAATTTGCTGGTGCTGGGTGAATGCTGGCCTCTTCACACCTTGCCACGCAAACTGGTTGGACTCCAGGAGTTAACGCTCATGCTGGCCTGCAGCTGAGTTTGCCTGCTCTCCCTTCTGGGTGCTCTTCACCAAGCAGACTAGAAAGGAAGATGAACAGATGCAGCTGCATCTCCAGAATGTTTGCCATTATAGACACCTCCTGCCAGAGCCTATACGAAGACCCCAAGAGCGTGGAAGCATTTCCCAGCTTTTTGGCTATGATACCAGCTTATGTTACCATGGGTGCTGGTATTCCCCGGGTGGGAGCTCATCCACCCACCTACAAAACTTGGGTAGCATCTTTCTCTAGAGCCCCAGCCTCTTCTCCCTCACCTCTCTTGCTCCGAAACAGTATTTTCCCTAAATGCTATGTCCTGATCCTGGCAGCCAGTAGTAGGGTGAAGGGAGAATCCTGCACACATCTCTTCCCATAGTACCTTTTCCTCCTGCTGGACCCATCTCCCCTGTGCCATTCACCTGTGATCGTTTGATTCCTTTTTCCTCCCTCTGCAGCGCTTCCTGGTCTTCTCCATTTCCCACACATTTCCCTGCCATGGAAACAGCTGCCCTCCATGCAGAGGAACAGCACTGGCAAACAGACCTGCAGGACACATGGCTGTGGGAGCCCATTGCTGCACTGTAGTGCAGGGGCCTCAAGCGCAGCAGGTACCAGCTGCATGTCAGTGTATCTTGGAGCAGTCAGCTCAGCTGGCAGAGGTGTCCCAGCACTGCTGCCATAGCACAATAAGCACTTCAGGTGTTGCCACAGCCTTTGGCTAGGGCCCAGGAGCTAATGGCAGAGGAGGTGGCAGATGTGAGAGTTGCAGAAGCACGGATGGAGATGACGGGAGCTTGTTCTGAACAGCTTGTTGACGCCAGTCTCTGCTGACCAGCTGGGACAATGGGTTTTGCAAGGTGGATTTCTTACTTCTTACTTTGCAGAAGTCTCCAAACCCCTTCAGCCTTTGGAGCTGTGCTGCAGCCACATGGGGCTCTGCCGCCTCTCCCAGGTTGTCCAGAATTATGTTAGGACTACCGGAGTGACCGTCCCCATGACCGCTGCTTTACAGCCAGAGGAAAACTCATTAAACCCCAGGGGGGTTTAATCAGAAACAAAGTGGCAATGTGGCTTTGACACACCACGCATGTTGAAGTAATATGGTGGTATGAGGGCATGAATGTAATTGTCTGATGGAAGACATTCTCGTCTTACCAAATACCTCTGCTGTGCGTTGACCACAAATGGCCTGAGGCACTTGGTAACTACTGACCCCAAAGCAAAGCTATGGAGGGAAGCTGGGACAGGAGAGGCTGCAGAGTGGCAATGGAAGCTTTATGGAAGTGTACAGGCAGTGCAGCAAAGAATGTGCAGTGTGACACACAGCAAGAGCTCGAGGAGGTTTTTCCAAGCAGGTTGAAGAACTGGTTAAAAAGAGGCTTAGAGCTACGAGCAAAGAAGCTGTTGATGCAGTTTGACTCCTGCTGTGCTTACAGAAGCAGGAGTTTGTACGTTCTTTGTAGGCAAACAGGATTATGTCAAACTACCCGATGCCATCATTCAGTTCACTTACTAATGGAAACATTGAGTACAGGCTAATTGCTCAAGCCAAAAGGGAGGCAGGTTTTTGTGATCACCATGCTGTGTTATCTACGAGTATAAACTGCTCCTGTGGTGCTCTGTACAAAGCAAGAGTACAGATGCAGCTCTGGCTTGCTTATGCATGCACAGGGCTCACGGATACATGGACCCTCGGAATCTTTTCCATCTCTAGCTCTTTTTGTTACCATTCTTCCCCCAGGCCTACTTCCGATTCTGTTGTTCTCAATCTCAGACGTGATTTCAGTGGGAGCATTACAGCCCTTGGGTGTGAGGCCCTAACTGTAAAGAAAAGGGGTCAAAAGATCTGCCCTTGCATCTGTGTCCTCTATATTGATGCTTTTTTCCTCCAGTGACTCCAAAAACACCTTCAAGCCCACCCGCTGCTGCTGCAATACAGCCCCATCGTGCAGGGAGCTGTGTGACAGGGCAGCCATTTAGTACTAATAACAATAATTTTGTGCTAATACCGTGTCACAGGAGGGAAGACAGAAATGACTAATTAAAATGTTGGGGAGATAGTAAAGTCATGAGAGCATTACTCAAGTGCAATTTAGCTGGGAAGCTGCAATTCACAGCAGTGCTATTACAGAAATACCACAGGACTTAATTCACCAGACATTGTTGTCAAGGTATCAGGCTATCATCCCACCTGAAAGCAGCTCCAGGCTACCCACCACCCATCCCAGGCATCGGCTCAGAGCCATCCGCCAAGAGCAGACCCAGCTTCAAAGTGCTTGGTGCCATTTCCAGCAATCAGCATTTCTCTGGCCTAATACCAGGCAGGCCCAAGATGTCTCAGCTTGCAAACAGGCTTATAGCTCTGGGTGACACTATCATCATCAATGGGAAGCAGAATCCCAAAGCCCTCACATAAATACTTCGTGCCCTATGTAATTCTGCAACTGTTGATCTCTGCCCTAAGCCCTCTCCAAATCCTCTAATGCAGATGATGAAGAAATTACTTCATAGTGAAGGGAGAGACCTGAAAGAACAGTTTGATGCTTGTTAGCTGGGGGTCAGGCCAGGCACACAGTGGACCCTACAAAGCCACTGAGCGTGTCCCATCACTGCAGCGAGGGTCCCAAGTTGTGCAGGGTCCTACTGCATACAGACTTCATGCAGCAGAGAGAAAACAGGCAACAAACATCAACCTCTGCAGGCTTGATATAGATTAACAGGGGAGCTGGCGCATGAAGCACGTGTTTTAGCAGCTACGATCCCTCCCCTGCTGTGTCAGTCCCTGCTTTTACAGCTGTAGCAACAAGGCACGGAGGTCTAATGTAGTGGAGCTGCGTAGGAGAAGGGCTTAGCTGAGTGAGGTGTGAGCTGCAGATGGGCCTGGAGCCCACGGTCTCGGGTAGGAATGGTGTTTGGTGCTGTAATACAGTTTGTAGGAGCTGGAGGGCTCTTTTATTGACAGCTCCGGCACTGCTTTGGACAGTGGCCACTGCTGACTGGTGAATGAAGGGGAAGAGAAGAGGCAGTAGGGGGAGAGGGAAAAGGAGCAAAAGAAAAGTAAAGATCAACGTCTAGCCAAGAGAAAATTTAAGTGTAGAAAGCAAATGAGATGGAGGGAGGGGAAATCAAGGAGTAACACAGTGGGAGAGATGGAAGAGGAACAGCAGCCCTCCAACAGGCCAGAGAAGGGAGGCATGAAGGAGCTGGGCATGGAGAGGACAACAGTTCCCATAGTTGCTGTTGCTGTCTTGGAAAAGATGAGCCTGGCTGTAGCTGCAAATACTTAATGAGCACTTAGCACAAATACCTTCCTTAATACCTTTTGTGATGCTTTGAAGCTGAATGACGTATTGTGACAGGAGAGAAAAGTGATCTTGTGCAAGCTCAAGGAGGCATCGCGCCCCTGTGTAAAGACCCTCCCTGAGAGGTTAATGCACAAGAAGCAGCAAAAGCAGCCAGGATCTGGAGAAGGGCTGCCTCGGCCCAAAGAAAGGGGAAGTTTGGATGCATCCTTGCAGCTCGGTGCCCTGCAACCAGTGAAAATGGCCCTGTGCTTTTGCTGCCTCAGGCTGGGAGATCACAAGCACTTCCCCTGCTCTGAGCCAGAAAAAATCACTTTGGTGAGGAAGCAGAGCTGAGATCTTCCTTCTAGCTGGCCTGCACGTGGTGGCCCCACAGAACTGCTCTGCTCATTCAGCTCCTCACGCTGACTGCCAATGCAGATGTCACACTCACCAGTGATGCCTCCTTTTCCATACGCCCTGTCTTGTCTCAGTTTGGCCAGCAGCAGCTCCTCAAACGTCTGCCACGGCACAAGGCAAAGGGCTGGTGATTGTTACTGCCTCTCCTCAGCAGGGCAGGGCAGGATGGGGTGGCTGTGGTGACACTCAGCCTAAGCACGATGTGTGCCTAGGACCTCAGCTGGTGCCAGCGGGATGCAGGGGGAGAATGAGCTTCCCCAAGCCTGGACTCATTCATAGGCCAGTGGCTTCACAGCGGGTCTGGTTGAGCGATGCGGAGCCAGGGAGGGCATGCACCGGGACTTACTCATTACTCTGGGATGTCAGTCCTAATGGAAAACAGCAGGGAGTAGTTAGAATATGCCATAAATATTTACTAGCTAAGACATCCATTCCCCCAATATTTAGAAGCCCATATCTGCCTGAAAGTTGGACTCTGGTCCCTGCTCCAGCACCAGGAGAACCCAAGCACCATCCCAGCAGCTCCGGGTCATGCCTCCTGTGCAGCGGATGGCTGCATGGCTGCCAAACCAGCCCCAGGCCTGCTGAGCCCCAGGGGACCAACACAGTCACCTCTTGTGAAGCACAGCTGGTCTGTGGTTATGGATATAGCTCAACACTGTTTGAGCTTGGGATGAGCTGCATTGCTCTCCCCTCTTTGGGGGGGTGTGTGCTGACAAATGCCAAGGTTTCCCATTGCTCTGGGAGAGGCTGATGAGGTACCAGTATTTATTTCGGTGTCCAGCCTTCTGTGTGTGAGCTCTGGGGTCCGACTGTGCTTCCCTTGTCAGCCTGTGCAGCACAGGCACGTGGGTAGCGCTCAGAAGGCACACTTTAAATAACCGCAGTGACTCATGCCTATCCCAAGGCAGTCTGGCTGCTGGCACATAAAGCGTGAAAGCCAGTGATCTTTGGAAGAAGAGAGGATCCTACAGCGAGCAGGCATATGGCTCAGTTCCTGGCCAGAAGGTGGGAGGGGTGGAACTGATCCTAGATGAGATAGGCTGAGGCTGGCGTCCCTACCGTTGCCCAGCTCTGTCCTTCTGACCTGCCGCCACACACGCAGCCCCTCACCTCTGGAATTTTCCTGAGTCAGCAGATTTCGGAGCTGGAGCTTGGGGCAGTAGGGAAGAGGCATGTGGGAGCAGTGCCTGAGCCCAGCGTGGCTGACATGAGGGGATGTGGAACGCTCTTTTGCCCTTTGCAATGTTTGGCCTGTAGCACGCAGGAGGCAGGCAAGGATAGGCAGTGCGATGGCTCCAATGGACCTTCACCTTTCCCTCAGGCGCCTGAATCATCCTCCATTTCCCCAGCCCTCACCAACCCCAGCACTGCCCTTCTCACCCTGCCACTCTCCCCAAACCCTCCCTATCCACTCAGCCCCCTCCTCACACCAGCTCTCCTCAGTACTGTCCTTCCCTGCACTGCTTCTCACTCCCCTTGCTCACCAGACCCATCCTCCCATGCTCTCCCCTTCCCAGTTTCTAACCCCCTGGGAGCTGCTCTGCAGCCCCTGCTCTCCACCAACCAGTGCCATCTCTGCAGCCCCCCTCCTCCTCTCCCCGTGGCCACATCTTCCCCTCTGACAAACTCCATATGACCTACTGTGGCATTTCGCAGCCCTCCCCACAGCCTATGGCCCCTTCTCACAGCCCTTTGCACCGCAGCACTCCGCAGCTCCTGCCTGCTTTAATGCCACAGGGCCAGCCTGTGCCCTCGGGCTGCCCCTGCTGCCACCTCCTCCTCCCCAGCCCACAGGCTGTTTCCAGGGCCTGGGCACCCAGGAGCTGCCCATGGGCTTTGGCAGGGCAGCGTGAATGTCATGTCCCTGGCTGTTCCCACCCCGAAGCGATGTCTATCTCCCATTATGTAAGGCGCAGCGTGGATGGGAGCAGGGAGGCCTCGGGCTCACTTACGCACCACGAATGACAGCTACAGAAATGAGAAGGGGACTATTTTTAAACCTCACCCCTCCTTCCTTCTTCCCCACTGTGCAGATGTCCACCCTGTGGGGCAACTGGTACTGCTGGGCTGTGCTAAACTGGTGCTGAGCAATGCTTTGTACTGCCACAGAAGGGACCCGCAGCACCTTGGAATGGGGCCGGGGTACCTGGAGGACACGTCCTCTTCCAGCTCTCCTTACCCGTTAACAGTCCCCTCACAGCCTCTCCTTCACCTCTCATGGCCCTGCTTGCACTTTCCGCCCCGCAGCCTCTCCCTGTAACTTTAGAAAGGTCATTCCTTCCTCCCTGAGCCACAGGGTTATCACAATTCCTCGGAGCAGAGTGGAAGGGAAAAAAAACCCTACCTTCTGTGGAAATGCAATACCCCAGCATCACCCTGTCCCTCAGAGCGAACACAAGAGACACACGGTCCGGAGCAGGGGACTGCATGACGTCTCATTTCCCATTGAACACTGCTGCACAGGGACTGGCAGGGGACAGGCAAGGAGGGTGAGAAGGAGAGAGAGGTGGTGTTGGTCACAGGAAGAGTTGTCAAAACTGGCAGTGTTTTGCCCCAGAATGCTGTAAGACAGGCGCCCCTCAGGTTTGAGCAATGGAAGAAGACAGGCAGTGGGTGGATGCTGCCCATGCTGCCACTTCGGGTCTGAAAAAAGACACTCAGTTCAAGGACATGCCCATCAAAGAATTGTCCGGAGAGACCAGCAAGTTCGAGGTTCAGCTTCACCCAGCACTGTAAGCGCTGCTCTAGACAGCAGTCTTCCCTCAGGAAGGACAGAGCTGACCTGCAGCAAGTACAGAGCAGGCTCCTGAGTGGCCATTGTGAGTGTGCAACTTGTTTGAGCTGAACCAGGAGAGGGTGAGGAGAGACAGAATCCACACATCATAAACATGCGCTGGGGCAAAAGTCCAGTTTGTTCTCCTAGAAGCTCATCTGGATCAGAAATATATTTAGACTTGAAATGAGAAAGAAGTTCCTAGCCAGCCATGGTATAACCTTGTGCTATAGCCTGTTGGGCTGGAAGGTGGGCAGAAGCAGCCTAATTTGGTGAGAGATCCAGCCGGCTGGTAGTCACTGCATGGCAGGAGAGGAGGGTGCCCATAGAGAGCCATACACATGCCTGAAATAAAGCTTGCAATGCTACCGCCAAGCTGGTCCCCAGGAGGACTGGTACAGAGCTGAAACCTCAGTGTGTTGCATCCTCTTTAGGTTACACGTTATTAATCTGCTTCAGGGTCCTCCGGGATCTTTGAAGGGGCAAGGAAGAGGTCACCTCTTTTCCTTCTGGACTTCCAGGAAACTCTTTCATTTCCTTCATCTCTGTAACCTCTGTGGCCAGGGCTAGCCACAGGGTCGGCTGAGGCAGGGAGGAGGTACAGGGCAAGCCCTGCTGCTCTTAGTCATGCTTTTGTGTGCTAGTTTGCTTTGCTTACAGGCTCAAGACAAAGCTGGCTCTAGGGCCAGGAAGGCATTTCCCTTGGGCTTGGTGTGCTGGGGCAGCCTGGGGAGCATGAGCTGCTGTTCACTGTGGGAAGCAGCGCTCTTCCGGGGTTCCTCAGCTTCATTCTCCTTGGTGCAGGAGCTAGAGGCGCTTCTGCTCTCTTCCAATTGCTCCCTTGCTGTGTTCCCACCTTTAGGCTTCTGTGGAGCTTCATCACGGGCAGTGACAGGGTCTCTTCAGGCTGAGGTTGTCAGGACGCTCTCTGGATGGTCCCTACACGTCCCGTATGCTGCCCTGCGTGCAGGTCAGGACAGGAGTCAAAAGACCCAGGGCCGTGTTTCCACGTGGCACGGAGCCTGCGTTACCCCATCACCATGACAAGCTCCTAGCCGCGTGACCAGCTATTTTTGCCTGCTCCAAGTCCTCCCCCGTGCCAGGGGCAGCTGGGCAGCGCTGTCCTGGAGCGGGAGCCTGGATTAGCGCTCCGGTGGGCTCAGTTCAGGAGGCTGTGGAGGGCAGCCACAGGGCAGCAGGTCTAACAGGAGGGTAAGGCTGCCTCCTCCAGGTCAGTTCGAGGTTACTCCCAGCCGGCGCCTGTGTCGCACCCAAGCCCTTCGGCGTCTGCGGTTCCCTGCGGCTCCCGGGGACCCTCAGCGGGAGCTCTCGAGACGCTGAAGTCCCCGCGCCTGCCCCCGCGCCCGGCCCCGGCGCGCACTGCCCGGCTGAGCGCCCGGCGGTGCTGCCGTACGCGCTGCCGTAGCGCCACCTCGCGGCGGCCGTTGAAGCGGCGCGGCCCGGCCGCCATTTGGGGCACTGCGAGCCGGGGGAGAGCCCGGGGCAGAGGCTGGTCACAGCAACCCCATGCGATGCTCCAGGCTGGGAAGCTGCTCGTGGAAAAGGATCTGGGGGCGCTGCGTGACGGAGCTGAACATGAGCCAGCTTGTGCCCAGGCAGCCTAGAAGGACAACAGCATCCTGGTCTGTATCAGCAGTAGTGTGACAGCAGGACCAGGGCAGTGATCATCCCCCTGTACTGGGCACTGGTGAGGCTGCACCTCAAACACTGTGGTCAGTTCTGGGCCCCTCACTACGAGAGAGACATTGAGGTGCTGGAGCAGGTCCAGTAAAGCTGGTGAAGGGTCTGGAGCACAAGTCTGATGGGGAACGGCTGAGGAACCTGGGGATGTTTAGTCTGGAGAAGAGAAGGCTCAGGGGGACCTTATCGCTCTCTACAACTGCCTGCAAAGAGGATGGAGAGAAGTGTCTGGTCTCATTTTCCAAGTAATAAGTGACAGGTTAAGAGGAAATGGCCTCAAGGGGTAATTTAGATTGGATACTATGAGAAATTTCTTCACTCAAAGGAATGTGCTTTTGCAAATGTCCCCATCTCATGGATTCTGGAGCTTGTGCTGCACGAGGCAGTGAGCAGACGTGACAGCATCTTTAGGATGAGAAGGACTTAGAAAATGGCACCTTTTCCTGGGCTGCAGCAGTGTTCCCAGCAGAAGAAACCACTGCTGCTGGACTGAGGCAGTGTGTGAATCTAGGACAATCTGAGGAAGCTTCTTCTCCTCAGATTATGTATTTTATGTTTATAGGTAGCATTAGGAGCCTTAGGAGCAAATAAGCAGCCAGCAGGGTAAAATGAAGGCACTGCTGACTGATGACAGAGACTGAAGCTGGCTACAGAAGCTGCTGTTTGGGAGCCACAGGCAACCTTCACAAGCATGAGTGGGTGAAGAAGCACTGCAGCCCAGGGTGTGTTCACAGTACAAGGGCTGGAGCAGGGCAGTACCCACTGACACTGCACTACCACCATGGAACATGCGCAGGGATCAGGCTCCAAGGCTTGCTGTGCCACGGTTGAAGCAGGAGTGAGGTGCAGAGCCTGCTCTCACAAGCTGGAAGCACATTTCTGGATTAAAGCATTCAAGAGCTAGGTTTGAGCAAGTACAAAGAAGCAGTAAGGCACGTGAACTCACCTCCTGCCACTGCTGGAATACTGCCACCACCTTTCTGCTGTACTCCACTAGCTACCTCATGAGCCTGCCTTGTCTGCCTCTTCCCCTTTCCAGAGGGGAGGAAGGCTGGTCCCACATTGGTCTTTTGCAATTATTCCCCAGGGACACCCCACATACCCACCCGCAAGCCTGTCATACCTACACTGCCAACTTCTGGCTCAGTTCCCTTCCAGTCACTTTGCTCACACTTTCTTTCCATTGCCTGCCCTCCTCAGCAGCCTGCTCAGGTCTGATGTGCACAGCACGCCGCTCCCAGCCTCACAGGCTGAGCAACTGAGGCAGGGCAGAAGACAGCCTGTTGCTCCGAGACCTGTACACAATGGCATCTCCAGCTCCTCTGTGTCCCCCACTTCCCAGGCAGGAGAGGGACTCTAGTGTCATGCTGGATGGGGGGTCTGCTTTGTATACAGGATCTCTGGCCATATTTCACCCACATCCACAATCCGGGACTCCCACCCTTTTGCAGGTCCCGCTGCCTCCCAGCCTTGCACGTCAGCAGAGAAGGCGTTAGCCTGCTCTCCACTTGTCTCCATTCCTTCTTGCTTGAACAGTCACACAAGGATACGATGCCATGTGATGCCTGAAGAGGAATTCAGGGGCAAGTGGAAGGTGAAACCACTTTTGCAGCCTGGTCACCTCACAGATTTAGCCTTTCAAAGCCCAACCATCTTCCCAACTGTAAGGGAATTGTATCAATTGAAAGACACATAAGAGACTTGGAAGTGTCTTCTCAGTGGCCATGTTTAACCAACCACCACAACCAACAGCAAGCAAAAACCCAGAAGAGCACCTCTTGCTCATTTCTCAAACCAAGGCATTCCAGTTGCTGCTACAGTGCTACAAATCAAACAGCAGACAGATCCCTTCCCCGCTCTTTTGTGGATCTGGTGTAGCCAAGAGGAGAAAAAAATTAGAAATGCATTTGAAGTTCTGAGGTCAGCAGATCCCCCCCGCACACAACAGGAAGGAGGCTGAGTAAGAGGTTGCCATTTTTTCCATTGCCATCTCCCAGATCACCAACGGCTGCAGATTTTCCTGCAATACAATGTGCAGAGTTAGCACATTTATACATTCGCTCAACACCCACCCAAGAGAATACACAAGCTCCCTGAAAACAAGGCACTGTGTAATGAACATTGGTACTGCTACCAGATGCCACCACAACAGGGAAAAGATACCAAATACCCTCCAGTCATTCTGCTTTAAGGCCGCATAACACCAGAATAATACATCCAACACATCCTTGTATCCCCTCTGTTGCTACTGCAGTTCCTTGTTTTAGCTGCGTCAAGCTCTTGATCTTCAGTACATGGTATAAGTCAGGCCTCTAAAGAAGTAGGTTTTTAGCTTTCATACAGATTGCCTGGGACATTCATCATGCCATGGCTTTGGAAGGTAGCCAGAGAAAAAACACCCAACTAATTGACACTTAATTTCTTCCTTCTGCCAAAACTGTATGCTTGCCTTCTTTATCCGCTACGGTAGGTTGCAGGTACTCATCTTTATACATATGTTTCAGAATTATACTGCTGAATGACCAGGTGAGATGCCAACTTGGTCTTCATAGATCTTCTACCACCTGGCCTAGATACTTCTTCCTCAAGTGTCATAAAATGGTCACTGTCCCTGTAGGAAAGCCCAACCTGCAGAGTCAGATGAGAAATCCCATCTTCCCCCCTTCTTCCTGTTCAGAGTTTTATTTCCTTGCACCTGCATCACTAATTATACAAGATACCTTTTACAAAAGCAAGTAACCACAACAAAATCTGTCTTACTACAATTTCTAGATATGCTAAAATACTTCAGAGAAACTGAAACACCAGTGACCTCGTTTTCCTTGAGAGCATGTGGTTCAGAAGTATCACAAACTGTAAGGAGCAAAAGAAAGTGAACACAGCCTTCTCTGGAAGCTGTCTTTTCCACTAACATGCAATGAATATATAGAAGACATACATTTCTTTCTAGGTTGGTCTTCAGCTGTCAGCTCTTGAAAACACCACAACCAACCACCTAACCAAGGTTTAGTAAGAAAATGGAAAGGCATGGAGAAAGCTGCCCTCATGGTCAAAACTTATTTAAACTTTATTCTTCTTATGAAAGAACTTAAATTCTGATTATTTCGTTGTCAGCCCCAAAGTAACAGACAATGCGAGGTCCAAGTGACTGTGGCTGACTACTAGTTCTCAGCATTTTTCCTCCTACCCGAAAGAGTTCAACCTGGCGTCACTACAGGACAAATGCAAAACCTTGCAAAGCTTTTGAAATCAGTTAATCCAGAAATTAGAAATGGGGGATCATATACCTGTTGCCAGCACACCTAAGAGTTAACACATGGGAAATGCACAGCAAGAACCTAATCCTAAAATGTGATCAGCTGCTTTAGCATCTATCAGCTTTGTGCAGATCGCAGGTGCGATGCTGGCAGTTGAGGTGTACAGCAAACAGTCTGCCATCTAAAGAACAAAATTACTGGATCTCAGCATAGTGGAATATACATTTTATTTCTTAAAAAGGAAGGGTACTAACAGAATTTAATACAGTCAAAATTTTACATTTTAAACAAAGCTTTTCTTTTTCTTAAAAACCAGTTACGAGCAGAGAGGTGAGAGGATTTAAACTACTCACAAAATCCAAGCTGAAGACTTTGAGAATTCAAATCTGTGGTTTATACATTTAAAAAAGTGTAATAAATGGAAATATAAAATAATACCAACTCTGAAACAGTGAAATGCCCTTTTCTCATTTGATTGCTATTTAAGCACCTTTATTTTCACCCATCAGCTGCCAGGAGTGTGTAGGTTTATGTACAAAATAAGCAGTTTGGGATAAAAGATTCATATATAAATTAAAACCATTTATGGCAATACAGTTTTACTCAGCTGCTTTATAATCTTTATTATCTCTTTCACATCTATAGAACCTCCCAGTCAAGATAATCTCAAATGCACTTGATGGACTGCTTCAAAAAGCAGCTACATTTACAGGAATTATATAGACAACCTCAAGGAACACACATCCAAGAGATTAAACTTAACATGCAGTAAAACTAAGATTAGATATATATCTTTAAATATAAAAACTGTGCAGATTTATCACCCATCCCATTGAATGAATGGGACAGATCAGTGTCACATCTGAAGCCAAGAAAATACTTTTATCCAAGAGACATCAGAATTTCAGGCCAAATATAGCAGATAGGAGTTCCCTCAAACTATTTAGTTAAAAACTGTATGTTTCTCAGAAAGCTTTACAGGATCAGAGTTTTCTGAATAACTTGCACATATGCTGAGCTGTTTTATAGCCATTTTACAGCCAAGAAACACTGAGAGGGGATAAAAAAAAAAAACAGGAGAAAATAAAAACAAAACCAGAGATGCCACCATCTCTGCCACCTGCAAAGGATGTTGTGGCTTTTGTCATTTATGGAACACTGCAGACACAGCTGTTGCTATAGAGGAGACTACTCCAGTACAGCATTAAAGAAAAACAAGTTATATTACGGCTGGATAAAGCATCATCACAGCCTAATCTCTTTAGATGAAGGCTGATGGATCAATCTTACCTCTCCCTCAAACCCCAAGTGACTGTATTTCCTAGCAGACTGCTCATGATTCTCACTCCACTGTTTTGTTTTTTTTTTTCCCTTTTAACACGAGATAGAAAGGGCCATGAAAGCTGATGAAAGTTCCAGCTGTGCAGCATCCAGTGAACATGTACTCAGCAAAACCTCAAGTCATTAATCACTTTCTGTCTCTCCACACCACAGCAGGATACCTGCCTCATCTATGTGTATAACAGAACTAATGAAGATGTAGACTATCTAGGTTACAAATGCGCTTCAGTAACAGTCACTCACTGTTTCATTGCAACTTGCTGCAGTCTGGCTGAAGGGTGGAGACAGATCTGTTTGAGCCAAAAGAGAGAATAGTTTAACAAAATAAAACAAAACCAAACAACTTTAGTTTTCCTCAACCACTAATCTTCACAAATGATTTAATATCACCACTTTCCAAATACTACTCACAAACAAATCCACTGTCCAGCTAATGGGACGAGAAGAGTACAGTTATGAATGTAATCAGTAACTACTGTTAAAGAAAGACTGGAGAGAATCAATTCCCTCAAATTCTCAGTTTCTCTGCTTAAGTAGGTCGTCATTATTTTCAAAACATTTTTTGTTGATAGAAAGCATCACAACTAGACTAGAATTCCACAACATCAATCTTTGTTTTGATTTTTGTAGTTCTGTAGGAAAAAAATAATCCCAAATCAAGCTACATGAAGCATTAACAATATTCAGATATTACAATGGAAGCACTTATTTATTACTTCATAGAACAGTTTTAAAAGTGTATTTACATGTTCTAGGTTATACAAAATACAGTATTCCAATAATCATGTTAATCACCATATTTCAGACAACTTCACATGAAAGTGCAGAGGATGCATCCATCCATGATCCTGGCCAGTAGCAGTCAGCCACAGCGTGACAGATGAGAGCTGCTATTGTGCCCCCTCAGGAAAACAAATCCCACCAGACCTTCTCACCTAGACATAGCTGCAGATCTAAGAAAACATTCAGGCAGGTACACGAGAAAAGTTTGAGACCCACAGACCAAAATCACATGCCTTAATTTACTAGACATATGTGAAGTACTTTTTTTTAATACACAAGTTGCACAGCAAAGGGCTTCTGCTCATGCCTTAGTTGGGAACGTGAAGTAACAAGGGTTTTGGCTATGTAACAGGCACCCAAATTACACTTATTATCAATAGCCTTGTAACTACAACTGATCACGTGTTAAGGACACAATTCTGCAGTGGACCCCCTGGGCAGAGCTTCACATTCAAGAACAGATCCTGTGAAGTCCACATGGTTCTCCATAGATACAGGGCTCATCCCACACAGAAATGACAGCAGAATTAAGGCCTTGAAATACTGGGGCCTCAGAGAGTCATTTCCTCACAACACAGCACTATCAGTTCACATCAGCAGGTCAACCCTCAGTGCAGCAGCACAGTTACTTAAAGCAACTGCTATTTTTCCATGCCTTTCTGCAGTGACTCTCCTCCCTATCTGTATACTCCTTTCACCTATCTTCTGGACTGTGGAAGTGAGATCAAGAAAAGGAGATTCCCAAAACCTCAACAAATACTTGTCTTGTGTATGATGCTAACCTGAGGGGATCCAAACTGGCCTAAAATAAACAGTGAGGCTTTAGTTTTAGCGATCGTGCTCAGATCGGACTCTTGCATTATTCTTCTCTTCCTGCTTTCATTCCTTATTCTCCTTGCCCAGTATCTATGTCTGTCTATACATGTATCTTCCTCAGAGGATTCCTTTTCCCCCGTAGCTGCTTGACTTCTAAGAAGTCTGCATTCTTAAAGTGACTAACGAGGGGATAGCATACTATAAAACTGACAAATTACATTTTGCATGACAAATATACATTATCATGAGTTACTGTAATTTCTCAATTAGCATTTTGTTAGCATCTCCACAAATGTTAAGCCTATTCTTTCTGCTGCTTCCCCAGTCTTTCACTGTGAGTTTATCTATCCTCATCATGTTACAGTGGCAGATATACAGATCAGAGTAATTATCTGAACATCTAGAAAGCTGCTCAGTGTCCTGCAGTACTACAAAGGCAAAAGACTAGCCTTAACAAATGATTTTGCTATTTATGGATTTAGATGTAGGCTGCCAAAATTATGAGATTTATGCATTTCTTCATCTTGTGCTTAGCAGCTAAAACCGTAAGGATGAACAAAAGCCTGTGTGGATTTTAGAAAGGTCCAAGATACCTTCACTCTTAGTTGGGGCATCTGATCACAAGGAACCCTCTTATGCTGAGGAGGCTTACAAGGCTGAAGCAGCAATATTCTCTTCTGTGCAAGTCCATTATTTCTGCTGTCTACACAAAAATATTTTTCCACACAAGTGGTTTCATTACAATATTCCCAAAGCTGCTGGCCTTCCACCGCTCCTCTCATTCTTGAAATGAATTTTGTACAATTAGTAGCAGTCCTGGAGGTAATGCTGAAAGCGATTTTTACAGCTAGGGCACCTTGGGCTTTCCAACAGCACAGCAGGGAAATAAAGAATTGTCAGACCAGACAAAATGTTACTAGATGAACTGCAGAAAGCCACATTTAACTTAAAACCCCCCAAATAATTCTTCTCCCAGTGCAAGCTTATGGTGCACTACTTTTTCACCCTGTCTATGCAGGGTGGAAAAAAAGAAACTGAGATTATCCGAATATCAAAACCATCACTAACTGTGTAAATGAGAAAGGGATAGGAGCAGTTTACTAACATTACTTGGGCAGTCTGCAATATATCCACCTGATCCCAGCACAGAACACTTCAGAGTAAAGCAAAGACACCCATGACTCCAGAGCTTAATAAAACTTTACAATAACCACGTGAGAGTACAGACTTTCCTGCAGGAGTTAATGAGGTCTTTGTTACTGGTGTCAGTGGGTGCAGATCTTGGCAATTGGTGAAAGATTAAGCTTCTAGGGAATTTTTAAATACAAGCCCACATTATTGTAAGGAAATACAACTATGTGTAGACTAGAAGACCATGCACAAAAGCAATCCTGTATTAAATGTTGCACATCATTTATTCAAGGTTTCTTTTGCACAGTAAGACAATGCTCATTCCCCACAAATCTCATCAACAGTTTGTATTTTCAAAGTTAGTACTGTGAAATGGCCATTTGGTGTCAATCCACTTCCTAATGAATGTACAGCTCTGTCAAAAACTGCTCCCTCCCTTTACTGGCAATCCCTGCAGTGATGCTGAGAGGCGGACTCCCTTTATTCTTTCCCCTTGGAGATGGTCCCTTTATGGCTGGAATGGGGGTACACTGGCATCAGGCACATTTATGGCCTCTGCAGAGCATGTTCCAAGCCTAGAGAACTTCAGACTCTAGCAGTGTCAATTCAGCATCTTTTAATGTTCAAATTGAGCTAAAAGAATTATCAGTTGTCTTATGACCACTATGAAAATGTACACAACTTAACGACTTAAGGATAGGATTGTCATCCTAGTCAAAGAAACGAGATTATATAGTTAATCTTTCTGAAAGGAGCAGAGAGCTCTGAAGCAGTAAGCTTAACTTCCTGAGACTGCAAAAACTGAGAAAGGAATTCAGCATTGCACATTATTTTTTGTCTGGCAATACCTATACTCCTTTAAATAGTTGCTACCTTCTCATCTATCTTTAAAGATGTTGCATCTTCACACAAAAATAAATCTCCAACTACAAAAGTTAAGCCACACTCACCCTAAAGTGCTAATTTCCAGTTTTGCAACCCAAACACACAAATCACAGAATGTGCAAATCTGCGCTACAGGGAAGCACAAGAGATTGGTAACAGTCTTCTCTGAAGGAAAGGTCTGATGAACATTCACTGTTCATTTCCATCGTGGAAGCTTTTAATACAACAGAAAAAGCTAATAGAATTGCACATACTAATCTCACTATTTTGCTGTTAAAATAGCATGATATACTGCAAACCCAAATCCTGTATACAATATGTAAGTATTTATAAGATATTCCTAAAGGAGTAAGACAGCAAGACCCAAATGAAGGCCCAGCAACTCCTTGGCCAATTACAATACCCTTTAGCTTTGTGATTTAAACAGGAAGACATTCAAAGTTAACTGAAAATTTAGAAATGATAAAATGCAGAACAGTTGCTACATTTACATGCTGTCAGGGTCTTTTTTTTTTCTTTTTTTTTTAAGTCTATGTTTTAGCATTTATCACCAAAATAAAAACAACAACAAAACAGTACATATCAAAAATATCAGTCCAAATCAGCAATAGTTGATAGAGATATATGCTGACATTTCAGCAACACAGAGCTAAACTATTCATCTATTTGAAAAGAATACCCCAAGATTATCTCAGAGCTTTAGAATCCCAAACTATATTAATACACTCGTAAGCATACTTTTGTAACCAGCAAAAAAGTTGAAAGCACTTTCTTGACTTCAGAACATGGTCCATTAAAAATAATAGCTCAATAAGTACATTTAATGTATACATTTTTTACAAAGGTTATATTCAGAAAACTGGTTACGAAATCTGGGGTTTGAGATTTTTTTCCTTATATTTTACATGAAGTTTACAACATCAGCTGCTGCTTTGCACTTTTTCTCTCTTTCCTTTCTGCTCTGAAATTAGAGGTGGAATCTCTTGGGTAAATGCAAAGTCAAAATACTTGTTCAACATGATAGCATTGAGCTTTGCTGGTAACAAGTTGTGCCTCAATTTCAGCACTTGTGCTTCTGAAAGCTTTCAAGATTGTTTTTCTTGAGGTGTATGCTGCTTATAAAACTCCAGACACGAATACGCTCCTGTCTTACAAGCTCCATTTTGGCTATAAGCTTGGCCCTCTACTACCTGCCCAGAAATTACGTACGCTTTTTCTTCCCACACAAATTTAGCTCCTAAGGTTCCTTAACATAAGGGTACATTCTTGTTACGCTGATGATACTCTTATAAAGGAACTTCCACCTACTTCCTCCATCTTCTGCACACAGTGAACATCCCCACAAATCTGTCCAAGCTTTCATCTACTCTCCCACACCAGCACTAGGGTCTTGATACTTAAGCTGCCCGTTGTAACTGTGGAAAATCATTGGCTGTTTCAGTTTCATAAAACAGATGAACAAAGTACTCTTTCACCACTGCAGTTCTCATGTAGTCAAGAGACAGAAAATTCTAATATGGCACCAAATAGCCATTGTTTTGCTGGAGCTAATACTCATTTGGTAGTTGCAGACTGCCAAAAGACAAAGGCATCAGCAGCTCAGACTAGCACCTTTTCTGTGATTGCTGAATCACTAACAGGAGAGTAGATCTGGTTTCAGCAAGATACCATGGAAGCAAGTGAGCCTTATGAAAGAAACAAAGGGAAAAGCAGGTTAACAGCAGTGGAGCAGAAAAGCAACTGAAGTGTTTTACTATTACATGGGCAATAGAGGTTTATTACTACTCTTTGTGTGGCACACTGCGATGCTTTCTGGATTGTTTCAGTACATCTGCTGTACTTTTCTGCACTGGAAGTCTCACACATCACAAACTGCTGCTTTAATTCTGCACTCACAGTACTCCACAAGATGCTACACTGTACTAGAAGTGAGCTGCAGTATTAAATAAAATCCATACTACTGCAGGGAAAAAGAGTCTTAAAGTATAGCAGTTCTTAATATATACAGACACTCTCATTTAAAGCTCCCTATTTTCTTCAAGTGCCAAAAGAGTCTCTGTTCACACAGGCTGTCAACAAACCTTGAGACATGAACTTTGAGTGTCTTGACAAAACCCCAGTAAGTAAGCTTATTGTAGCTCATAGTTACAGTGAGAAAGACAGATAAGAAAGCCATTTACAGAATTAAGGAGACTTTGCACTTTTCATCATGCCCAGCCCTGGGTAGTTCAGATGGGGTACTTGCAGGCAAGCAGGCAGGCAGGGTCATCGTCAGTTGTTTGAGTTGGGACACCTCATAGATTTCACTGCTCACTCTGAAGACTGGCGACTCATGTGTGCTTTTTAGTTTCTTTGTTTTTAAAAGTCTTTAAAGTTGCATCACTCGGAATCAGATAAGTCACTTTAAACAAAGCAAAGCGTTAAGTGTGACAATTTATTTATAACATACTTCCCACCATCACCACCACACACCACCCTGTGAAAGAAAAACCCCTGCTGAAAGGGTGACAATTTTTAGTATGCTTGAAAGAAATTAGACCAACACTGCATCAAGAGCCACTCTAATCAAATTAAGAGCATAACAGAGGGGGAGATAGGTCAAAGCATACATTTACTTTAAGCATTGTATATTAGCCTGCTTCTCCACTTCCTTAAAAAGTCAACACACGATTGGTCTACACTCATACCAATTTCCACATCATGTTTAAAAGACAAGCTAGGCAAGTCTTTAGTATAGAAACGCCAATGCTTTTTTAATATACTTTTCAGATTTCAATGGGGAACTGGAAACTAGCCTAAGCATCATCTATCCCACATTCAGTCCCTAATATAAGTATTTGCCCAGGAAGTATAGCTTGAGAGTTCTGACAAAGCCTCTATCTTTAGATAGCTTCTCTTGTTAAGAGGACTTCTAGACATATACTTGTGTTAAAGCTTCTGGTTCTTGCAGTTGTAGGTCACGAAGAAGGTCCCAACATCACACAACATATTTTTCTTTTAACACCATACAGTGTTGAAGAAGTGCTTGGTGCTGAGAATGGATTACTTCCAAGAGGGCAAGTCTTGTGTGCTAATTTTGTAACAGGAAGCATGCTGGAAAGAGAACCAGCAGGCATAGAAAGGCCAGATATGCTGCTACACAGGAGACAGAGGTAAAACGTTCATGTTTAGAGTGGGTGTTGTTTGTTTGATAGACTGGTCATGAGGCAAAGGACCAAAACTCTTTTCTCAAGCTCTTGTACAAGTAAGGTATAGTAAAGTGAAAGTGGCTTGTTTGCGTCTTAAAAAACCCAAATCAACTTCTTCCAAAGCATAATGTACTGACAATTCCTTAACAGATGGGACTCAAGGTTCAGCCTAATATGCCAGACCTCTTTTTCTAAATCTTCCTTACTTCTCAGTTAAGTATAACGGGTTGCTTTATCAGCAGTTAAAGAGGGAAGTCCCTCTAAAGAAAAAATAGGAGGGGTGGTGTCAGAAATTCTGAACCCCACAGATTTTTTTGTCCATATCTGTCCCTACTGTTCTCTCTCCTTGATTTCTGGAAGCTATCCAGGATTAGAACCTACCAAGATGTTTGAGCAGTATTTTAATCAACACTGCACTGACTCTGGTGCAAATAACACTGTGCATTAACCTTGAGATACCTCAATTTTTACAAGAGAGTGAGTATTTTCCTGTCTTCCCGTCTTAAACATTCCCCTATTCCTCTTCCACAGGAACAGAGCTCTATACAACAAGTACTTCCTAGTGCCTCTGAATGGGAGGGGAAACAATTTCACGACGCTGCCCAGCAACATCTACTTACATCTTAAAATTATGGTTTACAATTTGACTGGGAAGGGTGGGCAGGGAGAAAAGAGCAGTTAAAAAAAAAAAAAGGCAAGAAGAGTCTCCTAAGCTCTTCCTCCACATGAAATAGAGATTAGAACAGATAGCAAAAGCCCTGTCCAGTCAGGAGGGATCCACATCTATTCCTTCAGACAGGTGAATCTGTTCTATTGTATGACATCAGAAAATGCTCTATCAGTATTAAAAACAAAGTTGCAAATATGGACACTAAGATTTTGGGCAACACAATGATCAGGAAAGGGCCTGAACAAGTTGCGCCAACAGAAACAGGGTTTGGTGGTGTATTTTTTCTTTTGTGTAGATGCAAAATAGCAAAGCCTCCACAAACTTTATTTTTGGAAGTCTCTACGGAAAGCAGAGAAGTCTAAGAGGCTAAACCAAGGAGCCCTGACAAGGAAAAGGGGTGTGCTTACAAGGGTCCGTATCTGGTCTCGTATTTAGAAACAATGTTCTTGCATCGTCCCACTTCCTTGCGCAGCTCCGCAACCTCCGTCCTCAGGGCTGTGTTCTCCTTCTCAAGAAAGGCTGCCCGAATCGTGATCTGATTCTCCTTTAATCGCCGAGCATCACGGGAGCGCTTTGCTGCCACATTGTTCTTCTTTCGCCTTGTCCAATATTTCTCATCCTGCAGCAAAAAAAGGAGAGGGAAAAAGAAAAAAAACAGCCAAGCTGACAACTCTTATCAAGCAAATGCCTCTTTACTGTATAATGACATTCACACTGACTGCTGTATTGAAGAACCTCCTTCGTTGGTTTGCAGGGATCTGACACCAAAATGCAGGCAACACTAGTATAAGATTTCATCCTTACACAAGTCTCACTGTAGCATAAACCAAGCGTACTGCTAGAACGAGGGAGATCAAGAGACTTGGCTACTAAGAAGCAGTCCAACTGAAATGCTCCCTTTACTTATTTTCAATTCAGGAATGATTTTTCACAGAAAACAACTTGTTCTGTTGCCTGGGCTGTTTAAAGCCAGATCGGACCTAATGCTGGGCAAATACATACAAGGGCCTTTGAAAGTGCAGTTACTGAGGATGTGACTTGATAGTTCTTCTCATTTCCGCATATATCGTAAGTTGCTCCTGCCCAGTAATTAGCTCATGATACCAAACCAGCAAGAACAGCAGCTGACTTGCCAATTCTATTCTTTGTGGTACTTCTGCCCAATCACATAGGTATAAGTGCATTAGCTTTATACGTCAGAACGTGTGGACAAAGAATCAGGAACTTTGACCAAGGCCTAGAGAAGTTTACAGCAATAAATCTGTTACCTTTTGCTCATCTGGGACAAAAACCTTCTTGGCTTTTTTAATCATTGGTTGTGGTTTCAGGTCCTCTTCAGTAAACTTGTGTTTGCGAGGATTGAAGAGCTCACCACCAGGCACACTGGACAGCACTAAATCAGCAGGGTCAGGATTAAAATTCACCTCAACTTCTACGCAGTCAGGATCAATGGGGCTGGGAGTATTTCTCTCATTTTGTGGTGGGGACTCTGGCAACAACAGGAGAAGTTACAATACATTCATCAAGATTAAGAGAATTAACTAAGAAGCCAACTTGGGTATCTATTTATTGCCATACTGTGAGCAATATTTAACAGTATTACTTGTTATTTCCTTAAGGTGTGTTTGGTGCTGTACCACTGCTGGCACAGAGAAAAGCTACACAGTCCAGTTTGTAACACAAACTCTAGGAACATATGCCAGACTAACAGACATGAGCAGACAGATGCAGGACAAGAGTTAATACTTCCTTAGCAAAAACTACATGCTTTGCACACTTAAGCAGCACCTCCCACAGCAGGAAGAAGTACAAAACTTGTACCAGCCCGAGTTTTGTACCACAGAAAGCCTTACAGAAACAAGCCTGCCCGATGACCTCCATCCCTGGGACGCTCAAAGGTCAGACAATTTTATTTCCAAACAAATGACTAAATAAAGGTGGGTTTGTTGCAAATGCAATAGTGTTCTACTTTACCACATGGAGAGAAATGTTCCAACAAACTGTCTGACACTGATAGTGTTCATATGAGCTTTGTAGTATTTATCTCTTCTTTACTTCATACACGTGAATTGCAAGTATCAGTCCATTTTGAAGTAGTGATCGACAAGTAAGTTTTTCCATATACCACCTAGAAAAAAGCCACACCCTACCCCTTATTGAAGGAGTCCCACGTTGACCTTTCTCTTGCAGATTATTTAAAGAGGCCCTGATCAAAATGCATTCTGTAAAGTCTGCTCATAAAATAGCACTGTCAAAGTTCAGTAGCTATCAAGTTTAAACTCCAAATCCAGGGCAAAATGTGCTGCTGAGTTCCTTAATAGAGAAGATCTCCATGTTGCAAATGAAGAAGTTCCCTAGTACCATTTAAGAACAGTTTTGTTTCTTATTCCTCAGTTCCTACTTCAAAGCACTAGGGAACATCAGACTGCATCATTAACACCTTTTCCAAGCGTCTCTTCTCACACTTCACAGGCTAGCGTGAAACACTGCTTCATTGTTTTTCTGTTAAGCATTGTTATTTGAAGTACATTAAGTTAGTTCACCAAAGAAGCAGAACAAATCACCAAGGTAGCCCAAACGACTTGGCAAAAACTACCAAACCTGTTGTAAAATAACCCAAGGAACTATTTTCTCAACATGTCTAACTTCTCACTACACCAGCAATACCAAGAAAGCAAATACTTTGTGTTGGTGGTTCAGCTCTTCTAATTTAAAGAGAGAGACAAACCGCACACTGAGACACTCAAGTCATTTTTTTCAGGAAAGGGAAAGGGGAAGAAGAGGACAGGCAGCATCTTCACAAACTGACACACAGACTAAGGCTCTAGATTGAGTATGTTTGTACTAATTAACCTGCCACAGCTACCCCTGACAGGTTAGCACGTCTCCTCTTTGATCTAAAGAGGCACCTTTCAACAGAAGAACAACAAAAGTCCCTCACAACCCCGTATTATCCCATCTACCTGTGCTGGAGGCTGCTTCAGACTGCTGGTAAACTGCAGTGGAAGAGGATGATGCAGGAGAACCAGTGGAAGCACTGGCAGACTCCTTTCCTTCCAGCTCAGCCACAGGCAAGAGTGGATTCTGGTTCAAATCCAGGTGAGTAGGGCTGGAAGGAATTCCATTCTCCAGCAGGAACTCATCCAGATCCATGTACTCCAGGTGGAAAGACTCGCCATCGTAAGGAATAGTTTTGTCCCAAATGGGCGGCATAAGGGAAGCTGAGACTGCCATAGTGCTGGCAGCTGCTGCCTCATCTTCCTCAAGCTTTATCTTCTCCTTCTCTTTATCTGAAAGATACAAGTAGGTCACTGTACAAGCTGCAACACAGGAGAGACTCACGCTTTAAGAGCCTAACAAAATCCCCATGAAAGGAAATTCAGTAAGCTATAGTTCTGCCTCATGACACGATCTGAAAAATCAGATGTTGAAAGGCAACGTTCATATGTAACTCAGTATGGAATGCTCTGACTCCCTGCGATGGCTGGACCACAGGCATTTGAGTATCCTTGAAGACCAGCATCCTTGCTGTGGTAACTTACTGAAGTTTGATACAATACTGCATCTAGCTTATTAACTAGTCACTGCAAAATAGCCTGTTTTTCACAGGCTCATCTTGGAAGACATTACAGGGAAAGTCCATAATTAGGATTACATGGGAAGCCACTAAGAAAGCTCCAAGGAAGCAGAAGTAGTTTATTCTATGCACAAAGAATGTGCAGAAGAATAATCTAAATACAAACAAGAAAAGAAGATGGGTTTCAGATTATGTTTGCAAATTAGTCAAAAGGGCCACAGGACACCAGAGACCTGGATGTCTACTGTTCAGTATTTCAGAAGCTTTTCTTTCTGAAATGACTCAGCATGTCCACACAAAGCAATAGCTCCAAATGCTGTTCACTATAGATAGCTCAGAGTACCTACATACAATTTTCACTCTTTGGGGAGATGTCTAATAAGGCATACTCCCACATCCCACCCCCAAGCCATGAAAGACTGATGAGATTTTCTCCATTTACCGTGCTACAGTGCACATATTACAGGAAAATGGCTGTTTCTATGTTCCTCATAGCTACTGAATCTTAACAATTGTCTGGGACAGAATCCAAGCAGAAAACTCAAGTTATGGAATAATTACATAATTTAGGAGACAAAAATAAGCTGGCAGAAGAAAAAAAGAAAAGAAAATCCAAGTAATTTTCCTGATCCAGTTCTCCATGTAGCCATGCAATTCTACCAGGGCTGAAGAAGGCATTGCAGAACCAGTACTAGCACTGCCATCAAAAGGAATGTTCACAATCCTACCCCAACCAACTACAGATTGGGTCTTACCATGGAAGCTGACAAGTATTCAGTTCAACAGAACAAAGACTTCAGGGACATACACTGGACTAGTTCAGATCTAACTGGATCCAGTATCCACACAGGTCAACCCAACAAAATGCACAAAACTTTGGCATTAGTTTTCTAGACTGGCTAAAACATGCTAAAGGAGTATTTTTCTTTATCGGGGGTGGAAGTGGGAGTGAAACTCTGCTCTAAATCAGAAAAGTCTATTTATATAAAACCTATTCCAATAGAACTGGCATTCCTTCCGCTGTTGCCTTGGCTGGTGTGGAACTGAGACTGAAAGAGCTTTTTATGGCTTAAAGAACAGTGCTGCCATACAAAGTAAATTATCATTTTAATCTACCATACCCTGAACATCTCATACAAAAGATACTAATTTTATACTAAACAATGGGGACAACATTAACCAGTCACCAACTTGGGACTAAGAGCACATGTTAAATTCAGACCAGCAGCTCCCGAACCTGAGCTTTGTTAACATCTTGCAGCTTTTGGCCTTCCTCTTTGCTACTCCACACTGCTGCCTCTGAACTGCCATCTTCCAACTCCAATCCCTGCTATAAACTCCGTTTTGCAGGGAGTTCTGCAAATTTCCTACCCCTTGCTTAGGCAAAGCAAAAGCACAGGCTAACAGTCATGACCCAAATAACCTGAATGTTTCTAAACAGCTCCTACTTGAAGCTAGGAAACGAAGAGCATCCACTCTACTTCACATACATGAATGATTTTGGTTACAATTGAAACACACCCCACCAAATTAGAACCACCATTTCACATGTGACTTCTGAATCAGGGATTGTGTATCTTCCCAAGGTTTGCACAGTGCCCAGCACAATCGACCCCAGACTGATACTGGGAATTGTGGGTGATATCCTAGCAAAGACATCACCAAAAAAAATGCAAGTAACAACAACGAATTCTTGACAGATCGCTATTTTTTAATCAACAAGATAAAAATTGTGAATGGTGCATCAAAATGTTGAATTTAAAAAAAAAGTCTTCATTCTTGAAAAAAAAAAAAGTATTCCATTTTAAGTTATGCCAAGTTTAATGCAAGCCAGCAAGGCTTTTGTTTTGCAACATCTAATACAACACCTCCAGGAGGAAAAAAGAAACCTTAAGTGATTAACAGAATAAACATGAGGCTTAAAAATACCTGTCAGAAGGCAGTGCCAAAAAGACTATACTACTGGTGTATGTGGACCTTCTCATATCTTTTAATGCCTTTTAGATGCACACCATCGTCCTGATGTACTGTGGTCCCTCCAACTTCCTCTTGCCATTCTCCCTGGCTCACACCCACTTAAATCCTTCCTTCACACGAGAAGAACATCTGAATTTTTCTGTCCTTTTGCTATAAGTTGACAACTGACAAGCACTGGACTGACAGTGCTGTCTTTGCTTCACCATGTGCCTCCCTCTCTCCCTCACTTCTAATATCTGAAACAAATTAAAATAGCAGAAGTTAACATGCACATGTTAAGAAGTTAACAAGTCTATGGAACCTGATGAAATCCATCCACGGGTCCTGAAGGAGCTGGCAAATAAGGTTGCTAAGCCACTGTCCATCATATTTGAGAAATCATGGCACTTGGAGTTCCCAACAACTGGAAAAAGGGAAATATAACCCCCATTTTCAAGAAGGGGAAAATGGGTGACTCAGGGAACTACAGACCAGTCAGTCTCACCTCTGTGCCTGGCAAACTCTTGGAGCAGGTTCTCCTGGATGGCATGCTAAGGCACATGAAAATCAACAAGGTGCTTGGTGACAGCCAGCATGGCTTCACTAAGGGGAAATCCTGCCTGACCAATTTGGTGGCCTTCTATAATGGGGCTACAGAACTGATGGACAGGGGTAGAGCAGTTGATGTCATCTACCTGGACTTGTGTAAAGCATTCGACACTGTCCCACACGACATCCTTGTCTCTAAATTGGAGAGACATCAATTTGATGGATGGACCACTCCGTGGATAAAGAACTGGCTGGATGGCTGCACACGAAGAGTTGTGGTCAATGGCTCAGTGTCCAGCTGGAAACCAGTAACAAGTGGTACCCCTGAGGGATTGGTGTTGGGACCGGTCTTGTTTAACATCTTTGCCACTGGCATGGACAGTGGGATTGAGTGCGCCCTCATCAAGTTTGCCGATGACACCAAGCTGTGTGGTTTGGTTGATACCCTGGAGGGAAGGAATGCCATCCAGAGGGACCTTGACACGCTTGTGAGGTGGGCTGATGCCAACCTCATGAAGTTTAACCATGCCAAGTGCAAGGTCCTACACCTGGGTCGGAGCAATCCCAGGCACAGCTACAGGTTGGGCAGAGAAGAGATTCAGAGCAGCCCTGTGGAGAAGGACTTGGCGTGTTGGTTGATGAGAAAATGAACATGAGCAGGCTGCAGTGTGTGCTCACAGCCCAGAAAGCCAACTGTATCCTGGGCTGCATCAAAAGGAGCGTGACCAGCAGGTCAAAGGAGGTGATCCTGCCCCTCTACCCTGCTCTTGTGAGACCTCACTTGGGAGTCTTGCATGCAGTTCTGGTGTCTGCAACATAAAGAAAGACATGGAACTGTTGGAACAAGTCCAGAGAAGGGCCACGAGGATGATCAGGGGACTGGAGCACCTCCCGTATGAAGACAGACTGAGGAAGTTGGGGCTGTTCAGCCTGGAGAAGAGAAGGCTGTGTGGAGACCTCATAGCAGCCTTCCAGTATCTGAAGGGGGCCTATAAGGATGCTGGTGAGGGACTCTTCATTAGGGACTGTAGTGACAGGACAAGGGGTAACAGGTTAAAACTTAAACAGGGGAAGTTTAGATTGGATATAAGAAGGAAGCTCTTTACTGTGAGGGTGGTGAGGCACTGGAATGGGTTGCCCAAAGAAGCTGTGAATACTCAATCCCTGGAGGTGTTCAAGGCCAGGTTGGACAGAGCCTTGGGTGACATGGTTTAGTGTGAGGTGTCCCTGCCCATGGCAGGGGGGTTGGAACTGGATGATCTTAAGGTCCTTTCCAACCCTAACTATTCTATGATTCAATATTGGGTGCCCATGTATTTCAAATGTGATACATAAGATACAACCTTTGTATGATCATTTTTGCACTGACATTTTCCCACTGGCTTCCTTTCAATTCATTTAATCTTTATTTCTGCAGCATAACATCCTGCTGGGTGTGCAATATCTAATGAAAGACTAATTAACCTCTTTCATCTTGAGGGGGAAGTTTCCATCCACCCCAGCTCAGGGACCTGAAACATTAATTCTCTTAAGATATTTATAGTGTAAACAGGTATTACCTGACAGCAGAGCTGCAGTATCCTAAGAGGCTCCATTTGCAGTGATTCAAGGTCACCCTGATAAATCTGGCCTGCACTTTTGCAGCTGATAGCTGGATGTCTGATTTAGCCCCCTCATTCTGCTCCTGTGACCTATTAGCTAGTCTGTACATATGCTGTTAAGAGAGGTCACTAATTTATGCTAAGTAATTTAGGCAGAGCATTCCAGTTCTTGTACTGTTAGAAATATTGCTGTTTAAGCCAAAAGCAGCAGCCTGTAAAAAGCTTTAGTCCACATTGTGTTTTTTCCTCAAAAAAAAAAAAACCAACAAGAAACCCAACAAAAAAACCCAGCCAACCAACCCCAGACCAAAAGACATTCTGGCCACAACTGTCAAATGCTATCCCAGCCACAAGCAGAACAAACACTTTTATGACGAAGTTCCCCTCGCTCGTCAAAAAACATTGTCAAATTGTACTGGGCACACTAGATAGACTAAGGCTGATTGCTCCAGAGATCTTCAGTCCCACTGGTGACAATGCAACAAGACAGGTCATAGGGTTCTGTATTCCTGATGTCCATTACTGTAATGCTTGCCGAGGCATTTCTCCAGCCACAGCAGCACGCAACTGGTGATTAAAACACCCTTTGGAGAGTATGCAGCAGCTCATTATTACTAGGAGAGACCTATGCTTCTGCTCTAGAATACTAATTCTCTTCCTTTACCCCACAGGGCTTTTTTTATTAAGAGATTATTTTATTTAACCCCTACAATGTATGTGACAACAACTTACTGCGAGGCCGGTCTGACACACTTGGTACATTGCAGGGCATTTCAAGATGACGGTGTTCAGCTGGAACTGGATGTCCTCCTCTGTTGCTTAGGATTAGAAAGCCTACTTGCTTAGTGGGTAGTCAAATTACCTACAGCAGTTGGAAAACCCACAGGTAGCTCATGGAGACTATAAATGGACACTGCAGCTAGTTGATACAATTTCTTCTTGCAGAATACGACAGAACACTGTATTTTTGTCGACAGGCATTACAGGCGAAAAGAATAGGGTCTTTTCTCAGAAAACTTGCTGAATACGCCACTGTATTAAGTGAGTTAGCAATTATTTAACGTTTTGGCTGTCACTATAATGGAACAGAAGATAAACAAGGAACCTCTGAAGTGAGCTGAGTCACAATTCTACTGACAAGTCTTTTGTAAAATTAGGAGTAACTACCTGCTAACACAGAAGGCATTCTTTTTGTCTTGCAAATATGCAAGCAAGAAATGCACCAGAGATCAAAATAAACAGAAAGCAACAAGTTCCACAAAGTGTGAACTGAAACAGTACAAGGTGGAGTAAGGAAACCCATGGAGAAATTTAAGAATGAGAACCTCCAGAACTTCATCACACCATGAAAGGAGAGGGGCAATCAAGAGGAAAGGGACTCGCTGACAAGCTTTAGAGAATCAAGCTGAACACCTTCCCAAGTTAGAATGGGATCATCTAGTAAAAGTAGCAAATGTTTCTAATTTTAGAAAAGGCAGTACCTCAAAATGGCATTAATCTTAAAATTGTACAACTCCATAGCCCAGATCACATGATTCTGGACAAGAAAACCAGCCCCAACAAAAAGTCACCCCATCCAAGACACCTACCATCATAGTTTTCACACATGAACTTGAATTGTTTCTGCTGGCTAACAGAACCTTTGAAGAGGATTGGGTGCAGAAATACCTTAAGAAATCCCATAATGTTGCAGAGTCAAGATTCTACATACTGCAGCATGCTGCACCATAGCAACACAGCCAAAACCTTTATCAGGGGCTCACTTTTTTCTTTTTTTTTTTAAACAGAAATGAGAAAAAATGTTTGCCATTATCACAAGAGGGATACATTTACACAGCATTGTGCAATGTTACACATACAAAAGTAAATGGATGTGAACTAGGATCCTCATTGGAAACAATCTTGCCAACCCTGCTGGCGCTGTGTCTACCCTGGATATTATCTGATGTTCCAAAAATTATTCTCAACCTCTAAATGCTCAAATGCAAGGGCTAATTTAATATACACTGGTACACTGGGCACTACAGCAGTGTAGATAAACGTGAGGCTTGCTTAAAACCAGACATACTCAGCCAAAAACACTCCCAGGTGGAAGGTGAAAAGAAACCAAGTCAACAAAAACGACCAGTGCCATGAGCACTGAAGACTACAAGCACCAGCCCTATTATTTACACAGCTGCTGTCTGCATAACGAGTGGGAGGGAGACAGCTCCAGCCTATACAGGACTGCATGTGCAGAGGCAGCTGGTCATCCCCTCACGGATTATCACCAAACCTAATCTGAAGGGATTTGCCGTTTATGCGGGTCCTCGTACAACTTTTCAGCAATTTTAAGGCCAAGGAAGTCTCCAAATCTTTTCGTTGCTGCTCCCAACTCTGGGTCTAAAGGTAGGGGAGGCTGCTAAAGGAAGGAAACCAGCGTGTCACCACCCGATTCCTGCCTAACCCCGCACCTGAAGCATTTCATTTCGCCCAATGCCGGCACCCAAATACACCCGAGAGGACGATGGCAGCATCTGAATTTTCCAGTCGCACCGGCTCACCGGGGAGTCCCAGCCCGCGGGGCGGCCACCGCCGTCCTGAGCCTCTGAGGCAGGGAGAGGGCAAGTGAGGTCGAGCGCTTCCTGCCAAGCCCGGCGGGCCGGTATCCCGTGCTGCCGGCGCTTGGCACGGCCGGCCCGGGGAAGAGGAGAGAAAAGGGGCGCGGGCCGTACGGGGGTAGAGCGCCAGGCGCGGGCGTGCGGGCTCTCCCGCAGGGACACCCACCGCTACCCGGCGGGTCCCGCCCTCCGCGGCACGGAGCGGGAAGACTGGGAGGGAGGGGGGGTGGGGAGGGAGAAGGAGAGAGAAGTGGGGGGAGAGCGCAGCGCGCTCCCGCGGTTCCCTCGCGCGGTCCCGCGCTCACCCAGGCGCGCCTCCCGCGGCGGGTTCTCCATCAGCTTCTTCAGCACCAGCGGGAAGGCGCCCGCCAGGCCCCGCTGCTCCTGCTGCGCGGCACCCCCCGCGCTGCCCCCGGCTGCAGTGGGCTCGGGTCCTGCCGCCGCCGCCGCCGCCTCCTGGTGCGCGGCGCGGCCGGGCATGCTCCCCGCGAGCCGGCGGGCGGGCGCGCGCGCTGTCAACGGTCACCGGCGGGCCGCGGCGCGGGGCTGCGACAGCTCCCCGGGACCTCAGAGGCCGGGAACCGACGGGCTCGGACCGCGGACGGCGCGCTGGAAGGGCGCTACGGCGCACGCGCGTCCGGCTGACGCCTGGCGCGTGCTGCAGTATTCATGAGCGCCGAGCCGCCCCCCTCCCGCTCCTCCCACCGCCGATTGGCCCGCGCCGCTAGGGGGGCGGAGTCCCGCGGGCAGGCCCCGCCCTCCCGGCCGGCGCGGGCACGCGCCCCCCGCCCGCCGGGGCACGTGCAGGGGCAGGCGCCGGCGGCTCGTTTGCATGCCGTGCCCCGCCTCCCCGCCTCCGCGGGAGCTGCGTCACCGCCGGCTGCTCCCTGCGCCTGCGCGTCGCGCGCGCCAAGCCCCCCTGCGCAGTCAGGCGACCGTTACCGCTGAGGGGACCGCGCGGGGGGTCCTCGCCGCCGGTGCCAGCGCTCCGTCCGGCCCCTCAGTACCCGCCTTTGTCCCCACGTCACCTTCCCATGTGACACAGAGGTAATCTCCCTCTGTCCTACGTGATGCCCGCCGCGGCGTGCCCTATATAATGTAAGCGGGGAGAAGGGATTCACTGCGGCTGCTGGCATGGCCTGGCTGCTGGGGGCGGCGGGGGGACAGGCTGTCCAAGTTTTAATGATCACAGGCAACCCTTGTGATTCTCCAGCCAGACTCCCCTGTTCCAGCAACAGGGATGCTGTGCCGGGGTTTAAGGTTCTGAACATACAAAGGGAGCAAGTGTTGCCAAATCCATCCCGAAAGAGCGCAGGCTGGGGAGCTTCCCCTGCAGAACAAGTAAGCTTGATGAAGTGGCAGAAGCTACAGCCACAGGCTTCTCCTGTCAGCAGCTGCTGCCTCTTGACACAGAAGGGCCGGCCGCAGCAAACCTACTACGTCTAGAGCTATGAGAAGGGAAAGGAGAGGAAACAGTGTGCAACCTCCCTGGCATGGTCTCTTCTGTACCCAACTGAGCCATAGGTGCCAGGGTGGGGATGTCTTCCCGAGTGCCCGCAGAAAAGGGTCCTCCTCTTCCTCCCAGGTAGACACTCAGGCACCTGCTTGGTTCTGTTGCCCCTACACAAATCTCAGGCATTTCATTCTGGTGGCAAGGCACAGGTTGACCTGACTTGCCAATAAACCCTGATGGTCTTTCTGACACAAAACTGGGTCTGGAATCCTCCCCATGCACCCCAGGAAAAGGAACGTATTGGAAGGCACATGGGGTAGGTGCTTTCCCCCCTTGCCTCACTTCAATGAGAACCAGGGGATGTTTTCATGCAACCTGGGCAGACAGAGCTTCCCTACCTGCCAGCTACTTCGCTTGCTGCCTCCTTCACAGAGGACCAGAGTGAAACTCTAGTGCAACTCCTGTGCATGCGCTGCCTGACAGGGAGCTTGGGAAAAGGCCATCTTGTGAATACAGGCTTGGAACAGTGCAGGTTAATGAATCATATGTCAAGACTGATAAATGCAGCTGCAAGAAGCAGGCAAAATAGCTCATGCTCCACTGCCCAGCATGCTCCTGGGCTGCTGCTTGCCCTCCACAGACTCCCTCTGCCTTGCCAAGCTCAGCTGGCGGAAGAAAAAAGCACATGCGTGAAAGGGAGATGCCACTTCACACGGGGCAATGAAACACAGATGTCAGACCACACATGAGAGGTGGAACACGCAGCTTGCAGCAACAATTTTCCCTGGGAAACAGCTAGTGGTAGGTGGTAGATAGAGAACACAACCAACTGAGGTCATGAAAGAGCAATTTCTAGGAACAGGGAGAGGGGATGTAGCCAAAGCAGAGCAGGCTTCAGTTATGGCTTTCATGGTTGCTTTGTTCCGTTATTGTTGATGCTGGAGGCCCCTTGGGATGATGCTGTGTCTTAGTACTGTACAGTGCTCCTTCAAGGAACAGGCTCTGCATGTATCCTCCCCCGAACTCAATGGAAACTGCTTTGCTGGGTAACGTCCATATGAATGGAGGTTATTAAAACCACTCAGCAGCCTCTACTTCAAGGCTTTTCCCTTTAGATCAACCACATTCTTCCTCCAGCCCATTTGCACCCACACTCCACTCTACTAAGGTTTATTCTGCACCACCACTGGGTTGTGACTTTGCCTGGAGAGACATTTTAGCCCGTACAGTGTTAGATGCTTGGCCTGAATGCTGGGGAGCATTCCTGTGGGTTCCCTCTCACATCACCCTGCTTGGGCACCAGCTCTGCCCTGCCAGCTAGGAGGGAGGCTACTCCGAGAGCTTTTCTTTGCTGCCTCTGGGGTTTAGGGGCTCAAACCACTGCCAGCAGAAAGTGGGCACTGCACCATCAGCTCTACCTTGTTGGTTAAGCTGAAATCTGCCTGGATTTTTACAACTTCTCTTTTGCTCTGCAGCTCAGAAGGAAGAGAGGAAGACAATGAGATGTAAGGAGAGGAATGCAGCCGTTACTGCTGGGAGCCTTGTCAGGGCCAGATGATGCAGAACAGCCCAGCTCTAATGCAGCAGGGAGGCGAGAAGCAGCCCAGCACTAGGCATGGGGGGAGGGACACACACACACACCAGCCTCTCTGGGAGGTTTGAATCTCAGAACACATTTCAGAGGCCTGAGACCCAGCAAATCCAGAAGAGTGGTGCATGGGTCTGGAGACCCAGAAGGGGTGAACTCAGCTCTGTGGGAAGAGGGCCATGACAGGAATGCTGGTGTGGGGAAGGAGGCAGCATAGTAGGGACAATTCTAAAGATTACAGGAGGTGATGCTGAGAGGCAGGGTGGTCCTGGGGCTAAGGAAGAAAGTGCCACAAAACAGTACCCTCAGCAGCCAAATAAGCCACAGTGAGTTTAGGCTAAATTATTCCCTCTACAAATCACTGATCTCCCCTCTAAACCCCCGCTCCAGTTCTTGCCAAACAAATGTATCTTGCCAGCACTCCTCCCTTGGATTAATTCAATCCACTTGGCTGTGGAGCCCAGAGATCCCAGAGAGGCAGCCAAACTTCAGCTTAGCCACAGGAAGGCTCTGTACCACATGAGCCTCCCTTGGCTGTTACTGCCTCCTGCCAGCCAGGTCCACCTTCTATCTGGGTATCAGTCAGCTCAGAAAACATGCCCTGTTCCCCACATGCAGCTTCATACTGTGTGATGTGTAAACACCCCCGTCATTGGGCAAAGCCTCAGCAAAGAAGAGAGCCAGCTCACAGGTGGCAGCAGCAGAGCGATGTGACAAAATGAACCCTTAGGGAGTATAGTAGCTACCCTTGCCCTCCTTCTCCTTCCCACAGGGAGCTGTGCAGGTGCCATAGGGTTCACTATATGCAGCTGCCTTTCCTGCCACAGCAGCAGCCTTTTCTCCCATTGACCCCAGGACATGAGCAGGGTCCCTCTCCACATGTTGTATCTGGCTCTTCTGCTCCTGGGTCATGCTGCCCCTCAAGACGACAAAGCTGTCTGCATGTCCTGGTTGCAATTCCCTGTGGAAGAGCGAGGTCCAAGCATGTTTGTTTCTGTGAGTTCAACTCACTCATGCCTAGACATGAGCTTGTTGAACCAAGGTGTTCCCACACACCTCCCCGGCACTCAGCAGCCAACATTAAAACACAACAAACAAAAAGCAGCTTGCCAAGGGCTTGTGGCATCTTATCCAAAACCAGACTTGTGTGATGGGCACTTGGAGCACACCCAGCAATGGAGAAGTGGTCAGTTCAGCAAGGGTGAAATGTTCAGCACAGCAGAAGCCCAGACTAAATAACCTCATGGCTCCTTTCCATTTGTTTTCTAGGATGCTGCACGGAAAGCAGGACAGCCCCGGAGTACAAAAGTGCTCTTGCAAAGAAAACACCACGTTTGCTATGTTCCCTACTCCAGCTTCTCACTGATAAACAACTGCAGCATCAAACACAAAGTTTGCACAGAGTCTGTAGGCTGGGCTCCCTGGACATTCTGCGTCTGGGAAGAGGCAATGTCTGGAGGCTCAGCAGTTATTAACCATGGGACAACCCGAATGGCAAGCTTGGAAGTCACTCCTATTGTGAGCATGGAGATTTGTGCCCAAGCTGCCTCTGTGCACAAAGCTTTGAGTGTTTCCAAGAACTAGCTGAACCTGGAGATTAAAGGGATCAGGAGCTCAGCACTCTTGATTGATTTTCTAATCAATCCATTGCTGCTGTTTTTACTCCTAGTTGCACAACACACTCCGAGCCAGAATCCCATGTCTGACTTGGACACTTGGGAGAAACACACCCTCGAAGGGCTTGCAGCGGACAAGATCATCTACCCCCTTCTTTGCAACTTAAGGAGGAGAAAGAGAAATCAACCAGAAACCCTGCAATGCAATTCCCTCAACCCTACCTGTCATCTTGTTGGTCCAGGGTAAGGAGTACTCCAGCAGGGACTTCAGGACTTCCGGGAAGTCCAGGGCAGCAGGGCCCCCGGTGCTGTTGCAGCTTGACATGTCCTGTGCTGAGGCTGTGCCAGCACTGCTGAGGCAGGGCCAGATGCCTGGCTGCCAACCCTGAGTGTGGCAAGGAGGGCTGGGGGGCACCGCGAGCAGGCTTCCCAAACTACTCCGACTGAGAGCAAGCGAGGAGGAAAGGAAGCAGCAGTGTGCCCAGCTGTCTCCACCTTCCCCTCTCCCAGTCTGAAGTGGCCAATTGTGGAAATGGCTCCAGGCTCGCAGGGCTGGGCCGGGCTGGGCTGCTGGCCAGCTGGTTTTACTGGGCCTCTCCCAGCCAATCCGGCAGCGAAGAACTGGGCCAGTTATCTAACTTTGCGAAGGCAGCACCCTTTTCCTTCCTAAGGTGTTATAACAAATGTACACGATGGGGTGGGGGAAGGAAGCAAGCGAGCACTGTCAGGAGTACACACGTCAGCTGCAAACACAACAGCAAAGGATCCTCAGCATGGCTCTTGGAAAGCTCTGAGGAGCTCTGAGCTGTGCAGGCTGCCCCTGTGGCAATGCATACGCTGTCTGCATCTGCCTGCTAACTTCATCTGAGATGCAGATAGTGACAGTATTTGTACATCGTGCAACAGTTAGTGTGTGTCCTTCCTAAGACAACATTGATAACAGCATAAGGCATTTTTCTCATCAAGTGTGGATCATCTGCAAAATGCAGAATTTCTTTCTGTAAATGGCACAGTTTCATCCGAAAGCCAACAGCCTCCTCTCAGAGCAGTGATGTAAGGCAAGATAGTTCATGCACCCTGCAGATATTCTAACACCTGGTTAAGTAAGATCTTGAGCATGCAAAGCTCCTCCTCTCCCATTAGTGTCACTTTTAGTATGGAGGGAGGGATTGGAAATAGGAGAATAAAGGCCTGGTCTTCTTTATCAGTGTCTGGCTTGGGAAGAAGCATCTTACACATGCTGGGGGGGGTGCGGGGGGTGTGTGTTCTCTTTTGCTGGGTGTGGTAATTAGAAGAAAGTGCCTTTATTTCTCAGTCTGCTCCTGTCCATTTTGCCAGGCTCAGCCTTACAGCACCAGTGTGAGTCATTAGCAACCAGGTACTCCTACATCACTCTGTGAGCCCCAGCTACTGGGGACAGCCCAGCAAAACCTTGCATGGCTCTAAGCATGGAAGTGGCCTGAGCAAAGTCATTAGGTATTTTCTTGTGCTTGAAGTGAAGCATTTCACTGGCCCAGCATTTGAGGTTTTCAAAAGTGATAGGGTTTTGCTCACTCAGGAATGCATTTGATTCAATCCAACAGAAAACAAAAAGAAAGAATTACCTAGCCAGGTTGGGTGTTGGGAATTTCAGATTAGCTGGGGTAGTTTCATGATCTAGATCCCAATCTAATCAGGCTCAGAAATCACACAGTAGATGCTTTGGCAGAATTCTTAATTATGATAGAACCATAGTACAAACTGTTGGGATTTTCCTTGTTGTTTGCTCCTCCCTGTTCCCCAGGGAGAACATAAGAATACAGCCCGTGATAATCATCAGTGGTGAGGCCATTCAGAGAGAATAGTCCCCTACTAACTCTAGGGGTTCTCCAGCCACCCAAAGCTGGAGCCTGCAGACAGTCAGTGCATCCTGGCTGCTGGCAGCAAGAGAAATCATTGCATGTCTCCCTCCTGAAAGAACTGCCTGCAGCTTGGAGGTCCACGTCCTCTCCTGTAATCTTCTGGTCCATACTGGCTGGTATCACTAACATTTGGGACAGCTACCATTATATATGCCTAGGTAAAGTGATTGGGATGTGGTAGCTGCCCAACGCCAGGTGCAGCTGGACCTCCTGGTTTTGCCCCAGGCTCAAACTTCTCCTGAGAGCTGGAAAAACATATGACTACATGTCTGGAGGAACCCAAGGGCTTCACAGCAGCTGCTGCAGCAATTGACTGACACATGGCTTCAGAAGATTAAGTTCACTGAGTGGAAATTTACAGAATCATGGAATGTGTTAGAAGGGACCTTACAGATCACCCAGTCACTTAGCATTTTGGATTATTAGCCTGTGCGTCAATCCAAGTTGCCATCTTTCCCTCAGCCTCAGGAGTGCTCCCTCAACTCCTTCACAGAGCCACACCCAAAGTTTCTGGAGCTGCCTTTGCACTACCTCCTCTCCTACTGGTGTCTTGGCAGGGTCCTGCTGGACCCTCAGACCCAAAACAAGAGACGGTGGCACACCCGGGTGCCTCCTTGGTCAGAACTCCTGCAGGTTGTTGCTGTGGATCTTGTACTTGGTGGTGGCACTTGGCTGCACACCAGCTTCTGAGACCACCATTACAGAAGGGAACTTGGTTGTTTCGGAAAGCACAGCCCGTGGGGAATCCACCAGCAGCAGTGACACTTGACCAAAGAAAGTCATTACTGGTTACTGTTACTAATTGCTGTTAGCTTCCTCCAATGCGATGAAAGCTTGGCTTGATTATCTAATGGAAAGAAAAACCCATTTTTTGTCTGATTTTCTAAGGACACAAAGCTTACACAACAATATTATCCCTCCTTCTCTGCCTCTTTGCAGACATCCGTCACTGGTTTTTGTTCTTGTACTAGGTCTGAGGACAAATGCACACTCCACTGACAGCTTCCAGGTTTAACTCTTTGTTTGTGTAGTGCGTTTGGTTTGATAGGGATTTTTTTCACCTGTGCAGGGCCCAGCAGGCTGAGTTTCACCATGGCCTTTCTCAAAGGACGCTTGCCCTGCATCCCACCACCTTGTCTTCTACAGGGTTGAGATGCTGCTGCTGGTGGCAACAGACATCTACAGAGCAGTAAGAATACCCAGAATGGCAGCAGCAGGCCCCACCTCTGAAGGAGCTGCCCCTTCCCAAGGCAAGGTACCACATGCATACACCTGTGTATGTGTCTGTGTGTGCCCTTCTCCCTACATGGAGCAGCAGTACTTGGACTCCCAAGTGTGCAGTGCAGTTGGGTGGATGGAGGCACCTGCACCTCCCACCTGAGGTGAAAGGATTTCTAAAAACTAATTCCCCCAAAGGAGTGCCAAAAAGCTAATGAGCTTTGCTTCCCCACCCCCCGCCAAGACATCTCCCCCTTCTCAAGAATGCTCATGTGGCAGCTCTGCTTCTCTGCACGTGGCCTTCCCTTGTGAGGTGCCATTTTCTGGAAAACTAGGTGCTAGGCTGGGAGAAAAGTGAGAAAGGCTCTCGGGATCACCAGGAGTTGTGCTGCCCTCGGCAGGAAGGATACCTAGAGCTGCCTGTGTGCATTTCCCTGCTCTGGAAACACTGAAAGCCTGGGCAGAGCTGGCTTTGGGAGATCTCTGAACAAGCCTTGGCAGGAAGCAGGGTCCAGGAGGTGCCAAGAGTGGCAATAAACCAGGGTGTTTAAAGCAGGATGGGGAAATCCAAGGACAGTGATTGCTGGGCCTCTGCCAGGGCCTGTGGGAGACTGTTGGGTGGGACACCAAGGAAGATACATGTTCCTTTGGCTGCTTCCTTCTCAAAACGGAGAAGTTGGCTGTAAAGACCTCGGCTGTCCCTCGGCTCTCCCTTCCCAGGCTCACTCACCTCCCCAGGGAATGACGTGGCTCCCGGCAGGAGCAGGGATCCTGCAGCATCACAGTCCAAGAGGTCAGAGCTTGATGGATTGATACAGGGATCAGCTGAGCCTGGGGAATACACGTAGGATGGAAGAAAACAACCTGCCCTCCAAGAAGCATGGGCAGTTTGGCTGCTGCTGATCCCCCAAAGCCAAGATATGAATGGTCTCAAACAAGAGAAGATCCAGGCTGCCAAGAGCTTCTTTTGAAACACTGCTTCTACTGAACCGCCACCACAGCAACTTCCGATTGTGCTGCAGTTATACTCGAGCCATTTGGCTGAGGAAAGCTGAGGCCATCTCACTCCCGTGGAAGCAGGACTCTCCCTCACTGCCTCTGAGCTTTGCTGAGGTACAGATGGGGGAGCATGCGTTGGTATTCAATTAGAGAAGCTATGCAGCTCTTCACCCTTCCCAAACGTCTGCTGGAGGGCCCCAGCACTACCCAAAGCCCACAGCTAAGGCACACAGAGGAAATCCAGAGAACAAGGGAAATACACCAAAGAGCACCTCCAGTATTTCTCCAGTTCCAAGCAAGCCAAATCTACTCTGGCATCTGGGTTTAGAGATTTCCATTCTAGCCCCGGGTAAGTGTCATTTTTGGAAGGATTAATCCAGCTGGTAATTAATAAATCTATTTCCTGGGACTCTGTGCAGTTTCTGTGCCTCCCAAGGCTCTCAGGAGAAATTAAGAATTTCTTGGGGTGCTGCCATCCATAAGCTAAACTGCAGAGAGGAGAACCCCTGAAAGGGGCAGTCTTGGGAGCTGCCAGCACCAGGACTGTTACAGTGGGGAAGGAGTCAGACAGAGCTGTCATCTCTCCTGATCTCTACTCCTTGCTGCATCTGGATCTGCCTTCAGGAGACACCAGAACCTCCTGCTCCTGCCTGGAGAGGGACCCACAGAGAAGCAGGCGGAGACAATCAAGCTGGGGAGGGAGGGAGGTTATTGGGAATGGATGGGCCCCATCCTCTCCCATCCTGAGGAGAAAGGGTTGAGGCTGGATGACACATGGTGCAGAGCTCTCAGCAGTGCCCATGGCTTTCCAGGGAGCCCAAAGCACTCCACACTGTTACCTCCTCTGTGCCCTCCACCCCAGCCAGTGGCCAGCGCTGCTCCCCAGGTTACAGCTCCTGCAGGACGGGAGCTCTGCTGCTTTCCATGCACAAGACACAACACAACATGATGCTGTTGTTGGTTGCAACAGCTGCAGCAACACAATTAAAAGTGATGACAGCATTTGCACCACCTGCTGTCACTGCCCAGAAACGTTTCCCTGCAATGTGGGCAGACAGACTCAGTCACAGAAATGCTTGGGAATCTTATCTGCAGCTTGCATGCTTGGCAAGGCAAACCCTCTGCCACGCTGCTGTGTGATGCCATTAAAGGTATTTAGGATAAAGCCATCCTCCTATCTCTCATGAGTCTTTACCCTGCTCCTCCCAATGCCCCGCTGCACCTGGTTCCTTCCAGGGCGAGCTGGAGCTCGTCCCCTTGACTTTGTATCTGCTGAAGTTCCTGTGAGGATCTGAGTACTGAAATCACCACTTCTTTCCCTGCCTCTCCAAAATACAAGTTTATTTTCTTCAATGAAGAACCACCAGTGAGGAAGGGTTTACATCAAACCTGCAAGGAAAACACTGTCATTTTTCTCTTCACGCTTTGTCTGCCTCTCAGTTTGCTCTCTATTGTATTGGAAAACTACCCTTGCTCTTGCCAGCACGACCTCAATCATCTTTGGAGTGTAGAACTAATGCCTCTCACATTGTGGAGATGCACCTTAGAAGTGCACTGGGTCCTCATTCCCTCTGCACTACAAGCTTGTATTCAGGCTTCTCCTCTTTCGACCAGGACACCAGTCCTCGTATCTGTAGCTAGGCACATGGGGGAGATGCATCATAAATCTCCTCTCCTCAGGTCTGGCTGTAGATCACTTTCTGGTCACACCATCAGTTTATGCAGTGGTAGTAGGGTGTCTCCATGGGACCCCCTTGTCTTTGCCACATCTCCAGTTTTGGCTTCATTGGGAATCCAGATCAATCTGTATCGAGATGGATTTGAAAAATTAAGAAAATAGTTTTATTAATAAATGTTTCCACCTTAACCTGTTCCCCCCAGATGTGACCATCACTGCACAGCATCCTCTGCAGGGCGATCTGCACAGACACTGCCCGCGACTCAGTGGGTAGGGTAAATCAGGGAGCACACTGGTGGGCAAAAGAACCGGCTGACCCAGTCAAACAGAGCAGCCTACACAGTGGAACAACCTCTAAGTGAAGGTGATGACAACACACGATTACTGGAGGTTTCAAAACACGGGTTACTCAAACACCTGAAACTGTGTGTTAATGCAGAGCGTGTAGATTCTTGATCCTTGGGGGAATGAAAAACAGAAAAAGTCTTAAATACACCTAAAGTTCACAAGAACTGTGCACCTGATGGAGAACTGCCGAATCTCTTAATACACACAGAGGCTATTTTCCACTCAGCAAGAAACAGCAGTAGCTTCTACTTAAAAGATGGGAGAAAGCAAAAAGTGATCCAGTGCCTGAAGTGCTCCTTTTGCTTCCCTCCTTACAGCAGGGAAACCTGAAACCAGGACAAAAAGCCTTTGCAGGGCATTTGAAAAACGCAAACACACACTGGATCAGGAGAGGGTTTAAAGTGCACACTTTTATTTTCTATTACAAAGGCTAAAAGAAGCAAGTTTGGTTGTTGGGTTTTATTTATTTATTTATTTAAGAACAAAACCAAAAATGTTGTTAAAACATCTACATTATTATCTTGATACTAGACCTTATGAAAGATACTAAGTTCTTTTTTAATAGTAAAGCGTGGTATTCTTAAATTATATTAATACAAAGACATATTAAAGGACTCGAAGTCATTACTACCCAGCTCAGAACTGCAGCATCCCCTTGCTGTCTTTTCCTCTCACTTGCTAAAACCCTTCCATTTTTGACATACAGTTTCATACAAGCTAAGTAGGGTATTTTTTGGTTTTATACTTCCCCCTGTAAAGGTCAGGTCAGCTCCAACACCAGTGTCACTGAAATCCCTGCCCCTACCAAAGGATTTGGGAAAAGATTTTCACTAAGTCCTTCAGCATTTGACAAGCCCCTGCTCTGTGCAAGTGTGTGCGTCTGGGGTTATTTTACAGGATATGAGATTTTCTTCTAATGTTATAAAATTAAACCATAGCTTGTTTTGTTAATAACCCTCAACTTTGGTTCTGTGCTGCAAAATCATCTTCTCTCACGTGAGTGAAGAAAAGAGAGAGCTGTCACAGGGTCAGCAGCCCTACCACACATGGTTTGTCTGCAGCTCTGCTAAGAGTACATAATGTGCTGAAGAAAACCGTCTGGGCTTGGTAAAGCCAGCCTGGGAAGTCAAGTGTGAAGCTTCCTGCCCTTTAAATTAAATATAAGCAAAGCCTTTACCATTAAAACTTTACTTGCTAGTTAGCAGTATAATCCTCTGCCATCGAGATATGACTGCGAGGACATCCTAGGGGGTTTCAGAATGTGAACAGGGAAACCTGTCCCATCTCAACGTTTATACCTATCTATATAAACCCTCCCCTCTTTGTTATTTCCCTTTCCCTAACCAAAATAAAAGTCTTCATATTTAAAATGGAGATGCTGCGTTTCCTGGCCCGAGTCCTTTTCCTTTACCATCGTTTAAAAGATTCCTTCGATACCACACACATATAATATTATATAGAGCGATATATTTAATACCTGTGTATATATGCTTCATGGGAGGGGTCACATATATACACACTAAAACAAGTCTGGTGACAAAGTACTGCAACACCACAGACCAGGTTATCATACCAGGGAAAACATAAAGAGATACTGGACGCAACCCCCATGACTGTGGGCCTCCCTCACATCACCTCACCTCACACACCTCTCCCTGCCTCAGCCCCAGAGTGACAGGGAGAGGGGACAGCAACCCACTTTGTACCCTACAAAGTTACTGTATGAGAATTCATGGCGCAGTGAACACTAGAGTCACACTAAGAGATGCAGGTTTGGTTTAAAATAAAAACACATCCCAATGTTCCACGATCCAGATCAGATCCCCTGGCATCTCTGCCTGAGAAGAGCAGAACAAGACAACCCGGGAGCTGATGCCAACCTCCTCCCCTGTCTCTATGAAGCTGACCACTTAAGCACAAGGAGCACCAGGAGAAGGTATGACCCAGACAGCTACAGGGAAGGGCAGAGGAGAGAATACACCACCTGACCACTCAAACTGCCATGTTTGATGCTGCACCACTCTCTCTCCTCATAGCACTACAGATCCTTCCCCATCTTGTCCTTCTCCCCACACGTGGGCAGAGATGGAAATAGCCACTTCCCTCCCCACCTCTCCCAGTGAGCTGCCTGCTTATCATCAGATGTTATGGTCCTGGCCCCTTCCAAACCAGATCTCAAGGTGCTGAACAGCTGGGAAAGGGAGCTCACACCAAACCAGCAACCACCATCCATATTTTAAAGGCGAGGAAATAAGCTCTGCAGGGCAGCGGTTGAGTTGCCATCCCTGGAGGTATTTTAAAGACATGCAGATGTGCTTAGTGACATGGTTTAGTGGTGGACTTGGCAGTCCTAGGGTAAACAACTGGATGATCTTCAAGGTCTTTTCTAATCTACACAATTCTAAGCCCAGGGGCACATTCAGCTTACTTAGAGCATGGAGTATCTCTGAAAAGACCCAAAATCAGCATGCAGCGCACTCTGCTCCTGGGTCGTAACTATTCCAGTGGAGCTGATGCACCCACCTGGAGGCTGGTCTAAAAACTTGCAGCTGCCCCCACAGCACCTCCTGCATTTCCACATCTCTCCTGAAGCTGGGAGCCCCAGGGATATGGGAGCAGCAAGGGAAAAGGGGGACCCAGCAATGCCAAAGCACAAAGCAGTTCATGGCCAGATTGTATTTACCACGGATACAGCACTGCCAACCCCAAGGGCTCTGAGCCTGCTGTCCTGGGAGACTCTGTATGAAAAATACATCCCCTACAAATGCTGGGAAGGAGACGTGTTTGAGTTTGAGTGGATGGTGCCATCCATGCATGCAAAACTGCAGAGTGCAGCTGGGCTGCGGAAGAGAGGAGAGGGAAGCTCAGGACAGGACATGCTTTTTACCCTATGGGGTGAGACCACCAGAAAGGACAAGGCTGGCACGCAAAGCAGTGCTGCCTCTTACTGCTGCCACTATAAAAGCCAAAACTCCTGTCCCAGATCTCAGCATCACTGTTTTCCATGGTGGCACACACCAGGTGGGACAGGAGTGGGTGCATGGCTGGGTCCCATTGTGCCACTTGCACTCCACCACAGCCCCTGCCCTGGGTCACACCCTGCCTGCACTGTGTGTCTGCAAGCTCCCTGCCTCAGCTCCGAGGAGGAGGGGGTTAGACCTCTGGTGCTGGTAAGCATCCTTCCAGCTGGATTCCCATCAGCAAAGCTCTGCCTGCGCTGCTCAATGCTGTCCTTTTGAACAGGTCCCCAGTTCTTCTGGCAGTGCAGGTTAAAATGCAGCTCTAAGTCACCAAGAGCAAGAAGGGAACCCCATTACCTCCCTACCTCCCTTCAGGAGACAAGGCAACACAGAAACACAAGCTCCTTTTGGTTACAGCCTTCCTCCTCACTAATACTGCTCACAGATTGCAGCGACACAGGGTGTGCCACAGCCGCCACTACACCTTATAGATGCCTTCAGCCTTACTGCCACCAGTCACAGCCAAAAAAACAAACCAAAACCTGCTGCACACTGAGAAAGATATCTAATGAGGAGTCACCAATTTGCTTTCCGAGTACAGTCAGCTGAAACAGTCTTAAGTCACCTACAATCCAGTTCCTGCTGCTGCAAGTGGTTTTATTACTTTGCTGCTCTTAGCTATAGTTGTTATACAACATGGCTGTTACTTCAGCACCAGTTGATGCCTCAGGGCAATACAGACAGCAGAAGCTTAAGCCTACATGTTTTAAGCCAGATCTAGTGGTTTTCCCTCTTTGCATCTCAATTCCTAATTTTTCTGGTACAGAACTCCCAGGAGAGCAGGCCAGCCGCAGCAGTGTTAAGTGGGGCTTGCTCTGCAGCACTGAGAAAAGGAGCACATGAACTTCAGGGTCACCTTTTCACCAGATGTCTGGCCCTTCCTCTCAGCTTTGTCCTCCAGACCTCCACAGCCACATTCTGAGCTGAGGGGCAGAAGAATGATACAAGGAGAAGCTCCCCAATCCACAGCCCAGTCCAGACTGGATTCATTCCTTTGAATGAAGGACAGTGAAAACAAGAAGATGAAGAGGAAGGAGAATTTGGAGGGAAAGAAGAAAGAGGAAATGGATCACAAACTCGGTGAGCATGGTGTTCGCTGGCCAAGGAGAATCAAATTCACGATTTCATTCACCACTAATAAATCATCATCTCATAATCTTAAAACAAAAGAAAAGAAAAAGTTCTCTTTGCGAGACACAGGCCTCGCTCTCCCTGCTACTGCCACCCATGGAAAACCCACCCTGTGTTTCTCCAGCTGACAGGCTCCCCTCTCATCCCTTACTATACGCCATCCCGCAATAGGAAGTTGTATTTCCCAAAGTCGTCATCCCTGGGGCACAGCAGCATGTCCTTGCGGGCTTTGGCCAGCTTCTGCTTGAGCACCTCTCTCCGGTCTAGCCATTCTGTCAGCTCATCCTGGCCGTGGGCAAAGCGGCATTCCTCTCCTTCAGGGCAGGTCTTGCTCTTCTGGAACCTGCCGGCACAAGGAGCGCGATCAAGAGGGCATCCCTGGGACAGGGGTTTTTGCTCCCCATCTGGAATACCCGCTTGGAGCCTACTGAAACATGCTGTCAACTCTGCTTTCTAAGGGTGAAATGATCCTCCTAGATCCTTCCCATGCGCAGCCAGTGAAGGCAACAGGGAGGTTGTGCAGAGCAACAGAGCAGCAAACAGAGCAATGTCTACGAGGGGATTTAGTCAACAGAACAAAACAGTGTGAGCTGGAACTGGACCAGCAGGGATGAGGAGAAACCACTACACAACGCCACGTGGTAGCCATGAGAGACAGAGCCTTCCCTTGAATCAAAATGGCACTTCTAACCATCACAAGCCTTCTGAAGTCACCTCAAGGCACTGATTTGGAGGATGCAAAGCATTCAAACCACTTAATAAAGCACCTGGGATTCCCCCAAGCATCAGGCCAAGCAGACTGTTCAGCAGACAGAGCCAAGAGCATCCTGGCTATGGAGGGCACAGGTGCAGATGTGAAACCCCTTCTCCTTTTCTAAAGACATGTCCTTGGGAATGTATTTTTACACTCAGTAGTGTGGCTGAGCATCCCTGGGATCCAACTGCAGCCTCACTGTCACCCAAACCTGCCAGTCTCACTCCTCCTCCAAGCAGAATTCCCTGGGGACTCTGTGAGAGGAGGAGGAGGGAGTGAAGGTCCCTGGGCCTGTTGCCCCATCCCTGCAGCAGCAGCACAGAGGGGAGATGAGACAACGGTACCTTTCACAGAGCCGGAATTCACCCATGGGGAAGCGGTAGTTCCAGCAGCTGGAGTCACTGTCTGAGGTGAAGACCTTCTCCTTGTGCTTCTCTGACTGGATGTGCTGCTGCCATTGCTTTTTGCTGTTGCTGTTCTTCCCACAGAGCCAGCAGTGGTAGCCCATCTAACCGGTGCAGACAGGGCAAAGGGCCAGTCAGTGCATGAACAGTCACACCCATCAGCCTTCCCCATGCTGGCACTGCCTCTCCCCCTCTCTTTCCAGAGCATCCTGGAAGCTCCACTCAGTCTAAGACCTCCCACACTTCCCTGCCATGTCATCTTTAGGACATCATGCTGCTGCTAAGGGGGAGCAGAGGAGATGCTCTGTCAACATCTACCCTACACCTCAAACAGGCTTAGAGAACAGTTCACTGACATGGTCCCCATGCCCCTGCTGATGGCACCCAGGAGCACAGACAATGCAGGACTCTTCATACACCATTCACAACTCCTGGCCTGAGGAGATACATCTGCCTCTAGTTTTCCCAGGCCTTTACGTTCCCAACCCAGTTCTTCTCCAAGCTTCTACACCTTTTCCAGCAGGCCAGCAATGACTTTGCCAGCTTTCCCAGGAGCCAGTAGGAACCTTGTGGAGAGGCTGAGCCCACACAAAAGGGAACCTAAGGTAGACTCCGACTGACTGGAGGATTAACAGAAAAGCCATTGCAGAGCCTTACTGATGACAGGTCAATCTCCTTCCATCTCATCTATGCTGCCCTTGCTGTACTGCTCCAAGCTGCCCATCTAACCTACATTAGCACAAGCTCTTTCCCACAAAAGCAGTGCAGTCCCTGCTGGCTCACACCTGGAGTACAGGAGAGGGGCAGGCTGTCAGCACGGAGGAGGAGGGATAAAAGACAAGAGATGAGCTGATTACCATGATGTCAGCATAGTCGGTGGGCATCTGGATCTGTTTCTCCCCTTCTCGTGAGGTGAGTGGTGTCCCCTCTCCAGGCTTCCCAGGATTGTGTTTCTTCAGCCACATGTCGTAGGTCTGCTGCATATCCAGTACTGCACAAAGGCGACCCATGAGGTCACTCAGCATCCCGCACCATGCACAAACTACAGGACAAACGTTGGGGCAGCCCTTCCCTTCCCTCCCCTCCCCTGTCCTCTGCAGCAGCACCAGCCACCACACTGAAGGTCTGGGAGGCCCCATGTCACCTCCTCAAATCAGACCCCTGGGGAAAAGAACCAAGTTCACACCACGACCACGTGGGGTAGGTGTCTTCTGTGAGTCAAGTGGCAACCTTGACAGCAGCTACACAGAGTGTTCAGGAAGGAGGGGAAGTGTCCCAAGATCTCCATGGATTTCCCCCACCAGGTGGTTCTCCATCAAGCCTGATTCTGCTTGACTCAGCAGACATCTCACTCCAGCCAGGGACCAAAGGCAGGGGCTGGATTCAGACTGGTCCATTCCCTCTAAGTCCTTCATCCTCAGCACTCAAGAGGGAGGAGAGCCCTTAAGCCAGCTGGCCACAGGAAGGACTGGGGAGGGGAAGAAGACCTAATGATAGCTTGCCCCAAGTTCAAAACCTGCCCAGAGGACAGCAGTAGATGTCTCTTGCTGCTTTTGTTTTAAAACCCACTCAGCACACTAGTGGGAAGGGAAATTTTGGGTGGAAGCTTTGAGTGCACATCTCCTTTTTCTCCTATTTTCTCCTGAGAGAGGCTATGGAAACAAATGTTTGCAGTACCAAAGTGATGCTGTAAGTGTGTTGGTAGTGATTTAGTCCTCTCTAAACGGGTAATTGAGGAACTCGTGGCAATTTGGGATAATGAATGCAAATTGCCCCAAACTGAAACAACTCTTGTCATTTGAAGATTCACCTTCCTGCTTGAGCAAACACACCCAGACTAGTCTGATGTGCTCTAAAGGCCTCAACAACAAAATTAACTTGGACTGCAACAAGTAACAGCATCTGGCTGGCAAAGACTCTCCATCCAAATGTGAAGACTGAAGAAACTCAGAGCATGCCTGAAACCCTCCAAGCTTTCCAGCATCTCCCAACAGAAACAGGTGAGTACCTGGACAACTGGGCCTTGCAGAGAGTCTCTTTTCCCACCCCACAGTTGGTCTGAATAAACAAGGATTGCTGCAAGGGAGCTGGCTGTCCAGAACATGGGTAACCCCCCTCAGCTATCCCACAGAAGGTAAGCTGGGAGTCTCCGTAATTAATTCCAGACAATCCACTCCACAAAGGCACCACCCAACGACGCTCTCATTTGGGATCTCAAATCCAATCCAATGAATACAATGCCATGAGCAGGGAGTGACACAGCCCAGGAGCAAGGGATAGGGGCAGAAATGAGCAATAAAGCTAAGGCAGATACAAGACAGACGAGAAAGATACAGGAGCAGCTACAGGTCAGGACTGGTGCTTTGGCAGAGCTCCATACAGAGCCAGGCCTGGGGCAGTACAGGCAACTGGAGGGTCAGCACAGCATGGATTCAACAAGCTGCAGAAAGGGAGGGCAGCAATGGAGCAGTGCGAGACTTGGGACCAGTGTGCACTAGTCCCAGAGTGAGGGACTCAAGATATGCATGTATGTTCAAGAGAAGCTCTAAATTACTATAGACAGACCTGACCCATAATCCCACCAAAGCTCATGGTACCAGCTCTGTCCAGCTCTGTCTCTGCTGTCAAGAGTACATCTTAACAAACCCTGCATCCATTGCCCAAATGCCCTCTTCCCTCTCCCCAGACTCTCTGGTCCATGTTAACCCCACTCACTTTTATTTTCCTTCATGAAGGTCCACATGTCTCTCTCCTCAGGGCTGTGGGCGAAGGAGCAGTTGCCCACGTATTGGCATTTCCTGCCATTTTGTGCATGGATACACAACTGGTGAAAGAGAGCAAAAGTTAGCATCTGCATAAACACTCCTTGCTAAAGGGGAAAGTGGGCTCACAAAAACAGCTGGGGCATTAAACTGCACATAGGAGAGGTTGCAAACTGGACCCTCCATATGTCGTTAACTCATGCTTCTTTTCCTCAGTGATGACATGAACAGTAAGTTTTCCCTATAAACATGAGGGCAGCTCAGTTCAGTCCCTGGCCTCTCTCTTGTTGCCATTTCCACAGGTGACCGGGTGCAGGTACATCTAGTGCTGGCCCTGGGTGAGGCAGCAGGGAACAACCTGGATGGACTCAATGTTGTCTCCTGCTGGTCAAGCTGCTGTTCCCAAAAGGTGCTCCATTCTCCACCAACTTCCAAGTGGATGAAGTGTGGCCTTACGGGTTGCTTAGACCACACTATGGCACACACAACTCTACCTCACAGCTACCAACAGCATCATTGTCAGGGAAAATTAGCAGCTTTCTGAGCATCGTGTTTACTGATGGTTCCTTCTCCCCTAGTCCTGTCACCAGTGTGGACACCAGCTTGCCCATTCAAACTGGGGAAAAAGAGACAACACTGCTTCTCTCTGGCTGGGGCTGAGTGGGAGCTCAGGCAACGCACACTTGAACTGCTTTGCTGCATGATCTGTGACTCACCTGCTGGCTTGTTGCCTACTGTAGCAGCTATAAATAACTCCTGTTCCCCCACACCAGCTTCTAGCAACTGCCCTTGCAACTGGAGAGTGCTCAAAGCTTTGTGCCTGCCCATGGACTAGGGAGCAGCAGGTCCCATAGGACAGGGGGAGAGATGCCTTCTACTTCCAGGGAGAAAGGAGAGGAAGAGAGAACTATCAATTGCTGTATTTGGGGCTGGGGTTGGAGGTTGAATATCTGTAGTTCTCAGAGAACGTGGCTTTTTAGCCAACTTCTTAGTTCTGCTGTCAAAACACATTATGAGGCAGTTTCACAGTCTACAGCAGCACAGCCATAGGGACAAGCCCTCTCAAGTGCTCCGTTTCACCTCTCACCCGCACTGGGAAACCCTGACCTAAAGCGAGAATCAAGTCTCATTCCCAAACCCCATGCCATCCACTTCTTGAGATGGTGACTGCGTTAATAGCAATGTAAGAAACTCCCGTATGTGTGTAGAGTGGTTTAAACAGGTGCTGCTCCTCTTTCTGCTCCACTCTTTTTCTGGATGTGTTTGAAATCTTGATGCCATCAGTCTGTCCTTGCTTTCTACCACAGCCAACACGTCCTTGCATCCCTACCAGGTCTCCAAGGGACCAGCCCCCAAAACACTGCACCATGGTGGGAGGGAAGAGGAAGGGGCACCTGGCTGTGCCAGGCATGGGGCTTACATCATACTGCTGTGGGAAGTTGCGGATGGAAGGCAGTGGTCGGACAGACACCCACTTCTTCTTTGCTTTGGACATCACCAGCAGGACGCGACGTTCCTTTGTCCAACTGAAAACCAGAGAATAAATCAAGAGAGGCAAAGGAAGAGCAGAACAAAGTTTTGTTTTCCTCAGGGACTCTTAAATACTGAGAGATGACCAGATCCTCCTGTCCAGGTCGCCCCTGCACTATGCAGCTATTCCTAGACATGCACATCTGTGATAGAGAAGCCTCAAGAAGGGTGTTTAGGAGGATTTCTCCTTGTACATGCCACATATTTCTTGGGGTATCTCTTCTCTTGAAGTCACTGAAGTCTCCCCCAAGTCTCACAGGGAATCTCCAAGGACTACTAAACAGCTGCTTTCCACCCTTCTACACAGCCAATTCTTGTGCAATCACATCCATGAAAAAAAATTAGGAATATTTTCTGCTTGAAAGGTGTAGTAGAAATGCAAGTCATTACAAGCACTGTTTTATGAACAGGTGCCAGGAAGTACTAATTCTCTTGCAGCTCCAGCAAGTGATCACCAGGAGATACCCTGGGCAAAACTTCAAGCTCAACTCAGTAGCTGCACAAAGAGATGTTGTCCTTCCCATTCCAGGAAGCGATCCTCACCTGCTCACCTCTTCCAGCAACTGCTGCTTCTGTCTCTTGTTCAACAAACCGCTTACATTTGCAATAGGATGCTGGACTGTGTGGCTTGTGCTATGGCATGTGAAGTCCTATAAACCCTTCTATCCTATCATGCCAGGCTGCCTAGGTGAGATGGGCCACAGTTCCCATGACCCAGTGGTGATTTCCCAGGTGATATTCCTCTTCTAGGGGGCTTATAAGAAAGATGGGGACAAACTTTGTAGTAGGGCATAGAATCATAGAACAGTTAGGGTTGGAAAGGACCTCAAGATCATCCAGTTCCAACGCCCTGCCATGGGCAGGGACACCTCACACTAAACCATGTCACCCAAGGCTCTGTCCAACCTGGCCTTGAACACCTCCAGGGATTGAGCATTCACAACTTCCTTGGGCAACCCATTCCAGTGCCTCACCACCCTTACAGTAAAGAGCTTCCTCCTTATATCCAATCTAAACTTCCCCTGTTTAAGTTTTAACCCGTTACCCCTTGTCCTGTCACTACAGTACCTAATGAAGAGTCCCTCCCCAGCATCCCTATAGGCCCCCTTCAGATACTGGAAGGCTGCTATGAGGTCTCCACGCAGCCTTCTCTTCTCCAGGCTGAACAGCCCCAACTTCCTCAGCCTGTCTTCATACGGGAGGTGCTCCAGTCCCCTGATCATCCTCATGGCCCTTCTCTGGACTTGTTCCAACAGTTCCATGTCCTTTTTATGTTGAGGACACCAGAACTGTACACAATACTCCAAGTGAGGTCTCACAAGAGCAGAGTAGAGCGGCAGGATCACCTCCTTTGACCTGCTGGTCACGCTCCTTTTGATGCAGCCCAGGATACAGTTGGCTTTCTGGGCTGCAAGCACACACTGCAGCCTGCTCATGTTCAGTTTTTTCATCGACCAATACCCGCAAGTCCTTCTCCACAGGGCTGCTCTGAATCTCTTCTCTGCCCAACCTGTAGCTGTGCCTGGGATTGCTCCGACCCAGGTGTAGGACCTTGCACTTGGCATGGTTAAATTTCATGAGGTTGGCATCAGCCCACCTCACAAGCGTGTCGAGGTCCCTCTGGATGGCATTCCTGCCCTCCAGCGTATCAACTGAACCACACAGCTTGGTGTCATCGGCAAACTTGCTGAGGGCGCACTCAATCCCACTGTCCATGTCAGCGACAAAGATGTTAAACAAGACCGGTCCCAACACCGATCCCTCAGGGGCACCACTCGTTACTGGTCTCCAGCCGGACATTGAGCCATTGACCACAACTCTTTGTGTGCGGCCATCCAGCCAGTTCTTTATCCACCGAGTGGTCCATCCATCAAATTGATGTCTCTCCAATTTAGAGGCAAGGATGTTGTGTGGGACAGCGTCGAACGCTTTGCACAAGTCCAGGTAGATTACGTCAACTGCTCTACCCTGTCCATCAGTCCTGTAGACCCATCATAGAAGGCCACCAAATTGCTCAGGCAGGATTTCCCCTTAGTGAAGCCATGCTGGCTGTCACCAAGCACCTTGTTGATTTTCATGTGCCTTAGCATGCCTTCCAGGAGAATCTGCTCCAAGAGTTTGCCAGACACAGAGGTGAGACTGACTGGTCTGTAATTCCCCGGTGCATCCATTTTCCCCTTCTTGAAAATGGGGGTTATATTTCCCTTTTTCCAGTTGCTGGGAACTCCACCTGACTGCCACAATTTTTCAAGTATGATGGCCAGTGGCTTCACAACTTCATTTGCCAGCTCCTTCAGGACTCACGGATGGATTTCATCAGGTCCCATGGACTTCTGTACATTCAGGCTCTTAAGATGGTCTCAAACCATCACAGTGGGCCTACAGTGGGCCCAAGGTCTTCATTCTCACAGTCCCTGCATCTGCCTTTCAAGCCTTGGGTGGTGTGGTCAGAGCACTTGCCAGTGAAGACTGAGGCAAAGAAGTCATTAAGAACCTCAGCCTTCTCCAAACCCAGGGTATACAGGTCTCCTGAGAGCTTCCAGAGAGCGCCCGTGTGGTCCCCTACCTTCCTGTTATCTTCCACATCCCTAGCCAAGTTTAATTCTAACTGGGCCTTAACTTTCCTAACCTGGTCCCTAGCTTCTTGGACAATATCCCTGTACTCTTCCCAGGCCACCTGTCCTTGCTTCCACCTTTTATAAGCCTCTTTTTCCCCCTTGAATTTTCCTCAGCAGTTCCTTATCCATCCAAGGAGGTCTCCTGGCCCTCCTGCTGCACTTCCTTCTAGCTGGGATGCAACACTCCTGAGCTTATAGCAGGTGATCCTTGAATATCAACCAGCAGCCTTGCCCCCCCCTGCCCTCTAGGGCTATATCCCGTGGAACTTTACTAAGCAGGTTCCTGAAGAGGCCAAAGTCTGCTCTCTTGAAGTCCAGGGCAGTGAGCTTGCTGCACACTCTTCTCACTGTCCTGAGGATCTCAAACTCGACCATTTCATGATCGCTGCATCCAAGGCTGCCCTGGAGCATCACATTTCCAACGAGCCCTTCCCTGTTGGTGAGCACGAGGTCAAGCATGGCACCTCTCCTTGTCGGCTCCTATTACTTGCAGAAGGAAGTTGTCTTCCACATAATTGAGGAACCTCCTGGATTGCTTGTGCCGTGCCTCCAACAGATGTCAGGGTGGTTGAAGTCCCCCATGAGAACAAGGGCCTGTAAGCGTGAGGCTGTTGCTATCTGTCTATAAAGCACTTCATCCGCAGGTTCCCCTTGATCAGGCGGTCTGTAACAGATCCCCACAGTAATGGCCCCCATAGCTGTTCTCCCTATAATCGTGACCCACAAAGTCTCTGTTAACCGATCATCTGTCCCCAGTCAGAGTTCCATACTCTCTAGCCTATCGCTAACATAAACGGCAACCCCCCTCCCCGTCTGCTGGGCCTGTCTTTTCTAAAGAGCCTGTAGCAATAGAACAAGGGGTAACTAAAAGAAGGGAGTTCCAGACTAGATAAGGAAGAAACTTTTTACAATAAGGGTGTTGAAACACTGGAACAACCAACAGAGGTTGTAACACTCCATCCCTGGAAACATTCAAGGTGAGGCTGGATGGGGCTCTGAGCAACCTGATCTAGTTGAAGATGTCCCTGCTCATTGCAGTGTGGGGTTTGGACAAAATGGCCTTTAAAGGTCCCTTCTAACCCAAACTATTCTATGATTCTATGATACTATCACACCAATCATCCTCACAGGCCCCAAGGAGCTAGGAGCTGCAAAAGGACAAGACATGCCTCAGAAAAGAGCAATCAAAGCAATGAAAGAGCCAAGGAAATGAATGTAAAAGGAAGCAGAATACTTTGAATCATTGCTAACAGTGACATGACAGACATCTGCAAACAGGCAGGAGTATAAACAAGTGCAGAGGAGAACTATATTAGTGACTTTTCTAAGAAGAAATGATAGCAACTGGGAGAAAAGGGATTTGTGGGAGCTGGACTGCATGCACCAGGAGTAATAGCCTGCACAATGCTGGAAGCAAATACAAACAGTAAGAGAGCTGGAAACTGGAAAACAGCTGTCTGCAATGCTTGCTGTAGTGACAAACACCCTGAGCAGAGAGGCTGCAAGGTTTCCTAGCAGCCTCTTCCAGAGAGGCCAAATGAAGCCCTGGAGAGGTTAAGAGGAGAAATTTCTGCCCCTGGGGAGGGGTGGGGGAAGAGAAGGCAGCATTGCTCACCAGTGGCGGGCTTTGGCACTACAGTACTTGAGGTCTTTGTCTGGCTCCACCAGCTGCCCATTCCTCCAGCACTGGCCACACACAAATTTCATCTGGAGGTCGAAGGTGCTTGATGCAGGAGCCCGGGGAGAAGCCTGAGGAAGAGAACCACAACCTCAGGCAACCTGATCCAAAATGCACCCCTCAAGCTGCGCATCAGCAACAACTCAGGTTAAATCAGAGACAGCCCAGTTCTCCTCTGCCAGTGTTAGCTGCTGGCCCACTGATATACTGGACAGGAGCAAAACCACTGCTTTCTTCAGCATTTCTTGAGCTTTTACAAATGGCCAAAACACGGCCACCCTGGCAGATTCAAGCACTAAACAGGCCTGGCTGTGAAACCCCTGCAGCGCATCTCCATGTACAGATAAACTCTGTGAGACCTGCACCAGCACCTAATCCCCACCTCCGTGCAGGGAGGGCAATCCACAACCCCTCGCTACTGCTACCGTGACCAGAGCTCAATCACACAGCTCAGAGAGCCCCCTCAGGAGACAATCAGGCCGTGCCACAGCAGAGGACCCATCACTCCTGCTGCTGAACTAAGAGGCACATTTGACACCATGAAGTCAGAACTGGATCCCCTTCCAATCAATTTCTGGGCAGGTTTCCATCTCTCACAGTCCCTTTGCACCAGGTTTCACAGGCAGTTAATTGTGATCACTGGGCAGAAATATACAATGCACATATTCCAAATCCTCTCAGCCATTCGATTGGCCTTCTACTTGTCCCCATGAAAAAGCTGGTTTGGGATTACAACTAACTGGTTGAGGATTAAAAAGGAGCCAGTCTGCCCACCCCATATCACTGCTGCCTCATGTTTTCTGAACCAATCTCTGGAAAGCTGTTTGCATTCTGTATCCCCACTGGAAAACACGTGACTGGTGCCTCCAGTTCATTTCCAAACCAAAGAGCAGACCTGGATGGATGCCAGTGGTCCTGGGCATGGGAATATGTGAGGGTACAAGAGAAAACCCCAGTCATCAGGCTGACCATAAAGTACAGAAGTTGTGTATGGATGAAACAGCTCTCTGATTGCTAACACTGCCCATCCCAGCTGCCATGCCTTGACTTCTAACCCTGAGCATCTAACAAGGAGATGACAGGAAAATCACATCTCCCAGGAGCAGGCTTCTGTCAGCAATTGATTAGCTGCAGCATGCACCCTATGTGCATTCCTTTGGCACAGGGAAAACAAGCACAGGCAGTGCAGAATCAAAGCATCTCCCAGGAAATGCCACATAAGCTATTGACTACCACTCTGCATTGCTCCAGACCTGATGCCTGAAAGGTACTCAACTGCTGTGAAAAGCTGACTAGAGAGCTATGCTGACTACAGGAGGCCATCACTGCCTGGGATGTCCCAGGAAAAGGACCTTTCCAGGGAACCATCATCTCTCACAAAAAGCAGCAGCAATTCTGTCCTACCTGCCTCCAAGATGGCCTTTCTGGTGGCATCTGCCACATAACTTGTGCATCTGTCAGCTTTCACCAGTGCTGGTGACCACAAAGAACACATCAAACTGTGGCTGTGGGATGAGCAGGGTTGAGACCTGGGGTATCAAGAAGGCAGCAGGGTACCTCCCTCCCAGATGCATGGCCTCTGAACACTAGTTTTAATTTCCACTTGGTGTCCAAAGGAAATTACACTACAGCTTGCCTCTGACCCACCAAACTTATAGATAGGCTTAAGGTAATAAAATGGCACTGCTGTCATATTCCCTTTTACCAGCCCCATGCTATCTGCCATGTACTCCTCCAGGCAACAGATCTCTCAGCACAGTCAGGAAGCTTGGCTCAAACCTACTGACACAGCAAAACCAGAAACTGAGTGGCTCCAGAAGGCACAATAGATCAGAGATAAAGAGAACGTTTCCCAGGTAATTCTGGTGATCCTGGCTGCTTTTCCCACAAATTCTTAACCAAAAGAAGCCTTTTTGTGTGCATTTCTTCATCAGTCATGCAAATTGCTGGTCAATCCAGTGGGCATGTATGCTCCCAGGGGATTAAGAGACAAGTGAAAAATCAAAGCTGCTGCTGCTGTTGCTGTTACATGACTGTTTTGTAAAGGCAAGACACATACCTGGCAGGCTGCTGATAACCAACAGTGTGGAAACTATATCACATGAGGCTCTAGCAGATGAAGCCAGGCAAAACTGCCTCAGGCTGTGGCACCACCCCTTGCTATGGAGCCAGACAATATAGTGTTAGCTATGCACCATGGCAACCAAATAAATAAAGGTCTTTAGCACGACAGCTCTCCACTTCAGGCTTTGCAGAAAGCAACAGCCCCAGCGTGGCCACTCGTGTCTCCTAGCTTCAGGAACCCCACTCAGCAATACTTGAAATGCTCTCTGGAGGAGCTGCATGTCTCGAGGGGACTACAAGAGGGGCCCAGGTTACTCAGCCACCTGACCCACTGAGCAGTACTTAGGTGCAAACACCCCTTACTAGACACTTTCTGCTCCATGCTGAAATTGCTAATTTTGAGGCCGCCTTTTTTTTACTCCAACAAGAGGAGTAAAACCAGGACAGTCCTCAGAAATCAGAAAAAAATGAGCACTAAGTCCCCTCAATTCCTAAGGAGGTGATGGGAGGACACCCAGCTATTTGCAACAGTCTCTTCTGCTAACTGCCTCTTCAATCTGCAGCCACTGGTTTTACTCCAGCAGCAGCCTTTATGGGGCCAAATGCAAGATCCCTGACAGGTCTTTAGCAGCAGTGCTCGTTTTCCACTTCTTGCTAACTTCCACTCTCCTGACCTGCAGCATCACAGCTGCTGGGTCCCTGCATGCTGCCTGCCTCTTTTTCCAGAACTGGATAGCCCCAGCCGATAACCGAGTCCAACTGGCAGCTGTGACAAAAGTGCAGCAAAATCCCTGGGAGCGACTTTGCTTCCGCTGACCAGAGGGCGCTGGGGTGAGCATAGATCACACGGGATGGTGGGAAGGAGGGGTCTGCTTTTACAGCACTCCTGGGAAGTTGTCTTTGCCAGGCAGCCAACTTCGAAAGCTGGGAGGACGCTGAGAAAACTCTGAGTCACATCAGCCTGCTTGGATGGGAGAAAATAATGGCAAAAGTAAACTTCTCTCAGCAGATATGTTAGTCCTACCCCTGAGGTCTGTGGCAGCAAGCCAATGTCTCATCCCATAGCACAGCCCTCTAGCTGAGTATGTGCTGATGCCAAAGCTTGTTTGCTATTGCAGATGCATGCATCTGACCAATTTGATTCTGTCTCCCTGCACAGTGTCAGTGCCAGGCTGCCAGCCCCTTCAGACCATTGATGGTGCTGCTGGTAGGCAATTTCTGACTGTAGCAACAAGGCTGCTGCTTTGCCTCCACACAACATAACAACCTGGAAGGGATGGAGGGTGCAGTCCGGGTCTGTGACAGGCACAACTAGACTTCATCACTGGCCATCAGCCCTACTACTGCCCACAGGGTTCAGAAGCTGTAGCTCATTGCTCATCCCCCGACAGCTGATGTAGCAGGCACTGGCATTTCTTTTCCTGATCCACTGCCCCCTGCAAGTCCCAAAAGCCAAAACTAAACCCTTGCTCAGCATCCAGATCCCAAGTGCTTCAGAGGATATGCTCTGACTGTGCCTGATGAACAACCTGTTCTTCCAACAGCAGCACCTCCAGACAAAGGTGAATTTGAAGCTGCAAGGGTTGCAGGACAACAGCTGCTCACCCATCTTCTTTTATCCCCTGATTATACACAGAGAATGGCAAGACAGAGCTCTCTGGAAAATGCAGATCCACAGCAGGCAGGACAGAACCAGTCTCTAGACTTCTCTCTCCATGCGGCAGGGATTGCCAATATATATCCAACTACTGTCACAAGCTGCTGCAAATTCACACTTTGTTTCCTCCACTATGAGGATGCAGGCAGCTGCCTCTGTATTCACATTAGGCAGAAAGAGATCACAGCCAGCTCTGTCTTCAGGGGCCATTCAGGTCATCCAGGCTCACTTCTCATACAATACAGGCTGCAGAAACTCATCCTCTCAGCTTCCTGAGAGGCTAGAACATATTCCTCCAGCAAGTCGGACAACCTTGAGAACTTGGTTACTCTGGACTGCTGCTTCACACTCCTCTCCTCCAACCATGTCAGACCACAACAGCAGAACAAGATGCACAGGTACGTTGCTGAGCATCTCCTCAAAGATGACTCCATTCAGCCCACTGCAAGCATCAGTGCAGTCACCCAAACTTTTCCTGCTGCACTTGCCCATGCCCATCAGATCTGCTTTTCCTCAGCATCAGTGCCCTGGAGCCTTCTGAACACTTCTGCTGGTCCGTAACCAGCAAAAAAAAAAGTTGCTACCTGCCACGCTGAGTGACTCATATACCTTTCCTATAAAACACCTCCTCTGCAGGGTGCTCACAGGCTGCATTCAGTGCTGGTCTCTGCAGAGGGACTCCTGGGTGAGGGGTCCCAGACAAAGGTGATGCACCCTTGCTCTGATAGCGAGGCACAGGCCAAGGGGTGGCAGATCAAGCATCCACAGGGGGAAAGAAAGCTGTCAGGTGGGAACAAAAAGGATTCGCAACATCTTCCCCAACATTTTGCACGGGACAGAATTGCTCCTATGCCTGAGAGCTTGCTGGGAGGTATGAACTTTCTCATCTCATCAGACAGATTTTCTGAAAGTAATGAAAGAACAACAAACTTCCTGCTCTAATGGCAGAACTGCTTTAGTTCAATCTCAGGGCTGGGTTGGAAATCATCCTCACTAGGTGGGCTCTGTTCCTAAACTACAGAACACCTTCTGTAAAAAAAGAGGGATAAGGCAGTGCCACCCACAGCCAACAGGCTGGAAGAAAGCAAACAAAGAGGTGCCCTTTGCTTGTCACACACCTCCCCAGAGAAAGCTGTTGGCAGTGCTGGCGGGTACAGGCAGAGGCACCTTCTCCCACACTGAGAGACTGGCGGCACAAAGAGAGGCAAAGCTCACAGCCTCATCCTGGCAAGGCGCTGCTAAGATCTCTGCCCAGCCCCAACAGCACTTGAGCTGGAAGTTCCATCCACTCCTGCATTCAGAGGAGTCCTGAGGGTCATTTCTTAGAACCCTTCAAACTGTTGTATCATCCCTTGGCCACTGAAGGGCAGCAGGACACCTTTGGTCCCCTCTCTGTGTGGCCACAGTCTCCAAAGTCTCTTGATTTCAGTAGCAAGGTGTCACAGGAAGCACCGTGCTCTGCACATTGCCCTCCATCCTCTGGAAGCTTCACCCCACCACTGAACAGACCAGATAACAGCGCTGCAAGACAAGCCACAAAGCACATCACTAGCACTGCAACCAGGAAAGCTCTCAGGTGTCCTGCTCCTCAATGGCCAGCCTGGTCTGCCTGGGACCTGTCACGCACTTCACTGGAAGTTAAAAAGAGAAAGTGCTGGAACAGTTGGGAGCAAAACTAGGCTGCAAGCAATAGATGCACCTTACTTACCATGCTGTTGGCTGGTTTGCTGGCATGTGCCTCCATCTGCTGCCAGTACTTCTTTGATTCTTGCACGATATCTTCGTGGGTCATTCCTGGGAACAAAACGGGACAGAACTGAGCTACCCTGTCTTGGCCAAGAGAGGGAGGGAGAGGTTTCAGGACTTCCTGTGTTGAGGCTTACTAACCCCTGTGTGACTGACAGCTCCCAGTGTACCTACTGGTAATGTCAGGGTTGTAAGAGGACCTACCACAGAATGCGTTTAAGCACAGGCTAAAGAAGCTCCTCTCTCCACACAAGGCAAATAAAAAAAAGGTCTCCTGGGCTCACTCAGACCTGATGCTCTGCACACACTGTCAGCAAAGGACCCAGATGCTGCCTCCAAAATGATGATTTTTGGCACAGGGTCAAGAGGCCATCCCTCAACACTGTATCAACAGATCCTCCCAAGACCTTCAAGACAATGCTTTATTACTGCTGACCTACTGTATATTGGAGTTTTGGGCACTAGCTTGGAAGACCACAGATATTCCACCGAGACATCTAGCATCTCCAAGACCCCAGAAGTCTCACCTAATCCCTGCTGGTGTTAATTAACCTGTTACTTCTTTAATCAATAGGTGAAGAGGAAAGTTGAAATTCAACACAGACAAACACCAAGTGCAACCAAGGTAGCAAGGAAAGACCAACAGCAGAAAACCAACCAAGGAACAGCTACGAGTACATAATCAGCAAGTAAAGATCTGCAATGTTTCAGAAATCAGAAATGCAGTATCAGACAGCAAGAAAAAGGGTTGTTCAGACCTTAGCTAAGGAATTAGCTCCTGACCAACTCAAGTGGTGAGGGAAAAGCACCTGTCAGTACCAACCAGCTAGATGGGCAGTATGAATCTCACAGTGCTAAACAGCAAGAGAAAAGTATGTAAGAGTAGGAACTGTCTGGTCAATGTGAGGTCTCTGTTATAAAAAAGCCATGTTATTTAAGTGCTATAAAGACCTGAGGTAGCTGCCAAAATAAACTGAAGCAGGTATCTTAGAACAGCCAGCTGACTGCAACAAGTGGGGTGCTGAGGGTGACCTTGATGCAGCATCCCCAGCACAGAGAGGTTGCAAAATTGCTTGTTTTGCTTTTGCCTGTAGCTTTTATAATTGAAGTGTTCCCCAGAAATGCCACATGGACACGATCTTTGATCTGAGAGGCAGCATGTTCCAGAACTTAAAGGCCAGCAAACACAAGTTTTCATCTCAGCTTAGGCTGTGTGTAACTTGGGTAAGTCACAGCATTCCTGACCTCAGTTTCCTCACCTGTGATTTCAGCTGTCCAGGTCCCTGCCAGGCAACAATACTGCTGTTTGTACAGGGCTTGGAGAGAACGAAAAGCATTCAGGGAACTTTACCATTCTTCAAGAATATTTGCTCTGGCCTCCAAAATGGCAGCTGCTGCAGAGCCAGTACTACTACAAGATCAGAGCTGTTTGTGGATTTTCTTCTTCTTAACCATTAATCCCAGAAGAAACTGTGCAAAGTTAGGAAAACTGCAAATCCCTCTTTTGTGTCCAAATATTCCAGAGCTGGACACAACACTTATCTTTACATTTTTTGGCGACAAAAACTATAAAGCTGGGAAAAGGCACAGTAAAATGTTAACTGCGCTGGACCTGGCACAGAAAGGGCCAAAGCAGCTGCCATCTTCTCCATTCCATACACCTGCACTGTGACCCCAGGGGTGCAGAACCGACAGGAGAAGCATATACAGCCCTTGTCAGAAGACTGAATTTTAGGTCAAGTTCTTAGCAAGTGACTGCCTTCTTCCAGTCCCAGAAATCTGAATTAACTCAACAATACAGTCTAGAAATGTAGTGGCTGGGGAAAAAAACAACCCCCCCAAATATGAAAGGATGTTTTTCAATATACCAGCTCTCAATAGCATGAACTGTCCCTGAAGAGAGATCTGGGAACCAAAAGACCCATGCGGTGATTACTTATATTTCAGCTTCTTTTGCAACACCATTAGTGAGGACAAAGACCCTGTGATTTCCACTGATGGAAGAAGATAGTAAGATATGTCTGTGAAAAGCCACAGTGAACAAGAAAACAGTCCTGCCTGCCCACATTTTCATATCTTGGGAACCTTTATTCCACTAATACAATTCTTTATCCCCATGAACAAAGCCACAAGCTCTGTAAAAACTCAAATGGCTGTGAAATACAACAGACCAGAGGTTTTAAATTCAAGATGCAATGAATGACGCCTCCTTCCTAATCTTACCAAGCAATGGAGCCCAAATCAAACTCTCTGCTCCAAAGCTAAAGCATTCACAGAAAATAGTAACAACTACCTTTCATCTCTGTTTCCATCATGAGGGATACACTTAAGAGAAGTAATAAACTACCACTCCAAGAAGTAAAACTCACAAGGAAAGCAGGTTCATATATACAGCCCTGCACGAACACACAAACAAATTCATACAACAAACAAAACAAAAAATATGATGGCTCGCCCATTGTTGGAAAAGGTGGGAATAAGTACAAGGCTTACTGACCACCTCTGCAGCTAAACTCATGGCTTATTTCATCTCCTCAGCCTCCTGTCTGGAAAGCATTCTTCAAGCAAAGAAGGCAAGAAGCAAAAATCAATCTAACCAATTTCTTCCACAGTCTGATAGGGAAGGAACAGGGGAGGAGGGAGCAAAAACACTTTTTCTAAAAAAAAAATAAGCAAAATATTACAAAAATAAACCAAACATGGGGTGAGGAAAAGAGCAAGGTGCTTGAATGTTAGTGCCCAGATTACTACAGGCAGTATCGTAAGCATGTAGGGCAGCAATGGTAGCTTATGGCTCACAGGCAAGAGTCTTAGAAACTCTGGTGGTGTCATTTTTAATTTCTTGTGGCCACAAGCAAGAAGAACAGAAGACAGCATTTGCCACAGCGTGCTATTTGTTCATCTGTATCCCCCAGTGAGTCAAGCCAAGGACAATGACTGCGCTGAACAACAGTGACAGGCACTTCACAATAAACTGAAGAAGTTGCCCTCAACTGTATCAAAGAGTGGTGAGAAACATCCATAACATGTTTCCTCTCTGAAATACTCTGGGCTGGGTCCTGCACTAAACAGGACCCTGTGGTTAAAAAAGATGTAGGCAGCACTGTGGGTGGACCAGCATCTACCCAGTTACCAGGAGAGCAGCAAATGAAACCCTCCAGCATGTCAGAAAGAGAGAGAGAAAAAAGAGAGAAAGGACTGAAAGTGCCAGATGTGGGACTGTCATCATATGAGTGACCGGAATATAATTTCTGCAATAACCTCTTCAGAGCCACGTCATCAAAGCCTCTCTGGGAAACACCGAGTATCCTCTCATTTTCCACAGGTGGTGAATTTGAAACTGGAGATGCACAGTCTTTGTTTGTATAACTGCTTTGTAACCTATGCATGCTGCCATTTTCACTGCACCAGATGCCCACTCAGGGATCCAACTGCTATTTAGGGTCTTGCACAGGATTTACACACCAAAACACCTCTGGGGATTCAGCCCTACCTAATAATCGTTTCAACTTATGCAGCTGGTCCCAAGGGAAAGGCTTCCTGGTCTGCAAACTACAACAGCACACGTAAAGGGACAAAGGGCCAGATGAGAATCACAAAATGGTTTGGAAGGGACCTTAAAGATCATCTACTTACAATTCCCCTGCCATCAGCAGGGACACCTTCCACTAGACCAGGTTGCTCAAAGCCCTGTCCAACCTGACCTTGAACACTTCATGGATGGGGCAGCCACAACTTCTCAGGCACAGCTTCTGGTGCTAGGGCCTCGCCACCCTCATAATGAAGAATTAACCCTAATATATAATCTAAATCTACCCTCTTCTAGTTTAAAGCCATTCTCCTTGTCCTATCATTACATGACCTTGTAAAAAGTCCCTCTCCAAAACATCTCACAGAACACCTTGGTTCTCTTTTCTGTGCTCCCGAGGATAAAAAGTATATGCACAAGTTGAGTGACAACTTCTCAGTACTCCCAAATCACTCTTTTCCCCTCTCAAATGGCGTGGGGTACACACTGGAGGAAACTCAAATGCACACATCACCAGCCCTGCACCAAGTCACACTCACCTGAATACTGCTGCAGCAGCCAGACCTTGAGCTCGATGAAACTATGAGCGAAGTGGCAGCTGTCCTCGCGCAGGCAGCCGTACCGCACCTCATGCCGGCACACATCAAACTGGAAGTGCTCCTGGAACTGTCGGATTTTGGAGTACTTCAGGGAGGTGGAACGTACGATGTGGACCAGACACCTGCCCATGCCAGAGAAATATGAAGCACCTGAGGAAAAAACTCTTCACTCCCTCCTCCTTGAATGTGACTTTCAGACACTTGACTGGGCAGACAAAGATCCTCTGGGTGAGACAGACTCCACTGGGAAAACCAAATCCCTGCCCTGCTACCCTATCTACCCTAGGTAAGTACTTCCGATCTTCTCAGCCCATGGGTGATGCTCTGCTTAAGTTCGCAGATCAGACACATTTCGAAGTATGCAGCAAAGATACCAACACCTCTGGCTCAGCAAGTCCCTAAGTCTCAGGTTGCCAGGAACCAGAAGGCTGTATTACTGTGTACTTGATGTGTTTCTTACACTTGTTTCCCTAAACATTCATCACTAGCCAGAGGCAGGATCCTGAGCTAGAGGATCTTTGGTTTGACCTTTATGTAAAGGCCAAACTGAAAGGCAAATTGAAAGTCAAAGGCTGACTTCAAAGGGCATTGGCAATGCCTGAAATCCCTTAGTACCAGGAAGAAACAGGGAGGGTGAAGCACACAGTGCTATTTATCATGCTTTGAGCTGCCCTATGATTGGAACCCATGGGGAGGAAATAAAGAAAGAGACCAGTGCCCTGGAGTTAAACTGGCTGGACTTGTGAGAGATTACTCCCATCAACACAAAAACATTCACTCACTTGTTGTCATGGAAACTGTGTTTGGCAGAAAGGTTGGAGCAGACAGATGGTGTGTCCTTGGTCCCTTTGCTGATAATCCGGGGTTTGCTGTCAAAGCAAATCTGAGAAGAGAAGAAATAGCATGCTGGGAAAATCTTAGAGAGCAGTGAACCAGAGCCACTTCACTTGGAAGGAGAAGAAGAGCCAGAACCAGCCTATTCTAATGTTCAAAGTCAAAAGCAGCCTGGTGAAAACTTTGTGGTGGGGCTTTAAAATAAAGCAAGCAAACTTTTGGAAGAGCTTCCAGGCAACATTTTTTGGCTTATTCTCAACAGTATTTTCCATTGTGGTTGGAAAACTTTTGGTCAGAGCCACATATTCTTTCCCTGTTAGCCAACACAGCAAGAACAAGGGGGAAACGATGGGGAGGAATAAAAGAACAGCCAGTTCACAGCAAAGAACATGTCTCTACATGTACCATTGCTAATGTGGGGCACTTTCTGCTGCAGAACATCAAGATGGTACAAGTCAATCCTTAACTGCCTGTCTTGGTGGCTCAGCACAGACATCAAATTGGAATTTGTTGATATACAGAGTTCTGGTTTCTAAAGTAGATGGGGATAAATTACAATTCAAAGCAATATCTCAAGACAGAGAAAGAGATGGGTGATCCCATGAGGCTGTGTGCACCTGGTTCAGCTGCAGGAGGAAAACAACCTCTCCTTTCTTCTACACAGCTGTATCCATTACTCACTGCCCTTCTGGGAGCAGGACAATGGCTGGGACATATAAAATCATAGAATTTATTAGGTTGAAAAAGGCCTTTAAGATCATTGAGTCCAACTGCTACCCTAGCACTGCCAAGTCAACCACTAAACCATGTCCCTAACCACCTGCAACTTCTAAATGCATCTACACCTTCTAAATACCTCCATGGATGGTGACTCAACCACTTCCCTAGGCAGCCTGTTCCAATGCTTAATAATCCTTTAGGTGAAGAAATTGTTCCTAATATCCAGTCTAAACCTACTCTGGCACAACCTGAGGCCACTTTCTCTTGTCTTATTGCATGCTACTTTCAGAAGAGATGGACCCCACCTCACTACAACCTCCTTTGAAGTAGCTGTAGAAAGCGATAAGGTACCCCCTGAGCCTCCTCTGCTCCAGACTAAACACCTCTAGTTCCCACAGCTGCTCCTCATCACACTTGTGCTCCAGACCCTTCACCAGCTTCATTCCCCTTTTCTGGACCTGCTCCAGCACCTCAGAGTCTCTCTTATAATGAAGGGCCCAGAACTGAACACAGGATTTGAGGTGTGGCCTCACCAGTGCCAAGCACAGTGGGATGATCACTGCTCTGGCCCTGCTGGCCACACTGGTGCTGATACAGGCCAGAATGCTGTTGTCCTCGGCTGCATGGGCCCAAGCTGCTCATGTTCAGCTGCCTGTTGAGAAACACACCCCACACCCCCCCCCCCCATCTTTTTCTGATGGGCAGCTTTCCAGACACTCTTCTCCAAGTAGCATTGCATGGGGTTGTTGTGACTGAAGTGCACAACTCAACACTTGGCCTTTCTGAATCTCATACAATTGGCCTTGGCTCAGTGGTACAGCCTGTTCAGATGCCAAATTGGTGCTGTCTGCAAATCTACTGAGGGTGCTCTTGATCCTCTCATCCAGACCATTGGTCAAGATATCAAACAGAGCTGGCCCCAGTACTGAGCCCAGGGACCACCACTTGTGACCAGCCACCAACTGGAGTTAACTCCATTCAGCACCACTCTTTGGGCCTGGCCATCCAGCCGGTTTTTTACCCAGCAAAGACTGCACCCAGCCAAGCCACGAGAGGCTTCTCCAGGACAATCCTGGGGAAAGTGGTGTCAAAGGTTTTACCCAAGTCTCAGCAGCAGACAACAACCACAGCCTTTCCCTCATCCACTCAGTGGGTCACTTTGTCACAGGAAGAGACCAGGCTGGTCAAGCAGGACCTAACTTTCATAAACCCATGCTGACTGGACCCGATAGCCTGGTTGTGCCATATGTGCCACATGATGGCACCCAAGATGATCTGCTCCATAACCTTCCCTGGCACGAGGTCAGGTTGACAGGCCTGTAGTTCCCCAGATCCTCCATCCAGCCTTTCTTGTAGATGGGCATCCCATTTGCTAACCTTCAGTCAACTGGGACCTGCCAGGTTAGCCAGGACTGCTGAGAAATGATGGAAAGTGGCTCAATGAGCACTTTCACCAGCTCCTTCAGAACTCCTGGGTGGATCCCACCTGGCCCCATAGACCTGTCTGTGTCTACGTGGTGTAGCAGGTTGTCGATCATTTCCCCTTGGATTAAAGGGGCTTTGTTCTGCTTCCCACCCCTGTCTTCCAGCTCAGAGTTCTGGGTACCCAGAGAACAACTAGTCTTGCTATTAAAAGACTGGGGCATTAAGTACCTCATTCTTTGTCACTATGTTTCCTCCCGCCCTCAATAAACGATGGAGATTCTTCCAAAGGTCATAAACTCTCCTTATCTACCCAAGTTCCAGCCAGAGTTCTGTTCAGTCAGACTGGTTTCTTCCCCACCAGCTCAGCTTTTGGCACACGGGGATGTCCTGCTCCTGCACCTTAAAGATTTTCTTGTTGAGGAAGGCCCACCCTTCCTGGACTCCTTTTCCCTTCAGGACTGCTTCCCAAGGGACTCTCTCATCCAGGCTCCTGTACAGGCCAAAGTCTGCCCTCCAGAAGCCCAAGGTGGCAGTTCTGTCCTCTCCTTACTTCTCTGTCATTCTGTGATTGCTGTGCCCAAGAAAGGCTCCAACCACCACATCACCTACAAGTCCTTCTCTGTTCAGGAACAACAGGTCCAGCAGGCACCTTCCCTAGTTGTGTCTCACCAGCTGTGCCAGGAAGTTACCTGCCATACACTCCAGGAACCTCCTAGGCTGTTTCCTCTCTTCTGCATTGTATTTCCAGTGGACATCTGGTATGTTGAAGTCCCCCATGAGAACAAGGACTTCTCCCAGCTGCTTACAAAATGTTTCATCTGCCTCTTCATCCTGGTTGGGTGGTCTATAACAGCCTCCCACCATGATTCCTGCCTTGTTGGCCTTTCCCCTGATTCTTAGCCATAAACACTCAACCCTATCATCACCATCATTAGGTCTAGACAGTCAAAATACTCCCTAACATACAGGGCTACCCCACCACCTCTTCTTCCTTGCCTATCTCTTCTGAAGGGTTTATAGCCATTCACTGCAGCACTCCAGTTGTGCAAGTCATCCCACTATGTTTCTGCGATGGCAACTATCAACGTATCAATGGTTCAGACACATACTGAGGAGATGCTGAAAGGTGCCAGCTCTCTCCTGCCAGCTCTGTACCTCACAGAGGAAGGTGAAGATTCCTTGATGTTCCTTGAGGAGCTTGGCAATGGTGAGGCTGCTTTGCTTGATCCCACCTAGCGGGTCAAAGAGGAGGTCACGGTTGAGGGTCCCCTTCCTCTCCTCCGTCCACACGTCGATCTCTTCCTGGTGGTACGCGAAGGTGCAGTTATCCCCGTACTTACAGTCCTGCTTGTTTAGCATATCTACAAAGCAACAAACAGCACACACCACCACACAAGGAGGGCGGCCCAGTCAGAAACTAAACTCTCTCTTGTCTCCTCCCACTGCCCACACCTCACAAGGAGCTGAAAGCAAGAAAACACAGAGTTATAGAAAAAAGAAGAGACATCGCCCCCTGAGTTTGCCTATACCCAGGACATTCAGAAATGTTAATGCAAACTACTGAATGGTGACAATCTCAAGTAATGACATCTGCTGTGGAAACTGTCTCAAGTTGGAGGCCTGCTTTAATGCAGTGCCTGGCCAGGGACAGACCACAGTTTAACCAACCCCTTTTAAAGCCAATTCAGATTAAGTTCTCCTAGCAGCCCAGCACGGAGGAGCCCTGTTATCTTGGCTCTTGCAATCTCCCTACTTCATTAGGTACTTTGTAAAGACACTGCCTTAGTGACCAATCTGGTCACATTGCCCACCCATACAGAGTGATAGGCTGGAGCAAAGCAGCAAGCAGAGCAAACTTTTACCTAGGCAGAACCACAGCTCTGCCATGGGGCTGCTGGGTGGAGCAGGACTAATGCAGGCACATGTACAGGAGGCAGGTTCTCAGCAAAGCCCATGTCAACAGTGCAGCTCTGAGTGCCTGGCTCTGCACAGCACCTCACTATGCCTTTGCAACATTTCTGCTCCACCACTTTAAAAGCTGCTCATTCTCCACAGCATGGGAGCTCATTGCCTTTCATTGTACTCAGCCTCCTGGTCCATGAGCTACTGATGGGGCAGGAAGACCCCAAAGAAAGCACATGATACCAACTGAAGTCCCCTCCCAACCTCCCCTGGCACATGCCAAACAGTCCCTTCCCGGCCACTGAGAGCCCTATCCCCTCCAGATCACCTTTGCACAGGTAATAGGATCCTACAAAGTTGGTTTTGGTTGGGCGAGGACGGATCCTCTTCCAGGTCTTATCTTCTGAGCTCTTCAGCCTGCCCAGCAGAATGTCCCGCTTGCACTTGTGCTCCAAGCCTTCCCGGTAGGTGTAATCACCAGCCTTGGGTCCTGCAGGGCAGAATAACCCTATCAGCCCAGGCAAAGGCAAACCCTAGCCTGGGCCAGTGCTCTGGCAGAGCACACATATCACCTGTTTTGGGGTAGCAGATATGACAAGCTTGTTTGAAGACATGAGTAGATGCCAGAGGGTTCTTCACCAGGAGGGCTGTGTTGGGCATTACTGGTTCTGGCTGGGACAGTAAGTGCTCAGTGACTTTGGGCACAGCTGGGTGACTCACTCCACCAAGGCTGACCTGAGCAAAAGCACACATACCTGTGTTTTCAGCTTTGCAACCACATGGAAGAAATCTCTCCAACCCCCTGCCCCATGCCAGTCTCTCAAAAAACCTTCTTGTTTTCTCTCTTATCAAAATCTTTCTATCTGAAGTAGCATTTTCAAAAGAGCAGCATGCAACTCTTTTAAAGACGATAAACAGTGTGGTATGTTCACTTCAAAGATCTTTCTCTTTTGGTAAGGGACCTCAGTTTTCTATTGTTAGTCACAGAACAAAATATCCCATTCACTCCCTCTCATACCTTCCGTCACAACCAACTCCACATTGGAAGACTCTCGTATCAACCCTATCCCAAGCTGGGAAAAAGCCAAACCTCTTATCAGTGAGTCTTCAGGGAGCAGATTAATTTGAGGACAGAGACTTTGCTGCACATTGATGTTAACAGGACTAGCAGATTACAGGAACTTATGAATAGAATTCTTGTTCCAAGCTTGCCAGCCATAGATATCCCGCCCCCTTTTCTCCAAGACCGAAGACATGGGAGAGGGGCAGAAAAGTGTGTAAGGAAGAGCCTCCTGAGAGGTGCAAAGAACCTCAGTAGCCTGAAGACACAGTTGGCTTACTCTGCCTCATCCTTCAGTGTTATGTGGCTGCCAGATAGAGTGAGGCACTGGCCTCCGTGATCCCCTGTCGACCCTACAACCTAGGTCACACCATGTTCACCTTGGCAACAGGCAAAGTAGCAGATGAAAATGAAGATGGAACTGATGTCTTCCTACTGACACTAGGGAAATCTTTACCTTCCTTGCCATAACATGGGAGACAACACTCACTGGGGCAGGTTAAGAGGAGGGGCCCAAATTACCTACATCACTCAAGTCACTACTACCTTGGCTCCAGAGCACCTTGGGACATCAGCACGAGGGAGCGGCTCACTCACCACGGGGGATGGTTTTTGGCTGCCAGGTGGGTGTCGCAGTTCCTGAGGACTAGTTTCTTCTGGAAAAAAGAAGGGAGAAAAAGCTCCACAAAACAATCATTTCACTTTGAGAGGCAGTTTTGCTCACAAAAAGACACACAAAAAAAAAGCTTATTAAAGCCATCTGCTTTATTTCTTTTATAACATTTTAGTATTTTTTTTCCAAAACAACCAGTCTAAGTCTGAAAAACTCCAGTAAAGGCCTTCTTGTTCCCCAAACCCTACTGAACCCAATTCTAGACTGCTGAGCACTGGCATTCCCAATGTTGCAACTCCAAGGTAGTCCAGTGCTGAGGCAAATCTAAATATTGAAGTGCTGACTGGCCAATGTCTACTCTTCTCAAAATACTTCTGCTGACAACATACTGCAATACTGGGGTCAAGTAGGTCAAGAAGCCTGCCTTCCCTCTTGGGACAGGAGGGGACAAACTTTTTGGCCACAGCCCTCCAAAACTTTGCTCCCTGCGGCATGAGAGTGCAGTGCCACAAGCAACAGGACACTCACTGCCCTGAAAAAAGAGATGTGAGAGACCCACCTTAGCCTCTACCATTCTGCCCAGTGCTACAAGGTCCCGTATCATCTAGAACAGTCACCAGGTGTTTGCTCATTTGGTCCAAAATGTCAGAGTTGTTGGAGGGATCATGTTATAGTCTAGCAAACTGTACCAGGGGAGGTGTCCTGGACACCAAGCCGAGTTTAAACCTCATCACTCATCATTATGCACCTTTGCGTTCCTTTCTCCTCTTGAGATTTCACACCATGGACATGCTGTTTATCTGGGATTACACACCTATAGCCTTTCTCATTACTCCTGAGCTAGACATACTCAGTTGCTCTGTCCAAGACAACTTCCTGCCTTACATTTACACTCCCGTTCTGCAGCACCAGCAGACAAAGCTATAGACAGATATCCTCAGCGCTGAAGGAAATAATTTTGGCACGCATTCACAGCTAAAGCAGCATAAAACCCCATCAGTCCCGCGCTTACCAATGGCAAAGGAATCCAAGGCATCCAGTGACCCTCTGCTTGTCCCAAAGGAGTCTAGGGCATCAAGCCGTGAGTCTGTATAGGGGAGCAGATCCAGGGAATCCAGCGAATCTAAGGTGGAGCCGCCACTTCCTCCTGGTGGAGCCTCAAAGGCATCCAGGACAGAGGAGGAGGAAAGCTGCTTAGTGGGATCCATCACCAGCCCGAAGGAAGCAGGTGGCAGCGGGGTGGAGACAGGAATGCTGGCTGTCACAACTGGGGGCAGCAGCGGAGTTCCCCCGGGAAACACAGGGATGAGCTGGGGCATCTCTGTTGGCAGGTTGGTAGGAATGGTGCCCTGGACCAGAGACTTTGGGGAATCAGGAAGGGAGAGGATAAACAAAAATTAGGAACAAGGAGTAGAGATGAGTAAATACAGACAGCAACAGGCTCCCACTCAAGTGCGTGAAACAAAAGGACACCCAGCAGCTACATCTGCCTGCAGACCTTCCAATCTACACTGCACATGGACTGGACAGAGGTCCCTGTGGAGGGGTTGGGCTACCTGAGCTCATCAGTCTGCAAGGCAGAGCCATGTGCTGGGCATTTAAACCAGCTCGGGTCAAGAAACAGTGCAGCTGAGCACATGCAGTGCTGAGGTCAAGTTGACAACTGCTATTCATGGCACCTCTCATCTGAGCTTTTTGGCTCAAGAGGTGTCCTGCATGAATATGAGTATATTGCTTCTAGACTCAAGCTCACTCACATAACATCAGCAACACCAGCAACCAAAATCCAACATAAGTACGAATACAGATTATCTCTACAGCTCTCAGACATGTTCAAATATCAGGCTGAATGCAGCCTGCACAAAATACAAGGACATTAGAGCATGCCCACTGTATAAAATACATCCATCATTCCTGCTTCAGCCCACTCATTTCTACGCTCAGGCCTGCTTCAACTCCATGACCACCAGAGTCCAGGAGAGAGGTGATGGTGTGGGACGGCTATCTTGGGTACCTTTTGTGGGACAGCTCCATGATGTTGCACACAGAAAAGCAGGCTTAAAGGCAGGCTCTTTGGATACCCCAAGCCAATTACAGAAGGAAGGAATGAATGAGTTTTACCAGAGGAAAAGCAAGGAGGGGAGAGTGATGGAAAGAGAGAGAGAACAGCAGCACACATATTCACACGCTCCAAGGACCTATTTGGAACAAGAAGTAGGGGACCCACACAGCACCCACTCTTACTAGAGGGTATGGTGACCCTTCGGCGAGGGAGTCCAGGAGGGAGTCCAGTTCTTCCCCAATGATGTCCCCATCTGTGAAGTCCTCCACGCTCTCAGGCGCTGGCAAGGACATGCAGTCTGGAGATGGGAGCAGGCTGGCAGCAGGGAGCGAGGTAGGCAAGCCCTTTGCATCCGAGTCAGAGGGCAAAGAGGCCAGCCCCTCACTCACAGGGATGGAGGTGGCCACAGGAGCTGGGAGGCACTGCAGGTCCATAGAGCAGTCTATGATGAGGGAGAAACAGACCCAGTCACCCAGGAGAGCCTCTTGCAGGGGGCAAGCAGAACACAGCCTGACAAAAATAATATTGCACAATTCCCTCAAATCACAAAAACCAAGTATGACAGTTTTCTGAGAGGAGAAGCTCTGGTCTGAAGAGTTCTTGCCTTTTCATTTTTGTTCCCAGTCTCTCATAGCTCACCGATAGCTGAAACACACTCTAAGGGCAGTGCCCAGACTGACTATCAGGATTTGGCAAACACGACCAAAAGCTTGTACAGTATCTAGGAAGAACACAAAACCTGTGGTTGATCAGCTACTGAGTTCACTGGGTCTAGGACTAAAGGCCAGGGGCACATAATCCAATTTCTCTATAACCCACCACCTGGTGTTTTCTTTAATGTTCCTCACTAATGGATTTGGCAAAGATGACTCCCTTCTCTACTCCTTGAAGCTTCGATACCCCAGCTGAAAGCTTGCTTACTCGTTCCCTCTCTAAAACCTCAGGCATCCTAAATGGCAAAAGATAAAACCCACAAAGCCTTGCTGGGAAGGAGTCAGAGATGAGGTGCTCAGACCAGGCTGTGCTAACAGTGGGTCCCCCAAAACACCCATTAGACTCACTCAGCTGTCTTTACCCAAGTAAATTTCCTGCTTGAGTGCTTCCTGATGTCTGCAGGTGGAAGGGCGCTGCCCACACTCCCTCGCAATGCCTCAACAACAAACATCCTCCTGGGAGCTTGTGTGAACCAGGGTCAGGGCAGGAGAGAGGCAGTGATTTTCCCTAAGGCTTCCTTGCCTCTCCAATACATTACTGAAATGGTAAGATGTTCCCACCATGCAATATAAACCTCTGTTAACTGAAGTTAAGGTTAAAACACATATTCTCCATAGAAGAGCATTTTATTCTCAAATAAAATAAAGGTTAAAAAACCAAAAGAAGTTCAAATGTTAGAAATTCGGAAAATGCAGTGTTACACTTGCAGCTCTCAAACCAAGCACCCAAACTACCTTAATTCTGCCCCTGTGCAGATGTCCTGGAATAAAAGAAAAGAAGTAAGACAAAGATGCTGCTTTCTCAATCCACACAGCAGTGTCTGCACCATAGCTATGATGGTCTAAGGCTGTAAGCAAGGCAAAGTTTGGAAGTAGAGACAATAGCTTTTATTAGAAAGACTGGTAAGAATGGGAAAGAAACTAGACAAGCTTCCAAGACACAAATCCTGATCCAGAGAGAAATGCTGCATCCTGTCTATATAAGATCTGCTCACTCAGCCTCCACAAGAACCAAGCCATCCCTTTCTAACTGGGACTGGATGAGTGCACTGTGTTGCTGTCCTCTACACTGCATGTTCACTAAGTGCAGAGTGTGTTGGTGACCTTCTTAGCTCAGAGGATCAGCAGTTCCTGCAACCCCCCAAGTCCTGAACAGAACAACAGCAGAGACAACACACACATGCAGCCCCCTTATCTCTAACCCCACCAGGAACACACCACCACCCCCTGCCACCTTTCCTCTGCCTTTTGTTGTGAGTGGTCCACGTGGATGAACCACAGCCAAGGTCACTATGGAAGGCACTGGAGGCAGAGACATGACAAAAGGGAAAGCAGGGGGAGGCAGTAAGTGTTAGACACAGGGACCTCCCCACAACCTCATGCATGCAACTGAAGGAAAGTGCGTGTTGTACCTTATGGGATCCAACACAGGTTTTCAGTGCTGCAGCTAGAAACATTCCCCACAGGCAGCAGCAGTTCAAAGGAAGCCTGTAAATGTCCTTAGTTTTGCAGCTGCCCCTCAGACCAAGCTCAGCTCCAACCCCAAGCCCTCTTTGCATTGGCTTCTCTCAGCTCACCTCCCTTTGTGCTCAGGAGCCAGCCATTGAGCTTTCCTTGGTGATGGCCTCATCACTGGTAGCTCGGCCGGATTTCTCTCAGTATAAAGGGATGGCTTGTGCCTTTCCATTTTTCAGATGTTTAAACCTGCAGTATTGTCAAGATCCCTCCAGGGGCAAACAAGAAGTTCGGAACACACTGGAAAGGACAGGGACATGTGCACGGGGGAGCAAAAGGGTTCACAATGACACGGCCCTAAAGGATCCAGAAGTTCAGACCTTCGTTGAAGAATGAAAGAGGCCCTCCAGTTCCACTCACACTGGGGAGCAGAGGAAAGAGGCCCTCACAAACCCTGAGAGGCCCGAAACCCTGAAAAAGCTGAATGCACAACAAAAAGGCAAAGAATGATATGGGACCCATACACACAGCTCAGTGCATGTGAAGGGTGAGAAGAGCAGGGACCAACAGGTTCCACTACTTCTAAGGGGCAGAGGGGGGATGTCTGCTCCCCTCTCCCTGACCACAAACGCTGTCATTCCTTCAGTCACTTCCACCCATTCCCCACTGTCCAATCTTTTCACCTCTCCCTCCTTTCCCATTCCTGCTTTCCTCGGGATACCCCATCTGCTGACCTTACCAGCCACCATACCCACATCTCATGTATTCTCCTTCCAGAAAGCTCATGCACTTCCTGCATTCACCTAAGGTTTGCTCCATCTTAAAAAAATACATCAGCCTTCTTTGATGGGCAGATCACAAGCACGCACCTGAGTCCCCTTGATTTCTGCCACTGCCATAACACTAAGCCCCATGTATTATTATAAGCTCAATGAGAGTCTTGCCCATCTGTTCCTCCATCTCTCGTTCCATGCCCCCCACTTGGTAGCTTCTCTGGCATACACCTGTTTGTCCCAGAGGGGCAAGTACAGTACTTTTAAAAGCCCTGTTTCTAGCTCTGCTTCCCAAACCAGCAGTGGTTCCCTAAGTCCGTTATCTGGCCAAAGGCCATCTGAGCCATGATCTGTGTGCAGTGCCAGGCTAACTTAACCAGATGACTTCAAGCAGAGCATGGGGGAAAGGGCTTCAGGAGTCTGAATCTTAAAAACAAACCACCAAACCAACCACAAAAAGCCCTTGCTAAAAAAGCTTTGAATATGAAACTCTCAAGGTACTCAGCACGCACAGCCCTCCTGGTGGCACACTGCTCTCAGGGCAATGGAATACCATATAATTTCAGTGCTTTTGAAAAGATTTCCAAGCAGTAAAGGTTCTCTCTGCCTGAACAAAGGTGGCATGTTGCTCTTACACCAAATCCTGATTACATAAAGAGCTTACTGGATGCAGTCTCTCTTAACTCTGCAGTAGGAGTCCAGTCATTTTAGCACTACAAGATAATGTGAAAAACTCTCCCTGATTCACAGAACTGGGACTCATGATTGCACACAGCATTTAGTTAGTGAGCTGATATTCAACAGAGAACTAACATGTTTTTCAAAGCATCCTAATAATGGAATTATTTTTGTTCTATAAGAGCAATTGCTACTTTCAGTGATAAGTCTCCACACTTACCTTCAACACAGAGCTGTCTTTCAAAGAAGCAAAGACTGATGTGCTCAGAGGCACGAGTTCAATGTTCCAGCACATAAGAAAGGGCAAAGCACATAAGAAGCCTTTCTACAGGGGCAGAGTTAAGGTCACTTGTTTCCCAGCATGAGGAAAGCAAGCCTGTAGCCCTCCTTCTTCTCCTTCCGAGTGCCTAACTTTGAACACAGCTCTTCCTGGGTCTCTCCAAACTCCCTTGGTTCTCCTCCACCTCAGCATCTTGGAGGACGATTTGTGCTCAGAGCACTGACAGCTGCCTGCAACCTTAACTTCACTTTATCTGGACTGTTCTGCCTAGGAGCAGACTTTCAGGAGCTTTGCCAAGCCCAGCTTTAAGAAAGCACAGCTGGAGAGAGCTGTGTGCCTCAGCAGACCTTTTTAATTCCCAGATGTGTCTCTCACTCGGCCTGGACAAAAAGCTTTTCTGCAGGTAAAACACTCCTGCTTCACACCACCTTTTCCTCCTCCTAGTTACTAAAGTCAGGAGTGCAAAGAAGAGACACAAATAATGGCAAGGAACCCCTCAGGCCTGCCAGCCTGGTGAGGTACCTTACCAAAGCCACAAAAATCAGAGAGAGATGTCTTTACCTGTTTCAATGTCATCTATTGAACCCAATCCATTGGAAGTGGTCTGCAAAAAGGGTGTAGGAAAGGAGAGAGAAAAATATTACCAGATATTAATCTTTAAAAAAACATTTACACTTCACAGATGAGACTCTTTACTACTCCTAAAGGCATCTGGCCCCTTCTTTTCCTTTATGGCCTCTTTCAGTGCAAGAGCATTAAACCCAACAAACTTTAAGAGGCCATTAATCCTAGGACCCTATTCATTTCTACCTCCAGCAGTGGTCAAACCCTGTTGCTGCGAAGCAATACCAGCCCTGCACAATACCCAACCATGTGAGCAAATCTGTACACAGAATAAGGTTTTTTATGTGTGGATGAGAATGCTGTGCCCCGAGTCCTAAGACACATCAACCAGTCAGCCCCATGCTGGTTAAGATCTGACAGCCTGATCTTACAAAACGTTCCTTTTCTCAGTTCACGTATTTTGCAATTTAACAATTTGCAATTTATAGCTAACTCAAAACAGGAAAAGGTTTCCGCCAAGACAACTGCTGACTCGGAGCTCCAGGCAAGGAATAAAATGAGCCCATATTTTACAGAAATATAAACAGAGATAAGTATGCGTACCTTCAACTTAAGCTTAAAAGACACAAGTACAGCATTAATCTTGAGATGCTGCATCTACTGCAATAGTTTTTGCAGCTTCTAGTTTTTGCACTGTTTTCATTTATTGCAAAAGGGAATATTTGCAAATTAAAAACTTGGCTCAGCTATTAAAGCAAGCTGACTGTCCTTCCTAGAAAGATGTGAAGGCAAGTCACTGAACGGTGGGAGCTAAGCTAATTCTTTAGTATCCCACCTTGTACAAACTGACAATTTTTACAGTTTTATAGTTTGTTTGCTTCAAAGAGCAGTGTGAAGTACAACACAAAGACTACATAAACTGTGTATGCACCTTGGCTTGGTACATGGCGTAATTTCATTCTGTATGTTTCTTCAGCACGTGCGCTTTCTGACTTATACTTAGCATTGCCCTAACTACGTAAAATCTTGAAAACTAAAACTTGTTTAAAATGCAAGCGAAAGCAAACCTTCACAATAACTAAGGAAAATACCATCTTCAGCAACCTAATTACCAACATAAAAAATGTTGCCATGAGAAGTACTTTCAAAGAAATTAATTTCCTTCGCAATATTCCTTAAAAGTGGAACACACTAATTAACACATTTAAATCCTAAATGACAGTTATAAATTTGGAGGTAAAACAAATCTGTGAAGCATTCTAGTAACAGTGACATGAACGGTGACAACCACACAATGCATACTCTACCTGGTTTGGTAAATTGATTGACGTGCCGTTACTGAGTAACGAGAATGTTTCCAATTCCTGCTGCAAGGAAGAGAGAGATCTTAGAACAGAGACAGCCTATGAATGCTCATAAATGAGGTAAAGCTGGGTTACAATAAGGTTTTCCTTCCAGGCACTGCCCTTAAATAACAGCCAACCCAAAAGGCATACCACTGTGACACAAGGGTACAGTTTTCTGAACACTGAAAGGGCCATATATTAGCTCTGGACACCTTAATGCAAAACACCCAATATCCAACACACAATCAGGAGGCAAAACAACTTCCCTGAGAAACAGAAGTTTTTGTCTTTTTACCAAGAAATTACTACTTTGGGAAGGCATTACAGCACTGGAATGAAAGCTGGACGTCAAAACAAGAGACAACAAGGTGTCATCAAAATACCAATCACTACATTTCAAATAACAAAAAACATTTTTGAGTTTTTAATTTTTATTTTTCTAACATACAGGTGGTTTAAGCCCATCACAACTGAGTAACATGACAGCAGCAAAAAGGTAGCAAGGCCAACACAGTGAGCAGCTACAAAAAGTATTTCTGCATAAAACTGCCCTTTCTGTGAGACAGAATCATTTTGAAGTGTGAGAGCTGCTACAATGACAAGGAATTTTTGGGGGTTGGTGAACCACAGGTGTGGTCGGTCAGGGAGAGAAATAAGATGCTACAGCCAAATTTAATCCAAAAGCTCTCTGCACACTGGATGCCCAAGTGATTGATCACAACATACTGCAAAGTTTCCCCTCTTGAGATGGAACATGCTGCCTGTTTAACACACCACTGCACATGTGGCTGAGGATGCAAATGCAAACACAAATATAAGCCTCGACTACTATTTAATATTCCCTACTCCTGAAAATGTATCCTGGGATTTTACGAGACCAAGGCAGCTTTGTCCATGAGTGGATATGCAAGAGGCCTAACGCCCTCTAGCTCCATTCCAGGGTATACATTCAAACACCAACAGCACTCCAGTTACAGCAGCACTTTCTGGCAGAGCCAAGTTACAGGTAAAGCCACTGGCATAAATTAATTGGACCCACGACTTGGTATTTCCTGCCTTCTGACCAGATGCGCACCTGTTCTCCCAAAGTGGAGGCCTTTCCCCCACCATAAAAAATGTTTATGCCTAGATATGGGGCGGGAACCCTTCATGACCCGTGGCACTACAACGCAGCAGAGGCTCCCACCCTTCTCATCCCGCAACAGGAAAAGGACTGTGATGCAAAACCTCCTTTGGGATTAGGTTATATGTCCCTCTCCACCAAAAAAACACAGACTTCCAGCAGACTGGAGGCCTCTTCTGCAGCACCAGCCCAGCTCTGCCTGGTTTAGCTAGGGACTTGGGGAACATCCTAGCAATAGACAGAAATGGGGTTAGAAAAGGATCAAGGCAAAGTGAGTCAGAGGGTCAGGACAAGTAGGGTAGCCAGCAGCATGCTAGAGGGACTGCACGGTACATATGTCTGTAACCGCAGAGCAGTACCTATCACATTTCCAAAAGTAAATCTGAAAAAGCCAAAGAATAGCCTATAAGAAAAAAGAAGTCATACCTGAGGTCTTTTGTATGCTTTGCGAACTCTCAGTCCCAGCTTCTGGGCAAGCTCCTGCCCCAGCTGCGTGACGCTTTCATCCTGGGGACAAAACCATTGGCAGGACACTTTCAGTTTTGCCTCTGTGGCACTCACAATGAAATAAACAGGAATGCAGTTATGCACACTGGGCTGCACCAGGAAGCCTCACTTGCAGGCAGAAGCAGGTGGACAATTGCCAGAGCAGCCCTAGGAGAGTTAAATGCAGACCTAAAGAGCTCTTGTCATTCAGTCCCACTGAGTTTTTGAGGTTGCACCAGGAGCTCTCCCAACACTCTTTCAATGCTGCAGAAAATCAGAATCAAGTGCCTGCTTCCAAGAAAGCACCCACTCTCCACAAACAGGGTTCTTGAGTCTTGCTGGCAAGACAGATGGAGGGGCTGCCATGGCTGGCTGCTGGGGGCTGATACAATTTCCACAAGGTCCCCAGGTCTGGGAAGGAGCCTACATGCCTTCCCTCTCTGCCAGCCACAGTTAACAATCAGTTCTGACACGAAGACAGTATTCACTAGCCTCTTTTGCTTGTTTGTTTATTTGTTTTTAAAGCTGAAATCAAGTCTCAGTTTCCAACTTACAAGCTACAAGGCATTTGCACTGGCTCTGGCTCTGGTTAAATTGCCTCAACAGATCGTGTGTGCACCACTGCAGGCTTTAAACAAAGTTCTAGGCCATGCTCCATTCCCCTTCTCCACCCTCTCCAGTTCTGTCTGGACTAACAACCTGCCATAACCTTCTTCACTTATTTACCACCAGCAACTCTTTCCTTCTGCTTTCTCTCTCTCCCTGTTTGCAAAAATGCTAGAGTACAGTTCCTTCAAAGCAGAATAAAATATCTGCCCAACCTCTTCTGATATCCCTCCTTCATGTCCCAACATCTCCTACATTGAAGCTTGCTCTCTTCTCTTTACTTGCTGTGCTGGTCTTTCCAACCTCCTTCTCCCTGCAGGTTCATCATCCTTTGCCTTTCAACCCCTCACTAGCCTCTGGTTCTTCTAGCCCACAGTATCAGGAACTTGTCACTTCAATTTGGAGTGCCACTTTCTGACTGTACTTGCTCCCACACACTGTCAACACTGGTCTTGTCATCATCTTCTCTGAACTCACTGAAGACAGAACCTTGTCCATTTCTTCTCCTCTCCCCATGTGACACCCCTTCAGCATTGTACCACCTTCTGAAACTGTCCTCACACCCTCCAGAGACTTCTTGGTCAAACCTCATGGTCACTCTTTCTTCCTCCTCTCAGATCTTTCTAACACCAATCATGCTTTCATTGCTCTGTTGCCTTTGGTTATTCTGCCTTTCCAAACACTCTCAGGTGTCTTCTGTAGTCAGCCATTTTCTTGCTCCCTGTGAAAAACTCACCAGAATGACCTCTGATGTAATTTCTTTAAATTGATCGCATACTCATGCCTACCAGGCTTACCCTATCCAACTCCAGATGCTAACATAACTCTGAGATGTCTTCTCAGATGCCTGGACAAGATTAAGAATGTATTTCTCTCTAGACTGCCTCCACTTCCCTTCCCAAAAACACATGCTTAATCACTGTCCTTTTTGTCAGGATGCCTGAGATTTGTGGAGGGGGTTTATTTGCTCTTTGCCATCCCCAAGATCTTCCTTTAGCTTTCCCTTCCCTCAGACAAATGCCACCCTTGGGTGCTTACTACGTCCCACCTAAATGAGGGAATGCTCAACAAGGGCGTGCAATATGCTCTCCTCCAACACCCTGAAAAATAATGTGCCATGCCAAAAAAAGCATACTACCAAGGAGTATCAACTTCACCGCACTGGAAGCCTCTGGAAACTAAGTTAACTCTGCTAGACAGTGAGTCAACTGAGTGGCAAGTCCTTTATCACCTGAAGTTTTAATACCTGAAGTTTTAAGTGGCTCAACTGCAATGTGAAATATAGCAAGACATGGCTTTACATGAACACATATATTAGATGGTTTTGGTTTTAAAAGTGTTTGTTTAAAAAAAAAACAACAATTTTTTGAATTCTCCTAACATGACACCTTTAACATGTTTCGGTCACCCTATTCTGCCAAGTCAAAGAAGCCAGAATTTACAAGCTTTACAAAAACAATAACTAGTTGCTAACAAGGCTTCCAACGACTGCTTCTGTAACACCAATAATAAAGGCAAATTAACTTCTCCTGCTGAAGTAGATGTATTTTTATTGTATTACTGTGATTGATCAGAACCAAATTTAGCAAAGGCAACCAGTGCTCACTAGAATCTATCTAATCATAGTCTGTTTTCATGCTCAATACTTGGCCTAAAAGGACATGCAACAAAAGCATTGTCAGGAAAATATCTACAGCCTCATATATGCAGATAGTCCCCTCTGAATGCAAAAGTTTACACACCTGTGAGTACAAAAATAAGTATGACATGTGATCTCAAGGACACCTTTGCATGCCCCTCAGAAATTAAAAGCTTTATCAGCTTGCCTTAGCAATCAGCAAGTAAAAACATTAAAAGTATGCATGTTTTCCTTCCAGTGCTCCAGTTCCCATTTCTCCCATGCTCCTAGTCACTCCCATTAGGCATATAAACCCAGCTAATTAAAATATTTTCATGGCCTTAGTTCACATTTTGTTAGCATAGGGTTTTGCTCTTCACAAACAGGTCACCAAACCTGTTGTTTATCTCTGGCTGGCACTATCCATAGAGGGTGACTTGGACTGAAAAAACAAGAGAGGTCAAATATCTTCTTCGAGTCAGAGAGACAAAATTTCTAGGTATAACATGTTCCCAGGAACAGCCAAGCTTCCTTTTTCACTATTCTCTGGCCTCATTCTAAGCATGTTATGAAGGAGGAAGGTGGTGAGCCACAGAAAGCAAGATGAGTTGTATGTCAAAAACTTACATGTGGGAGGGACAGCAAGCATCGGCTATTGCACTCATATGCTTCTTTGTGTCTTCCAAGTTCATTTAAGGAGCGGGCTTTCCGGAAGAGTGCTCGGATGTTCTCCTTGTCAAGACTTAAAGCCTTCTCACTGTCTTCCAGTGCCTTCTCATACAAGCCCTGCATGGAAGAGACCACCTTGAATCAGCTGAGGCACAGCAGACTAAACCCTCCTTCTGTGTGAATGCTAACATTTTATCTCTCAACAGAAAATGGGAATATAAAAGGCAGTTGGAAAGAGGTGTATTACCTCATACAAGACCAGAATACGAATACACAAAACCTTTGTTAAGTCGTGCAAGACTAAAAACACTTCGAAGTCAGTAAATGCCAGAATTGAGGCTGCTTGAGCAACTTTATCTTGACTCCCCCTCCACCTTAGGCATGTCACATTTGACAGTCTTTAATTATGTGACTGCTTGTTAATTTTTTTTTCATGGGACTCAGCCTCATTATGAACAGGATGGACCTGCTCTGGGGTTGTGCATAAAGGAAAGCTGTTATATTCCTTAGGAAAATGGAAGCTCACAGCCGTTTATAGCCAAAGTATTTCAGAATGCTTCTCCGTGTGTGTGCCGAAAGTTCCAGCGAGACCCAAAGCCTTCTCACCATCTTCCAGTGCCTCACCTGAGGAGGCAGGAGCCTCCACAGCAATGCTCAAACAGTATTCCAGAGAAATACTCAGGCAGTACCGGAAGGCACTGGATCATACTAACTCATCACCAACAAGGACCAATACCTTAGGCCTGGCCCCCTCTCCTTCACATCCTTCCTCAGGTCTCATAAGACACAGTGCAATACTGGGGAGATTCTGTGTCACCATCTTCTCCAGTGTTGGAACACGGAGCAGACAAAACCAGTTGAAACCCCTCTTCACATCTTTTCTAATTGCATGGCAATGCAATCACAACATTCTCCCTGTCCTGTTTTGGGAAGGCACTCACCATGGCAAAGTAGCAGGCAGCTCTATTGACATGCAGCTTGCACAGGAGCTCCTTTGGGATGGTCACCTCGTCGGAGGCTGCATAATCCGCCACAGTCAGACCTTCTACATACTGCACGAGCGAAAGTTTGAAATCCTTCTCTTTAAACAAATCATTGCCCTCTGCAAACAGGTTTCTCACCAGCTTCTGCAAAAAGGCCTGGGCAGCAGGGAGAGAGCAAACAGACGAAAGTGGAGCGGCTATTCAGAGACAGGAGAGGCTTACCATTCGTTTCCATATGTTTTAGCAAACTTCTTTTCCATTAAGATTATCCTGCCTCCCCATCCTCCTCTAAAACATTAGTCTCCTAGTTAGAGGAGAATAATGCAGTCAAATCTCCTTTTTTCTTGAATATTCAAGTGTCTTCTCCTTTTCCTGACAGTTGTCATTGTCAGAACCTTAGAACTTTACATTACAGACAAATTGTGAAAGACCATTCCACACTCTCCACTTTTGGTATGTAAACTAATAGCTGTACAACAGAACAAATCTTGATAACCAGTGGGTTCCCAGCTTTAGAAAACAAGTTCTTCATTACCTCATAATCTTCTTGGCTTAGGGGTAATGTGGACCTGAAAAAGAAAGGAAATGCTCATAAAACAGGCATCCATGCAAACAAGGGCTTTTGTCTAGTGATGAAATCATCTTTCTGGTCCTGTGTTGTTGACGTCAGTGAGGTACTGAACATTTCATCACTTCAAAGACAGCTGGAGCAAAGAGATCGCAATTAGGGAGTATTACGCTCGGTGATGGCCACAGTAGTGTCAAGAGATGGTCAGGTCCCAAAGGGATTTGGGACTAGAGGAATCATATTCTCAGCTATTTCCTGCACACACATGATCATCTGTAACATGCCTTCAGAGAGACAACTGAAAAAAAACATCTTTGAGGAAGTCCCATGAGAGACTGTTGTGAATACAAAAGTATTTTAAGTACATCTGGCTCTAATGAGAGACAGACTGCCACTCCAAGACCTCCTCAAATACTTTGTGAGACTAAAGACATACAGTGACAAATGCAATCACTTTCCCCCACGTTAATTTAGCCACATACCTTTAGGTTTACACCACAAAAGGAAGGGAGGCCACTTAACTCCAACTGTCTTAGCCAAGGCTGCTAGGCTATACCACAGAACTGGCAGTGCTGTGTGGATAACATCTACCCCACAACAACACTGAGACTCAGAAGAATGGACCATTCTTCAGATTAGACCAGACAAGTCATCCAGGCTTGGTCCACATATATTTAATTTTCCTCTTCAAGAAGAAAACAACAGGCTTTAGAGAAATCCTTCACACCTTTCATAGCCCTCCTCACTTCTGAAATACATCTCATCTAATCACCATCTACTCCTTAAAATGAAGTACAGGAAATGCCATGGCTTTGCAAGAAACATTCACGCTGCTCATAAAATTGGACTACCTCTTTCACATCAAAACAAGCCAACAAATGACACTGCCCCTGGTTCAGAGTTCACGATACACTCCAGAAGCATGAGCAACACCCTGTATTTCTGAATTATCGTCTTTCCAGGAATATTGAGCATTTTTATAAATGTTACCAAAATAAACCTCACAAATGCCTCTCTGAAACTGGGTTGTCAGCCCCATTCAATCTCAGACTGGGGGAAAATATCATTGCCATGCTACAGGATATAAATATGTAACATGGAAGAGTTGGCTATTTTTCTTTTTTTCCCATATTGTTGAGGCACAGATTTCAGCTACAGTAACTGCAGACTCAAAGCAGACCTTAAAAAATATCCCAAATGAATCTGATTACAATCTTGTTGGTTTGTTACTCATCATGCAACCTGGACCTGAGTCTGAGGCCTTTGCAAACTCAAATACTGGAGGGAAAAAAACTATTGTACTTTATAAGGAAGTACGTGGACTTACAACTATTACTTAAGCAATCACTTCAAGCTCTAGAAGGCCATAAGATATTCACGGAAGACTGACCTGAGCACCTATCAGGCTGGCAACTGCAAAAGAGCCCAGGTCATCTATTTCTCCTATAGGCACCATATGGGGTACCTGGCAAGTCATTTACCTTGCTTTCCCCACCTACAAAATAGAGACAGTATCTCCCTTCCCAAGAAAGGTGGGATGACCTTGTTGAAAGCACTTTGAGATCTTCATGCTGAAGATGAAGTAGAAGGTCTGAGTACTACTGGTGCTATGCTGACTATAAAGATCATCCTGGAACTGCAGTGAAGAGCAAAACCAAAAGAAATTAAAATGACAGAATTTCAAGTTTAGAGAGCTGGCAGGACAAGAAACACCCTGAAGAATGACAGTGAAAATCCTTAGGAAAAATATCTCTTTCCTACGCAGCAGACTCAAAATCAGTAAATAGGATGCACTCCCTGAAATCTTTGGTACAAAGAAAACTGCTTGCAAAGCCACAGGAAACAATGAGGTTGTCCACTTACTGAATGAACTGAAGTCCTTTCTCTATTTCTTGCTTCCTCTTCTGTCTCTCCATTATAGTTGCTGCAGAGGAAGAAGAAAAAGAAACAACACAAAATGAGTCATTTTAGGTCTTGCTGGCAATTAAGCAGCACAGCATTTTGTGTGTGCCTGAATTTACTACTAACAAAATGTTCCAGACCAGATGCCCTGAACACCGAAGTCCATGATTTATCCACACTGCAGATACAGAACAGCAAGCAGCTCAGTACCAAGTGTCTGCTTTTTCTCACATGCCACCATGAAGATACATGGGCAAAGAGGAATTACTTCAGACTGAGCTCTCTACTTAGGCTGTCAGTAAACAAAGCAATGTGAACCAACTGTTATCATGGCTGCCTTCTAGGAAAAGGGAAAGAAAAAAAATCAGCATTTCCTCTGCACTGGCAGGCATTTCAGGAATTTGTGCTAGGCCCCTCCCATGATAAGGAATTCTGACCACTATTTATCTGGGCCAGATTTAAACTGGTTTACTGCAGGACATATGAAACAAGTCATCTATATACTGTATACAGAGACATATCACAAAGAAACATGTGAAGGAAGGAGACGGAACTGCTTGCCGTGGGCCACATAAAAGGGCAGCCATGAATCTATGTAATGGGAGTTCCATGACGAAAATCAACAGGCAAGAGCAGCACAGACTCGAGAATGTTCCTACCCAGAGGGAACAGAGCCCCATCCTACAGTGTTTGAAATTGGAGTGGGCAGTGCCTGAGGATGGCTCAAGAGAGAGTTATCCTCACTTAGCCAGGGACACAAATGGGCATAATAACTTGCCTGCGTTTGACCAAATCCAGTCTGGGTCTCTGTAAGCACAGACAAATAAGTAGAATGATTGAGCCATTTTGGAATAATATCCCTTTTCTCAACTAAAATGGGTTTGAATTATACCACTAGATACATGAGCTTCATCCCCTGCAGTATGGAAGCACATCTTGGAATGGCTCCCCTAGACGTCTCCCCCAGGCCTGCCACACAAGAAAAGGATAAAGAAGGGTAAATGGCATCGCACTCTGAGGCAAAATACAGTCGCTGGCAACAGCAAATTTCCCAGTCTTGCCACCAACCAGCTGTGATCACAAGCAATACTCAGCATTTGAGGGATGGTAACTTGTGGACAAAGGTAGCAAGCACACAAGCACTGAGATAAGATGGAGCTAACAACACTGTGCCTTCCCAGTCTGGGACCACCTCTGAAGAGACCATGAGAAAAACAAAAGTAATTTCTCTAACTCTATACTACAACAGCTTTGAGAGCATTATGGCCTGGCTCCTTTTTACATTAAGACCATCCCTGTCATTTTAAAGTATCTTACAGTTACCTATGGCCCATTCAGTCTGGAATAGGGTGAAGGGACCTTTAAAGTACATGAAAATCAATCCTGACAACTCAGCAAGCCCTTATTGATCGTGCTCTGTGCCATGCAAAATGCAGAATTGTTACCTGACCTTTACCAAGAAGGAGAGTTGGGGGAAGGGGGAAAGTTAGGAGCAAGCAAAAGACCAGAAAGAAGTGGTAGCACAATGAAGCAATAGCTTGAAAGTGACACTGTGCCGTTTGTAAGTCATCAGACATTAAATCTGAGAGCAATCTGGTCCAAGCAGCAGGCAGAACATTTTAAGCGGCTGCATTTGGAACAGGATGGGCAGTGCAGCAAGAAAGTGAAAGCCAACAGACAAGGTGAGTGATGATCAGCACCTCTACAAGGGCTTTTAACAGAAGCAATGGAGAAGAGCAGGTAGACTTCAGTACAACACCAACAGAAGGCCTGGAATGATTTATAAATAGCCTGGATAATGAGCAATCAGGAAGAAAGAAGGAAATTTAGCAAGGAGACTGTGAGGTTAATATGATCACTAACACTACAGGCAGACAGGCTTGAGGGGTAGAAAAAGAGACAGAGATAAATCATTTGATATTTCTCCTTGTATGAAACTCTGCAAAGACAGAAGAAGTAAGAGAAAACAGACAAGGTGAAAGAAGCAATAGGAATCATCTCCACATAGACAGCACTGAAAGGCACAACAGAGGACAGAGCAACCACAAGCACTCCAGGAGAACTGAGGGCTATCAGAGGCAATGGTGGGGAAAAAAGCTACCATAAGAAATTACAAAAGATAAACTGGGTTGGAAGGGGAGAGGGCAAAAGAGTAAAGCTGTCTGGCTCTTGGGTGCACTAACAGGCTTGAAATATCTCAAACAGCCTCCCCTTGAACCCCATCCATATACCCTCTGCCCATGGTCCATGAGCTCCATTGCAGCTCTGGTCCAGGCATACTGCCTTGTCTGAGCTATACTGTACGTGGACAAGTCCTCAGTCCTATCTCCTGGACAAACCTTGGACCTACACTGTAGGCAGCTCGCCTCCAGTCCTGTATCTGACATCATCTCCTACTGCTGGACTCGCTGGGTGGACCCAATTCACCATCTCATCTTCTTTGGGAATGTTGAGGGACCCCTCCTATCAGCATCTTGCTCTGCCTGCACTCTTCAGATGTGGTAGGACTGTACCCCAGTTACTGAGGGCACTGCTGGTGGCTATCAGCACCTTCAGCTCCTAGCTTGTCTTCCCTGGAGGAGCAGCCCTGCTCTTGCTGCTCCCTGACATAAGCCATGCCAGAGAGAACAAAAGTCAGGGAAGCAAAGCAGCAGCCCACAGATCTGCTGAAATGGGAAGACTGTTGGTGACTGTGGGGACAAGAGTTAACACTGGCTAGTCACCACAAAGATGATGGCTGCACTCCAAAAATCCTGTGGCACACCTTCATAATTCTGTATGTCCACAAAACAGATCACCTTGAAAAGCTTCTCATATGCACAGCCTACCTCAACCTCTGCTTCTGAGCTCAACTTTTAAAACACTACTGCAGGGAGGGGAGATCAGTACCTGTTCTCACCCCAATGCTACCCTCACCCCACTGCTAAAACACCACAGGACCTGGGCATGGGTTACAACCAGAGCTGGTTACTGTTGCTTCCCCATAGAGAAGGGCATTCAAACCTTACTGACTAAAACCTGGAGTGGAGCCAAAGGACTACAGGGAAAGGCTCCAGAATGTCTCTTTCCTAGAGTTACCCAATTCTTCTTTCCTGCTGGAGCTCCCTTCTGCTTTTGTTCTCCTCACCACCATTGCCACCGCAACCAACATGCGTATCTCTATCCTTGCTTCATGTGGATGGCTGACCAAGCTGCTCCATCTCTGTTAAGTCCCACAACAATACCCCCCATTAAAAAAGCCCTCTGTGCTATGCATGCCGTTTACTCTCTGCAGTCCTACCCTCATCTTCCACAGTGAGCATTCTGGAACTGAAGACCCTCCATTGCCTTCTTTAAACATAAACCAGAAGCTTAATCACCCCTCTAGACTGTTGCTCCCTGATACAGCCCTGAATTCCCTTCCCCTTTCAAACGGGTGACCAGCTTTCTCTGCTGAAGCTCTGTCACACCTTCAAGCTTATGTCACGACTTTGCACATAAGGCTCATCCCTTCATGACAACACCCTCAAAATGCACACCACATGCTGCTGCCCTAACAACATCCTTCACCTCTCCTCAAGCAGCAGACCTATCCCCTGCTCTGCCTGCCCCACCACAGCTGGAGCCTACCATTTGCACCCCTCCATTTGCTCCTCACACCTCTTCCCTGCCACCCCACCAGCAAACTTCTGTCTTCCCTCATTGCTCCAGCCTCCTCACTGTGTCTCATTTGACCCTCAGACCAAGCCACACGCTGGTTACACCAGCAAACCCAACACACCGCCAACCACCTGTACATGCAACACTTCTGCTGCACACCATTCCACAGGTACAGCATAATTAATTTTAAGCACAGAGCCTGTTTAGCTTTTGTTTTCTCAGTCTTCTGAATATTTTCAGAAACACAGTGGAAAACGTTAAATGAAGCAGTACATCTAAGCGCCCTCCCCCCCCCCCCCCCCCCAAAATCTGTCTGTCCAGACTTGTCTGCTCAAACCACCAGCAGAGTTTTAATCCAGAGTATTTATATCCATGCTACAAAGTTCCTATCCTTTCAGTCCAGAGATGTTTGTCCTCTTTGGTCCAGCATCTAGAAAGGACTTTATTCAGAGTTTGTCAATGAGTTACAAACTACTTGCCAGACAGAAGTGCTGCAGACAGGCAAAATGGCTTTCTTGCCTTGAGAAGGAAGCACAAGCCAGTAAATACGGTGACTCAAGCACAAACTGATACGCTCTACGAGACACTATGAGATGAACCGAAAGTCTAGAATTTACCTTATCAAGGACCTGGGTGTTATTCCCAACCCTGCCAGAGCTGAATTTGTGCAAAGTCTTTCACACTATATTTCTGGGATGGCAACGAGTTCACACTTGATGTTCTTCCAGGCTTTGAGTATAACATTTCAGCCAGAAGTAAGTGCACCAAGATGCAAGTGGCAGGTTGTAGAGCTGAGACAGGAGCTCAGCCCCAGGCTGTGTGTGCTCTCCTCCAGGCAAAAGACTCCAGGATGTACTAGTCTACAACATGAGAGTCTTTCACTGGCTGCAGTTCGGCCACCTCAGTGGTGCAGCAGAATGGGTCTGCAGACTCACATCAAGCAGGGGACAAACCACACAGCCCACTACAAACATGAGCTCTACTTGCTCCTGCAGCTGTTCTCTGCCAAGCCCCACTGCCTGGCCTTGAACACTTCTCACAGCCATCAGCTCTGAGTCCCCACCACCACAGTGTGCCCACTGGGTCCGACAACCCTGCCCGTCCACACACAGGCCACCCCAAAGCACCTCCGTGGCCACTCTCCCACACCGCAGCACGCCACTCTTGCTCCACAGCACTCTCAGGGCAGCTGATGCAGGTGCCACCAGCTTCACCCAGCGATACTTCCAGTGAATGCAGGGTGAGGTGGTGACAAACCCCTCACCCCCAGCTGAAAATAATACCGAAAGTACTGCAGGCCACCCTTCCTCCTGCCCCAGCCCACTGGGCCCTGCAGCGTGAGGAGAGCGTGGTGGAGTGACGCTGCCCACCCCTCGGCCCCTTGATCTTGGTTTCGTGCCCACCTCGTTTGAAAATTAAATCCCGGCGCTGGCTCCCACACGGGTGTAGCGGGAAAACCCGCTCGCCTCCTCCCCCCACCCCCAGCACTAGGCCGCCGATCCCCGGCCTTGCCTAGCGGCCGCCGCCACCAAACGCACCACCTCGCCCGGCCGGGGCGGAGAGGGTCCGGCGGCGCCCTCCCGCACCCACCGCGACTCGGCCAGGCGCCGGCACCCCGGCATCCCCACCACCCCGGCTCTGCTGGGAGGGGTCTCCCGCGGCAGGAGATACACAGGCTTCCCCAGGAAAAGGAAAACAAACCGAAACGTACTCTTCCTCCTTCCCCACCCCCCATCCGCTTAAATAAAAATCACACATTTCCAGGAGCCTGGGAGGTGGCTTTAAGATTAAAAAAATCCAAAGATGACCTCCCGTGCCACCCGGAAACTGAATAAAGCATTAAAGAACTGGGGGGGGAGAGAAGGAAAATAAAATATCCCACAACCTTATTTGATAAACTTTACAAGCCCCAAAGGAAGGGTTGCATCTGAAAAGCTATTTCACAAGAGCTTCTCTGCTGCTTCATGGGGTTTATACCAAACAAGAGGGGGAAACTGCAGCCTAAATAAAGACGTGAACACAGCACTCAAACCGACAAACCACAAACAGGCACAGACGCAATTAATACCAAGTTTTTCATATAAACCCAGGGGCTTTTCCCCCAGCTATCCACTTTTAGACTAGTGCCACATTTTTTTCCAGGGGGTGGGATTAAGATCTCTGACAGTTATTTTTTTGCAAACCCCACATTTTTGGCGGAAGAGAGGGTTTGCTTCAAAATCTCACCCATATTATTTTTCTTTTTTTTTTTTCGAATTTGCAATTACACAACGTTTCATCCATGCAGCTATTTGAAACCTTTACTTTCCAATGAAGCAACATCCAGATTTTCTCGTTTCTCAAGTCCACCCCTTTCTACATACACAAACACATCCACACACAAGAGAACTGGTTTAAGACAAAAATAATCCCCCCAAAATAATAATAAAGGACTCACCTCTCCTTGGGTTTTCCCCCCCACACTATGTATAAACTTTCCGTGATAAATGGTATTGTATTACTAGAGATATTATTAATGTATTATTACTAGAAGTAATAATAATAGTAAGTGCTATTTAATTACAGAAGGCAGCATTCTGCTTCTGGATCGGCTGCCCCTGCAGCTCCCTCCATGTGCCTCCTGATCTCTTTACTTTCATTTCCAGGTCTCGCTCTCGCTCGCTCGCTCTCAGCTGCACCAGCAAGAGAAAATGCCTCCCTGCATATCCTCTGGGCCCTAGAGGCTCCCGCTTTCATTACAAAAATTCACAGATTCAGCCCTTGTGGTTGGTTTTGAGATTCTTTAAGGTGAATTAGGCTTTAAAAAGGTATATTAAAAAAAATAAAAATACAAAAATGAAAGTGTTTAAGCAGTCGAGGCTCCGTTCTTAATTTTAATGCGACATTTTTCTTCTTCCTGTTGTCTTTGCTGATGTACAATATACACCCCAGGAAAAAGCAAAGCTGCCTCTGCAGAGGGATTGCATGCATGTGAAGCACAGCAATGAACTGAATTACAAGACACCCCCCTCCCCATGGGATTATAACATACGTGAAGCAGTGACCCTGCTGCCCACCCATATATGTTTGCTGGAAGGTGGCCAGAGCTATCACTTATGGCAGAGCAATTATCTGTTCCAGCCAGACCTTATGTATTCCACCCCACGCTGCTGAGGGGGTCCCTGTAAATAAGATCTTCTGCAAACATAAATCTTTAGGTGGAAAGGAATATGCAGCGTGTGTGTGTGCATATAACATTTTTATTACATACCACTGTGTATTATACAATACACGTATATGATATATATGTATATGCATATGGATTTTTATATCTGTGTTTACATATATGAGTTTAGGCACTTCTTTGAACCAGATTTTTACCTTGTTTTCATCCCAAATCCCTCAATATTTGCAGAAAGTTCACTGAATCCCCACAGCAGCCCATGCCAGCAGAGCCCCAGGAATGAGCTGCTGATGGGAAGTGGGGACCCAGCAGCACATTGTTGTGTCATGGGGTATGGTAGTGAAGACAGACATCCACTGATGGCCTTAGACCAGGATTCATCCATCCCTGCCCAGCTGCACTACTATTAACTTCAAAAAAACCTCTGAAACAAGTTTCATGGGGGTTTTAGCTTCCCTGGTAGGATAGGTTATTCTCTCCCTAAAGGGTTCTGTCTACTGTTAGGTCTATCATCTCCAAACTGACACTGGTTTAAATTATTACCCCTTTTCCAATGTAATCAGTGACATGTTTACTCCTCGGCATCCTGCTTCTTGTATTTACAGTGACCCAAGAGAGTGTTGCTTTGTGCTATGCAGCTAAGCAATGCCAACAAGATTCAGAGGCAGGTAGAAGATATCATCTGAAAGCGTACTAAACTTGTTTAATATTTTAAAAGTTGATCAGAAAAGAGAAGGCTATTATACTGAGTAGGACTGTCTTCTGTCAGCTCTGTCAACACAATTAAAAGATAATTTATGAATTATATTATGAATATACATTATTGCATAATGTACCATATGACACTGGAGAGCACTGTCTTCTGCTCTTCACAATATATAATCACATTGCTTTTATTTTTTAGATATTATGATCCAAAGATTGATTGACACAAGCAACCGTTGTGTTACAATAACCTTGTTCTGACATGAGAAAAAACACAGAAAACTTTTGTTCATTAAAAACTGACAGTACATGTTTTTCAGATTGCGCTAAATTCCAATTTAGGCAATAAAGATCTGCCTACCAAGACACACCCTGTGACATGAATTACATATAATGAATAAAATCATAGAATGGCTTTGTTTGGAAGGGACCTTAAAGCTCACCCAGTTCCACCCCCTGCCACAGACAGGGACACCTTCTACTAGACCAGGTTGCTCCAAGCCCCATCCAACCTGGCCTTGAACACTGCCAGGGATGGGGCAGCCACAGCTTCTCGGGGCAAGCTGTGCCAGTGCCTCACCACCCTCATAGTAAAGAATTTCTTCCTAATATTCAATCTCAGTCTCCCCTGTTTCAGCTAAAAGCCATTCCCACTTGTCCTGTCACTACCTGCCCTTGTAAAAAGTCCCTCTCCAGATTTCTTGCAGGTGCCCTTTAGCTACTGGAAGGCTGCTGTTAGGTCTCCCCTGAGCCCTCCCTTCTCCAGGCTGAACAAGCTGAACAATGAGTAGAGTCTAAGCAAGCTGGGCCTCTGCTGTAGAAGCTGCTGAGCAAAATATACATGAAATGGTGGGCCCTGTCAAGGGGTGTCTTTGGACCAGGAAAAGTAAACATGGGTGAGACCTGATATACCCCAGACCACATGGGGAGGGCAGCCTCACAGAGCCCTTATGTACCAAATGATTCACAGAGCCCAAGACACCTACAACTCTGCACACCTCTGAAAGGCGAGACATCACAGCTGGGGGAAAGAAGAGGGCTTAGGAGTTGCTGGGAAAAAGAGGAGCAAGCCAAAAGTCTACACACAATTAAGAGTTATACTGGAAAAAGCAGTAGTGTTTAATTCAAGAGCATTCATTTACAAAACTGCATTTCCTAATTCAATGTCATGTTATGCTTCCCTCCAGTCCTATATCCTTTGCCCTGTAAGACTGAGAGATGTCCTGCAAGGCCATGGTCCAGCACATACGGCTCCTCTCATGAAACATCTTTCCTCAGTGGTTAGCACAAAGATTTTCACCATTTGCAAGAGTGGTTATTGAGGTCTTGTGTGTGGGAAGTCAGCAGAGCCAGAACACCACCAATCCCTGCTACAAAATACTCTATCATAAAAATTACTTCGATTTGTAAAGCTATTCCTGTAAGGAGAATAAATGTATGGATCTATGCTACACTAGCACAGCACAGCTTCATTCAAATTCCAACTGCATCCACAGTTAAAGACTTTATTCTCGCCCCTCCAGCCCATGTTAGTATTAGTATTTGGGAGAACAACAGAGAAGGGAATCAGATATATTTTATATGATTCTGTTTATTGATAAATATTGTGAAGAGCTAATAACAAATGCCAAATTCCTTGCTTATATTTTCAACGTTCAAGCTCCTTCTTGAGGTTAGACTCATTTATTCCCTTATCTGCTCTGAGTTTTCTCGCAGCTTTATGCTTCTCACATACAGCCATAATCTAGTCCTCGTCTTCTTGGTTTTCTTCAGTTGCAAGAGAAACTCCTCTTATTATTTCTGAGCTAAATTTTGTTCAGGTTTTCCATCTGGTTGCTGTACCAACTTATGGCTTTTATTCTCTCAGCTGTCATGCTTCATAAAGAAACTTCATTGCTTTTTGTATTCCCCTTGAACAAAGGTGGTCTGTCATGCCATTCAACCTAATGCTGTCTCCCACGTCACTCAGCATTGCCAATTACTGACAATCTTGTGTTGGGTCCATATAAGCATTTGATATCATTTCTTAAAACTACAGTTTGGAGAATTGTGAGAGAATAAAAATGCCTCTTGTAACGTCTTGGGACTAAATGGCAGAATAATTCCAGGCTATTACTGACCTCAATACCGATCTCACCAGGTATCTGTACTTGTCACATGAAATGTACCTGTATCAGTGCCTGTAGATTGAAACTCAGAGAAGGGATTGCCTCAAGAGGACCTGTGCAATCACACTGCAGTAGGAAGGTTTATACACAGCTCACCTTGTCCCACCAGATGTACTTTTATCTCTACACTCGAGAAGAAAATGTCACACACAACATACACACCAAGCGGTCAAGCAAACCGGTGCTTTTTGCATCCTGAAGTAGGAATGACTGCGCACTACCGGATGAAACGCTTTCCTTAGGGAAAAGGCTCGACAGTAACACCTAAGTATGAGATCTGCAGAGACAGTATCTAAATAAGGCTTCACAGGAAAAGGCACTCGTATCTCATCTGTGGGTATCTTGTAAGCCTTACAGAGCAACTCGGAGCTCCTCTAGCCACATCCTCCCTCAGCCACTGCTGTGAAAGAGGCCTGACCACACACCCCAGATCCACTCGGTCCTCCGACGCCGGTGGCACGGCTGCCTCGGAGCCCAAGCGGCAGGAGCAGTGTTGGCCGAGCGCAGGGACAAGGGCCGGTGTCACACGGACTAGCTCGAGCCGCAGAACACAGGTACAACAGCCAAACCCCGGTCGCCCCCCGGCACAGTGACTCCGCGCGAGGCATGCCGGATACTCCCCTCCTCCAGGACTACACATCCCGGCGTGCCCCACGGCTGACGCCGCCGCGCAGGCCGCGTAGCCCCGCCCACACGCAGCCGGCCAGCCGGCTGCGGCACGCCGGCCGTCAGCACCCAGCGCGGGGCCGGGGGAGGGCTGTGACGTCACGCCGCACAGCCAATCCAGCAGCTGAGAGCAGAACTGCCGGCGTTCAAATCCTCCGCCTCCGCCACCCGCCCCTCACCCATCGTCCCCGGCGGCAGCGGCGGCGTGAGCGTTTGTGCCGGCGACACTCTACCGCCCTTCCCGGCTGGGCGGCAGCCGCATCGTTAGGTGAGGCGGCAGCCGCCTGCCGCCGCGGGGATGGGGGGCATCGGTGCCGCGGCCCGGGGCGGCGGGGTCCGTTAATGGAGGCTGTCGGGGTGGGGCAGCGTGGCTGGCACTCGGCAGCGTTATCGGCGGAAATGGGGAACCCTCAGCCGTCACCGGGGCTCGCTGCGCTGGAGACCGGTCCAGGGCCGGCTGGAGGGTAACCTTGGGCTGTCACCTAGCGCTCCTGGGTGGCCGGGGAGCAGGGCAGGCCTCCGCCTAGGGTAGCGCAGCAGGTTGCCGCTGTGTGGTCTGTTGGCGTGGATAAAGCGTTGTAATTAAAGCAATTCCCGTTTTGGTTTATTTTTTTTAGATCACCGGGCAACATACAGTTTCATAGATTCTTTAAGTAACAAGAAAACATCTCTCCAGGTGTTTCCAGGCTGTGGGTGTAGTTGCTAAATGTACTAACTCTTCAGTTTTTATTATGATCTCTTTAAAGCTTTTTCTCTGGAAGACGTAGCAGTTCAAGAGACTTCTGGTAGGTTGACAATTGGGTGTGGTTGGTGTGCTTGCAATAAAACGTGCTTCAGGATGTGATGATGAATTTGTATGTTGAAATTGGGCAGTAGCCTGTGTGTAAGTTGAAGAAAGTAAAAGGGGATTTAAGAGAAAGAGAAGCAAAGGGTGTGAGTACACCTGTAGAGTATTGAAGAGCATCAAAGTAGAACAGAACTAATTTTTTAAGCAGTAGAGTGATGAGGTATTTAAAAGTAAAGCTAATAATTGAGCTAGGTGAATAGTCTGAATTCTTTGGATCCTAGCTTTTGTTCCTGTTTGGTAAAGCCTTCATGGGTGACAGGATGTCCTCTTTATTCCTTCTTGGTGTTGGATTGGCAGATGTTAGAAATGTCCATCAGTCTGGTGTCTGTGTGGTAAGAGTGGAGTAAGTTGTGTGAGCATCTTTCTACTGGCAGCACTTACCTGACATGACAGTCATCCTAGAAAAGTGATGTTGATAACCTTAGAGATCTTTTTCACAGCTTCAAAAGCAAAACAGAAGTTAATGAAAGCTGGAGGGAAGTTGTGCTCTGTGAAGCTGAAGGCTTTGCATCTAGGTATCAGGAGGAGAGCATGAATATGCAGCTTCTGTTTAGGGGGTGTTTTAAAATCAGCACTGTTGAGCTCAAAGAGCTGCAAGGGTGTGGGGCCATTTCTAAGTCGGACAGAATGGACAGGAACCAGTTTTCTGTTGTAGGAATGAACCTTCATCCCTTCTGATGCCTGAAATCTGTTTTATAAATATGTTGCTTCTAAGCACAGCAGAGGTGCTGGGATAAGAAACATGCTGTGCTTATCCTGCTGAATGAATGGAGGCTGGTTACTTTATGCAGTGATTGATATTCATCAAATAATGGTATGCAGATTCTACTAGGCAAGGCTAGCAAAACTTGCTTCAAGGCAAAATATTTGCTTATCCTTCATCAGTGTAAGACCATTCTGCTTAATGTGTGATGATTCATGTATGGGATATCGGCAAAGAAAGAGAGCCCACAAACCTGGGAGAGTTTTGGATGCAACACATAATGCTTTCAGCAACACAGCAGTTCTAGAACTGTGCTGACAAGGGCAGTACTGGGGACATCACTGGAAAATAAAACCAGTTGTTTTCACTCTGGCTTGCTGTGGAGGACAGGGCAGATGTGCAGCAGGTGTAACTAAAGATTGGGATTTGGGGAGGGAGGAATAGTATAATGGCAAAAGTATTGCCCAGAGGAATGTCTTAATGTGGCCTTAACTCATAGTTTTAGCTACTGATTATTTATGAAGTATTACAACTCCGTCACAAACCAAGTCCTGTCAGTACTGGAAGAGTCAACACCATCTGACTGGCTTTGGAATATTAATCTAGCCTACCTAGCTGTGATAAGCAAGCTATGGGGAAAATGCTAATGATTATGGATTGTAGTTTGCTTTCTGATGTTGACAGTTTCTTTGAATTGACAGCTCAACACTTGGAAAAGCAGAAAAATGGCATCAGAAGACATCACTAAGCTTGTGGAGTCACTTGCCAAAACGAAAGTGGGTGGTGGACAGTTGAGCTTCAAAGGCCAGAGCCTTAAACTCAATACAGCTGAAGATGGTAAGAGAAAGTACCCTTGTGTCTGGGAAGTGTCTCCCTGAAATTCTAAAGTCTTGTGGGAAACTGCCTGCTAATTCTGCAGGGGCAAGTTGTTGTATTAGCTGTGATGCAGGGGTCATTCAGCTACAGCTGCTTCTGATAGAGATGCTTCCTTCCCTTGTGCCCTGGTAGTGCTACAGATGGTAGAATTGTGGTTTTACCATCCCTGGTGTATAATTCTTGTTTCCTTGGTGTTCTCTCCAAGTCCTTTTGGCAGTCACTGGGCATTAGAAGTCACTACTTTCAAAAACAATAAGCAAGTGAATGACAGCTTACTTACTGACAAGTATATGCCTTAAAGACCTGCACAGAAGGAATGGCTGACAGTCTATTGCAATGGTCCAGTGTCTTCCCAAATTGTGATTAATTTGTTAGACTCCTGACACTTTTTTCCTGGATTTTCTCTTGCTGGTATATATTTCTCAATTAAAAATGTCTTCCAGTAGCTGCTAATGTAGCAAATACCTGGAGAATATGTATATATTTAGATCAACATTTCTGCCACACCAAGAAACAGCATGTTCTTCAGAAAGGTTTTGTGTAGTGCATACTTCTACTGATTCCAGAGGTGATGCTTTTTTTTGTATGCTATTTTAGTAGTGCAAAGCCACTGAACTATGGCTAAAGGCTTTGGAATGTCAGAATAACTGACAGGAAAGGGTCTGTAGCCTGCTGCTGTGTCTTGCATAGGATTCCTGTGAAGGTAAATTGCTCCACCCTGACATGTTTGCTCAACAGGCATCTACTTTTACCAGTCAGTGGGAACTTCTTCCCTGTGATGTGGCACCAGTTCCCATCAGCTTCTATCTTAGTCCTTACATCCTTGTAGTCACATGCACTCTAGCTCCTAAACCATCTACTGAACAGCAGAGGAATCTTTCTTGGGAAGTCAGGAAACTTACTCTTGCAAATAGGAGGATGACTGTCTGAGAATAAAACTAGAAATAAAGTATGAAAAGGCAGGATGAGGAATGGAGAATGTTCTCTTTAGTGACCTGATGCTTTAGGTCTGTTCCCATTGCTGTTTCAGGATTCTTTTAAATACTGTTCAGCTGTTTTCCATAAGGGTAGAGTTGAGTGAGTATTTCTGCATCAAAGTGTTACTGTGGTACCCAAGGTGATAGCTGAAAGGCCTACTAGACTATCTGCTTTTTGCAGCTGAAGGAGTTATCAAGCAAATTGAGGAGTTTGATGGCCTCGAGGCATTGCGCCTGGAAGGCAACACAGTGGGTGTGGAGGCAGCAAAGGTCATTGCCAAAGCCTTGGAGAAGAAATCGGAGCTCAAGGTGAGATCCTCAAGTGGGGGCTAATTGAGGGGGAAGTAATGTAGAAATACTGAAGGCCTAGCTATGCTTTTTCTCCAGTAGCCTGTCTTGAGTAAGGCCCAGAACTTGCTTGGTGGTTCTTCCGTTAGGAAGAACAACCAGATGAAAATATGGCAGAACACGGGGACTTCAGGATAATGGGAACACTTTCTGCATTCCTAACTGTTCCTATTCAGTGAGCTTCCAATTTTAAAGCTGGAAGGCTGTGCAAGGAAGAGCCTCACTGCAGAGGCAGGATCTGTGATCAAATGACTGACAACAAAACTTAAGTTCTAATGGAAAAGCGGGGTCATACAATCTTAGGAATGATCAGATTGTCTGAAACATAAGTCTTCAGGGAATGCCTGAATTGGGAAAATATAATGAAGTGCACCATGAGGCTTTTGTGTTCCAGGTACAGTTTCTCTGCTGTGTTCTAGCCTAATGCTAGGCGCTGGAACAATTTGTCCAAAAAAGTGTTGAATGCTCCATCCCTGGCAGTGTTAAAAGCCAGGTAGGACTGAGTCTTAGCGTGTAGTGTCCCTGCCTATGGCAGGGAGGTTGGAACTAGGTGATCTTAAGGTCCTTTCCAACCCCTACTATTCTGATTCTATAATGCTGTGCTGCTAGAGGCTCTGTCCTTCGCAGGAGAGAAGTAGGAAACACCGATTCACATTAATCATCCAAGTGTGGCTTTTCAAGCAAATTCAGATTTTTGAGCTTCATACCTTAGCAAAATCTGCATTCTTAAGGTAACCTTCAGTTTCCTGCTGCTTTTTTTTTTCCTGTGGTAATCATCTCAGCAGAAAAGCATTCCAGCTTGAATTAAAAGCAAGAATTCTTATATAGTGTTAATTTATAATGTGCTTTTCAGTGGGTTTATGTCCTTACAGGTGAAGTAATTGTAACATTGGTTGTTTTAGCTCTTTAATACAAACAAATGACAAGCCCAAGGGAAGGCATATACAGTGTTAAGATGTCCCAGTGATGTAATGCAGCTTGTATGTGTAAACCTCTGTATAACTAGTGATTGTCCTAAATATTTTAATCGTTTCTACCTGTATGTTTATTATTTTAGAGGTGCCATTGGAGTGACATGTTCACAGGGAGACTAAGGTCTGAGATCCCTCCTGCTTTGGTAAGTAAAAACTAGATCTGAGACTGCTGCCTAATAACTTTTTTCACCTGTAATGCTTTTTGTGGGAGTATATTTTTTCAGCAGAGCTGATCTTTATGCTGATAACACTGAGTGTCTCACTAGATGAATTACTCCTATTTTTTGCTCCCTCTGTACAAGGTGGAAAAGTGTTAATGAAAGGTCAAATGCAAGTCCATGCTAGTGAAGGAGCTTGTCACTTGGGAAAATATCCTTGTGATAGAACAGGAGTTAAGCTTTCTAAAGCATGTGGCCATTTCTTCCAAGAGCATTACGGAGCTCCCTGCCTCCTTGAGTCCTGTGAAACAAAAAATGATAAACTCAACAGAATGGAAACAGTATTTCTTCTAGCAGTGTAGAGGGGGAAAATCACTTTGAAAGATGTGTTTGACCTAAAGGAGTGGGAGAACTTCTTGGTAACTTCCTTATGATTATCTTCAGCTTAATTTGCACAACTTCTTCTCTGGCTTTAGCTGTAAAGTTTTATTTCCCTGTGCAGTTTTGCCGAAAGACGTCACAGTGGAAATTTTTTGCAGCATCCCTGTCATACCTAGCCACTGCAGTGATGCTATCACTAAGAGTCGATCCACTCCCACCCACTGCCATCTGTTTCCTTGCAGATTGCTTTAGGGGATGCACTCATTGCTGCTGGAGCCCAGCTGGTGGAGCTGGACCTGAGTGACAATGCCTTTGGGCCAGATGGAGTGCGTGGCTTTGAGGCACTGCTGAAAAGCCCTGCATGCTACACCTTACGAGAGCTCAAGCTCAACAACTGTGGCATGGGCATTGGTGGTGGCAAGGTAAGGATTCCCTACTTTTTGGGAATGAGGTTGGAGCCAGGACTTGGCTTCATACTGCCCTGCACAGAATCACAGAATGCTTGAGGTTGGAAGGGATCTTTGGTAATTGTCTAGTTCAACTCCCCTGCTCAGGGCAACTTGACCAGGCTGCTGAGGGATGTCTAGTCAGGTTTTGATTATCTCAAAGGATGGAGAATTTTGATAAGCTCTGTGGATAGTCTATCCCAGGGTTTAAAAAACCCCAAACCACTTTTTTGTGGGTTTTGAATGGAATTTTCTCTGCATCAGTTTGTGTACATTTGTCTGGCTTTCCCTTTAGGCCACCTTATCTTGTGAATAACGTCCTGTTACTCTGCCTGTTCTTACACATGGATAAGATCTCCCCCAGAGCCTTTTCTTCTCCAGTTTTAATTCCATCTCTTAGCACTCTCCCAGTATGTAAAATTCTTCAATTTCTTAATCATCCTCAGGACCCTTTGCTGCACTCACCCAAGCATGTTCCTGTAGGAGCCTGATGCAAGGAGTACTTGGATGCATTTCAGAGGGCAGAGCAGAGACTTCCCTTGACCTGATGACAATATTTTTCCTTAAGGCCCAGTAGATTTTCTCCTCTGCAAGCGTATCTTGCTAGCCTGCATTCAACTTCTTATCTACTAGGACCCTTAAGTTCTTCCCTGTCAAGTTGTTGTACCCCCAGCTTATGCTGGTTTATGGTGTTATTCCTCCCCATTTGCAGGACTTCCCATTTCCTTTTAAACTCAAGATTGTTGTTTGCCCCTTTCTTCGGTCTCCAGATCTCTTCCTTCTACATGCTTTCCTGGATAAATTTCTGAACTGTGGAAAGCTCATCTATTTTTATCGACCATAGGAAAAAGTGGTTGTTTTCTTTTTATCCTAAAGATTAGTTTCCCTGTCAAGGGGGCTAGTAGACTTGGATTTGAGAATACAGTGTTACCAACCCTAGCGCTGAAGGGATGCCTGTTGGAAGCCACAGAAAACTGGGACTGCTATCATTAAGATCTATATGTTTACCTGTTTAAGAATCAAATGTTCTTAGTGGGGTCACTGTCTTCTAGTTTTGCAAAGTTATTGCATCTTACTGAAGACTGTACTGCGAAAGTGTTGTAGTTAGACAGTTTTATTGTATGCCCTATTATATGTAGATCAGGTACATAACAGTGGTGACAAAAGTGTTTCTTGAGAGCTGAGTCCTCAAAACACGTTTGGATTCCTTCAGAATGGGATGCTGAGGTAGTATAAACTACTTGTTTTATCTTTAGATATTGGCAGGTGCTCTGAAGGAGTGTCACAGGAAATCAAGTACCCAGGGCAAGCCTCTTGCTTTGAAAATATTTGTGGCTGGCAGAAATCGTCTGGAGAATGATGGTGCCACTGCTCTGGCTGAAGCTTTTGGGGTAAGTACCAAACCAGAGCTTCTTAACAGCAAATAGGAGCAAGGTGTGCTTAAGGGCTAATGTTAAAGGTAATGTACACAAAGCTTGCTTCAGCTTTGACACAGTGGCTGGTTGTTTCACTAAAGTAGCAATGTTGCTTGCTGAAACTGGAGTCTTCAACAAGTGCTGGTAGAATTAATGACTGAATGTTTCTGTGACCCAAGTTTCCAAACACACGATTAGTGGCTGTGTAAAGCAGTTACTTGAGGGAGAAATAGGTATCTCTTGAGTAATTTAATAATAGCCCTATTCCTTCTCCCTCTGTGCTAATGGAGTTTATCTGGGGTTAGGTGAACCAGCTGACCTCTTGAGTGCTTTTTTTGCCTAGTTGCTCAATCATCTGGCAAAATTAACCTAGTATTTTCACTAGCATCCTCCTTTAAGGTCTCTAAATGCTTCCTTAGCTTTTTCTTGGTGTCACTGGCCAATTTGCCTGTTATTGGGGGAAGAGAATTCATTGTAGTTGTGGGCACCTAATACCTTCTTTCCTCCATTGGTGCTAAAAGTGATTTCTGAATTGTAATGCATATTGTCAGATATATTAATGATATTGCAAGTTATAGGTTGTTTTAGTTCTTTTCTTTTTTGTAAAGAGCTGTCTGGATGTGACTGACTACCCAGTAATTATGGCAAAAAGATTACCTAGATACATATGCATAAGTGATTTGTAAGGAATTCATTATTATGTTTTGTGACATGCTGTTTAGACCATAAACAGTGTTCATACTGATTTTCTTACGGGTTTGCTTCTGCAGTCAAGGTAAAATGTAGATCTTAATTAGAAAAATACTGTATCCAGTGGTGCTGCTTGGTCTGTTCAGTATTATTGAACAAAGGGTGAAGAGCTCTTGTCTTAAGGTATCTAGAGCAGGCGTGCCAGGAGGATGCCACTTGTGAATCTTAAAATCAAGGCTTTGTGTTAATATGACACTTGTTATGAGCTTGCAGTTTCACTTAAATTTGTGACATAATTGCTGGTAAATAATACTCTGTAGAAGAACTGAGTTCTGAGTTGGAAGAAAACAACTTTCAGCAAATCCTAAAGAGTGGAGCTCTACTCCTGAGTTGAAATATGTCTCCTGACAAGTTTTTTCATATACAATCCTTTCCCAGATCATTGGGACCCTAGAAGAGGTCCATATGCCACAGAATGGAATTAACCATCCTGGCATCACAGCACTGGCCCAGGCCTTTGCCATCAACCCACTGCTTAAGGTTATAAACTTGAATGACAACACCTTCACAGAGAAAGGAGCTGTGGCCATGGCAGAGGTGAGTTGTCCTAAGCAGTGGCTTTGGGTTTGTTTCTCCAAATATGGCTAGCCTTAGCACCTCTGGGTGGTGGAGCCAGATGCTGTGCTGTGTTGGGAAAGATGACCTTCCAGGAGTGATAGGACATTTACTTACTTGCGTGTCTGTACTTTCAAATTTGTGCTGTCATGCAGACTCTGAAGCTACTTCGGCAGATTGAAGCAATCAACTTTGGAGACTGCCTGGTGCGTTCGAAGGGTGCTGTTGCTATTGCTGATGCTGTTAAAGAAGGGCTTCATAAATTAAAGGTATTATAGTCTTGCTGTTCAGCTTTGAATCTCTTCAGAAGATGCCTCTTTCTGTGTCTTACTTCCATTTTCCTACCACTACTGATTATTTTAAAGTGGGATTTACTTCAGTGCAGGCTCTGTGCTTACAACTCAAAAGCAATAAGCTGTAGTGTAAATCAGTGGCATCATCTCATCCAGCTAAGCCTATTCTACATGGAGTTGTACCAGTGACTCGGCTTGATGTTTTTAAAGCTCTTGATTCAACTCGGAAAGTTGCTGTTCAAGAAATCTAATAACGGAAGTATCTGCTTTTTTAGAACCTCTCAGAAGGTCTTGAGTTAGGATTGAGATGTTACTTTTCATGAACAGCTTCAGCATTTCAAAGCTCACGCAGTTAATGCTTTTTCTTTGTTAGGACATGTATCAAAGATCCAAATATTTTTAGATTTTTTGGCAATACCAGAGCCTCCTACATCAGTATTTTCATTTGACAACATTCTAGACAAGCCTAAATCCATTCAGTAATGTAAGTAAGCCAGGATCTCTAGAAACACCTGCCATGGGTCACAACTGCACCAGGACAGATGCTGAACACACAATTCCTTATCTTGCAGGCTTAGTCAAAGACAAAATTTCAGCTAAGTGCTAATATTTATTTACATATATGAATGTGGTACAGAAAGAAGTAGGTACTTTGTGTTACATCACTTGTGCAGGCTTCTCTTGGTTATGGAACTGGTCTGAATCTCCCAGGAAAACTTAACTAAGGATTCTACTGGGAGTATTGAGATGAACTGCTAGAAGTTAAATCATGTTTTCCAGAGGAGAAGTGGTTAAGGGAGGGCAGCATGAAGCAATCATAGCTGATTCATTCTGTTCAAGGACTGCTTCCCTTTTGCTGTTAATATTAAATCCCCTCTTTGCGAAGGATCGAGCGCAGTGTGGAATGGTGGGGGATGGTGTCTAGCTGCTGGATAACTTTATTCTTATTAGTCTGTGCATACTGTTTCTCTTCTGGCTGTGTTTATCAGTAGTAGTACCACTTACAGTTTCTTTTGAAGTCTAACCTGTGTCCAAAAGCAAATGTGCATTCCACTTTGTATAGTATTTACCTTTCTTCAGTAAGACTTACTGATGTGCGAGTTTTGGAATGCTCTCATGACCCTTGAATAAGTGAAGATTGCCAGTCAGCTAGTTGCTAAGGACTGAAATGCCTACCTTTTAGGTGATCAGTCAGAATAGTGTAGTCTCTGTGGCTATTTTAGTGGAGTAGTTACCTTCAGTAGTGCTACTTTTAACAATAGTCTGTATCAAAATGCCCTTTTTAGGTATATGAAGTAGGGGGTATGTCAGGTATTTCCAATTAAAAATACTTTTTTTACTAAGATTGTGTTCAAATAAGTCTTTCCAGAGCTCTTGTGAGTACATGAAGCTTATGGGGATGATAGATGTTAAGAATTCTGCAAACATCATGGAACAGTGGGTTGGAAGGGACCTTAAAGCTCATCTAGTTCCACACCCCCCCCCCCCCCCGCTTATGGGCAGGGACACCTTCTACTAGACCAGGTTGCACAAAGCCCTATCCAGCCTGACTTTAAACAAGTCCAGGGATAGAGCAGCTTCTCTGGGCAACCTGTTGCAGTCTCATCACCCTCATAGTACAAAGCTTCTTCCTAATAACTAAATATACCCCTTTCAGTTTAAAGCTATTACTGATTCTCTTATCAATGTCCTTTTGCTTCATAGGAACTGAATTTGTCCTTCTGTGAGATCAAACGAGATGCTGCTCTGACAGTTGCTGAGGCTGTTGAAGATAAGACAGAGTTGGAGAAATTGGATCTCAATGGTATGCAAGTTTGCTGGATCAAAGTATGTCTAGTCTGATCCTAATGAGAAACTACTAGGAAGAATATTGACAGTATCACACAATCTAGCCTTACAATTGTCAGCATTTAAGAAATGGAAATCTGAGAGTTGCTGAACTTGGATGACTTTACAGGAAGTAAAAATTAGGGGCTTGGCTTGTCTCCAACTGTTGTGTAATGCTGCTGAAATGGGTTTAACATCTTTGATTCTCATAACAGAAGTCTGCCTTGCTGCCTGTAAGGTATTGTGTAGGATAATGGCTCAATTTCAGAAATGAGACAAGAATACACAGCAAGTCCTCAAGGACAAACTTATGTGTGTCTGTTAAGTCTACTCTCTTTTATCAACCTAGGTAACTGCCTGGGAGAAGAGGGATGTGAGCAACTCCATGAGATTCTTGAAGGCTTCAATATGGGAACTGTGCTGGGATCTTTGAGGTAGGCAAGATACCAGAGTTTAGATTGGAAATTTTATGTAAATTGCTATAAACACTTTCATTCACCTATCAGTTTTAAGACAAAAACTGTAACATTCCAGATGGATGTTGGACAGAGCATGAAGTGTGGAGCACAATCAAGGGATTCCATAAGTAGGCTAAACCTTGTGTCTTGTTTTAATTGATGGACTTGGTATTGACTGCATTTCTTGCTCTTTGCTTGCCATTGTCAACTGGGTGACTGAAGCCTGAGTCTTCTCAGTCTGTAGCTGGATATGTACCACCTGCAGTATATCTTGCAGGGGAGGCTGCTTTTTTTTGCTCTTGAAAAGGTGCTTTGAGTTCCAGTGTACAGGAATTGCAAGTGTGTAATGTAACATGTAACTCTCAAACCTTAGTGATGATGAAGGGGAGGAGGAAGATGATGAAGAGGAGGAGGAGGAGGAAGATGAAGAGGAAGAGGAAGAAGAACAGCAACAGCTGAAGGAGAGAGGACAGGGAGAACAGGAGTCACTCACTCCTAAGAAGATAATTGATTCACAGGTAAGCTTGCTTCCAAATGCATTCCTGTTTCTTCAGCTGGAGGAAATTAAAGGAGGAAGTGTGATCTGGAGTGAATCTGAACTTGGAGTGCTGGGAGGTGTTAGTGTTCCTGTGTGGACTGCCAATGTAGTAACAGGGAGATAACATAAAGGCAGTAGGTGAATTGGAAACATGCTTTGTTAAAGTGAACCATGTGCACCTGTGCATGGAGGGAAAGGCTGGGTAGTGGTCATAACAAACATGGGTAGAAGTCTTCCCATGTTCAGAAAACAGTGGGTACCTTGTATGTGCAATGCCATGCAGTTGAGCTAGCATATTTTGGCTCTTTCAACTCTGGGCTCATTCCAGCCTTGAATAATTTTCAAATAGAACAAATCCTGACCTGGTGTACCTGTGTCCTGACCTGTCCTATGTGCCTTTGCTGCTGAACTAATTTATTTACTTTGAAGAGTAAATTGATGGACTCTGCCTGTTCCAGGATCCAACTCCAGTGCCATCTCCTCCTGTGGATGTTGCCACATTCCTTGCTTTCCCATCACCAGAGAAGTTGCTGCGACTAGGACCAAAGTGCTCTGTGCTGATAGCTCAGCAGGTAGGCGATTTGCATCTTCTCCCCAGTGATCCCAAGGAAGCTAATGGAAGCACAGGATGCAGTTAATGCTTATAATGGCACCAGAGCTTCTACCTAGAGTAATTTTGTTGTGTTTTATGCCTTGTGATATGGCAAAGGCAAAACTGATGTCAATCAGCTGAAGGCTGTAATTCTTGTCACAGCCTTATTGGAGACCTGTTTTCTGTAGCTGGTGAGCAGTGTACTGAATGGTCTGGTTTTTTTTGTCTTTCAGACAGATACATCTGATGTAGAAAAAGTAGTTACAACTCTCCTAAGGATATCATCAGTTTTCAAAGATGAAGCCCCAGTGAAAACAGCAGTGCATGAAACAACAGGTGACTGGGCATTTCTTCATTTCATGGTGTGATCTGCTTCAGTGTCAAGGACACCAGTGTGATTAACAGGGCGCTGTGGGCCAGGCCATTGGACTGTTTTGTCCCTGGCAGCAAGAAACCCAGATAACAAAGTACCAAGCTGTGCCATGCCATTGTGTGGAGTGAAAATAGAGGTTAATTCTGAACTTAGCATATCTTGTGCTTCTAAAACTTGATCAGTGTCTGTTGTAGTTGCTGTTATTGTACCTGTGTTGCCCTTCATCTCCTTGATGCTAGGCTGTCAATAGACAGTCATTCTGTGTTCCAAAGGCAGTTACTTTTTCAAGGCTGCTTACTTGGAGTATTTTGTAGAGAATAGCCTCACCAATGTAGTATCAAGAGAATGTGAAGAGAGACCTCTTAGGTCTTTTTATCAGTCAGAAACATTTTTAGTTGCTTCAGGAAGCAGATACTTGCAACATGAAACAAGGCACAGAAGCTAATGTACAGACAAGGGACTGTATATTGTGGAGCAGTGATTTGGCTTAGGTCATTTCCCTGTACACTAACAGTATCCCCTTTATGTTTTCACTTGGAAATGGGAATTTCTAAGTGCTCCTAGGCACCTGACCATTGACTTTCATCTTTTTCAAATCCCCTGGCAGTTCTCTCGTACATGAGCTACGTGATGATACTGTGCAAAAGAACGGGATCAACTACTTTCAAGACTATTTAGTGATTTAATGCTAACAAATGTGCACTTCTCTAATTTGGAGTATATAGTCATTGTGAAACTGTTAGCTGTTGTCTGTCACAATGTGTGTTTTCTACAGTTGGCTATGGTTCCAGTCAGCCAGAAATAGTCAGTTGGCATGTCATTAAGCCAGTGCTGGCCTTGGCTCATGCTCATTGAATTGTCCCAAAAAATGGAGCACAGGATATTCCTGTTGTCTGAATTGTGCTTGTAAATGCATTTATTTCAATAGCTGTTCCTTACTACTCTTACCCCTTAGGGAAATGTAGAACCTGGCAATTACTTTCCTTCCAGGAAAGTAAGCATAAGCTGACCTTGAGGTCCCTGGTTAATGTCTGACACTGTTCTACAGCTGCTGTAATAGGTTCTGCCTGTTCCAAGAAACCAGAACAGTCATAGGTCAAAAGAAGTGCCTTGCCTACCTTGTAGACCTGAGAGGCTAAAGCACTGGTTTGCCCATAGCTTGTGGCAGAATATTGGTCCTGAGGGAGCCCAGAGAACAGCTAAAGAAACTTTTTTCTCATTGTGTTCTCATTCCCTTTGGTTTCAAATGAAAGGTGAATTCTTGCTGGCCTTTAAAATGTCACACTTCTAATTTGATGCTCTATTTCATCTGATCATATTTATATGCCTGCACATAGCATGCATGTTCAAATGCCTTGAGGAGAGCATGTTATGGTGCAGAAGACTGAGGTCGAATAGCATTTGAAGCTTGGCAGTGTGGGGATTTTGGGGGTTTTGTTGTACCTTTTTTGGGGGGTTGTTTGGGTTGCTCTTCCTTTGTATTGGACCTTATACTTAAAAGACCGGGTTTTACTTATCTCAGTGTTTCAAAGATTACACCTGCTCCCTGAGAGACAACTGTATGTTAATGGGTACTGCATCCCAAAACAGATGATGCTCCCTGAGATCCTGTATGATCAATCTCAATCTTAAAATCTGTTACAGCATCCCTTTCTCTATTGCTTAATATGCTTATTTCATTTTAGATGCCTTGATGAAAAAAGCCTTCACTTCTGCCACATTTAATTCAGATGCATTTGTCACAAGCCTCTTGGTCCACATGGGATTACTTAAGGTGAGGAAGCAGCAAAGAGTTAAGTTATGATATGTTTAGGCTGTTGAAGACCAGGCTGGTTGGGTTTTGGGTAGTTATATTGCTGTGGAAGCAGCTGGGTACCTATGCATGCCTGATGCCCAGGGACAATGGAAGTCTGCAGGTCCAACAGAAATTGCAGATTGCAAGGTTACATTATGATGATGCTAACTCTTTGTACCTCTTCTGCTTAATGTCCTGTGCATCCTTAGTCTTCCCTTAGAGGAAGGAAGGGTCAGGTAAGGAAATAGTGCTGTTGTGGACTACAGTGTCTATAAAAAGCCATATCCAGGAGTTAACCTATTATGTTACTAATGTGACTTTAGGACATCTCTTAGTAGCATGACTCAAACATGTATCCCAACTACTCATGCTAGATCAGCAGCATTCAACTTCATGCTTTGGAGTATATTGCCAAATACTAGTGTTAAATGTGTAATTACAGGGAATAACTTTCTTGTGAGAAAAGATGGGCATCAGGAAAGTTGAATTAATGGAAATTAGAATACCTGCATCTTCACTTTCAGTGAGGTGACTGGGGAGAGGTTCTGTCTGCAAACTTAAGCACTTCTGCCTATTTGTGCTGCAAGGGCTAGTGTTTCTCACTGCCTTCAGACCTAGAAGCTGAGAATGGACCAGTGCTGAAGCTTCCTGTTTCTCAGAGGGGTAAATAGAACAAGAGAGCTTTTTTTGCTCAGTGCCTGTCTTGGGGACTATCAACTCCCTCTTACAGAAAACAGCAAATATGTATAAGGCACAAAGCATAGACCTGTGCTCCTGAAGAGCTTTCAGGCCAGGAAGAGGCATTGATGAAGCCCTTGAGGGTTAGCCAACCGATTGCCTTCTAATATAGAAGACTCCTCATGGATTAAGCATATGTGGAGGGGAAGCATCTTCCATAATTTTGTCCCATATAGCTGGAAGCACTTGAGCAGTGGTTATTCTGGAATGAACTCATGATCATACATGTAGGAATACAGGTTTAGTTAGATCTATAGAATGTCTGTAGATTGAAGGACTTTAGTTGAAATGGCAGTGGAGAAATAAATGGAAACAATGTAAGAGATGGCACATGTAGGTTAGCATCACATTAGGAGCAGGAGTAACTTGTGTATCATGTAAACAGTGGGATTAGCTTTATCTTGTATGTGACTGTGAGACCAGTTCTGGGAATACTGCATGGAGTTCTGGAGGAAGCCTAACAAAGAACAGTAGATGGTATAAAAAGGAGCTACAGAATAATACATAAGAAATTATTTTAGTGAAGGCATCTGAATTCTTTGAGTTGAAGTCTGGAATCGCTTAAGCGAACACTCGGGGCCTCAGAAGTTTTTGTAGTTTCACTTGCAAGGTCACTACTTTCCTTTTGCAATTATGACTGCTGCCCCTTGATAAGTAATATAATGTTCTTGATGCTGCTTTATTTCAGATGATGGTGCTAGGAGGCTGTGGAATTCTCTTTGTCACTAAATCGTGCAGTGTTTCTCAAGACAATCTTTTCTTTCCTGCAGAAAGAAAAGCACTTTCAACAAAGTTTATTGCCTCTGTGAACTACAGTGGATTAGATAAAATAGTGATTTTTCTGATGTCTGTCTTCATCTTCTTGTCCTTTTCTCAGAGTGAAGAGAAGGTCAAAGTTGCCCCAAGCCTCTATGGTATTCTTATGACCCTGAATCATATGGTCCAGCAAGATTATTTCCCCAAGTCTCTGGCCCCAGTTCTTTCTGCTTTTGTGACAAAGTGAGTATTGTACTTGCCATGCAATCTTCTCCACAGGAGCTAGTGAAACTGAGGGTTAATAATTACATGCAAGATGTTCTGTTAAAGCCTAAGAAATACCTGTTCTGAAATTAAGGATTAATAGTATAATAGGCCTCTACTTTTATCTTGTTTACTGCAGTATGCTAGCTTTAGAGTAAAAAAAAAATCTTCTTGATCTTAAAGAAGAACTAATGGAAAGCTGGCTTTGCAACCAGCTGGCTCTGAAACAGAGACTACTAATGCTATTCACAGAACAGTTGGTTTTGAGCTAAAGGAAACCTGCTGGGTTTCTAGCCACTAATCTTGAGTGAACTATGAGTACACTGGATCTAACTGTGCCCTCCAAATCATCCTTCTGAGTTTGAGGGTCAGCAGAGCTCTGCCTGGGTCATCATGCTGTGTAACACTGAATGCCAGCAGATCAAAACATTGCAAAACACAAAGGCTGAATTTGTTCCTAAATTAAGCTTCCTGCTGTGATGCAGCAAGGTTAGCAATTTTTGAGAACTAAATTGGGAGCATGTGTGCTGAAGAAGCTGCTTCTACTGCCTGCCTCTAATGTTTTTTTGTAGTATAGGTGTAGAATAAATGTCCCACTAGCTCTAGGTTTTCTAATGTACTAAGTGCAATAGCTGTGGAAGCCGTATCTGTTCTGGATTAAATTGGTGTGAACTTCAGCATTGATGAGACTTGGAAAAAACACACCAAATAGGCCTTTCCTCAAGAGAGGAAGGATTAAAAATTACTGTTCAGAAGTCAACAGGAGAAACAGTCTGAGATTGTTACCTAAGACAAAACAACTGAAGCCCCAGATCCATTTGGAGCTTAGTAGTGCTTTGATGTGAACCTTGTGCCATGTAGGGTGAGAGCAGCTTTTTAACTGGTTAAAGGATGAGCCTTAAGCTTTCTTGATTTTCATGGTATGGGTAGCATGCAGATGCTTAAGATCTCTTGCTGATAAAAGGCAGAGGCATTGAATACTTGTGATCTGCACAAACTATGGGTGATTAAGGATGCAGTTAAATATTGGTAGTCTTTTCTTAGTTCTGCTGGGATTGGAAGCAGGCCAGTTGTGATAAGGTGTGGATGTGACTGAAGCTGTTAAAGCTGATGTGTAATGGTGGTATGTGTTCAGCAACCAGCTGTGCTAAGGTCAGTTTTGGAAAATAAAGCCACGTAACTAGCTTGTTTAGTGGTGTGAATCCTAACCTAGAGGCCCTTCTGGTAGAACAGTTTTGCTCTCTATCTCTTTAGCTTCATTAGGCTAGGAATTAGGCAATTACAGGCCAAGGATCATACGCTTTACCAGCTGAACAACTCTACCTCCAACTCTGTAGGTTTAAGCAGGAAGTAGCAGAACTTGCCCTGTGAAGTTGTCCAGATGGATCGCAGTTATTTCTGCTGTTTCCTACACTGCTGCCTGTGCACTTGCGTGTTGATCAAGTAAATATGTGCAGTATAAGGATCCAATACCAGCCCTAAAATAAAAAGGTGAAGAAAATGACTGACTTCATAAGGTGTTAGTTATGTGGAGACCCAGACTGATCATGACAAGTTCCACTTATCACACCTCGGCCCTCCAAACAGGATTTAAATCGCTTGAAGCTGGGAATACAGAAAGGGGACTTTGGTTCAGTGTGTTTAACCATTCTAATTGCTTGTGTTGGGTTCTAGTTCCCAGAGTAACCTTAACTCAACTTTACATGTCCTTCTAAATAAATTTGCTTACAAAAGACACTTGTCTCCCTTTCCCTGTGTATATGTAGGCCTCTCTCAGGCTTCAGTAAATGTTTATCTCTAGATTGTACTGTACATACAAAATAAGAGTAGGAGTCTAGCCTCATTTTTTGTTGAGTTGATTCCATTGAATGTAGAGGCAGTATTTCACTAGAAGCACAAAAGGGAAAAGTGAGATTGTTCAAAGCTTCTGTAAAAGCTCTGTGAGTCAAGAGCCTCTTACAGTAGAAAGCAGATCTGTCTGCCTGCCTTTGGTATGCAAGGGTGCTAGTACCAAGTCTGCAGTGTCCCTGATGTTATGAAATTCTTGAAGCTGAAGCATTCTGATTTGCAAACCCTTCTGCTGCATGGTCTGGTAATATCATAACTTTCTGTAGGTCCTGTGCAGCATAGTGAAGTCAGTGCTGCATGTAAGCAGTATACTTGTGTTTTATAAATACACATATTTCTTAAAATCCTTTCCTTAAGGGAACAAGGAGAGTGGCTGTTGTGTTCTTTACAGTTGTCTGGAGAGAACAACAGCAGTTCAAGAAACAAAGTCCAGTTAAAACAGCATGTTGTAATTTTACCCCAGCTAGCAACTAAGCACCATACAGCTGCTTGATAGTGGGATGGGAGAGAGAACCAGAAGAGTAAAAGTGAGAAAATTGTAGGCTGAGATAAAGGCAGTTTAATAAGTAATGGAGAAGTTGTGTATGCAAGCAAAGCAAAATAAGGAATTCATTCACTTGTTCCCATCACTGGGCAGGTGTTCAGCCATCTTCAGGAAAACAGGGCTCAGTCACACATTGCTCTGATGACTGCTGTAACTCTGAATGCCCCCCCCCCAGCCCCTTTCCTCTTCCCCCAGCTTTATATGCTGAGCATAACACTGCATTATGGTATGGAATATCCCTTTGGGCAGTTGGGATGAGCTGTCCCAGTTGTATCCCCTCCCAAAGCCTTGTGCGCTCCCAGCCCACTCCCTGGTGGGGTGCGGAGCAGTAAAAGACCTTGACTCTGCCTGCCTAGAACTAAGGAAAATGTCCCTGTATTCTCAACACTGGTTTCAGCACAAATGCAAAATGTAGCTTTTTACAAGCTACTGTGGAGAAAATGAACTACCCCCAGCCAAAACCAGCACACAGCTTCTCAATTAACCTACACCCCTTGTCTTTCCTTGGAATTCAGTCATAATAAAACCACATCCTAATCTTAAATTGCTCCACTGTCAATCCCATGCTTCATTTATAGCAAACAGGGATGCTTTTTTTTTTTAATATATACTTCCTAGGTTTTTCTTTCAGGATTGTGGTTCTTTGGGCTTCTAGAGCTATAAACTTTTTGTAGCTGCCTAGACTGGAGCTCTGCTGCCTTGTGCTGTAAAGGGCTTAGTGCTGGAGGAGTAATTCTCCTTTCTTTTGTGACAATTTTTGGTAATGTGGGTTATGTTCTCCATCCAAAAAGAAGAATTACGGTTATGGATTGTGAGCAGCATCCATCTTAACTGCTGCTGTCAGGCCTTATTTCCTATTTTTTTTGGACACAAGAGGGTGCTGTGAATCCACATGTGCTTTTATATAATCTTTTAGGTGAAAACACTGAAAGGGTGTGGATGTCTGCCTGCCCAGTGGAGGAGGTGGTAGGGGTTTTGGGGGCTGTTCTGCTGCTCTTTGCAGTGGGATTGGATCCCATCACTGGCCTCTTTCAACAGTCTGTAGCATGGAGTGTCAGCAGTTGAACTTCACAGCAAGTGAGGAAGCTTTTGGTGTTAGAAGAGGGATTAGGAGTGAAGGTTGAGGGAGCTTGGCTGTGATCAGCAGCAGCAGTTTAGATTCCCTGTTTCCAAAAATGGGGAGCTGCCCAGACAGAATCAACCTGTCCATTGCAAACAGGGCTGCATCTTCCGAAGATGGTGACTCAAATACCTTGCCCAGCCACTTTGAAGATAAACTATGAGTTGTGTCTGTTCAGTGTGGGGCATTGAATGGCTCTTGAAGAAATAAAAGGGGTTAACTCTCCTTGCCAATGCTTTTATTGCAGCAGACATGGAGCCCTATCCTAACCAAGCACTGCAGCTATTGCTTCTTGTTTTTACCTAGATATTTCAATCTTTATTTCAGCTCACCCTTCTTTCTCAGATTGAATAGGCCTCGCTACTAGTACTTATTAAAGGTTATTTTGCTATGGTGGGAGAGATAAAATTGGGTCATAAATAGCAGATAACTTGATGAGTAAAGTTTTGAGTAGGAACAGGCTTGTGTTCTGGGGCCTGAACAGTGGATCTAGATGAAAAACCTATTGCCAGAAGTGAGGGAAGGGGGCTTCCACCCTCACCTGCTGTGTTCTACCAAAAATGTGACACTAGCATGCAGAAGCCAACAGTCTGTTGCTGTTTTGTGTACCTGTGGAAATAAATGATCTGATTCTTGGTTGTTGTCTTCATGACTTGGATGCAGCAACAGGAGAGTGTTTTCCGCAGCAAGCTCTGAGCGGGAAGCACTGATCTGTGCAGCAGTGAGGGAATTGTTTCAGAAGAGAGAACCAAAGGGAAAAGATGTAGGCTTTTGGATGTGCAAGCCCAGTGCATTTGAAATACTCAAATACAAAGCAGTTCTTAAATTTAGTGTTTTAAATCTGTGTCTCTCCTCTTTCCACAGACCAAACCGTGCTCTTGACTCCTGCTCGTTTGCTCGCCACATGCTCTTACAAACCCTCCACCAGCTGTAGGAGAAAAGAGACATGCTGCTGTGCCCTTCCCTCCTCGTAGGACTGTCATCAGCAGAGAACGATGAGCTGCATGGTGGGAGAGGATCCCAGAGCCCATACAGACACACTGTCCATGCCTCTTTCTTTTCCCTTTCTTTTTCTCCTCCTCCCACCCCCTGTAGCTCTGTCCTTCCTTCTGCTTTCATAAACATGGACAAATCATGCTGATTTTTTTTTTTTTTTTTCTTCCTACTCTTCATGAAGTGACTCCCTGGTCTGCAGGGCAGGTGCTTATGCTAGAGTATGTCAGTGCTGCTCTGAGCTCTGCATGAATTGAAAAGAGGAGTTCTCCACTCTGCTCGTGTTGGCAAGGGTCTGTCAAGACTAAGACAGGGCCCAGAAGTGCTCTCGTCAGGATCAACCCAGTTGTGCATTTTATTTTATTGGACTGTGACTCCTGTCTGGTAGCATTCAGCACGGTGCAGGAGGGAGGCGATTATGTTCCTGCTTCTTCAGGCCAGGGGAGTGCTTGACCCCCTTCTGCTGCTGCCAGGTCAGAGGGGTAAGCTGTGCTCCCCTTTGCTACTTCTTTCAAGCCCATTTGTTGACGGCAGTGTGTGACTGGTTTGTATTTTAATATACTGCTCCCCTGCTGCTGTGGCTTGGAGTATCTGTGTAGTGTGGCTAACCCTGGTGGCCATTGCTTAGGGAGCAAGTGTATTTTTATTGTAAATTTTTTTTGCCATTGCCTGTGTTCTTCCTTCTTCCTGCCCTTTCCCTGTTCCTTTCCCTTCTCTTCCTAATTAGATAGGCTTGGCTTGGAAATGAATACAAAAATCCTTGTGGAATACGTGTTCCCTTTCTCCTGCCTTTGACAAAACAGTGGGACTGTGTGTTCTGTATGTGTGTTTGAAAAGGGAGCACATGCAAGAGTAAGAAGAATTAGGGCTGTGCTGATCATTCTTGGGTTGGACTGTTCTTCTTGGAATGGAGTAGCAGCAGATGCCCCTCAATCTGTGTGGAGGGTTGTCCATGGGTCTGCGTGTGTTTTGTGGCATCTACCTGTACAATTCCTGAGCACCCAGGCTCATCCTGCTCCCTCTTCATTCAAGCCTCTGAGAATCAACTCAGCTCTCGCTTCAGGTAGCAAAGAGTTAGAATCCTAGAATGGTTTCGGTTGGAAAGGACCTTAAGATCATCTAGTTCCACCCCCCTGCCATGGGCAGGGACACCTCACGCTAAACCATGTCACCCAAGGCTCTGTCCAACCTGGCCTTGAACACTGCCAGGGATGGAACATTCACAATTTCCTTGGGCAGCCTATTCCAGTGCCTCACCACATGCTGTCCTGGGTTCAGCAGTAGCAGTCATTTTTCTCCTTGGTAGCTGGTGCAGTGCTGTGTTTTCACTTTCGGCCTGGGAACAGAGCTGATAACAATGATGTTTTGCTCTGGCCAAGGACTTTGCGAGCCTCATGCCCTGCCAGGGAGGAGGGGAAGCCGGGAGGAAGCAGAGACAGGACACCTGACCCAAGCTAGCCAAAGAGGTATTCTATACCACAGCACGTCATGCCCAGGAGGTAACTGGGAGTTACCTGGAAGGGCTGGAAGACTGCGGGGTTGGAGGAGGTATCAGTTGGTGCCTGGTGAGGCTGGAGGGGGCAAGTTATTGGTCAGCAGGTGGTGAGGTGTTGTATTCTTTTCCCTTGTTATTTCCCTTGTCATTATTATTGGTGGTAGCAGTAGTGATTTGTGTTACACCTTAGTTATTGGACTTAGTTCTTATCTCAACCCGTGGGAGTTGCATTCTTTCCAATTCTCCTCTCCATCCCTCCAGGAGTAGGGGGAGGGCAAGAACGGGGGAGTGAGTGAACAAGCTGTCTGGCTGGGTATAAACCGCGACACATGCATAGTGAAGAATTTCTTCCTTCTAGCTAACCTGAACTTCCTTGGCTTCATTTTAAGCCCATCACCCCTTGTCCTCTTGCTACAGTCCCTCTTGTTCCTTCCCTCTCTGTTTTCATTTGGAGAAGACTATTCACCTCCCTTAACTGGCCTTGCAGTCAATGTGCAGTATAAATGGGGCCAGTGCCAGGAAAGGAGGCAAGGAAATGGAGTTAGGTGCCCCTTCCTTGTGAGAGATATGTTCCGCAGCTGCCCTAAATGCAGGAAAAGCTGGTGTCAACTCTAGGGTATGCATGGATAATAACAAGGGCTTGGGGTACTGCACTGAAATACAGTATGTGGTATGTGCAAGACCTGCTTGCAAGCGCTACTTAAACTCTTCCAGGTTGTGAGCCTGTTCAGGGCAACCACTGATGTAACGGGGATGGCTGTGGGAGGGTTTTTGTGTCTATGATCCCATCGGGCTCAGGAAAGCAGTGTCTAGTCTGAGGTGTAAGAGGTGCTGCTCTTCATGTGAGAGCAGTGTCCCTTGTTAAAACAGGGCTGCCGTAAGAGCAAAATGCATCTTCTTGCCATTTCTGTGACAGAAGCTGGGAACTCCTCTGTGTCCAAATGGGTGAAAAACAACTGAAGTGAAGGTACCTGTGCCTACAGAAGGAGCTTCAGTCACTGCAGGCCGAGCCCTGCCTCTTTCACCTCATTCCTGGCTCGTTCCTTCACCTGCCTGATGCACAAGCAAATCTGTAAAGTTTTGCCATCAGCTTCAGGGCAAAACTGGGACATAAAAGAATCTGTGTTTTCTGTAAGTCTTGAACACAGCTTTTCTTGAGGCTCCTTGGCGTCTTGCTGCTCTTCATGTCCCTCTGCCCCAGAGGAGGGTCATGGAGAAAAGGAACATGATGCAGAGACCAAGCCAAAGGGTTACACTGTACAGGAGGTCATCTGCAGTGGGTCTGGTGGAGCACAGTGTGTGCGTACACAGAGCCTGCTAAAGAAGGTCAGAGGGGTGCTGCTGCTCCCAGACAGACCTGTGGGCCAGGTTGTGGGGCGAATGTGTGCGGGAAGCTTTGAGTAGCCATAGTAGCAGAACAAGTTTGAGATGCTGATCCCGAAGTGTTTTTCAAAAGCAAGCAATACTTAGTAGCAGGATTTTCCTGGTCCTGGTATTCAGTGTCGAGGTCAGATGTTTATAGGAAAAAGGGATGTGTGAGGATAGAAGTTACAGGCTCTGCAGAAACCAAATAGCTTCTAGGTAGCCCATGGACTCAGAAATCCCTCAAAATTGGTTTATGCCTCAAGATTAGGAAAAAAGAGGGTGGGAATTGTTAACTGTTATTTCCAGCAGAAGTTGATCCCAGAGGAGGACTGATTCCCAGCAGTACCGTGAAGGAAGACAGGGTCATTCCAGTACTGCTTCAGCCTGTCTTGTGCAACTATCTAACCCCAGAAGTACTGCTGTTGTCAGTAGCATTTTTAATTTGAACATAGCCCAGCCAGGCAGCGGTGGTGCAGAGCTCTCTGCATGGAGCACCTTGGGGTGTCAAACTTGATGATCTTAAACGTCTTTTCCAGCCTAGTTGATTCTATGATGCGTGAGCAGTGAAACCCTGTACCGGTAACAATAGGACTGTGCTCCTTACCAGCAAAGGTAAAACATTTTCTTTCATGGAAAGCAAAAGTGTCTGGCCTGGTAAAGGTGGGTTAAGCCCCATCAAGTAGAAGTTCAAGCCTGCTGCCATGCCCCATCGGAGAGAGGAAAGGTTGGCTGCCTCCCTCCAGCCTTGGCAGAAGCTAAAGCTCTGCTTTCAATCACTGCTGGGTAAGCGAACAACCTAAAAGCCTGGGGGAGGCTAGGGAAAGGGCAGGCGTGGTTCTCGCTGCCAGGGTACTTGGTTCCACACCTCGACTTCCCCATGGTCCTCCAGCAGAGCCAGGGAGGTGTTGGTGCCTTCAGTCAGCCATGCAGGGGTGGGAGGACCTGGCCAGGATAACGGGTGGAGGGGCCACGCGGTGGGGAGCTGGGCAGCGATGGTGGCTGCGCAGGTAGCTCCACATCAGCTGGCAGATGGTGTTCCACTGAGGTGCAGGGTGGTCACAGCAGAGGATCTGGTTGAGGCTCCCCAGACCCCTCCAAGTGCCCAGCGAGAGCTGCTCCACCCCACTGTCCCTTAGGCAGAGCGTAGTGATGCTCATCAGGTCTGTGAAGAAACCAGCCTCCAGCATGGGGAAGAGGCAGTGTTGCAAGGTGGTGGCACTGGGATCATAGAATTGTTAGGTTTGAAATGGCCTTTAAATCTGACTCAGTTCTAACCCCCTGCCACGGGCAGGGACACCTTCCACAAGACCAGATTGCTCCAAGCCCCGTCCAACCTGACCTTGAACACTGCCAGGGATAGTGCTGGGGCACAGGCCACAGAACTTATTAGTAACAGCTCAGAGGGGCATAAGGGCCAGCCATGCATGCAGGAGGCGCAGGGTGAAGACCACCAGGCAGAGCACCCAGAACAGTCACTGCTCCCTTCAGGTGGCTCTCCCCAAGGCCACCACCACTTCAGGATGGGTCTTGGTGGTTCAGTGCAAGCTCTGAGCTGCCCAGGGTGACTGCCACCAGCCCGAGGCAGATTCATCCCCTCTAGATCTACATCCCCAGTGGTCCTCCCTACAGAGCAGAGTGGAGATGAGCACAAAAGCGGTGCCATAAAGATGCAGTTGGGTCACCTTGTGTCATGGGAGCAATAAGCACCCTGGGAGCTGCAGGGATGAAGGGGATGCCAGCCCAAGGCCACAGCTAGGAAGGCTTTGGCCATCTGGCAGTGGGGAGGTTGGCAGGTGCCATCCAGCATGTCCATCACCCACAGGTGGCACCAGGATGGGATGTACTGGTTCTGGCAGCTGAGGTGATTGGTGAACAAGGGAAGGGCTTACTCGGGTTTCTCTCCCTTTTATGAGATTTTTGCCAGGCTGCAGATCTGCTCGTGTTCCCTGGGGGAACAAAGCCCAGAGCCAAACAGGGGAAATGAGAGTCAAGGAGGAGAACAAAGGCCCCCCTGCCCTTCTGCAACAAACTTGTGTGTTTCACACAGGCACTGCCACCCCTGGCCTCTTGGAAGCAGGCAGAGAAGCAAGATGAGGAGACGGGAGGGCTGTAAACGAGGCACAGCCCTGTAGCCAGCCCTGCCAGCTCAGGCTTACTGCTGCTGTTGCCATTTTGGCTGGATGTCACCTTTCTGCCCTGCAGCTCTGTAGCTCCTGTGACTTAGGCAGCAGGAAAAGAAAAGGCAAAGCCTGAGCAGCAGCAAGAGCAAACCCCACGTGGGCTCTGGCTGGGCTGGTGCTGGAGCGCTCTGGGCTTGGGCTCCCCAGTGCTGGTGCTCCCGGACCCCTGTGATACAGGGAGGGAGGTGATGGCTGGGTCTCTGCCTTCTCTCCAAGATCGGCCTCCCCTTCTTCCCCCCCACCTCCTCCTCCTTCTCCTCCTCCTGCGTTTCTGGCTCCGTGCGGCGAGCGCTGCTGGGAAGGCAACACAACGGGCCCCTTTCAGCTCTCGCTTCTGCAGGGAGAGCAAACACTGGCACAGGCGCTCGGCCGCTGCTGCACAGGGCAGCCGGCTGCTCTCCTCCCTTTCCTTACCACTCCTTGAGGTCCAGGTACCCCCAGGCCCCAGGTGGGTGACCCCCAAGGTGTGTGGGACGGGGTGGGAGGTGACGCCTGGCATGTGGATGGGGGCTGACATGGGGACATCGCGTTGGTGACACTGGCCGGTGGCTGCACGGGGGGCATGGTGGCCCCAGTGTGTGTGTGTGGCTGAGGAGGGTCTGGCTGTGGTGGCGGGTGGAGGGCAGACTGGGGGTGGAACCATGAGGGATGAGGAGCCAAGGTGGGCGAGGGGATGGGCACCATGTGGCTCTATGAGTTACAGCCTTGCAGACCCCACTGCTTCTGCTCCCGAGAGCTTGGGGGGGGGGGGAGTGCTTTGACCATAGCTGCAGCCCCACCACCCCTCTGTGTTCCCCCCAGCCTTGGCCTCTCTCTGGCACCTCCACCCCAGGGGTTCACCTCTGTCTGGCCAAACCCAACCCCTCCTTCCTGCTGCTGAACAGTGGCGATTTATTGCAAACCCTGCTATGAACAGCTCGGGGAGGCACAGAGCTGTGAGCTGGGAAGTGGCCAGGGTGACAAGAGAGGGGACGTTTGCAGTCAAGAGGTGGCAGCTCAGAAAGCCAGCGTAATCACATCCTGTGAATGGCTATACCTGCTTGCCTTACACAAAACCCAAGCCTCTCATAGGGGGCATGTTGTTACCTTGTACAGATCAAGACCATTTTATGCTAGAGCTATACAAAGAAAATGGGGTAGGGGTGTATCTGCTCCAAGCCAGGTCCCCACAGGTGACACCAGTGCTCCTGCCAGGCCCCTTGTAGGTGCTCCCAAATGTCCCTCAGGAATTTAGGCTTCAGGTCTCCAAGTGGAGCCCTGCTGTTTGTGCCCTTCACTCTTCATTCTGAATGTTTCTTTTCTCCTTCTTCCACTCTCTTCCTTGTTTATGACCTGTAAAATCACTGTGAGAGCAAGAGGCAGTGAGACCTGCCCCACTAGGTCACAGCAACAGCCCCCCTTGGCAGCCGGTGCTGGTAGACACGGCTGTTTGGGGACACTCCTGGTTTCACCACCCTGTCTCCACAGCCACAGGTGCCCTCCATCATGAGGCTGTCCTGGGGGCTCTTCCTGCTCATGGTGGCACTGGGGGAGACAGCTGCTGCCCGCTGCCCCGCACCCTGTGTCTGCGACAACCTTCGTGCCCATGTCCTGTGCCTCAACGGGAGCCTGACGGCCGTCCCCACTACCATCCCGCAGGTGGGAAGGGGACAGGGAGCAGGGGGTGGTGGCAGCCCTGCGGTAACTCAATGTTTTATTTGTGTGACCGACAGCTCACCAAGAAACTGGACCTTCGGGGCAACAGCTTCACGGCCATCCCAGCGGGAGCCTTCCTTGGTACCCCTTACCTCACGCACTTGGACCTGCAGCGCTGCAAGGTGGAGAAGCTGGAGGAAGGGGCTTTCCGAGGGCTGGGGAGGCTGGTCTACCTCAACCTGGCCTCCAACGACATAGCCATCCTCTACCAGGAGTCCCTAGATGGGCTGTCCTCCCTCCAGCAGCTCATTCTGGAGGGGAACCGCATTGAGGAGATCCAGCCGGGTGCTTTTGGCCATCTGGGGTCCCTCACTGTGCTCGACCTGAGGGCAAATGCCTTGGTCTACCTCCCAGACATGGTCTTCCAGGGCCTGGCGGTCCTCAGGTGGCTCCGGCTGTCCCACAACACCCTCCATGTGCTGGGCAGCGAGGCCTTCGCTGCCCTGCCCGCACTGCACAGGCTGAGCCTGGACCACAACGAGCTGCAGGCATTGCCTGGCGAGGCCCTGGCCAGGCTGGACGGGGTGACCCGGCTGGACATGGGCCATAACCCCATCACCTGCCTGGCCGAGGAGGCGCTGGCCATGGCCTCCCTGAAGCACCTCTTCCTGGACCACGCAGCCCTGCAGGACGTGGCAGCCGAAGCCTTCACCCGCAGCCCCCAGCTGCGCACGCTGGACCTGCACGCTAACCAGCTGCAGGGGCTGCCGGCCCTGGCTGGGCCTGGGGCACTGGTGAGGGTCAACCTGGCCAGCAACCCCCTGCTCTGCTCCTGCCTCCTGCGCCCCTTCCACGACTGGCTGGTGAGGGAGCGGGTACAGGTGGAGGGGACCTGTGCGGCACCTGCTGCCCTCCGCGGCCGGACCCTGGACTCGCTGAGGCCCCCCGAGATGAGATGCGGCCACCACGAGCTGCCCCCCACCCCTGCCACGCCGTCAGAGCAGCCGAGGGCAGGCGGCAGCAGGCAGTGCCCCCGCGGGTGCTCCTGCTCCCCCGATGTCCACCACGGATCCTGTGAGAACAGGGGCCTGCAGGAGATCCCCCAGGGCTTCCCCAGGGACACCCGCCTGCTCGACCTGCGCCGAAACGCCTTTGGGATTGTGCCACCGGGTGCCTTCCCTGGCCTGAAGGAGCTGGTGTCCCTCCACCTACAGAGCTGCAGCATCAGGGTGCTGCACCCTGGGGCGCTGCGGGGACTGGAGAGCCTGGTCTACCTCTACCTCACCAACAACCGCCTCTCCACCCTGGCAGCCACCGCCTTCGAGGGTGCCCCACAGCTGGCCTACCTCGACCTGGACCGTAACGCCTTCACCCGCCTGCCCACAGGGGCCTTCCAGCTCCTGCCCAACCTCATCTCCCTCCATCTGCAGCACAACGCCATTGAGGAGCTGGCAGAGGGTGACCTGGCCGGGGCAGGGGGGCTGCGCTGGCTCTACCTTGCTGGGAACACCATCAAGCACATCACTCCCACCGCCCTGGCTCCCACCGTGATGCTGGAGAAGCTGCACCTAGAGGGAAACCAGCTGGCAGAAGTGCCCACGGCAGCCCTGCAGGGCCTGCCTGCCCTGAGTGAGCTGAAGCTGTCCCAAAACCCCATCAAGTACATGGGGGACGGAGTGTTCCTGCCTGTGGCCTCCAGCCTGCAGCACCTCTACCTGGACAACATGGGCCTGCAGCAGGTGTCTGGGGCTAGGAACCCCTGAGGGGCAGAGTCACCGCAGGGCACAGCCACTGGTCCAATCTTGTTCCATTGCCCTATAGGGGCTGGTGGCCCCTATAGGGGCATTCAAGCAGATGTCTCCAAACTCCTAAGGCTTCAGGATTTGCTCCACAGCCTGGCTGGGAAGAGAGGCATCTTCAGGCTTGCCTGGAGCATTGCCTTGCTCCAACATTGCCTCCAGCTCCTCTGGGACAGGCTTATTGCCTCCAGTCCTGAAAGACACCCAATTTCAGTGAAATTCAGACTATTCCCCACCCCCCCAGCCCTAGCCATACTTCTCTTACGGGCTGCCCTGTGGCTTCATTCGCTGTTACTCTGAATAACTCCATTCTCTCAAGAAAGTGGTATTAGCAGCACTCTCGTGCCATGGAACCATTGGAGCAGGTCCAGATGAGAGCCACAAGGGGTTGATCAGAGGGGTAGAGCACGTTTTGTACGAAGACAGGCTAAGAGAATTGGGGCTGTTGACTGGAGAAGCGAAGCAGCGTGGAGACCTTGTAACAGCCTTGCAATAGCTGAAGGGGACCTACAGGGATGCTAGAGAGGGACTCTTCATCAGGACTGTAGTGATAGGACAAGGGGTAAGGGGTTAAAACTTAAACAGGGGAAGTTTAGATGATTGGATATAAGGAGGAAGCTCCTTACTGTGAGGGTGGTGAGGCACTGGAATGGGTTGCCCAGGGAGGTTGTGAATGCTCCATCCCTGGCAGTGTTCAAGGCCAGGTTGGCCAGAGCCTTGGGTGACATGGTTTAGTGTGAGGTGTCCCTGCCTATGGCAGGGGGGTTGGACTGGATGGTCTTAAGGTCCTTTCCAACCCAAACCACTCTGATTCTATGAGCTTAAGAGCATCCAGGGGTCACTTTAATACCTCCTGCATGTCACCTTATTTATTTCTAAGAAGGTTGAACAGGGTCTAATGAGTCCTAAAACGTGATTGAAACCAGTTGAGTTTTCACAGTCCCTGCTGTTTATAAATGGCTCTTTCACGTGACCACTAGCTTGAGGAGAGGCTTGCACCCCCCCCCCCCCCAGCTAATTGGTAGGGGAGGGGCAGCTCTCCTACACCTGCCAGCACCCCCCTGACTCACTCTCTCCCTTAACTGCAGATTTCCCCCAGTGCCTTCACTGGCCTCGGCCCCAAGATCCGAAGCCTCCACCTGGAGGGCAACAAGATGAGCAGCATCCCCAGTATGAGCAACTTCACTGGGCTGGAGATCCTCAACCTGCGGGATGTGCCTTTCCACTGTGACTGCCAGCTCCTTCCCCTGCGCCGGTGAGTGCCACGAGGGGGGAATGGCCCCAGGCGACATCTGCACCCTGCCACGGGGGGGGCGGATGGCAAACTGGCTGGTTTGGGTCACGGTGGTGAGACAGAGCATGTGTCTGTGTGCAAGGATCGAAGTAGCCTGCGCTTTCCTGGCACAGGGAAAGCAGTCACAGGCTGCCGTAGGCACATACTCAGGTATTCAAACGTCACCCAGGTAAGACCCTGAGCAACATGGCCTGGCTCTGAAGTGTCCCGTGCCCACTCACAGGCACTGAGTTTCATCTCTCCCTTTGCCCCATCCTGTTCCCTTCCCTGATGTCCTGCCATGTTTCCAGGTGGATCGAAAAACTCAACCTCCGTGTAGGGGCCACCTGTGGGTCCCCTACAGAAGCCAGAGGGCTGAAAGTGAAGCTTTCCACCACCTTCCAAACCTGCCCTGGCTGGGGAGACATGACCAAGGCTGAAAGCAAGCCCAGCAAGAAAAAGAGGTTGGGAAAATCACCAGCCAGAGGCTTCATGAAGAGCAGAGCTTAGGAAACGTGCAGGCTGCAACAGGATTTCTAGACTTGTCTCAGCCAGAGCAACATGGAGAACATGGAACATGGAGAAAGGCTGGTGCCACCAAAGTGATGCTCAATTGCCAAAGCATCACAAAGCATTTGGTTTTGCAGGACACAGAGACACGACTCTGGAGAGACCTGGTGCAAAAAGCTTCTGCAGTATTTGCAGCATGCTTTGATGACTTGAACAACAAAGACAAATCCTTGCTTTTTCTTCCTGAGGCTTCTGCCAGCCATATGGGAAAGCTGGAATCCACAAGCTTCATTTTGTTTTTATGAGTGGGACTGCAAACGGCACCAGTGAAAGATCCTGCACAGGCCTGGGTCTTGAGAGCAGGAAACACAAAAATTATCATGAGTGAAAACATAGCCTAAATTCCCACAGCAGCTCCTCAGAATTAAAGCATAACAAAACCTTTCTATGTCCTGCAAAATTTGATCAGTGACCCTGTTGATTGAATGGCATGTGGCCAACTTACTCCTCATGGCAGGCCAGGTTGGGACGCCTCAGTCCCATTTTAAAGTCAGAATTTTGTTCAGATTGAGAAGGCTTTAAAAGGACAGACTCATCTAGCCACTGAACTACCCTGGCTACAGCAAAAAAAAAAAACAAAGAATCATAGAATCAGAATGGTTTGAGTTGGAAGGGACCTTAAAGCTCATCCAGTTCCAGCCCCCTGCCATGGGCAGGGACACCTTCCGCTAGACCAAGTTGCTCAATGCCCCATCCAACCTGGCCTTGAACACTGTCAGAGATGGGGCAGCCACAGGTTCTTCGGACAACCTGTGACAGTGCCTCACCACCCTCATAGTGAATATCTCTTAATATCTGAATCTACCCAATATCTAATCTGAATCTAAGAAAGCTAAAGGCATTTGGAAATTACCATCCTATGAAGAAAGCTGGCTCTCAATCCCAGCTGTTTGACAAGAGAAATACGCAATGGCTTTGCCACTGCATTAAGCCATCTATGACAAGTTGGTGATAAGAGGCAGAGGTGCTGGGAGAGGGAGCAGCCAGAGGCAGGTGGGCAGGGAGGCCCCATCAAAAGCCTTTGATAAACCTCCCTCCCCTACCATGCTCACCCCACCACGGTTTCCCTCTCCTGGGGGCAGTTAGGGGTGGGCTAAGATGGCACATCTCACACCTGCCTTGACACAGACCCTCCCCACTTCTCCCACCTGTGTTCTATTACTGCCACACAGCCCTTTCTTTCCTCTCTGGTGAAAGGCTTTGTTTCCCTCTTTAGAAGGGAAAAAAGAGGAAGACTGTGTTTATCACCCCTAGTCTCTACCCCATGCTCTGTAGACAGCCTGCCAACATTTATTCTTTTTGGTCATGAAAAGCAGGGACTATTTTAGCATGACAAGCTCTCGCCTGGAGCTTGAGGGGACATGGCCAAGGCAGCTATTCCATGACCAAGGCTGTCCCTGTAGGATATAAGGAGGCACTTGCTTGCCCTGCAGTGGCACTACCAGACACATCCTCACCTGCAGACAGCTCACAGGGACCTGCTCCAGATTTAAAACTGGTTTTCCTCACTGTTGCCATACTGACCTTTCTGCTTTTTCTCCTCAACTTTGAGGCCTGTCTGGAGAGAGGAATATTACTGTTTTGCCCTAAAATGGGAAATGACATCCCTCGCTTTAAGTTATCTAATGTCATATTCAGCCCTTATGCAGAACTGGCAAGTTAACAGCAGCAAGTGCACAGAAAAATGCTACTGTATCCCTCAAAAAACATGAAAACCCAAACCCAAACCAATGCCGACTTCTACTGATGCACTTAGAGCCCTCTTCTTCTACCCTAAAACCTTGTATTTTGGTGGCCCGGAAGAAATAAACAAACCTTTGGCCTCTTCCTCGAGTTTAATTCACAGGGCTTTAAGGTCCAGATTGTAGACTGTGTTTACAGTAGGACTGCTAAAAAAATTTAAAATTCAAACTGTGCACCATGTCCTCTGCAGTGCTGGGTTCAAAACCAAGGAATGATGACACTCAAAAAGGTCTCTTGCTCCCCCAGGAGCCATCATCATCCCTTTTGGTTGTTTTATTTTTCCACCTCTTTCTACTCTTCCTGCGCTTTCTCAAGGGTATCAGGGCTTAGAAGAGGGAGCACAGTACTGATGTCCTATAAGGGCATCCAATTTCCTGACACATGTGACCTGCACACATCATCTTGGACTGCAATTCACCACCTCCAGCCACAGCCAAGAACCCAAACTGCCCCTTTGTGCTCTGGCAGCCTCCTTCCCCCTTGAGAACTCCTGCTCAAAGGCATCTCCAAAGCCAGGCACACGCAACCCCAGCCTGGTCACACTCTTCAGTGTGCCTGTGGCCTTTCTGGAGTCTAGCTCCCAGGGATTAAAATTACAAATCTGGGGGAAGTTTTCTTGCACACCAGGAAAGCAGAGTCGTGCTGTTGCAGGGTGATCTGCCTCAAAGAGGGAAGGCCCTCATAGTCTCCTGCTTTCCTTTGCTGGGACTCTCCCCAGAGAGCTACGAAAAGTGAAGTACAGGCTGCTGTGGGCAGCTGGGTGATGCTCCAGGATCAGTCTGTGACCTCCTCCTGCTTTATGCTGCTGATAGGAACAGGAAGCTCTGTATCTTCAAACTCTGCTATTGAGGGGTCGATTGTTTCTTCTTTCACCTGCACGGCAATGACTAGCAAGAAACAGAGAGGAAAATAAGTAAGTAAAATGAGCTCATTCTGCTTCACTCTACCTGCAGCACCCCAGAACCTGATCTGTTCATGCAGATGCTCAAAACACCCCAGAATTCCGGCGCACTTCTTGAGGGTCTCTTACTGTAGGCAGCCATGTCTTGCCAGCACAAAGCTATCCATGATCACAACAGCAATCAGGATGGGACTAAACCCTGGCAGCATTCAGCTGCCTAATCCCAACAACAGCTTCTCCTAGGGAACCACGGGGTTCCATTGGGGGTCCATTCTCTACCTGCCTGGGTCCACAAAGGGGAAATTAACCCTCTTTGAGCAACAGGAACCTTCATGAGGCTTCATCCCCATGTGTGCAAAGTGCTTCACCCAACCATCTTCCCCAGTACCCACTAGGAGTGGCAGGTGACCCAGCTGCCAGATGCTTTTCTGGTCACCACATCTCCTGATGGTCAGCACAACAGACTGTGTTCACATGCTGTGACAGCCCTTAGAGGGACTGGGATGTGACAGCACACCTTGGACATGTCCATCTTGTCTCTCCACCCAAACTGACCTCACACAACCAGACTGCTCAGTAGGGCAGCCGGGCCCTCAGTGGCATCCATCAGCAGTATCAAGATATCTAGCTGTACTGGTGCCACCAAACCTTCCCAGGAGGCAACCCTTTCCAGGGAAAGCAGGCAAGGGCTTTCTTCCACTCCATCTGTCTCTGAAGGAGTGAAGACTCCTTTCCCTGACTACATAGCCAAGAAGCAGCACAGGCCTTGGGAGGGCTGGTGGTATGCAGGGTGTACATGAGAGAGCTGCATGTGCCTGCTGGCTAGAGTAACTCACTCCCTTACTCTCATCAGGTGATGGCTCTGGCAAAGCCTTGCTGGCAGCTTTTGCTTCTCGTTTCGCTTTCGGAGCAGGTGGCTTCTTGGTGGTCTGCTTGATGTTGCGGGTTTTGACCGGTAACTTTTTTCCTTAACAAAGAGATAACAGAGCATGGGGAAAAGCGTGTTTCTTCTTCCCTGGAAAATCAGCAACCCTGCTCCACTGAGAAACCACAGGCCAGGGACCATCACAACTGACCGGCAAGCTACATGGTCATTAGCTGTCAACTGGTTACTCCACAGAAATGCCCTACTGGAGAAAAACTCTATAGTTATCATCTCAAGATACGCTCCTCCAGGTTCTCCATTAAAGGCACTTCAGCGTGTGCTTAACTTCCAAAGAGTAGGTCCTGTTGGAATCAGTCTGGAGTCAGCTTTGCTTACCTGTCTGGGTCTAGTCCTAGGCAATGGGCATGTTGACTGCAAGGCATGGACATCGTAGCATTAATAATTTCAATTTTAACTGACATTTTTACTTAGCTTGTCTTTAAATTCTTTATATGTCCTTTCCTCTCCACCCCCCAGGAAGGAATTTGTCTGTCTACTCATGATTTGCCACAGCTACTGCAACAATGATCACAAGAAGATTAAACAGTAACATGGTGCAGCCCCGCTACTGGCCTCTTCAGCCATCTTAAGGCCTTCTTTCCCTCAGCACAAAGCAGGCAAGACTGCTCTCCAGCTACCCTTCAGCTGCAGCAATCTCCCTCCATCCACAGACACAGTAGGGAAAGCAGCACAACCTCACGCCTGGAAGCAAGCGCCATCTATACCTCAGCCAACAGAAAGTAGACTGCGAAACAGATCCTTCCAGCACACAGAGCTCTCTGCTCTTTTAGGTAATAGGGCAGTTAAGAAGGATGAAGCTGTGTTGCCAAACCCACAGCTGAGTGAGGGCATCCACAGCAAGACAAGGCCTCTCTCTCCTGCTCTGAAAGGACATGGACAGGGTTCCTCTAACTGGGCCCAGCCTGCGAGCGAGCGGGAGGGCATTAACCAAACATCACTCACTCTTCTTTCCATAGGGTTTCTTCTTCTTCTTGAGCACCTCCTTGGCCTTCGCTGGAGTTGTGGGCTCTGTCATGGAGACGAGAGGGAAACGAAAGCCAAGTCCCATAACCAGTAGGTAACTGGGATGAAGTGACATAAGCGAGAAACAAGATACACCCGTCCCCCCAAGCTAACGCCCTCTTCCCAAGACAAGCAGCTGAGGAGAAAGCATGGCTCTGGTGTAGTTGCTGTCTGTGCTTCCAGGTGAGGGCCCAGGAGCAGGCTGGGGCAGCACAGGGGAGAGAGGCCCAGTAGAGGTTTGGCAGGGGCAGTAAAGAACCAAGGTTTGTACCTTGGGAGAAGAAGGAAAACAACTGAAAAGGTGAGGCAGTGGCCTCCTTGTGAGAAGGGAAGGAATAAACTCTTGAGAGGGATGCTCTTACCTTTTAACAGACAGAGCCAGAAAATTGATGAGAAAAGGGAGCAGGGGCCAAGCTCCCCCTGCTACCTGGCTGAGGTTGTAGGTAGGCTTAGTAAAAAGGAGCTGTGCAGGGATAGGACCACCTGGAACTCTACCCAACGTCATCAGGAGCAATACTCTATTGGTGTGTAGGTGGGGAAACAGAGGGAAAACAGAGCCAACCTCAAATCTCAAGCCGTTTTCTCCCCACCAGACTCCTCTCTCTGCCAGCTACTAGAGTGTGTGGCAGCAAGAAGATTTATGGTAGCCAGCACAAACCAAAGAGGCCATTTTCTCCTCCCTACAAGGCCCATAAAAAAGGAGGAGCCACTCACAGAGAAGGAAGAGGGAAACCTTTTCCTCTAGTGTTAGAAACCACAGTAAAATCTTCCCTCACCTGGAACAACAGGTGGCTGAAGCTGGTAGCCTGTCAGCTCACACCACCCCACAGGATAAATGTCTGGAGACTCGCAGTCCACCCACTGGTCATACTCGTTGTCCCAGCCATCAAAATGGATGCTAAGGAGACGGTGGACCACACGCTTCACTGTGGCTACACAGATGAGCCGGGGCTCCATCAGGTCCACTGCTTCCACCTTCATGCCTGCCTTAAAGCCATGGTTTGGGTAGTCCTGGTGGCAGAAAATGTGAAAAGAGAAAACTCAAGGACCCAGTCCAAACCCACATTTGACCACCAGCACCCTAGAACAGGCTTGCCTCCAACTTAAGCACAGAGAGCAAGTCCCCAGTGGCACAACAGAACCATCCACTCACATACAAGAAGGGGGCACACGTGAACAGATCCAAGGCCAGGTGTGTTCTTAGTGAGTCTCAGCCCAGCCTTTGGAAACAAGATCCCGACCCTGGGGGGAGCAGCAGACAGCAGTTAAGGAGCACCCGATCAAACCCATCAGCGTCATAGCCCTGGGAGATCAGAAAGACCAGCACAGGCCCAGGTGCTGCAGCAGTTTTGCTGGCGCAAAGCAAACCTCCCACTCACCCGTATATCCACAGGCAGCAAGCAGTGCAGAACCCACTAGGAGCCTGGAGCTCTTGAAAGCACTACAGAATCCCAGGTCATACTCAGAGGGACCAAGATACCATTATGTTCACAAACGGCATGACACTGCTTATCCCAATCAGCCAAACAGGGCTTTTCCTCTGCTCAGCACTGGTGAGGCCATACCTGGAGTGCTGTGTTCAGATCTGGCTTCCCAGTACAAGAGAGGCATGGACATAGTGGAGAGAGTCCCAAAAAGTCATGAAGATGACAAGGGCACTGGCTCATCTTTTATATGAGGGGAGGCTGAGAGAGCTGGGACTGTTCAGCCTGGAGAAGGCTCAGTGAGATCTTATCAACCTATATAAATGCCTGAAGGGAGGTGCAAAGACAGATCCAGGCTCCCCGCAGTGGTGTGCAGGAACAGGACCAGAGGCAATGGACACAAATTGTAACACAGGAGGTTTCCTCTGAACATCAGAAAACACTCTGCACTGTGAGGGCACCTAAGCACTGGCACAGGCTGCCCAGAGATGCTGCAGAATCTCCATCCATGGAGATATTCAAAAGCTGTCTGTACATGGTCCTGGACAACCCATTAGAGGTGACCCTGCCTGAGCAGGGATGTTGGACAAGATGACCTCCAGAAGGTCCCTTCCAACTTCAACCACTCTGTGACAGCCAGAGCTCTTGTGCACCTGCTTACTAACTGCAAGCACCCCTACACCTCTCTTCTTCCTGACAGCACTCACTGTATTGAAGAGTCGTGCTGGAACAGGTCTTGATTTAGTCTTTTCCAGGTAACTTTCCCAGTTGAAGGTCCTTGCATCTTGCCCTGCAGCAGGAAGTGGTGACAGGAAAAAGACAATCACTGAAGAGACCAACTGGGGGAAAAGGCAGAATAGGCAGGAAGGAGGCATAGCAACTGATTGCAAAGCAGTTTCATAAACCAGCATGTACAGACTGATCCTGATGTGGGACACAAACCTAGTGCACAGGCTCCATGGCAGTCCAGCATCCCCTTCCAGCAAGCAAATACAGAACACTGCAAGCCGCAACTCTGAACATCCATGTCAAGTCATACATCCAAACCACAGAGAAAGGTGAGGAGAAGCAGGAGGCAGGAAGTATGTTCAAAGCACACCATTAAGACCAGTCTTTCTCCCACCAGCAGATATATCAAAGGAGGACAGAACAGCACTGCACAAAAGTGGTGCAACACAGAAATTCAGAGGCAGCCCTTTTTGGGTGTGGCCATACAAAGCAGTAAAAATACTCAGAGGGTGATTGCCTCTCAGGATTTTGCAGAAACACGGGTCTCAGATTTATTCATACAAGAATAGAGGTAACTCCTGCCACTTTTAAGTACGGAGTCATGCAGCAGTGGCTCTACTTATCCCTTCCCACCCTCCTTGTCCTTTAAACTTTTGATTCTGCTCAGTCTGGGGATCTTACACCTCTCCTGCTGATCTGCCAGGAGCTATCCACCATTCCATTAATGCCCTCTAGAGATGGTACTTCCTTCCACAAAGCAGTAAGACTTAGCATATGGGAAGAGCAAAAATAGACTGGATCTCTGAACCAGCCCTATCTTCCTGAAAACAGGCAGATCGGGACCTTTTGGTTTTGATTTGCCTGAACCTGACCCTGCAGGTTTGTACCATAGGGCAGAGCCCAAATCTCACCTTTTGGAGGGGTCAGAGCGATGTTGTTCTTCTGACAGAAATTGACAGGGAAGATGGCATGTGAGGAGGCATGATAGCAGAACCAGTCAGAGCAATCATCAGATGTGGCTCCATCAATGCTGATCATGAGATACCCATCCAAGAGGACCTGAGATGGGAGTGAAGAGCACAAGCATAGAGCTTCGCTTGTGCTTGTACCCCACAGAGGTACCGCAATTGCCACTAGAGAGTAAAATGCAATGTTATATGCTCCAGAGCATGCAGTAGCTTCTCCTTATGTGTCAGTCAACACAAGCTAGTCCTCAAAGCAGCAGCAATTTCTGCAGGACTGGGACCAAGGCTAATAGCCTACTGAACAGGATTCAGCCATGAATGGTCATAAGCTCTGTTCTCCCTCAGAAACAGACTTTATTGGGAGCCCGGAGACCCACCACAACAGCCAGGTCATGAATTCGTCACTAGGCAAAAGGGAAGAGCATCACCTTCAAACTCACTACTCCCACAGCAACAAGACTTGTCCCATCCTGTCACTCCCTGGTAACTGGTTCCTACCAAACGTGATAGGCATGTCTGCCCCAATCTCTCCACATTTCCAAGCAACGGCTGAAGGGAATATTTTACAAACACAAAGAGCTCTCCTAGTATCTCCCTGCCAAACCCCAGGTGTCAAAGCCGCCTGCTTGGGTCCTACAAGGGCAAACAGATTCTGGAGGGAGCAAGAAAAAAACCAAGTTGATGCCACACTTTCAGGACATGCAGTGCATCTTGCTGAGGAAACCTGGCCAAGCAATTTACTTCCCCAGCACTAGCACAGGAATAGAGCTCACTACCACCTCATCAAGACAGACTGCAGGAGACACATCCATCCTCAGCTTCCTGTATCAGTAAATGCATGCCCATAAAGATACACAGTTCCCCACAAAGAGGTCACCCTGCAACTCTTCTGCTCTTCCCTCTCTCCTCAAGAGAGCACTAGAGGTCTCTCTTTATGCATTCCAAGAACTGGAGAACAAATCTTTCCTACTGCATGCCCAAGGGTGAAGGAAGGGTGGCTGCCAGTCACACACACTGGACAGTTAGCTTGCAGATCAAGCATGCTCATCTTCATGCTGTCCACTTAGGTACACATGGACAACTGCTGGTCTTATCAGCTCCTCACACCTGTGAGGTAACACTCCGATTCTTTCCACACAGCAGCTGCTTACCTCTCTTGACAGCCCTTTCCTAATGCAAAATCCTACCCAACCTTACTAGTTTGCAAAATCCTGAGGAGAGGCTGAGTTCTCTCAGCTAAACAAAGTAGACCCCCTTCTGCCCATGGGACTTACCTTGCAAACAGTGGCCACACAAATGTTGCCCAGATTCAGGGGGTCAATGGCCTCCAGCTTCATGCCTTCCTCAAACCATCCACCTTCAGCATAGACAGCTCGTACCTAAGGGAGACTCTGGTCATGTGCTGTCAGGAGTATGGGACAGTCCCACCCCGACACCAAGTGCAGATTAGAGCTTCTTTACTTGGCTCAACCCAAGCTGGGAGAGGAAAGAAATACTACAAGAAATACAAAGAGGCTGGCAAACCAATGCTGTGTTTGAGCCAGCAATCTCCTGCCAGGGCTCTGGCCAGTCAGAGTGTCAGGCCCAGTACTCAGCTGCTGTTCCACAAAAAAAGAAGACTCCTCATCTCAGTCCCTATCAGTATGATCCAGCTCCTTCCTGGAACTGGTCTCTTCCATGCAATCGTCTTCCCTCTCCAACTCAAAGCTCCAAGCAACTGCTTGCCCTTCACCTGAGCCCCTCAATCTGTCACTGTCTTCTAGTTCTTCCATCTTTCTATCGTGACCTGCCCCTGCCCAACCACAGCCTTGACACCCCAAACACCTTACTGCCCTGTAGCTGTAAAAGACACAAATAAGGCATTCTCAACAACCCATCCAGCAGCACATATACCCAAGGAAGGATGCGGTATCATTTCTTCCTTTGCTGATTTGATCTACCTTCTTAAACAGATAGGGGACAGCATCACAGTAAATCTTCCGGAAGGTGGGATGGTTTGCCATTTCACTGCGTTTTTCTTCTGCAAGGAATGAATGAAACAGAGGTAAGAAAGCTACAGCAACTGCAGTAAGAAAGCACACTGGTTATTAATTCCCTGGTGAGAGCTCAGCTACTATAAAAAAAAAAACTAGACCAGAGACCATGAGGAGAGTAATAAGAACAGGTCAGCCCCTCTAAACCTCCTCATAACGTGGGCTGTGATGCAAGGCTTGCTTAAAAGCAGATGGCTGAGCTTCCTGAGCACTACTGCTAACACCTCTACACGCAGCTGTAATCACTAGGGAGCTGCAGCAAGGAAGAGATGGAACCAAAAGGATCAGCAGTGCTGGAGTCTTGTTTGGGGTTTTTTCTCTACCAGTCTAAGCTGATCAAAAATTTTTCTCTGTGAAGCCCAGAAAATCACAACTTGATGGCATCCAGTCTTGCAGAAGCCAGCATGAATTTCCTCAAAAAGACTTTCAACACCTGTGATGTTCCAAACTCTGCATTCTCATACTGTGGGGATAGACTATCTGCTTCAGGAAAGAAACCCTACAGGCCCTCTTTTCCTGACGTGTGGCAGCAGACCACTGGGCTTTTATCGATCCAGGGGAAAAAGCAGCAGACACAACTCCATAGGCTTTGTCCGATCTTGAGGCAACTGCCTGGCTCCTAATATGTCAAGACCTGTTAACAGCAGGGTCCAGACAATTCATAGCAAATCAGAAGATGCTTGTGGTGCTATGATCCCTACCTGTCTTCTTCATGCTGTGGCCCACTCTCCGTGACCAGCCCACAGGATGGATGAGGGGACTCCACATATGGCACCAGAAGTCATCATCACTGTCACCGTCCTCATAGAGGAGTCTCAGTCTGCCCCCGATCACTGTGTCCACCACTGCCGTGCGCGTCCGGGACACGTGGTTCTTATCCACCACCTCTACCCGCATGCCCTGCCGGAATGGGTACTTCATGCTCTCTGCCATCTGGCAACAACCAACAGAGGAACCGAGATCAATCACACTTGGTGTTTTCCTTCTCCAAACACTTCAGAGAACAGCCTTCCCCTTAGACTTCGCTGGCCAGCACCCTGCACTTCCCAAAGCTGACAGGAAGACACCTCTGGGAAGGGATGCATGGAAGCAGGTTCATCAGGGAGCAGCCAAACCCACACACAGCAGCACAGTGGGGTACGTGCACCCATAAATTTCCCCTGTTCTGTGGCCCCAAAACAGCCACCCCCACCCTGGCCCAGCAGCCATGCTCAGCCAGCACCTTCTGTCAATGTCCTGAGTGGGAAAAACAGATGTTACTTCTTGACAACTCCAGCTGACCAAGAACTGAGTGAGGAATCGTGTGCCTTTTTCAGTCATGACCACAAGGGTTTCAAGGCTGGCTGCAGTTAGACGTGTAGCAGACAGGGCAACAGGATTTTCAGTTGACTTAAAAGAGGTCAAGTCCTTATTTTCACTTTTTCACTCTGATCAGAGGTTGAGCAACATGAGGATCTATCTGCTCCAATGCCAGAGTTATTCTGCAGACTGACCAAAAGGCACAGGCACAAGAGTCACTGGTTGCCTTCTAACTGATTTGTTTTGAGACTTTAGTTTGCTGATCCAGCCTGGCCCTACTCATCCACAGATGGCCAAAAGTGTTTATAGCACTCCTGACATTTTGGTACTGCAATCCCAGAATACCATGCAGCAACTAGGAAGCACAGCTCAAAACAGACTCAGACAACCAAAAACCAGCCTACACCTGAATCTGAAATTTTTAAGGTAAGATCTTTCCCTTTCACTTCCTGTTCATTAGAAGGGAGTTGAGATGCAAAGCAGAGAAAGAAACTGACAACATCCGTCTCCCTCCACCACTTCCCTTCCACGGTATGAGCTCTCAGCTACAAGCTGTGGCCCAGGACCAAGAAGCTACAAGTATCCTCTTGACTTTGAGAAGCCACAAGGGAAACACCAACTCTGTCAAGGTCTCCAGCCCAGTGTCACCAATCACCTCACACACAGGAAAACCTACCACTTGTCCGCTGTCTCTGGGACCATCTTCCTTATTTGTGGTTTCCAAAGCTGCCAGGGACAAAAGAGCCTCTTTTCCCTGACAAGGTCTAACTCCAGCACAGGCTAAACAGCTATAAAGCTATCAAGGCTGCTTTTTTTTACAGCTGCTCCCATGCACTCTGAGGGAACCCGCACCCCTCTCACTCGCCACAGGCTACTGTGCTATCAGCAAAGGTTTCTGACTCTCAGCACTGAAATGAGGCAGGGAAAGCTCAGGCTGGAGCTTCACTAGCCTTTCCTTTCAGCAAAAGGGTAAATCTTATCCCCAGTATTTCCCAGCAGATTAAATGATAACAGCTTTAAACCCCATCTATGACCCAAAGGAGAAACAGTTGGGCTGACAGGGCCTGGAGGCTTTAGTATTCCCCACAGCATCATGACAGGTATCTTAGGAGTATGGCGAAGCACTCACTGTCCCTGTCATGCCCAGGTTTTGAGCAGTCACATAGGAGTTGTGTGGATCAGAACCAGAAGAGACACGTTGCACACGTATCTCTTGGCTTCAGCTTCATTTCCACACATAAAATGACATCTTCCACATTTACCTTGATGTGAAAATCCACTGGGATTGTCCTGGCTCCCACCAGTTTTTTCATGAGGTAACTTCTCCAGTCAGTGTATTTGGCATGGATACCTACATACGCATAGGGAAAAAGCATATCTTTATGATCAAAGGAATTACAGCATCACATTACACCTTTCTTCCTCTCTGAGAGCCCATTTGCCTTAAAAGGACCTTTTCAGATGCAGATGCTGTACCTGCTCTCAGTTCAGACAGCTTGCCCCCACAACTGGCTGAAAAGGATGGCCATTACAGACTGGGCTGGGCCAAGCAGACACCCAACTTGACTGATCTAGGTGTGGAAGTGACATTAGAGCAAAACCATGTGAGCCACACCAAGGAAATCTCAGCTTGCCAGAATTTTGCTAAACTGGCATCCGTCTCTGAACTGCCAGCTGAGCAGTGGTCGGAACCACTGCTCTCCCCAGAGACACTGCCCAGGATGTAGGACCAAAAAGGTCCTCCCAAAGGTTAAGCCTAGCCACTCTCTGGGTCAGAAGAGGAACAGCAGCTGCATTAGTTTTTGTCTGTAGGTTTAACACTAGCTCTGTCACCAGCACCCCCAGGGTGAAACATAGGGAGATGCAGAGGGAGCAGTTCAAGCAGTCTCCAGCTTCCCAAAGAATTAACTGCTCCTTGTAAATCAGAGCACAAAGGGAGCTGTGGTCCCATATACAATGGGAGGATCTGTCCCCCTGTTCTAGGCATAAACCAAGGCTCCTCCACCACCCCTCTCACCCCACACTCACTTTGTGGTGGTACCAGGATTTTGCTGTTGATGGCACACCAGCCGATGGGGTGAATATCCACTGTGCCCAAATTGCACCAGAAGTCATGGCTAGCATCATTCTCAAAGCCCTCATATCGCAGAAGGGCCCGGTACCCTGCCAAGACAGAGCAGACAACCACAGCAAGGCATTAGAGACCAGGAATTTCTCCTCTTCCTGCTGAGCACCAGAGGCTTAGTCCTGACATCATGGCCTTCAGAGCTCTGCACAGGTTATTAGAGCTTCTCCAGCCATTCTGGAGGCAGAACCAACCTTGCAAAGAGCCCAGCAACCAGAAGAGGAACCAGATGTTGGTTTCCTCCCAACCCCACCCTGTGGTATTTCCTGTTCCGAAATCTCTCAGCAGCTGCAGAGCTCCAGAGAGCTGATGTTTTCCTTGACCAGCAACACTCAGCTCCCCAAAGGCTCCCCCAGAGGTCAGCCATCCCTACCTGTCAGGAATCCCATTGCAGACATACCTACAGTCTGCATGACGGATGCAATCCAGTACACACGGCTGGGGAGCACAGCATCACTGTTCAGCACTTCCACTTTCATACCTTTCACCACATCATCCCACTGATCGAAGAGCGGCACCTGAAGGATCGAGGCAGCCGCAAGAGACATGGACAGTTAGAGCAGGGCTCATTCTAGCTTTCAGAAACATGTTCTAGGCAGCCACACTTTCACCTTAGGCACATGCACGCCTTACCCTTCCTGTATCTGCCAACAGCTTGAAATGCAAACAAACTGTCCCAAACATTTCACAGGGGCATTCACTGAGGATCCCAAAAGGCAGAACACTGTATAGCAATGCTTAACTATTTCACTGTCAGCTGACCTAGAAGCCCAAAGTAACTGCTGCCATTCCTCTATGGTATCAAAATCCCCAACCATCAATAAAACTGCTAAGTCTTCCTGACCTATCCTCTAGGTAAAGGACATTTTGTTAGTATTATCACAGATCACAACTCAAAAGGAATATAACAAGTGAGTCTTATTACGTAGAGAATATTATGTTACATATAATACCTGAGAACTGCTGTTCTTCCACTACGTGCCTCAGCTACTTGGCCCATAAGGACTGCAAATCCATGACCACGTCAGCTGAGTTTCCCTCTGCACACCACCCTGGGCTGTGCTCACCCAAACAAACTGCAATTAGGAGCTGTCTCCAGCCAGCAATGGGCCATCACCATCAGCAATGTCTCTGTCAAGTCCCCCTCTGCTTCTTCCCCCAGGACTCCTGGTCCCTCTATGGGACTCCCATTCTGAGCTATGAGAAGCCCCGACTTCCTTCCCTGCACCACCTCCCCAGGCCTCTCTCCTCCACTTGTCACAGGAGTACAGGGGAGCCCCATGCATACAACATGCCCCATGCACACTGCAAGGCACAGTAAAGAACTCACATGTTTAAAGCAGCTGACAGGAGCTGCCTTGAAGCCATGCTCCTGCAGGTACTTTCCCCAGTCAAAGCCCAGGACGAGAGCTACAAGCAGACATGAGAGCAGAAAATCAACTGAGATTATAGAAAAGACACAGAGCACCCTGTTACCTGGGACAGATCCCTCTGCCTCTACACACAGGAACTCTGCATTACACCACATTTTCCCTGCTGGGAAACTCAATCTTATGAGTGCACAGGGACCAGTCTCCTACAGGAGGCACCCTATATTATTAACTGATCCTTGCTGACATGTGCTTTTGGCAAAGGGGGAGCAGGAGGGGCAAGAAAAGGGGCCAAATTCAGCCCATGGCTCAAGCACTCCAGGTAAGAGTGTAGAATGCATCCTGTCAGTGTTAAACCACTTAGCAGCTTTGCTTCTCAGTGGCAATACTGCAGGGTCAGGTCAGCAGCATGTGCTTCCCCAAAGGGTGCTGGGAAAAATGAGAGTGAAGCACCGAGATACTCATTCCACAGCTGCTCCTGATCCAAGGCTATAGATCTGAACTAGCAGCAGCCTGCTCAGGGATCAATCCCTGCTGCCACCTCCTGGGGCTGATTTCACCCTAACACAGCAGCTTGCTACTACTTCAGCTGCAATAACTGGTTGTTCCTTAAGCTGATCCATGAGTGACTTGGGTTAAATATACCTTCCCACAGAGAGCGGGGCAGCAAAGGGCTGGGAGCAGCAGGACACCTTTAAGTCAGTTTTGCCAGCAGAAGTCAGCACCCTGCGGCACTACAACTACAGAGTTTGCACTCCACATAAAAGGTGCACAAGGAGTGAGGATGGGGCTGCAGTAGTGGATGGGCGGGAACTCACCCACCATTAGCACTTGGAGGGAGAGGGAGCGACATGCCTCGTGTCTCGCCAGACTGTGTCAGAGCGATCCACACACATCATTTCAGTACAAGGGAGAGCAGCAGAGGGGACGAAGAGGACTGCAGAGCTTACAACCCTCCGGATGTCCCCTTTTCTACAGCTCCAGCAAGCTGCACCTCCTCACTGTCATCTACACTCACCGTCCTGGCCTGTCAGTGTCCCATCAGCCAGCTGCCCTGTGCCCTGCGAATGGAGGAAGGCCCCGATCTTTGCCGACCAGGCTGCCTTATGCAGAACTTTAGCTTTCTTCGTTGGTGGCTTCCCCTGCAAAAGAAAGCACATGTGGAACATTAGTGGCACAGGAGAGGAAGCCAGTCACTGCAACTGGCCAGCAAGGTATGCATCTTTTCCTTGGGGTGATTTTCAGGTTACTACAATTTTTACTAATGCTCACAGGAACAAGAAGAAACAGCAGGTAAAATAAATCTATGTGTCCTTCCTCAGCTTCTAGGGACCACCACCATTCAGCTGGCATGCACTCTCTGGGGACTTCAGGCAGGAATAACAAGCCACGGGTAATGGCAGTCTGATCTTTAACTACAGAGCAACCACCAACTCCTGTGTACAAGGCACATCCTCAGGGAATAAGGAAGGCTTTTGACTCACCTGCAGTCTAGCCAGGATGCTGGCCTTCTTGGAGTTTGAAGAGTAGCTTCTGGAACAGGAGACGCTGCAGAAACGTTTGGTCTTGGAGAAAAAAGCCTCCCTGGTGCCCACAATCCCACACATCTCACACACAGCTAAGAGAAGGAAGGCACAAAAATGTGAACAGTTGGCATGGTTGATGTACCACAAGGACATAGCTGAGCCCAGACAATCCACATTACACACAGCCGATCCCCCACATAGCCCAGGAACTGCAGTGTCAATCTACTGCTGCCCCCAAGGCATACTCACACATACCCGTCAGCTCCTCCAGCCCTTGTTCCTTCCATCACACACGTGCTTTAGGTAGAACAGGCAGCGTAATACCTGGCTCAGAGCCACTGTCGTCTGGGAGTCGGCCTATGGATGGCTGGTGCACAGGAGAGATCGGAAGCTCTCCAGCTTCCCGGTCTGCCACCTCATCATCACTAGACTCATCCAGACAGGAGCTGCTCTCGCTGCCCATGCTGCTGTTGTAGCCCCGGAAGCTGTCATAACCTCCAAAGATGTCCAAGTCCTCATCCTCCTCCTCATCATCACCCGCATCCTCTGTCCGCTCCAAAGATGAAGTTTTGTGACAGAAAGTAGACACCAACTAAAAATAAAGAGTCAGTCTGCCTTAAAATAGACATTTTACCCACAACCCAAAGTAAACCTGCCTTCCTTGACATGGGGGACCAGGGAGAAGCCTCAGGGTGAGCAGAATGTCCACATAACAACCCCAAAGGCAGGAGTCTGAATCCTTGGCACCACTCGCTGAACAATGCCCAGCTCATACCCCAGCAGCAATTGGTCCCTTCCAGCCAACTGCCCCTGTTTCTACACTGACCATGACATGCTGTAGTATGGAATACCCCTTTGGCTAGTTTGAGTCAGGTGTCCTCTCTCTGCTCCCTCCTGGCTTCTTGTGCCCCTCCCCACTGGCAGAGCATGAGACTGAAAAGTCCTTGTTCAGGGTAGCTGCTACTGAGCAACAACTAAAACATCAGTGTGCTATCACCATTATACTAAAGTCAAAACACAGCACTGTACCAGCTACTAGGAAGAAAATTAACTCTATTCCAGCTGAAACCAGGACACTCTCCCAATACAGTTGCACAGCACCGCAGTGCAGACGCCCTCAACATTAAAGTCACTATAACCTTATAGCACGGAGCACAGAACTGCACACTCTGGCTACCATAGCTCACAAGACCAGTACAGGCTGGATGTCAGCAGGACACACTTGACTCTGAGGAAAGGTCACGTTCTCTGGAAGCTGTAGTCCACAGCTGACATCAGTTCAGAAACTGCATCAGCAGGAAGACAGAACAATGTTTAAGAGTTTTTGCCTACAACCAGATGTCTCCACAACTACACATCTTCCCTAACTCCTCATACTTGCTGTTACAGCAAGAGAGCAGAGAGGCAGCGATTGAAGAAAGGAAAGAAATCCAGTGTCTGTTTCTCAGATTAAAAAAATCTTGAATTAGGCTCCAGCTAAAGGCAAAACGAACTGGGAAAAGGCATCAGCAACTCATGAAACACCAGCAAGAAGTCAGCTTCTTCACAGGGGGTGACAGAATAGAAAGGTAGACTGGAACAGCCACACAAAGCACCAGGATACAATTGTTCACTCAAGCGTGCGACAACAAAAGATGAGCAGCAAGTCCATCAATGCTAAATTCCCTACGATCCCTGGCTCCTGGGTATTATTACATGCACACAAACAGGAAGATCAGACTTCACTCACTGCTGTCTCCCAAGCATCCTCCCTAGCTTTCACACAAAACAGACCCATGCTGTTCCCTTGAGACTGAGTTGCTCTCCTGCAGATCCAGCCCTCAGACGGCATTCCAGATGTCTAAACACCTCAGTAAAAAACCACATTCATCTCTCTCACCGTAGGAAGTATCTTCGGGTCATTATGCCTCCACTAAATGCAAATGAAACAGGCTGACAAACAAGGACAGCACCACCCGCAACCACCACAGGGAGGAGAGACGGTCGCAGAGGTCCATGCCTCGCGGGTCAGCACCATCACCCCTGCAGCAACGAGGGGCGCGAGGGCACCTCACCATGGCGGCCGGGAGGAGGCGGCCCGGCAAACCCTCTCTGTCCCTCCGGGGCGGGGGCAGCCGTTACCTCAGTACCACACCGCTGCCAATACCCCGCTAAGGCTGCCCGGGCCTCGCGCCCTCCCGCAGGTCACGGGCCTGCCCAGCACAGCCCCCCAACGCTTTCCCCAGCACCCTGCGGACACCCGGAGTCGACAGCGTCGCTTCGGCCCGGTTGCAGCCTGGTTCCGGCCCCGGAAGAGGCCGCGGCCCGTAGCCGCTCACCTCTGCCTGCTCCTGCTCCATGGCTCCCGGGCCGCCGCCAGCCCGCCTCACACGAGGAGAGTGCGCCCCACCACCTCAACGGCGCATCTGATTGGCGGCGACCGGGAAAAGAAAGCTAATCAGCGAATAGCTTGTTCTCGCCCTGAGGCACGATGGGAAACGTAGTTCTTTCCCCGCAGCGGCGGCGGAGGGCGGTCATGGCGGCCCCAGTCAGGGGATGTGAGAGGCCGAGCGCCTCTGGCACGGCCTCATCCTCTCCAGTAGCTCTGCGTTGTCGTTAGTTCGCTAAGGCACAGAACATTATGCAAACAGAGCAACAAAGAATAATAATGATGATCATAAAAAGCAACAACCCCCCAAACTTCCACTCCACAGACCAATTTGATGCCCAGTAGCCATCAGCATGTGGGTGTGAGTGTAGCGGCCCTGAAACAATGGGAGTTGTGCATCTTCAACGTAAGGGAGGAAGCACATGGCTTCCTATGCACCTCGGTAAGTGGGAAAGGATTTGGGTTTGGGTGGGAGGAATGCCTTTGGCATGGCAGGCACCTAATGTCACACTGGCAATGCCTTTGTCCCTGTTCCACACTGACAGCAGCAGCGTGTCACCCAGGCTGGGGAGCCTCCACTGGATGCTGTGAGAGCTGCCACCCAAGCAGGGAGGAGGATGGAGACCTCGGGATGGAGAACTGGCCATGCACTCCAACCCTGCCCTGATTTGTCTGAGACTCACACAGTGAATAACCCTATGAGTTAATGCTGCTCCTTCCCATCTCCTCATGCAATCAGTCTCAGGGCTTTCATGCAGAAATAGATGTTTTATTTGGCAAGGACAGTATGACCTTGCACAAAAGAGGCCTTGAAGTGCTTACTGTGATATTATTAGATTTTTTTATGCATTCGTAGCATAGTTTCTTCATAGTACAAATGATTTCCTCCATTTGGGAGCGTTTTTTTTGTCCCCATGGAAAAGTAATGTGGTCATAGCGGTACTGGTGGCAACATCCCTCATCCCAGCTCTTTGCCAAGAATCAGGTGTCTCACTGTATGCCTCCGGCATTGATTCTCTTTTATCCAAAAGGTAAGTCTCCTGGAGTTAGTTCCATTCCCTACTTTACCTTTTATTTTCTTATCACCTTCATTGTGTCAACACTGTAAAAAGAAAAAGCTGTACGGTACAGACTGTGTAGTTAAACAAGTAACATGTGAAGCATATGCATGGTTCCCCTCCGGTGCATATAGCATAGCCTTCGTTGCAGGTGGAAGTAAGGCAGCATGGCAAATGTTCTTTCAAAGGCTTACCCATGTCACAGATACACACAGATCACATCGCTCCTCCAGATGACCAAAAGGCTCTTTTGGGAGGTGGTGGCCTGTCAATCAAATGCAAAGGAGTGTTCCTGTCACATTAGACCATGTCACCTAAAGCTCTGTCCAGCCTGGCCTTGAACACTGCCAGGGATGGAGCATTTACCACATCTTTGGGCAACCTGTTCCAGTGCCTCACCACCCTCACAGCAAAGAACTTCTTCCTTATATCCAATCTAAACTTCCCCTGTTTACACAAAATCACCTGAGGTCTTTATTTTTTAACTCATGATTTTGTGGTTCTAACTTATGGCAGCTCTAACCCTGCGAGTGAACGTGGCTACAGACCCTGGCAGCATGGGTTGCTGCTAGACCCAGGTCACACCTCAGGCCTGAGGCTGCCCTGGCTTCATTTGACAGGCCTAGTGAGATGTCTGTTGTGTGGCTCCCAAACCTCTGCTCATCAGGGAGACATTGTAGTGGAGCTCATTTCAGTGGCACACTCCAACCTTCACACCCTATTGATGGAAAAAGGAGGAGGAATAAACCCTCAAACTCATCCTAGAAATAAGCTTCTGATTGTAATTCCCCACCCTATCCCAGTGCTGAAGGAAGATTTGCTTTGGAATAATAAATCTTATTCTCCCCTTGATTCCTTGGAGCTGAGTGAATTGTGAGAGGAGCATGTATGAGCTTCTGTAATCAGAAACAGAAACTGGAGGAGTGTAAGAGGGAAGGGAAATGCATGTCTCACTCTCCTGCCATATAACAAATTTTCAGGCAAGACACAGCACATCCACAGTCCAGGAGAGAAACAGCAGGTTTCAGTAACAGGGTTACAGTAGATGGACTAAAAAAAACCATCCAAAATACCTGCCCTAAGGGTTTTCTTTCGTGAAACTTGAGCCTACCAACCTGCTGCCAGAACAGCAGAACACACCTGCACAGGAAGAACATGGGACTCCTCAATCACTGCTATTGCTCTCACTGCAATCTCAAGAAGCACAGGAAAAGCAAATGCCCAAAGGACTTTCAGCTTATGGACCTGAGATTGCTATGAGCAGAAAAAGTGGCCCTGGCTTCCAGTGCTGTATTTGCAGACACCACAGCCCTCAGCCCTGCAGCCACTATCCCTCGCAGTACTGCAGAGACCTGGGCCCTGGCTGACCAAGCCTCATTCCCAGCCAAAATTTAACACCCAAGTCCTGCCTTCCAGCCCTTGGAGAGCCTCTCTGTGTCAGCCCAGGGACGCATCTACATCTGAGCTCTTGCTTCACTGGCCCCAGGGTCCCATGCTGCCGTGACTCTTGCTGCACAGGGTACGCAGCAATACCTGCATTCTTTCCCCATTTTAGAAAGGCTACAGCGGCACTGTGGGGAAACAAAGACAATAAGAAAAGAAGAAGGAAACAAACCTAAGTGAGGACTCCTCACTTTTCTGGGCAGCAGAAGCTATGCCCTTTCAAACAGAAGAGTGGGTTGGCAAAGAGCTTTCTTCTTGCAATGCCACTGTCACTACCTTCCAATCCCTGCTATTGCCATGGGGCCTGTGTGGGCATGAGAAGAAGCAAACTGACGGAGCTTGTGGCTGCATCCCCCATAGCTCCATGCTCCCAACATACATCAAAGCCTGACACCACCTAGCACACCTGGGGAAAACAAGAATCTGGGGCATGACGACTTCTCCAGGAGCTCTGAAAGGCTTCGAAGATGGCTGGGGCAGATGGTGCCAATAGTAGTTCCTCCACCCTCCCTAAATCCACCACATTCCCTACAACAGGAGCGTAGCCTGGGTCCTTGGCTGATTGCCCATCAGCTATCCACAGCACCAGTTACAGAACAGGTTTCCCTTTCAAACATCACTGCTGGGGAGTTACAACCAAGACCCTGCTCTAAGAGACAGCAACTCAAGCACGTCACCAAACCCCTGTTTTTCTAAATGAAGTGCCAGATCAAAGTTGGGCAGGCAAATACCAATGCATGCAATGTACCTATGAGGCTGATGGAGCAGCTCGGCAGCTCTTCAACACCATGATGCAGGCGTAGAGTGCTGCTGAAACCACTGCAGATGGAGCCCACTGTGTTCTCAAAATTTCAGGGACTGGGCTAGGCTCTGTCTTAGGCTGGGATCTACAGCACGTGATCTGTTTTGACAAGTCAAGGAGGGAAATGGCTCCTTGTGCAAACTGACAATTACCCAAGGGCGGTGTGGTACAAAGGCAGCTGCTAAGAGGGCTCATGACAACAAACATTCCCAAACCAGGGCAACCTCTGGCTGCTCTTCAAATGAAACCTGGTTTTAAGGGTAGGAGGCATTAGGAACAGATGCTTCTGACCACTGTTGTCTTTCAATACAGGCCCCGCACCAGGCTCTCCAGAGTCTGGGCCAGAGTCTTGGTTGTAACTGAGAGCAGCACAATCAAGGACATGGTGTGTGTAAAAAGACCACCTTGGAAACAGGAGGGGGACATACTAAGTGTGTCTCAAATACTGGAAAAGGAAGCAGAACCTGGAATGACTGTCACTATCACATCATGCACCTCAGCCTTGTGGTGCTGCCACCACTTGTAAGAGGCCACAAGGTCTGCATTGTGTGAGTAACTTGGGCCCTGTCGCCTGATTTGTCTGGACTTGTCTTGGCCTGCCAGGAGCTGCGAGGTAGCTCGTTTCACTGTCACAACAGTTGTCTAATGACTAGGTGACTGTTACCAACATTGTTTTAGGTTTTGCACAATTATCTGGTGTGACACTTGCTGTATATGTATTATTGTAACTAACAGACAACAGGTACTAAGGAGAAGCCTGTGTAACTGCCGAGTCCAGAGTGCAGCTCCCAGGGAGCAGCTGAGAGATGTACACAGTGACTCCCATGGTGATGAAGCTGCCAGCTGTGTCCAGTGAAACATCTCAACTGCCTGAGCCATGCAATAGCACCACACTGATGGGTGCTGGCAGTGACAGACTCCCTGCTGCAGGGCACAGAGGCCACCATCTGCCAACCTGCCTAAGGAGATGTGCTGCTTGCCACGTTCTAGATGTGGGAGCCTACGGAGAGGCTGCCAAGGCTTGTCCAGCCCTCATACTGTTAGTACCTGCTGCTGCTCTTCCACATGGGCATTGATGATGCTTCCAGGGGAGACCTGGGGCGTATCATGTGAATTCACAGCTCTGGATGCAGTGGCTATGAGGATGTGGGCTGAGTGGTCTTCTGCTGGTGAGGGGGAACAGATGCAGCCTGCAGGTCAACAACTGTTTGTGCAGCTGCTCTCAATAGGAATTCAGCTTTTACAACAACGAGACCCTCTTCAGTGATCAAAGGCTGCTATGAAAAGATGGGATCCACCTGACCAAGGGAGCAAAACCACCTTTGCTAAGCTGAAAAAGGCTGTCCAAGCTGTGGAAACGTGCTTTAAACTAGAGTCAACATGTGAGAGAACTGACAATCAAGTGATGGACTAGCTTGGCAACCAAAGATTGCATTGTGGCATGGACAGGAGAGATCTTAACACATGGCAGCCTGGGGCCCAGCCCATGTGTATGCAGGAAAACAGGGATGTTCTGGGAGGACAGCATCCTACAGAAATGTCTCATAGCTTCTCTGTGAAATCAGCACAGCTGGGTGCCTCTCTGAAGGTCCCTGCTTTCAGCTACCCCAGCTCCCTGGGACCAGGGGGAATGTCTGGAGCACTCTCCATAAAGTAGAATTAGGTTAGAGAACATTTAAACAAACTAGACATGCTCAAGTCCATGGAACTTGATGGATGCACACCCAAGTGCAGAGGGAGCTGGCTGATGTCAGAGCAAGGCTATTCTCTATTGTCTTTGGAAGGTCATGGTGACTGGGGGAAGCTCCTGAAAGAATAGACTCCTGTCTCAAAGGAAGAGAACCTGGGGAACTACAGGCCAGTCACCCACACCTTAATCCTTGGGAAGGTGACAGAGCAAACCTTCCAAGAAACTATTTCCAAACACACTAAGGACAAGATGGTGAATGAGAATAGTCATCATGGATTTATGATGAGGAAATCATGTTTAAGCAACCTAACAGATGATAAGATGACCAGCTTGATGAATGAGAGAGCAGTGAATGTTGTTTATCTTGAATTAACCTAAGGCTTTTGACACCATCTCTGACAACTTCCTCATAAACTGAGAAAGTATGGGCTAGATAAACAGACGGCAAGGTGCACTGAAAGGTTGGGAACACTGGCACAAAGTCCAGTGGAGTCAAGTCACTGGTGGTTGGTACTGGGGACAATACTGTTCCACACCATCTTCATTAGTGACTTGAATGATGGGGCAGAGTGCATCCTCAGGAAGTTCACAGATGGTACAACACTGGGAAGAGTGGCTGATACACCAAAAGGTTGTG